>NC_090940.1:344097085-344697637 GCF_040938575.1 Ambystoma mexicanum
ATCCCTGGGATAGGAGACAGAGATGGGGCTAGCAGCTGTTACACCAATGCCCGCCATGAGCAGCAGAGGAGTGGTCAAGGCATACAACACACAGCTAGGAGAATAGATGTGTGGGGGGGGCAACCAAGACTGGGTAGATGTGGACAAGGCAGTCACTATTGACATGGTGTTATTCAAAGTGGTGCAGGGTGTTACAGGACTCATGAGGGAGCAATGATTGATTGGGAGTAAAGGCATGTTGGTGACAGTGAGGAGGAACTGAGCATTGAAGAGGGATACCTAGGGGATCAGAGGTTGGTAGGTCTTTGTGGCAGGTTAGGGGAGTATTGAAGGGGTGTAGTAATATATATAGCGCGTTATAAGAATATATAGCGCTTCACTAAATGTGATGGCATTTTTTTTGTTGTTGTTGCCAGCAATAATATGGCACACACATATAGTTATTTTATGTTGCCAGTATAACATATGAATATGTTGTTGGTGGCATGCAAGGTACAGAATTCATAACACAGCAAAAGGCTACATTATTTATATAACTGACTAACTCTATTAACATTTACTAAACACTAATTGTAATTTCCTTAACATTATAATGTAGTCTCATGCAAAATGAGGTGAAAATACATATTTTGGAATTCGTTTTTAAATGTGCACTGGCATTTTTTTTTCTCTCTTTCTGTCTTGGGTTGCAGAAAGCGGGAAGTATGCGTGGAAGGAAATACAATTGAAACAGTTGCTCAGTGAGCAAGGATCCCATTGTATAAACGTGAAGGGTAATTCTGCAAACATGCTTTTAACCTGATTGGACGAAAGTGTCTGCAGACATACCACATAGACAAAATAGGATGGTCACGAGTTCTGCTAATGGGAAAACTTACAGAGCAAAGTCAGTTTGGGTTGACTGGGCTTTGAAGACAGAAGTTCATGGTGTCACTGAGCGCTGGCTTGAGAGTTTCTTGCCGTGCTTCCCAGACACCCAAGATTACAGGAGTAGTTTGTGCTGACTGGGCCTGTCGTTGTGAGGCGAGCAAAGCAAGGTTGTGTGGGGGAACTTCAAACAAACACTTTTGGTAAGAAAATATGTACAAGTGAGGTCACTGTGTAAGGTCGCATGGATGAATGATTGTAATACAGTGTAGACAGGATAGTATATCCCGACATATTATTTCGTTATGTTCAGAATGTGGAATATTAACTCCTGTTTTAAAAGGCTTGCTTGCTCTGTTTCTTTTTCTTTTGTATTACAGATGATGGTGCAATGTTTATGGTAAGAACTGATAATTGTGAATTGTATCTGTATATAATATAATGAGAATATAAAACAAATGGTTTAATGTCATTTTTGCATCTGTGAATTTATATGAATACACAGGGGAGTATTTAGTAGCGCATTTGTCAATTTGCCCATGCAGATAGAATAATAATCCAGAATAAGCTGATCATATTCAGTGATAAAGCAGGTTGTGTCTCTGTGAGCCTTCCTTGCATGTTGTTTGGAAGGAATCTGATTTAAAATATAGATCGCTGGGTGTAGATAAACCAGTGATGCCCAAGGGCGCATAGATCACTGGATGTAGCTAAGCCAGTGATACAAGGCACAACCTATAGGTGGAGCTCTATATAAAATTGTTGGGTTTCCATCACTTGCATAAGTCCAGGGCTCTCTATAGATCACTGGGAGGTACTCTAATAGAAAGGAAGGTTTTGTTTATGATGGGGTTATACTATAGGGATGAAAAATATGCTCACTACTAAATACCGTAAACAATATATCACCACTAAATACCGCAAATAATATATCACTAGATTCCCCAATATTATATAACAAGGTATGGTCACTAGAATGATATGAGGCCAAACCCAATCTAAATGCAAGAATAATTTACCACCAAATTAGCGCACATATTTTGACAGTTGGAAAATACTGCCAAACCCCAAATTCACACAAAATATCCTACAGGGATAAGGGGAGAGGTGATTGAAAAGTAATCAGGTGCAGTTGCTGGGCAGATGTTGTGGTTCCCCATTGCATGAACACACAGGCAGAGGAAGAGAGTGCAGCTATGCAGGATCTGCAGAAATGGTACAGATGGGCCGGCAATCATGTTTGCACTCCGGTGAGCAGGAAGCTGATTGGGTTATGGCATGTCATACGGTCATACAATGGGGGGAGTTTGGTGCATCAAGGCTATGTGGGGTGGTTGGGGGCCATCAGGGGGCTGACAGCCTGAGAGAGATATGGGGTAGGTCAGCAGTGGCATCTGCTGGAAAGGAGGTGGATGTGTAAGTGCAGGTGGGGGATAAGAGCAGTGGGGTTATACTCATATTTTGGTGGTTAAGGACAGGGGGAAATAAGTATGGACAAGCCATCAAGCTGAACGGGTGGGGAAAGGGAAAGGGACAGTGTGCAAGCGGTGACCAGGAAGGTGTTAAGTGTTAGAAGTGGACCTACGTGGGCCTTACTATAGTTTTGCGGATGCACCTGATACATTTGACTGAGAGGGATATATGGGATGGAGCCTTTTGGCATGGGACATTGAGGAGTAAGCAAAGTTCTCAGGTGGAGGAGAGGGAATTGACAATGAGGGTAAAGGCATACCTGGCAACACAGTAAAGCACTTAGGATGGAGGTGTGTAATTTTCTTTGCAAGGAGTGCCCTGCGGACTCCATACATACCTTGCCTGCTGCACTTCTCGCCCCTCCAGCACTGCGAGCGGAGCTCTTGCTGGACAACGGTTCGGCTTCCCAGAGGAGGCAGACTTTGTTGCGGTCACGTGACGAATCACGTGACTCAAAGCCCGCATTTAGTGCCGGCCCAACCGCCCGAGCGGCGTGTGTCATTTTCTTTACAAGGAGTGCCCTGCGGACTCCATACTTACCTTGCCTGCTGCACTTCTCACCCCTCGAGCACTGCGAGCAGAGCTCTTGCTTGACAACGGTTCGGCTTCCCGGAGGAGGCGGACTTCATCACGGTCATGTGACAAATCACGTGACTCACAGCCCGCATTTAGTGCCGGCCCAACCGCCCGAGCGGCGTGTGTCATTTTCTTTGCAAGAAGTGCCCTGCGGACTCCATGCTTACCTTGCCTGCTGCACTTCTCGCCCCTCCAGTACTGCGAGCAGAGCTCTTGCTGGACAACAGTTCGGCTTCCCGGAGGAGGTGGACTTCGTTGCGGTCACGTGACGAATCACGTGACTCACAGCCCGCATTTAGTGCCGGCCCAACCGCCCACGCGGCGTGTGTCATTTTCTTTGTAAGGAGTGCCCTGCGGACTCCATGCTTACCTTGCCTGCTGCACTTCTCGCCCCTCCAGTACTGCGAGCGGAGCTCTTGCTGGACAACGGTTCGGCTTCCCGGAGGAGGCAGACTTCGTCGTGGTCACATGACGAATCACGTGACTCACAGCCTGCATTTAGTGCCGGCCCAACCACCCTTGCGGCGTTAAGCCCTGGAGGCAGTAAGGGCTGGAGCCGCTGTTTTGCTGTTTGGCTGTGACCTGTGAGTGAATTGGTCCGGGGTCCAGAGCTGAAAACTTCTTTGCACTATCATCTCCAGTTCTCAGGGTTAGGTGTGGAGAGTCAGACTCTGGCAGCTCCATAAGAGACTGAGAGCACCACCGGGTTTCACTGATGATTGAAGTTACTTCTAAATCATTTCACTTGACCTTGTTGGTATAAAGGACATTCTTAACACAAGTATATTTTATGTCATATTTGTATTCTCAATTTCCAATTTGCCGGGCATAGATCCATTTCTACCTACATTTTTAAATTTAAGAGTGCTTTTGGGGCAGTTTTATATTTGCTTGATGCTGCTTCTTGTTTACAGTGCAATATTTTAGATATTAGTGTTTACTATCTCAAAAACTGTTTATATGCTATTTTTTTTTTAAATTGCTACATATTGAAACTCAGTCTTTGCATTTAGTTTTCTCACTTTTATCTCTCAAGTTCCCCTACCTCCCTTTGGGTTTTTGTTCTGTCTGAATGACACGTAAGCGACTTCGAAGCCAGGCAGCTATGGAGGCTTCTCTTGTTTTTACTCCTTCTGTTACAGGAATTCTCCCCTCTGCTTCGCCAGTCACTACTTTACTAGGGGATTCCATTCCTGCTGCCCCGGGTAATCCATTTCACGTATCAGTAGATGTTTCCCATGACTCCTCTCTCCTAAAATCTCTGGGCCAGGCCCAAATTCATGCCAGAGATAGGTCTGAGGTACTGAATGCTATGGGTATAATCCCATGTACACCAGCCTACAATAGTTGCATCTTTAATGGAAAACAAGACATTTCCATAGACACACAGGAAGAGCGTCTAGCAGCTACTATAGCCTCTAATATTGAGGAAGGCGGTAATCTACTGAGGGCTAGGGGCTATATGGATCACTCTAACAACAATATGGTTAACACTGTGCTTTCAACCCCTGCTCAATCACTTCCTTGGACGCCTATACTGCCTATTATGGTGGATGACTCTGCAGCCAATGCTACAGAATCATCGGTGGTTACTAAAGAGGTTGTTGATCGCTTCTCCCCCCCTGTGGTTAATAGGAACAGTGTTATTCCCCCCATTAAATTTACGCCAGATGTTTATTCCTCTTTCAGGGGTGTAAACCATATCTCCTCTATTCATGTCAATCTTTCTGCCAATCTCGCTGGAATTCCCAATACTCCTACAGTGAAATCCATTGTGTTTAAAACTCCACTTAATAAATCTTCTAATCTCACCCCTAAAACAAAATCTAATTTGGGTACCCAAGGTAAACCTATCCAAGGGAAAAAAATCTCAAACTTTTTTGGAAAGAGGATTGTAACTAGCACCCTTGTTAAATCTCTACATTCACTTCCAATAGTGGCCACATTGGTTCATACTCATCTAGGTGATGTAGCTAAGAAACTAGAGATTGAAGATCCCCTAACTCAGGATATTGACGATATTAGCATTATAGAATGTGCTGATAAGGCAATCGCTGAGAGCCATCTGGGTCTCAACTCTAATAATACAAATAATGTCACCCAGCAAATTTGTGATGATTCCTATGTGGGCTCTCCCTCTGATCTCATCAATTTTATTGATGAGTATACAGAAAAACAAAATTGGTTGAGAGAAAAGGGGCTACTCCCAGACTTAAAAAAGGATCATGGCAGCGAGTCTATCTTGCATCATACTCTTAAAGAGGCGGATGATAGAATAAAACTTTCTTAACCTACTCTCTCTGCTCTGAACATGGTTTTGAGCTCCTTTGTGAGCCTGTATGATAACATATGGTCAGAGGTTAGATCACACTCTCTTCTTCTCTCTGAAATCTATTCCAGTTTAGAGGGCCTTGATAGATTCGAAGAGTTAGTTAAAATTATTAAAGAAGACCATCCTTTATTGCCTACACATGGCTCTGATCCCATCCTCTCTAACCAGTCAACTGCTGATGCCCATCTGGTTAATAAAGTGCTCATTGGGAAAACGTCGAGTACACAAGGGGTAGTTCTAGATATGGGTTTGGGTACCACTGTCCCCCGATACTCGGATCAGAATATTTGTGATCATCCATCTATGATTCCTTCAATGACTTCTGAGGGTGTGCGAGAGGTTTTTGGCATGGAGGTAAAACTCCCTATCACTCACACAAAAGTCATTACGGAATTAATGGAGGAGAAAGTCCAAGAGGAGTCCCTCGGCCATCCTCTCAATTCTATTCCTCAGGGTCTTCCCCCCGTGGGGAGGACTCTAGAACTGGCTGATCCACTTAAGGGAGTCCACGTTACCTCTTCAGCGGATTCTATATCCATTCCGACTTCAGAGAATCCTTCTGATCCTATTGTCCTTACTAAAGAAATGATACATCAAAAAGGCTTTCTTTGCATAGGAAAGGAAAAAAAAAACTAATCAGCAAATACAGAAAACTAAAAATCAGAAGAATTTGAAAAATATTACTTCATATACTAATCAATTTTTTAAAAATGTATTTTTGGCTCCTACAACCTCTTCTCGCGTTTCCAAGGGGACTGGGAACCCTGTTGAATCAGTGGTTTCTGTGACCTCTATTCCTAATATGGTGGCCATTCCGGCCATAGTCAATTCACTTCCCATTATACCAGTTCTATCTAGCTCTCCTGACGCTTTGGTAGATGGTTCTATCACCATTAATACTGTCCCTCCAGTAGTGGGGCCTAATATTGAGGGGGTTGTAGACATTTCGGTCTCCAGCCCTCCAATAATAGTTTCAACTTCACTAGAGCCGATTTCTACCAACCCTTCAGTTGAATCAACCACCAATACTATTATCAAGCCGCAGGATTACTCCCCAGCTGCGGAAACCCTAACTATCCATTGTAACTCTATATCTGGGGTAGATCCGCTCCATCCAGAGACCACTTTCTCTCTGATTGCGGCAAACTTGGTTAATATTGATATGGTTAAACATCTATTCCAGGTGCTACTTGTTCCTAATATTGCTAGTGGGGTAGTGCCTAATCCAATTATAATCCCTCCTCAGGATGGGGCTCCATCTTTTCCTTCTTTATCTTTGGACCCCCTTCTTTCTCCCGTTTCTGAGGGTCATTCTGCCAATACCAAGCCTACTATGAGGGATTGTGGTATGGAAGTTCGATCAGCGGGGTATTCTTTTGCATCTAACTCTCCTAATTTAGTTCATTCAAGCATGTCAAGTGTTGGCCCTCCTACCGGCCGTGAAGGTGATCGTCCTGGGCCTAATTTCGCCAATTATAGCAAGTCTTTCAAATCATGTGAAAGATTCCCTGTGGGTCCAAACGTAATCCAAAATAGGACTATATTAAGGGGTGGAAGGGGCACTGATTTGGAGGTTGACTCCTTAACTCAGTTCACTAAAAAGATCACTGATTCTCTACCTCAACCAGCAGAGGCGAAAGATCTTCTTGATATTTTGCAGCTTACCAGTCTCTGGGGTCAAGACATGCCAATTTGTCTTAACCGTGGTAATATTTTAAAAAATGTTCATCAATTACCCTCGCTCTCACTCATCTCTAGCTATGATATGGATAGTATTTTTTTTCCTATTCAGGGTCGGGTAGATGTGAGTTATATCGTTCTTAAATCAAGAGTGGTACTGGAACTGATAATGGGGCACAGGCAAGGGTTAATGCAGCTTGGTTTTGAAGCAAACCTACTAGACTCCACTCAGTTTTCCAGTAATAATGGAGGGGGTACAGAGTATAGGGGGAAACCTTACTATGGTATATCATCCGGAAAGAGCTCCACAGCCCCAACGGAGGCAATTTACGCCCAGATTTAATGGAAACTCTCGAAACTGGGTTCAGGTTACAGCAGGTCTGTGGAAATGAATATCACCCGATTCTATCGGAACTTCCTACTAAGGTTCTCCCTTTGAACAGCTTTGCGTTTCTATCCTGGAACTCCAGAGGTAATTCCCATCTCTTTACGAATTTGGACACTGTAACTATGATTAGGGCTTCACACTGTTTTTTTCTGCAGGAAACCTGGATGCTTTCAATTCCCGTTCTAGATGGATTTTATATCTTTTCTCAAAATGCTAAACCTAGTCTGGGGGGGAGGGCCTCTGGGGGCCTTCTTATAGGAATTAGAACCTCCTTGGTTTTAGGAATAAGGTTCTTCCGGATATGTCCTTTGGCATCTTGGCCCTGGAGGTGACTTCTCTTGATCTAATGGTTAGTCTCCTTCTGATTAATGTATATTGGCACAAGGGCATCTCTGCACTTGAGCCGTTTCTGCAAAGGCTTACGGATACGCCTCTTTCTTGGAGATCTCTGCACCCTGGGGGGAAATTGATTCTGGCTGGTGATCTTAACTCTGATTGCTCTATCTCTTCTGAATCCAAATATGATGACTTGGGATTGGCTATGGAGGATGACTCTCGCCTAGGCCTGAAATTTGTACGGGGTCATCTTTGGAATTTCGCTTTGGATTCGGTTGGTCTAATTTGTCTTAATGGCTATTATGATGCCACTAACTCACTTTGCCCTACAGGGCACAGATCGTTGTCAACATCTACTTTAGACTATGTCTATGTAGATCATTCCCTGACTCCTCTTTCGTCTGAAGTCGAGGTCTTTTTCAACCCATGGATTGACCATGGTATCCTGCGGGTTTCATTTCTCTGTCCTTTTCCCATGAAGTTTCTGCCCGTTGGGGGACCATGCCATCTCCAAACTGTGGGACAAGGGACAGGGGTACGTTGGACACCTACAAATATCAGTTTACTTAACCGTAAACTGATCTCTTCCTTACATCATACCTCTTTCTCTTGGAAATGAGCAGTTTTCAATACAGTTCACTTTGACAGTTTTCTTAATGCTCTTCACAGCAGTATTCACGGCCTGCTTAGGAAGGGCGTCTTCAAAAAATCTCACCTCATAGATTCGATCAAGAGCTGGCTAATGAAAAGGCCCTCATTCGGAAACTTATTAGAGGTGTACAAGCTCTAGATACTGAGTGGGTTGATAAAAAAATAAAAATTAAAGCCATCCGCCAAAAATATAAAAATTACTGTAAGTCAAGAAAAGCCCCTATGCTGCAAAACGGCGCGGAGCATATGCTTGTAGTACTAATAAAACGAGACCTGAGGGCATTCTGGGTTACTTTGGCCAGCCTAGATGATGTGGCGGAGGCCGATCAGTTGAATGCTATCCCAGAGGTTCAATGGGTAGAGTATTACACTGAATTGTTTGATACAGGGGGAGAGGGATTAGAATTATGTCCTTTGGGGAAGAATGTGTCAAAGGATTCCTGGAAGCCTGTAATTGATTCTGAGACAGTATTTAGACGTATTTCTAAAGCTAAGAAATCTAGGGCTCCGGGGCCTAATGGCCTAACTAACAACACATTCAAAGCTGAACCAGAACTTTGGGCCAACTTCCTCTCCTTACTTTTCCAAGACGTTGTTAATTCTGGGAATGTAACCATTAGCTGGCAGACCGCTCACATTGTTCCCATTTTTAAAAGAGGTTTACGTACTTTGGCCAAAAATTACAGACCTATTTCTCTTATCGATGCGGACTGCAAGCTTTTTGCTTCTATGCTTCTTTCCCACCTTAACGTCTGTATCAAGGAAAATCATACTCTCCCAAAACAACAAATAGGTTTCAGGGTGGGCCATTCAACTAATCTTAACGGCCTCATCATTACTGCCCTACAAAGTTCTACCTGGGGTAAATATGACGGTTCTCTTTATGTTGCTTCAATCGATCTGTCAAATGCCTTCGATTTGGTAATTAGGTCAAGACTCTGGGAAAAGCTAACCAAATGGGGTATTCCGGCTGGTCTTCTAACTCTTATCATGGCAATGTATGAGAACTTGGGGGTCCATATTAGGATCGATTTGGCAGGAACTCTTTCCAGAAGGATAAGGACCCATATTGGGGTGAGACAGGGTTGCTCTTTAGCTCCCTGTCTTTTTATCCTTTATATGGCAGATGTGGGTGATTTTCTGGGAAATACAGGCATGGTGAGCGCTAAATTGGGGGATCTCAGGCTCTCATGGTTGGCATATGCCGATGATTTTCTTCTCTTTGATCACACCAAAGTTGGCTTGCAGAGGCTCATCTGAAAATTTGAAGAATACGCCATTCTTAATGGGCTGAAGATTAACCCGAGCAAAACCCGTACCATGGACCTCTCAAAGGGGAGAAAAGGGAATAACAAAGTATGGAAAATAGGTGGTGAAAATTTCATCAGAGCACACAAAATCGTCTATCTGGGATTTCTTATTCTGGCCCAACCATCGGCGATTGAACTTAGACGATTTCTTAGACACAAACTGCTCCCGCTCATCTCCCAATCCATAAGATTAGACAATAAATATTGCATGTTCTCTTTCAAACCTGGAGTAGATTTTTACAAGGGTAAGGTCACCCCAAAGCTACTTTAAGGAATGGAACTTCACTATTGGGCACTTTTGACTTTTTGGGACTCTCTCTCGAGCGTATCTATTGGGGGAAAATTTTAAAACTGCCGAATTCTATTCCAATAGTGGCCCTAAAATATGAACTAGGGCTAGTTTCACTGCGAGCCAGGATTCTTTGGAGAGTCCTTACTCTTTTTTTCAGCCCTGCTCTCTCCTAAACCTGATACCCTCTATGTTGACGTGGGTCATACGATTCTCTCCCAGGGACCTTTGGATCGTAATCTATATCTTAATGCATTCAGTGATCTCTGTGACAAGACCCTGTCAGATATTTCCACTGATAGGGACACATTGTTAACGAATCCCAATAAGGTTAAGGAGTGTCTATTTAGTTATGACTGGAGCAATACAATTGAAAAACTGCATTCCTATCCCTCTCTCAGTGACCTTCAATTTGATCATAAGAAAAGAGGTTTGTTGTCTTTTATTCTGACTCAATTACCTAATCGATATTAACGTTCACTTCTCCTCAAACTTAGATGGAATCTCCTTCCCACCAGGGAAGTTCTTCATAAAAGGAAGGAGTTTTCTGATTTAGACCCTACTTGTCGCTTTGTAAAACTTTGGGGGTGATTGAGTCCTCTCGGCATCTTTTTTTAGAATGTACTGCTTTGATAACTCTAAGGGACACATATTTAGCTAGATTTAATACGATGGGTCAATTGGGGGCTGATAATCTTATCTGGTGACAGTGTCTTGCTATTACTAACATTAAGGATGGGCTTGCTGTGGCGGGTTTTATTAAAGCTTTAGATTTGTACGCCCCCCTTTTATGATTATGCCTGTCTATTTGAAATTTTCAATTTCTGCTATCTCTTTGGTATAAGCTGTTTTTTAGTTATTTGAAGATGTATTGGGTATTTTATATTTCAAACTACTATGTCGAATTGTAATTGCACTGATTCTTTTAAAATGTGTCCCTTACTATTTGGAAATTGGATCTATGTTTTTAATGTATTACCTTAAAGAAAAAACACTGTATGTATATCCGAAATTTAGATGTAATGAATGTTTTCCTCTTCTTAACTTCTTTGTAAAGGTTTCTTTTGTAAACCATATACAATAAAAAAAAAAGATGGAGATGTTCTCACAGAAAGCAAGATAAGTGAGTTTTTCCATGGTCATGCATTAGGGTTATTATATTTCTTTTGCTTGATAAAAGAATAAATAGCATTTTCTTTTTTGTAAAGTCGGGAGCTACCAACATCAATGCGGAGGGTTGGTGTGTATACTAGGGTGATGGTGACAATATGGATTCTCCCCTCACTTATCATAGCACTTTAGAAGTACATGGACATGATATAGGAGTATTTTGTAAAGTATGAGTTGTATTTCTGGGCAAGGATTTTGGAGGTACCAGCCCTGCATTTTGGTGTATAATTGGCATAAATATGTGCTTATGATGATGATGCCTAGAGGTCTGGCTCCTGTTATGCACACCACAAGCAGGTGTATGCCCTTTCCTGACCAGCCAACAGCAAGGGGTCTCAAGTGACCAGTATGCTGGCCATTTGACAGTGTATTGTTTGGAGATAGTTTGTAAGTACAAACACGAGTGTGTCTGGTGCAAGGAACTGGACCCATTCACACTGTGCTTTGGATCTCACATTTGGGTGAAGTCAACCGTGGAAGAAGGGCAGACCGAAGGAGTTTGCCCAAGGGGACATACACCAGTAAAGTTGTTTCTACTTTTGAGGGGATGGACTTTTATCAAGAGTGTGAAAAGACACAGATTTGGGGGACATTGTTTCAAGTGGCATTTAATGTGAAGTATCATGGACTATGCATAAGAATGTGGTCCCACTTTTTACACTCAGCACAGGAGATGCTAGTACTCATAAATTGCACCTCCTGGGGGTGTGAGGTGGACATGGTGGTATGGCTGTTAGGTGTGGATACACAGTGAACTGCATTGATACTAAACCTGTCGGGTCTTCTGTGTCAGAAGATTTTTTTATTGTCTTACACTGGCATACGACAGTGGTGGAATTGATGAGAGAATGTGGGTCTAGTGCTCTGTATTAATTATGTGACATTATGTGTGCATTGATACATTTGCCAGTACACTATTTGACAAGAATGTCCTGTCTATGTTACATTCTGTATCCTGTAAACATTTTGAGCACATCACCTAGTTCCTGCTGTGGCCTTCCACTTTCAGGGTACAGTGTCTGCATGTTTTGAAGGATAAGCATATTTTTGGTTTGCCTGCAGTGCATGTGATGGGGATAATGCCAGGACAATGCTGAGGGATTGGATGTTTTGATGGAGGAGTTGGTGATTACTTTGTCAGCATGAAAACAATGTTGGAAAGCATAAATCCTCACCTTCTGGCAAATTTCTCTGTAATCAGTGGCTATATCATGGAGGCTGCCAACAGGGAAGGTGCAAATATTATTCAGCATGCTGGGTGTGGTTGTACATGCAGGGAAGATGGAACTGAGTAAGGATCAGCAAAGAAATGGATTGCCCTTTTGATGTTTTCATGGAAGGTGTTTAGCATGTTTCTCACAATTGGCATGAATATTGTAATATCAATGTGAGGTTAAAGCTTGCAACATCATCAGGTGCGCAGGTATTGCACGTTGTACAGGAGAATGAAAAGGTGGGTTTGACTTTTCTGCTGGGGTTCAACTGGGTGTCCACGTTGCTGCAAGAGGTCCGCCAGATTATGGGGATACATATTTTAGTGTAGAGTCTGGTTTAGCAGTTTTCAGTGCATTCCAGAAAAGGAGGGACTTGCAGAAAGAAGTCTCAATGTCATTGGAGGACTGGGGCCATTGCATTGCCTTTCTCGAATTACTACCACTTGTGGTAGCATTCACCAATTTGACCCCGTGGGCAGACAGGGAGCTCAACTTCATTGTGGTTGAGTAAGTGCTGGTGAACATAATGCACATGCACTTCCAACAAGACTTGGGTGTGTATCAACGTTGTACTCACTTAGTTCATAATTGTTAAAAGAACAATATTGTGTTCATGGCAAAGCACCAGGCAGAGGTGTTGCTAATGGGGGTGGAGAGTTAGGGGGCTATAGCCCTGCATCTTTTGGTTGTAGCCCTGAATAGAAGCTCAACCAAAAGGCCAGATAGCCCTGAGTCCTGACATTAGTGTAGCCCCAGATCTTTTGCAGACCCAACACCACTGGCGCCATGCTTAAAAAGATAACTGTCACACTGATGGCTTGTCTCTTTTTCATTGGCCGGTGTATTGTGGGTTGTTACCAGAGGTGGACACAGAAGGCTGGCATATCCAGGAGGAGGTATGCCATTCAGGCAAATGAGGGCACCAGAGTCATATTGAAAGTCCATGGTCGGAAGTCTACAGCTCACTTACAATAGAACACTGATGTAATTTGAGGGATGTTTGGCAATATGTTTGTCAGTCATAATGCAGATGAAAAGGGAAGAGATGTTGTAGTTGAATGCATGCAGAGACAGATGGTTTTCGATTGGTACAGAATGACAATAGAACCTACATTATCAGGGTTGGTGTATTTTGGGGTGGTAATGCTGGTTCTTTCTGGTGATTGGGGGAAAGATGGGCAGGAAGATGTTGTGATGCTAGGATGGTGAGAGGGCTTGGAGGTGGCAGGAAGGAAACCCTTTACAGCTGTAGTACTAGGCAAGATCTTGGAGGTGTACTGGGAAAATGTGTTTGTACTCATCGGTGGAGGTGCTGATTTAAGGCAGTCTTACATGTAATGTATTGATGGGCTTTGGAATATCAGACCTATTTTATTGTAAGGCTAAGGATGGTGTGCTGTGGGTGGATGTGAGGCAATCCAACAAGGTGCAGCAGATTCTGGTGGCAAGGTTCAAGAGGGGTGAGCAAGTGATAGGATGGTGGTTCACAACTGGTGGCAGGGGCAACAAAGTCATATTCAGTAGTGATTGGGCAGGTATGGAGGTACATTTGCAGACCAGCATTGATGTGGTTTTTAAGCCTCAGGAAGTTGAAGAGATGACTTCCAGTCATGTTGTGAGGGTGTTCTGCAATGCATTGGTGTTAGTGTGGGAAAAACAAATGTGGTTACAGGATTCTTTCTTTCAGGATAGATGCAGCATCGGAAGGGAAGTGACTGCGGATGGGGAAGCAGGTACTTCATATATTGGGGCCTTTGAGGTACGACATATATAGGGGTGAGTGCAACTTCTGGGGTGATAGATTTGATGAGAGGGGTAGGGTGTGGATGACAGGGTGCTGGGGAGTTATTTATTGCTTTATTTTGATAATCATGCAGTGAGATTCCTTGGATATCGTTCTATGGCCTTTCAATTGTGTGTTGTGCAGTAAAGAAAAACAAGGTGGAGGGGAGTGTTTACAACTCACAGGGGGCAGATATGAAGATGCAAGGGAGAGATGTTCCAATTTTGGGTGATTGAAGTGGGAACAGCTCCTTCCCATGTTTAGCTGCTAGAATTAGGGGCATGATGTGCACCCAGAAATACTTATGCACTCAGATGTGAATAATGTGATTTAACAGCCAGGGGTGGCACTGATGAAGCGGTTGAATAGGGACATGTTGATATTGCATGTCTATTGGCCATAGGCCAGGCTACTGTTCACTGAATTCTCATCAAGAAGACAGTGGGCCTCATTACGAGTCACCCGGTCTGGAAATAACGGTGGCGGTAAACCTGCCGCCACTGTTGTTTCCGGACCAGGTGATCTAGAGTTCTGCAGGCGGGAGGTGTCATTCCCGCCAGGTCTGACCTGGTGGGTTTAACACCACCCGCCTGCAGGCAGACGTGGAAACACCGGCACCATCACGAGATGGTGCCAGTGTTTCCACTTCCCCATTCCCATTGATTCTTATGGGACTCAATGGGTATGGGGATTTACCGGATTCCGCTTCCGGAATTCCCGGGTCACCGGGGTCATAATGCCCTGGAAATTCTGGGAATCACGGAGGCGGAATGGTAATACAAGTCTGGTGGTAACCTGCCAGAATTTCAGGCACGGTTACCGCTGGACTCATAATGAGGCCCAGGGTCTGGGTTCTTGCGAAGGTATCTCAGTTATTTTAGGAGGGGTGTTATCAAAACTTTCTTCATGAACTGATAAATATTCTAAGTGTTCCATGTTGCAGCCAAGTATTACATCCACCATCTTTGCTAGAATAGATTTGGACTCCATCTGTTCTTCAGCCATTCTAGAACAGAGAGAGAACAGTGCATCCAGAGTGGCGGCCATCACATTTAGAGTGAGCACACATGCAGTGCCTTTATTCAGTTCTGAAAAGAGAGAGTCCTCAGAATCAGATGTATCCTCCCAGGCACTATCAGAGTACGAAGAAACAATAGAGAAGAGCAGCCACTGCAAATCGGGGCTAGCAGACACGTTTTTTCCAATAATGTTGTCGAAGCCTTCTGATGTGTTTGGCACTACTTCGTCCGCACCCCCCAATGATTCACATTTCAATCCTAAACATACATTAAGCAACACGTTATTATCATCAATGTGCGGGGAGATGACACTGGCTTTGTCTTGATGGCTGCCGATGTTGCTAGAAGGGAGAGGTGAAGAACCCTCAGTCCCAGCTCTCATTATTGTGGCACTTTTTAATTGGTAAAAAACAGTTATTTTTGATTGTGTCTCACTATTAAGATCATGTTTGCCTCTTTTGGGCATGGGTGCTCCTTTAGTGTTGCCATTCAACATGGCAGGGCTTTGGCCGCGTTTACCCGCATGGAGCGACGCGATCCTTAGTCCATATTTTTGCTACTTTACATTCTTAGTTTTTTTCATTTTGGAAGTTTTAGAGCAAACATTTTAAAAAATCGACTCACCAGCTATTTCAAACAACAGAATACTCTGGTTCCGCTGTAAGGCAATGTGGGAGACGGGAAGGATCACAGAGCACTCAGGCCCTAAACAGCAAACTCTGCAACTGGGTGGGAGACCCGCCTCCTTATACTCCAACCCACTACAGAACACTTCCACACAGTTCGCTTTGCAAGCGTGGGGAGTTCTTATACTCTCAGATCTTAAAATGGCAGAGGGTCGGAGTTCAAAGTCAGTAAAATGACTTCCCATAATAGAGTCAGGAGCAGCAGCGAGTCCTCACACAGAACACTTCAGCACACTTTGCTTAGGTTCCCGAGGGTTGGGAGTTCTTATACTCTCAGGTCTTAAAATGGCAGAGGGTCGGAGCTCAAAAGTCAGTAAAATCACTTCCAGTCATAGAGTCAGGAGCAGCAGCGAGGCCTCAGGCAGAACACTTCTGCAGACTTCGCCATGAATTGTAAAAACCCCTCAATGTGGTGCAAAACGAGTTGGACTCTTCATATAAGTAATTGTGTTTCACAAAATAGGGAGGGACGGGGTATTTATTATATCTAACAAGTTTAGTAAAATAGTGAAGAAGGGAATTCGTGTGGGGGAGGTGTGTACAGTATAGAAGCGGCTCTAACTGCTTTATTAGCATTGTTCATGTGCTTGCATTTGGAACACATAAAACTCAAACAAATCAACTATAATCCACCAGTGTGCTTAGAATGATAATACCCATGCGAACAATATGTTTGATAACGTGATTATGCAATACATGACAACATTTGGAAAACAATCTGAAAATGGTATGCACAGTGACATGAAAAAGGTATTTTCACTGCCTCTGTTGCAATAGAAGAATGCACAGTTAAAACAAAGAGAGGAATGCGATTGTTATATGAACAATTGATTATATGTCCGCAAGGCTAGCTATTTTTAAGATATCGTGATATGGAATGATCTATAGTGTGGTAACGAAAAGAGATCCAGAGAGCAGCAAGCTAAAATACCCATGCTCCGAAGCAGGAACCCCAACAACTTTCATACTCAGAGGTTCACATGTGCATGGTTTGTCACACAAATGCAGGGTTAGCCAAAATGTGGTGGCCATGCTGCCCGAATACCTTCATGTATATGCATAACTAGGATTGACACTAAGATGTTTAAAGAAAATGGTATTTTAATGTTTTAGGCAAATCAAAAAAGCCATTATTTAATAAAATATATTCCCAGTAGATAAGGTCTGCCAGAAGTGGCTGCCAAAAAGTCTGAACTGGTTACTCGGGATCACCAATGAAAAGAATAATGTATTGCCTTACAAGAAGTACCTCAACTTAGCATTCAACCATCCGCAGTAACACAATTTGGTACCCCTACTGCCTGTAAATGGGTAAAAAATGGTCTAAAATGTGTTGCCATTTTTGAATGTTTATGTTTCAGTTTGCTGGTGATCTTGTATGAAATAGAAATGAAAGTCAACAACGCTATATGACATTGGAGTTGAATAGGAATAGGTTGTTATCCAGAATGTGAAAATGATTGTAAAGATATCGTGGTGAGCAGAAAAAAACAAATAAATAAATAAATAAATAAAAATATTACACGGCAAGGAGCAGGGGCTTGGTTCCGAAAGCGTGCTTTTGTAAATTTGTTGTAAATCCGTCCAGTAGTTTTCTTTAAAACGATCAAAAAGTAGGTCTAAAAAATTAGTGTTATTTATGTCCGCCCCGCAGAGACACTTGCCTGTTCGCTCCGCGGGCAGGACACCAATTGGCTAATGGGCTTGCGTCATGTCCGTGGACACATGGCGTGTCCGTCGATTGGTTGGAGTGAGGCGTGATGTGAGTCAGATTGTTCGGATGCACCGGCCATCTTGGATCCGCCAACAGCAGTGTTTTGGTGTGTAAGAGTGCTTAGGGAGGTTTAGGGAGTAAGAGATGGGTGAAATACTGTATTTGTTTAGGTGGCAGGTGCTACTGATGTATTCGCCATGCCCGCGCTGTCCGGGATGTTCAATTAGGGGTGTCCTAAGGAAAGTATTTCCGTCTGTGCTGTGCGCAGGCAAGTTGAAACTGTTCTAAGGACACACGTGTCAGCGGCCATTAACATTGAGTATATGCCGCAGTTAAAATTTTGATTCTATAGGTGTGATACTGAGTTATAAGCCATCATGGGTGTGATATGCTGTGGTGGTTGTGGCCAGGGCCTACAGTCTTGGATGCATGGCCGCAGGCCGTAGGCCATACACCCGTAGGCCATACACCCAAGACACTAGGCCCTGGCCACAACCACCGCAGCATATCACACCCATTGATCACACCATAGAATCGAATATCTATCAGGTGGTTGTGGGAAGGGCCTAGAGTCTTGGGTGCAAGTTGAGTATATGCCGGAGTTAAAATGTTTGATTCTATGGGTGTAATAATGAGTTATAAGCCACCATGGGTGTGATATGCTGTGGTGGTTGTGGCCGAAGGCCATGCAGCCAAGACCAAAGTTATAAGGACTGAAGTTATAAGCCACAATGTGTTTGATATGGTGCAGTGGTTGCGGCTGTGATATGCTGCGGTGGTAATGGCAGGACCTAGAGTCATGGGTGCATGGGCAAAGGCCGTAGGTCGTAGGCTATACACCCAAGTCTCTAGGCCCTGGCCACGACCGCCGCAGCATATCAGACCCATAGATCACACCCATAGAATTGAATATCTATCAGGTGGTTGTGGGCAGGGCCTAGAGTCTTGGGTGCATGGGCAAAGGCCATGCACTCAAGACTGAAGTTATATGCACTGAAGTTATAAGTCACCATGGCTTAGAACTTTGCTCTCCCTGGATGAATTCTCACCAAACTTTGCAGAAAGTGTGATATGGGTGTTATATATAGTGGGTATAGACAGTTCACATGTTTGATTCCATGGGTGTGATCTATGGGTGTGATATGCTGTGGTGGTTGTGGCCAGGGCATAGAGGCTTGGGTGCATGGCCAAAGGCCATGCATCCAAGACCAAAGTTATAAGCACTGAAGTTTTAAGCCAGCATGGGTGTGATATGCTGCGGTGGTTGTGTCCAGGGCTTAGAGTCTTGGGTGCATGGCCGCAGGCCGTAGGCCATACGCCATACACCCAAGACTCTAGGCCCTGGCCACAACCGCTGCAGCATATCACAGCCATAGATCACACTTATACAATCTAATATCTATCAAATGTTTGAAATGATACTTCCTGTTTGATTTTTTTGAGTTCGATATATTTTTTACATGAGTTTGGTAACTGGAGGAAATATTATTTTTCAATTTCTGTGATAAAAGAAAAGAGCACGTTAATGTATGTATTTTATAAAGACTTATTACATTGCATAATAGACATTTCAGCTTTTTTTGACCCTCATATATAGTTTACAAACCAGTGTACTGTGCATTTTGATTGGTTTCTGTGTTTGTTTTTCAATTCATTGGGTCTATGGAAAAGAAAATTCATGTTGGATTAAAAAAAAAACTTTTTTTGTTATGCTACAGTCTATTTGTTTTTTTTTTTCAGTGTTCACTTGTTGTTTCTGGCTAAAGTTCTATCTGTTGACTTGTTGCAGATTTATGAAGCAGTTAGATACCTGTTGGCATATTCTAACTGTCTATTTTTTGTTATAATTTAGTGGTAGTCATTTATCTGTTTGGTTGTTATAGAATCTTGGGCCAGTTAGATACCTGTTGGCGTATTTTAACTGTTTATAGTTTTTGTAATTAAAGTACAGGTTAGTTATTACATTTTGGTTTTAAGAAGATTAAATAAGCGTTTGTAAGATTTGCTAGCAATCTCAGCTTTAGAGTAATGGTACTATCATTACATTTGAACCATCCACATTTCTTTTTTATATATGCAGTGTAGTGACCTGCGTTGGTTGTGACTCCTGCGTGGTAGATTATACCTATTGTTGTGAAGGTTTTCTTACCAAGTGATACTTGACCGTGTGTGAATCCAGTCAGCTTACAGTTGTTTTTAGTACCATCTGCATTGTAACGTAGAAGCACTAGTATTACGTAGTTACTATGTGTTTGTATTAGTAAGGTGGAGCGATTATCTGAATTGAAGGTAGTACATAATCTGCCATAGATTGCATTTCGTACAAGTTTCTGAAATGGAATGGATTCACAATTAGGTATGGATACATACACAAAGCGCTCATTAGGGATTTGTTCCTATGTCACATTGTTGCAGAGAGTGCATGTATGTCTCCACATGTATGAAATCTGGAAGATTTCATTTTTAGATATGTTTTTGTTTTCAGTACTTGTAGTAAGTGCATTAGAAATTCTTGTGGATCTTCTTGTGAGTGTATAGTAAATTTCACCATTCCAGCACAGTAGTCCAATTCTTGTCTTATTCCGTGAACACTGTACGTGTTGTCAGGATTGTTTGTTGCGTTTCTATGAAGGACTAACATTTGCAAACACAATTGGTCTGTACTGTGTAAGTAAATGTCAACAATTGGTGGCAATTGAAATAGAATATTCATTGCTACATTTGCGTAGCAATTTACACCAGTTAAATTTGAAAATTTGAATGGACCAGATATAACAGAGATAGTTCTGTGTCCAAGTCATTTTTTCGTAGTGTGTGTTGCTTCTTTGAAGAAGTACCTGAGTTACTTTGAGTAATAGGTTCTTCTTTGGTTGTGGTAATTGATGAAGTATTTGCTTATTTTACTCTCTTTGGCGGATTTGCAGTCAGATCCTGGAGCATTTCTGTTTGAATTAGTTTTCTTTTACAACGTTTTCCTTTTTGTGGAGCAGGATAACTTTTTAGATGGGGGTTGTATAGTGAACTTAGTCTATTGTATTCTAAAATGCAAGGAATATCAGTGTTTACTTTACTTGCATCAAACTTGATTAGAAATAGAGCCTCAAGTATACGTAAGCGTGATAGTGCTACGTAGCTCATGCCTTCTTTAAAGACTTGGTTACCTTATCTAGGGTAAGACCTTGGGATTTAAGAATGGTGACTGCATATGCTAGAGTTAGAGAACATTGTTCTCTGCGTACATACATGTCTTTGAAGAGAAGGAATTGAGCTGTTGAATGACCTATCCTTTTTACTTCTGAAAGTTTGTCAAAGAGAATATTGGCAAACTGAATGTTGTTGACACATGGGTATGTTTGAAAGCCAACAACTGTACCCAGTGCTCCATTAACTAGTTCTTGCTCCATGTCAAGGTTACGTCTAAGTATTACTCTACAGTTTAAGGATAATTTTAATATTTTCTCCAAACCATCTGTGTTGGAGATAGAATTTTCTAAGGTATTCAGTCTTGTTGTGGCTTGTTGAGACATGGGTAGTATCATACCATGTATGTCCAGTTTGTCTGTGGAGCAAATTTCAATTATTGGTTACATTTCTTTTTTCAACATTGTTTCATTGAATTTGGAACAGCTTGCAAGAGTTGGTATTAAGGACATACAATTGACATTTTTGTGTGCTAATTGTTCCATAACATCAGTAGCACATGAGTTATTGCCATAAAATGTATGGAAGTGCCAGGGTTTTAATATTGCTTGTGCTTCTTGAGATAGTACACCAACTCTAATACTTTTTAAAATGTTGGCGTAAGTGAGGTCTGCAGATTGGTGCATGTTTTCTGTTAATTCTCTGTATTGGAAATTTTGGCAAAGGTTGACATTTCCTATGCTGACAACAGTTTTACGGCAGAGTTTGTGTCCTAAGGTTTTAAAAATAGGTTCACCTTTTACTGGTGTCAATTGAAGAAGATCTCTGAAAACAATAATGTGTTTTCCTCCAAAGAGCTCTTCATAGTTTGTTTTAAGTACTTCTTGCGATCTGAGGTGAATCAAAACCAACATTAGGTAGGAGCCCATGCTCACTTCATCTATTAGTAGCATTTTCATTTGTTTTAACACTCTGCATAGTTCCATTGCAGCTTCTGTAGAAAGTTTGTAATAGTCTAATTAGTTTTGGTGTTCTACTGGAAGGAGTAGTAATCGGTGTAAAGTGGCACCGCCTATGTTGTAGGCAGCTAAACCTGTGGGGGCAGTTACAACAGCTGACAGTTTGTTGTTTGTCAATTGTTGAAGGAACTTGCTGCTGATTTTGATTAAGAATGTTTTGCCTGAACCAGCTTCACCACTGACGTATCGCAGTGTAGGTTTGTAATTTTGGCAGGTACATTCTTTATTTTCGATTTGTACTCCATGTGCAATTTCTTTTGTTACTTCTTCAACAATGGTGCGCTGGTCTTTGTTAAGTTTTGATTGTAGTACAGTTAAGTCTTCTGTATCTTTTTCATAGTGACACGTGGTGTTTTCTACTTCTGTCATAGCTAATTCTGCCTCATTTGCTATTAGTGGCTGTCCCAGTGGTTCTTGGCTTCCTGTTACAGAAGGTTGACTACTGTCGGAAGTGTCCTTATCTAGTTGGGCTTGGAGTTCTTCTCTGTGGTGTTGTTCATTGTGCAACATTGTTTAGTACTGCATAAAGTTTACATCAGTGATAGTGCTTTCATTTGCTTTGAAAGGGTCTTCATAGGAGTCATAGTTATGTAGCATCTCTTCTTCTTTTCTCAATGGTTTAAAAAGTTGTAGCAGGGACATGTAATATAGTTCTTTCTGTTGAGGCGTTATTAATGAGAATTTGATATGATTAATTAAGCTTTGTTTGTTAAGTTTCACTAAGCTGCCTTCACAATCTGTCACTCTATATCTACCTTTTTTTTCATTGGGGTTTATATTATTTTAGTATGCACATTTTGGGCTATGTGATATAGACACATGGTTTCCAAAGTAGTACTCCTGTTCGGGTAGTATGTGTCAGTAAATTGTTTTTCAAAATGTCTTGGCTGTTGGGATCATTTTTGGCTATTGTTTCTATGTCCTCATATGATTTGAGAACTCTTTTTCTAGATTTAGCAAGACCAAGACTTAGCCATACTATATTTTCAGATTTTCCATACAGAGCAGTATCGGTTAAATGATCTGCAGATTCATAGGAGCCACATTCTCTATGAGAGAGCCTTATTGTGCCTAAATTGTACAATTTCTGAGATAGTGTTTTGTCTGATGATAGGTCATTCCAGAGGTCTTGAAGCTCTGTTTTTTTCTGCTTTTGTTAAGTAGGCTGTAACATATCGTGCAACTGCAGTGGAATGGTCTGCAATGTACTGCACATGTATGTTTGCATTCCATAAGAGGGTAATGATTGCAGTGTAATCATTGATACATTTTGATTCTTCTATTCTTTTTATGTAATACATTTTCTTAGGTGATTTACCTTTAACACTATGTCTAACTGAAGACATGAAGTTGCTCACTTCATCTGTTTCTGTAACTGGTCTAGGGAAACCAAAGCGGCGTTTGGTGTAGCATTTCCCTTTGTTTTTGTATTTGCGACGACAATATTTGCCACATTTGTGTCTTTGAAATTGTACAATTTGTGCATGAAGGTCACTATGTGTCGTTTGTGAAGGGATTTCACAAGTGACATATTTTTGGATGAACTGCAAAACAATGGCATCACTGTCCTGACCAAATTTAGGAGCATCTTTAATCCATAAAAGCATGTGGATATGTGGTGCTCCTCTGGCTTGGTATTCTTTTCTCCCAAAAAAGTGTTGCACTTCTCCGAGGGGAGGAACAGTTTTATTACAAATAAAGTGTAGCATAGCAATGAAACTATGGTGGAAATATCTTGAAACATTAACAGGATCTAGAGAGCAAAGTTCTCCAGGTGTTAGTATATCTGTGTTTGATTTGTTTTTGTTTGACATGCGCAGGAAATCATGTAAATCTTCCCATGCATATTCTGCAAAACTTAATGTAACAAAACAAGTGGGTGGTCCAAGGTTTCTGATCATGCAACGTACACATCTGTGACGTCAGAACCAGTATTCTTTTGTAACACGCATGTTTGCAAACAGATTTGTAATGCTTGAGTGTAAAACCTCTTATTTTTCTTGCACTTTTTGTATTAATTGTGTAGCTGCCATATTTTGAAAGTGGGTTCCTGATTTCAATATGTGTGCAACTCCGTAACATAGAGTTGCTAGTTCACTTTCAAAGAGTAGGTGGAATATGTATTCCACATTTTGTCTAAATCTGGGATCATCAGAATACATTCGTAATGAGCGGTATTCTGATGCTGTTATCTGAGTGGGTCTATCATCGTACCTTCCTCCTTTGCCTTTAGGAAATAGTAGAGGAAAAGCACATGCTTCTATACTTTTTCCCATATGCTCATTGGTGATCCTTTGGTTTGTCGCATTTGGTAAGTTTCTAGTGCATCATCTATTCTGTCATTACAGTGTAATGGCTGAACTGTATAATGGTCTAAAATATTGGATACTGTAATAGGATCTAGAAGTTCAAATTGACCAGTTTCTGGTGACTGTTGAATTATTTCAGTTGTTACCCTTAAGTTTTCTTCAATATTTATTTCTTCGTAGTATTCATTATTGTCTTTTAGATATTGCAAGGCTTGTCTAACTTTATGTAAGTCCGCGAGTTGTTGCCAAATTTTTTTGTCTTTTGTTTTTTGTTTGTACACCATTTACTAAGACAATTAAAGATTGATCTATTGGACGTTGCACTCCAAGAGTGTGCCCATTTTCTGTCAGATCTAATGGTAAATAAACTACTTTGCCACAAATGCCTTTCACCAATTCAGAGGGAGGTAATTTTGCTGTTTTTGGTTGAAGGCGTATTATTGCTTGAAATGGGTGTACTGTTTGAATTATGATGCTCTCATATAAATTGAGTTGTTGCAGGGGTTTTGGTAGTGGGAATAATTCCAAGTTATTTGTGATAGCACATGAAGGAGTTTGGTTGTTGTCAAGTTTTGTAGTGCAGTAACTGCAAAGTATTAAGGGGTCACTTATTTCGTATTTGTTTTCTGCTAAAAGGTAGAGAGCTAATTCAAACAATTTGGAATCTTCATTGTCTTCTATTTTGTATGTTATTTCTATAGTTTTTGTGTTACTTTTGTAAAAAGTTCTGCGGCAACACACACACACATGGTTTGGTACTTCAGTGGATGTACTTTAAAATTTTAGTATTTCTTTTTTGAATGTGTGTAGTAGAAGGTTGCCATGTGCAGAATTGTTGCTAGTCTGTTGTAAAGCTATTGCATTTTGTAAGTGGCTTTCACTTCCAAAATATTTTCTCTGGATATGGTCAATTTCTTCTTGTTGGTCTTTGGGTGTACCATGTAGAAGAGTGTTATTTAAATTGGCTAGTTCTAAAGCAGGACTTTTAGCATAGTACAGTTTATAGACTAGATTTCTTATAGTTGAATGATGTGTTGATATCATGGAAGGTGCTTTTGCAAATAGGTCCTGAAATGCAGGCTAATGAATGTCCTTGTAGTCCTGTGTATTTGCGCACTGGACAGGTATCGATATTTTGCAGCACTTTCATTTTGATTTTGTCTTTACCTTTCACATACTGTTTGAGGAACTGGCGTAGAAATTTGAAAGATTTGTTGGGAATGTTACACATTGACACGCATGGCCATTTGTATACTGGACGTTCTGGTTCAGTCGAATGGAGGGGTAATTCTGAGTTTTCGGGGGATATTTTTGTAAGCAGTATTTCTTGTTCCATTATGGTATTATTAATTTTTTCATACCTTGTCCACTGCTATGGATGGCAATTGTGTTTGTTTGGTTTTGTTTGTATGCTTCTTCATTAAAATATGTGTTACAACTACAGATATTAGAACACTAGCGGAACACCAAAAAGGATAATCAGGTATACAAAAAGGATACAAGTTGAGTTCCCGGAGGGCTTCTCACAATGACGTATTCCGGATGACTTCTAAGAGGAATTAGATGATTGAAAACCTTCCAACTAATATCACTCTCAGACTAGATAAAAACAGCCTGAGGGAGTAATTAGTGGAAAGGGCCAGATATGGAAAGGATATCACCAGTCTGCTGAAAAGAAGACAAGGAGTTTTAATCACTCCTCTTCATGAACTAATTACTAGGTATGGGTTAGATTAGAAATACACTAACCTGCAGCTAGATGGACTGAGGACTGTAATCCAGGAATTCCAAATCCGAAAACAAAAACCAACGAAAGGAAAAGGGAAGTTAGTAAGGTGACTAACCCGAATGGAATGAGGGCCGCACTAGTGATGGGTTGGTGTACACCGGATAGCGTCCATAAGTTCAGTGCACTATCCTTGAAGCAATGAAGGCTGGAATGGATGGATATCCGGTTGGAAATAAGTCTAAGGAATTCCTAGAACACAAAGGTCCAGGATAGGCAGGGACTGGCAGGGCCCTTTAAGGGAGGTTGAAGCTGGGATAGGAATTGATTGCAGAGTAACATAGGACTCAGTTCTCACCTATATTCACCCCCTTGTGGAGACAGGATAACTGGAGAAGATGAAGGAGGAACGGAAAGGATCCGGTACCCTGGACGTGGAGAATAGAATAACCAGCTGAGCCGCTATGAGTTGCTGCAAGGAGCCAGAGGACCGCGGCTTTGGGTTAGCTGGAGTTCCTGCCTTAGATTTCAGCGTGGGTCTGGCTGACAGCAAGAGGAAGAGCAGTCTGGAAACTGCTGAGAAGCGTGGTAGAATACCGATCTCCGTAACGCTGACAAAAGAACAACGATCAGAAGCGCCATATCACGGGAGGCTTCCATTTAAGTACCAGTCAGCTGATGAGGGCGCGAGAATAGCGCGAGTCAGCTGATGAGGGAGCGTGAGTAGCACAATGACGTACCATCATGTGAAACTCGCGCATACCTGTGGAATAATTGGTAAGCGGTATGCGCGGTATGGAATGTCCGTTCGGGAAAGGCAGAAGGTAGGCAGCAGAGAAAGCACGATAGAAGTCTTACAGGGATTAGCGGGAATTAAGGCGTTTTCCAGAAAACTTCCCCCAGAGTCGCCACCGAGTATAAAACGGTCTGGCTGATCTCTGCGCTGTACGTGCAGGGTGCCGAGCATGAGCATGAGAGGATGTGGCAGGCATGACAGTGCCATCCCCCAAAGGGCGCGCCACCCCCCTGGAATCGTGAAATCGGCGCAGGAGAACAGGAGCATGGATGTTCGCAAGTGGTTCCCAGGAACGGTCTTCCGGACCATATCCTTTCCAATCAATGAGGTAATCTGGCACTCCTGCCTGCATTCTCATGTCCAGTATCGCCCGTACTTCGTACTCCTCGGAACCTTTCACAGAAAGCGCCACAGGCCGAACAGGCAACCGAGTCCCGGCTATGAATGGCTTCACTAAAGAGACGTGAAACACCGGATGCACTCTCCAATGCGAGGGCAGGTTCAAGCGTACAGCCACGGGATTCAACACCTTGTCGATCTTGTACAGCCCCACAAAATGTGGTAGCAGTTTCTTTTTTCCTGGCATTCTCAGGTTCTTAGTGGATAACCAGACCGACATACCCACTTTATAGAGAGGAGACAGACGTCTGTTTTTGTCTGCATAGTGTTTGGAACGAATCTGCACTTTCTCCAAACTTCTTTTAATCGAGGAATGCAAGGATGCAAGGATGACAATTCCTTCAACTTACCGTCTGCCCTAGGAACCACCCCGGACGGCTCTAAGTCCACTGGAATGGACCTAGGATGCTGTTCATATAGAGCGTAGAACGGAGAAGTCCCTGTTGAAGAATGTACTGAGTTATTGTATGCAAACTCGGCTGTGGGCAGAACCGCCAGCCAGGTGGATTGGTACTGTAAAGCTAAACACCGTAAGTATTGTTCCATTGTACCGTTGACTCGTTCCGTCTGGCCGTCTGTCTGAGGGTGGTAGGAACTGGACATGCGTTCATCCATCAGAAGGGCCGTTGACAATGCCTTCCGGAAACGAGACGCAAACTACGTCCCCCTGTCGGTGACAATCACAGACGGTAAACCGAAAAGCCGGAATACATGTTTAAAAAACAGATCAGCTAGAACACCAGCCGTAGGAACACCCTGGCAGGGTAGAAACAGCGCCATTTTCGTGAAATAGTCCACCACTACCCACACCTTGTCGAATCCTTGGATAGGAGGTAATTCGACCATGAAATCCATGGATACCATGAACCAGGGCTTGTGAGGTATGGGTAAGGGATGCAATAATCCCATTGGTTTCTTAAGTGATCCTTTACTTTGAGTGCATATAGAGCAAGGGGCGACATAGTCTATTACATTTCTGGACATGCTCGACCACCAGGCCCACCTCCGGATTAATTCCAACGTTTTCTTCTGACCTGGATGGGCCGCAACTAACGAGTCATGACCCCAATTTAATGCCTTGGCTGGGGTGTTTTCTGTGGGTAGATATACAAGGCCATTGTAGTAAGGGAGACCGCCATGGATGTTTAGGTTCAGGCGCAGCACCTCTTGAGAATTTCGAGAAACCCAATCTGCTATCTCCTTTTTCAAAGACGGTTGAACAGAGCAGCTGCAAATCACCTTCTCAGCCAACAAGGTCGGCTTTCTTGAGTCGTCTTTGGTAATAACTGTATGGAGACGGGACAGGGCGTCGGCTTTGGTGTGTTCTCTGGCAGGGCGATATGTGATCCGGAAATCAAATTGGGCAAAAAAAGAATGCCATCAAGCCTGCCGTGTGGTCAGACAATTCATCGTCTTTATGGCTTGGAGGTTCCGGTGATCCGAATAAACACACACCGGATATTTAGCCCCAAGGAGATGGTGCCGCCAAAGCGTCTTTGATAGCCAAAAGTTCCTTCTCTGTGACTGTATAGTTCCTTTCATAAGGAGCCAATTTGCGGGAGAAGAAAGCCACAGGATGTTCCACTCCGGTGGACTTGCAAACCTGGGAAAGAATAGCGCCAATGGCCAAATTGGAGGCATATGCCTGCACTATAAAAGGTGAACTAGGGTCAGGATGTTGCAAAACCGGGGCGGAGGTGAAGGTCTCTTTCAGCAGATCAAAATCCTTTTGGGCCTCCGTCGTCCAACGCAAGGTGACCTTAGGACTTGTTAATGCAGTGAGAGGCGCTACTGTCTTAGAAAAGGCGTGAATAAACCGCCTATAAAAGTTTGCAAAACCGAGAAATGACTGCAAGGATTTGACGGAGACAGGTACAGGCCAGTCCAGGATGACTTTGACTTTAGACTGACTCATTCTTACCCCATGACTGGTGATATCATAACCCAGAAACTCCACGTCTGATGTATGAAACACATTTTTCTGCTTTTATGAACAGGTGATTTTCTCTTAGCCTTTGAAGGACCTTGGTGACATGTGTGATGTGATCCTGGAGGGAGGCTGAATAAATCAGTATGTCGTCAAGATAGATGACTACAAACTGATTAATGTAATCACTGAAAATTTCATTCATGAAATACTGGAAGGTTGCGGGGGCGTTGCACAGGCCAAACGGCATAACAAGGTATTCGAAGAGACCGTACCGGGTCTTAAAGGCGGTCTTCCATTCATCACCTTGTCGTATACGCACGAGATTGTACGCGCCCCGCAAATCCAGTTTAGTGAATATGACAGAAGCACCCAACTGGTCCAACAGGACGTTGATCAGGGGCAGTGGGTACTGGTTCTTTATTGTTACGGCATTGAGGGCCCTATAATCAATGCAGGGTCTGAGGTCCCCCTCCTTCTTTGGGACGAAGAACAGAGGAGAGGCCACCGGAGACTGAGAAGGGCGAATAAACCCATTAGCGAGGGCTTTGTTGATGTATTCTTTCAGGACTGCATCTTCCCTCGGAGTGAGAGAGTACACATGTCCCGTTGGTATTTTGGCTCCGGACGTTAATTCGATAGGACAGTCGTATTGCCTGTGTGGTGGCAATGCCTCCACTTTACCCTTATCAAAAACGTCGGAATACGCGTTGTAGTCTGTAGGCACCAGGACCGTGTTAGAGCGGACTGCCCCAATACTAGGAGAGCCGTCGAGAAATGCCAGTACAGGCGTGGATACCACGTTCGACTCCAGAAAGCAATTGTTATTGCAATAGGCTGATGGGTATTGGATGTGCCCGGTTACCCAGTCTATATGATGGTTGTGCAGTTTGAGCCATGATAAACCCAAAATTAATGGGTACTGAGGTGCAGCAATCACGTCGAAAACCAGGTATTCAGTGTGACCATCAGGCAGAGTTACCTTAATGGGTATAGTTTCTTCCGTTACTAAACCAGAAGACAAAGCCGATCCGTCAATGATGTTGACGGATTCGGGTACTGTTTTGGTTACCGTGGGTATTGCTGACTGTGCTGCGAAAGCGATGTCTATGTACTTATTGGAAGCACCGGAATCTAACATCGCCTTGGAGAGGACGGTGGTTCCGTTGAACTCCAAAGACACTGCTACCTCAATGGAAGAGGCTAAATATGATGTGGAGTCCTGTTTGGTACTCGACAAAGGAACCCCTGCTATTGCCGAGCTTTGGCGTTTCCCGCCTTTTTAACGGTTTCTTAGGGCAAGAAACCAATAGATGCTCTGCTGAACCGCAATACATACATAAGTTGTTCTTGCGGCGATTCTCGCGTTCAGCGGATGACAAGCGGCCACGTATAGCGCCGATCTGCATGGGTTCGGGTTCGCTAGGAATGGGTTGAGATGCATCGGAGCGACCAGAAGCTGACGTAAAGGGTTTCTTCTCCCCTTTCCTTGCGGATCGCCGTGCATCTATTTGAAGGACTAAATCCAAGAACTCTGAATACCCAGCAGGAACCACAGGTACCGTTGACACTGCGTCTTTTAGCTCTTCTGACAGCCCTTTGTAGAAAACAGCCGTTTTCTTGTCTTCAGGCCATTGGGTTTCTGCCGTCAGTTGATTGAAATGAGCAAGGTAGGCCAACAGTGTCTAGTTGCCCTGCTGCAGGCTCAGTAACTCCAAGTCCGTAGCCTGGGTAGCTTATCGCATATCAAATACCTTACTCATAGCCGACAATAGGGCATCACAATCATATAGTAAGAGGCTGTTTGACTCCAATAGCGGATTAGCCCAAGCTGCAGCAGAACTGCCCAAATAGGACAGTACGAAAGCTGCTTTGGTGGTCAGGTCCGGAAAGGAGCTGGGCCTACAGAGAAAGTGCAGGCGACATTGGTTTACGAAAGTACGATAGCATTTGGGATCCCCCAAAAACCTCTCGGGTGGTGCCAAGGGGAACTGGGTAGGCATCAGGACCTGCAGTTCCCTGGAGGGAGGAAGAAAACCCGAACCGGAAGCCACTGGTTCCCCGCCTGTCGCTCCTTGTGTTGCAGCTTGTATAGCGTCCTGCATTACGTCCATGTGATGACGGAGGGTATCCTGAGCAGATATCATCTCGTGCCTTAGATCAGCTATGAGCTGCGTGAGGACGTGTAAGGGGTCTGTGCCTTCCATTTTGTTGGCTTCTGATTCTGTTACAACTACAGATATTAGAACACTAGCGGAACACCAAAAAGGATACTCAGGTATACAAAAAGGATACAAGTTGAGTTCCCGGAGGGCTTCTCACAATGACGTATTCGGGATGACTTCTAAGAGGAATTAGATGATTGAAAACCTTCCAACTAATGTCACTCTCAGACTAGATAAAAACAGCCTGAGAGAGTAATTAGTGGAAAGGGCCAGATATGGAAAGGATATCACCAGTCTGCTGAAAAGAAGACAAGGAGTTTTAATCACTACTCTTCATGAACTAATTACTAGGTATGGGTTAGATTAGAAATACACTAACCTGCAGCTAGATGGACTGAGGACTGTACTCCAGGAATTCCAAATCTGAAAACAAAAACCAACGAAAGGGAAAGGGAAGTTAGTAAGGTGACTAACCCGAACGGAATGAGGGCCGCACTAGTGACGGGTTGGTGCACACCGGATAGCGCCCATAAGTTCAGTGCACTATCCTTGAAGCAATGAAGGCTGGAATGGATGGATATCCGGTTGGAAATAAGTCTAAGGAATTCCTAGAACAAGAATGTCCAGGATAGGCAGGGACTGGCAGGGCCCTTTAAGGGAGGTTGAGGCTGGGATAGGAACTGATTGCAGAGTAACACAGGACTCAATTCTCACCTATATTCACCCCCTTGTGGAGACAGGATAACTGGAGAAGATGAAGGAGGAAGAGAGAGGATCCGGTACCCTGGACGTGGAGAATAGAATAACCAGCTGAGCCGCTATGAGTTGCTGCAAGGAGCCAGAGGACCGTGGCTTTGGGTTAGCTGGAGTTCCTGCCGTAGATTGCAGCGTGGGTCCGGCTGACAGCAAGAGGAAGAGCAGTCTGGAAACTGCTGGGAAGCGTGGTAGAATACCGAGCTCCGTAACGCTGACAAAAGAACAACGATCAGAAGCGCCGTATCGCGGGAGGCTTCCGTTTAAGTACCAGTCAGCTGATGAGGGCGCGAGAGTAGCGCGAGTCAGCTGATGAGGGAGCGTGAGTGTCGCGATGACGTACCATCATGTGATACTCGCGCATACCTGTGGAATAATTGGTAAGCGGTATGCGCAGTATGGAATGTCCGTTCGGGAAAGGCAGAAGGTAGGCAGCAGAGAAAAGCGCGATAGAAGTCTTACAGGGATTAGCGGGAATGAAGGCTTTTGCCAGAAAACTTCCCCCAGAGTCGCCACCGAGTATAAAACGGTCTGGCTGATCTCTGGGCTGTACGTGCAGGGTGCCGAGCATGAGCATGAGAGGATGTGGCAGGCATGACAGTATGGTTCTGTGGTCGTGGTGTGACTCCATTCACCTCCACAGATATTTAAGAAGTTATTTTTGTTGACATTATGTTTATTGAGAAGTTTGTTTTGTAGTTTAGTACTTAGCTTTGTTAGTGGTTTCATCCTGTTTAAAACTAAAATAAATAACTTCCTTTTAACAAGGATTGCACTGTCTACATAAGCTTCTAGGATTAATTTTCTCCGGTAGGTTTTACGGGTTGTGCATGATTTTGCTCCTGTTTTTATAAGATTCTGAAGGACTCTGTGGCCGAACATTTTTGCTAAAATACTTTTTTTGCTATGTTACTTGCTAGTATATGAAGATTTATAGGAGCAGTTTTATCAGTAGTGGTAGCCGAATTCTTGTTAAGCATTTTTTGTTTCATTTTACATTTTGATAAGGAGGCAAAGTTTCTGTACTAGAAGCTTCTTTTGTTTCGCTAAATGACTTCATTAGCTGTTTTGTTTGAACGTTTTGTACAAACTCTGGTAGAGATGGATGCTTATTTTGGACACTTTTATTTTCATTTGCTCTATTTCTGCGTTGCTTTCTACCGACTTGCTTTTTGGTAGGCATTCTTTGGGGTCGGTTGAAAAAAAAGAAAGTATGGGTTCTTCTGTTTTGCAGTGTATGGGTGCTGTGTGCATGAGTGTATGAGATTGATGGGAAAGATGGATGTACTGTTGTATGATTGTGCATTGGGCAGTTACAATGAGTTGGGAAGGCTATTCTTCTGTTTGTGTGTTACTACATTGAGGTTCAGATGAGAGTAGACAGTGAGCTAGTGGTGAGGAGAAGCATTAATAGTAAACGTAATGGTATAAAATTAAAACACTTCTTTGTTTTGTAGTACTAACATTCTAAGGGTTGAGTATGTTATTTGTGTTCCAAAAAAACAGGGATTTGTGTGCCATTGTGCCTGCTAATCTCTGTTTAATAAATGGGGATTTGTGGGCAGAAGGGTTCGGAAATCAATGTTTTTTTTGGTGCACAAATTACATGAATGAACCAACCCGTGTCTCTGAGGAACAGTAAGAATATAAAGGTAGTATTGTACTTACTCTTTTTTTTGTGGAATGAGCAGGCTTCTTCGGATATGCTGTTTGTAGTTTAGATGCTGCTGATTTTCAGGAGAGTGGTCTTCACTGCAATTGTAAAAGAAAGAAGTTAGTAATTGTGTGTGTTTATAGCACTGATGTTAATGTACACATTGATTTTTTATGTTTTTGTGGTAGTATTCTTGTTTGATATCTGAACATAGTGTATGCATGCATTTCATTTGACTATGTGCAGCCTTTATATGTTATTTACAGTATGTTAGTTCAACATGCTTTGCAAATTAGTAGAATTTTAAATTCATGAAATTCATTATTTTTTTTACAGCTGTGTTGTAGATAGCAGACAGGTTTGGAAGTGATAGTTCATTATAGTAGATGGGAAAATTTGAATATTTTTATCTTATGGCTAGACATGCCAACAATCGGGAGCACCCGCGAGGGAGATTTCTCCACAGCAATCGGGAACATTTATTTTTCTTATAGGATTGCATTGTGATTAGCATTAATTTAGGCAGGAGACAGTAAAAAATGGTGCCATTTTTCAATGAAAAATTGAGAGTCTTGCGCGTAAATCGGGAGGGTTGGCATGTATGTATAGGTTATGCAGGAGACAGTAAAAAATAGTACGATTTTTCAATGAAAAATTGGGAGTCTCATGCTTAAATCAGGAGCATTGGAATGTATGTAAAGGCTATGCAGATTTAGTGGCATTATTCGGTTTATATAGATTCATAAGAGTTGTGCATGCACTCTCAATAAAATATGCATACCTGTACTTTGTAATCATGCATGTGGATATGCATGGAGCTGTAAATAGAAATATTCGAGACTTGTACAGTAGTTTTTGTAGTAGGTGCTTTCCAATGATATGAGACTTGCATTCAGAGTTATCAACAGAACAATTGAAGTGCGGAACTCTGATAATGGAGTTAGATGTAGAGGTCTTGGATGTGATTGGTGGATGGTTGTGTGACTGCTTAGCTGTATCCAATGAGGGAATGGAACCGAGAGTGATGTGGAAAGTGTAGAAGGGCTGGCTAAGAGTTACGTGCCGCGCGGACACCACAGCTGTCCGTGGGTAGGTCATGCCACATATGTGGTTTTCCAGCAAATTCAGCATGGAAAGGGGACTGTAGGGATCAGCCAATCACATGTTGATGTTGTGGATTTGTGTAGAAAGAGAGTGTGTGTAGTGAAGATGGCAAAGGTGGAGAAAGCCAGGGTGTTGGTGCTCGGAGATATGTTTGGCCATGGTTTACAGCAGTATTCTCAATGCAGGCATGTTGCTAACAATTTAGATCTTAGAGGAGTGGAGGTGGTGTGGAGCGCTGTGTCTGATTGCAATGTAGAGGCAATTCTCTAAGTTTGTGAAGATAGGCATAGGATGAACAGTCCCCATCTGGTAGTTTTGCACTATGGTGCTTTCCATTTGGGCTACGTGAGTTCCCCTACTTTGTTGGCAGATTTGGAACAGTTGGTTCAAGCAGTAATGAACATCCTTCCAAAGGCAAAAGTAATTTTTTCTGGATTACTACGTAGGGCAATATGGGACAATAGTTCTGTTTTTTGTCCTCAGCAAAACATTGCTAGGTGTGCAATCAATCGAGGCATGCATGCTTTCATGCTTAGAGCTGGTATGTTTTTCTGTAACAACGAGAATATTGTTTCGAGTAATGCTGCTTATTTTGAGGCAGATGGTGTTTCTTTATCTTTTTGGAAAATGCCATGCTGTTTTGGAATGTAAGGGTTGCTTTGAAACAGGTTATGTATAGATTATATTTGTAAAATAAGAAGAAAAAAAACCCCAAAAATACAAAATAACAGGTGTCTGTCAGGCATCTGCAAAAAATACAAAAAAACATCTCTTTTCAGAGCCCACCTCAAAGGGAATATGGGGCACTCTATTTAAATGCACATTCACCACGCTCAGATCTTCTATATGTCCGCAGACATGGCGGTAGTCTGCGGACAGCGTATATTACATATGGGAATTCTAGGGTGGAGAGGCATGCAAATGAGAATGAGTGGAGCTAGGGATAGGTCAATAAATTTTAGTGGTTGTGTTGTGTAAGGAGATATTTTGTGAGAACGTCTTTTTCCTGAGAGAAGAACAGATAGCTATGGCTGTGTGTTTTCGAAAACAGATTATCTGGATTTTAGGAGACTCATGGATGCATTGGTTGGAGGTACATGCAGAACGTTGTGGAGTAGCTGCAGATCTTGAATTCCGTCATGTGGAAATGTCCTGGCATGGAGTGCGTGGAATGAAGTGGCTGGACTTGGTACCTCTCTGTGCTACTTTACAGGCAGAGCACCATCCAGACATAATTCTAATTCATTGTGGAGGGAACAGTTTAGGACATGTGTCTGGAATTTCTTTGCAATTTGCAATGAAAGAAGGACTTGAGAAGGTCATGGACATTTTTCCTAATTCCCAAGTAATTTTTTCTCGTATTGCGCAAAGATAAATGTAGCTGTGTTCTTCTTCATTTGGTCCACAAATGGAGAAAGCAAGACGCAATGTCAATAAGGCTGTATGTGCCTTTCTAAGAAATGTTGGCATGTCCTCTTTTCACAATGAAAATATTATGTTTTGTAGCACCCACATTTTTCGCAGAGATGGAGTCCATCTTACATATGCTGGCAATCAGACTTTTCTGAAAAATGTACAAAATGCATTGCAACCTTTTTTGGAATTACAGTCATCTATTTTGCATTAGATGTTGACAAATCCAAGTTTTTCAAGCACACAAACATGCCACCAAAAGGCTCTTTTCAGAGCCACCACTTACTCCCAGAGAAAAGTGCATTGGTTTTGCTAGGACAGCACCCCAACATTGTATCTGTCCTAGGACTGTCCACGGCCTTTTAAAAAATGCGCAGGGGCCTGCACTGTTTATCTGATACTTATATTTTTAAACCGTGAAAGGCGGCTCTGAAAAGAGCCTTTTTTTTGGATTTGTGTTGTTGAATATTTTGTTTCCTTTTTTATACACAACACACTAGGAGAGGAGGGGAAAGGAGCGTAAGGAAGGGACACCAACCATGGGGATAGGAAAGGGCAGGTGGAGAGAGGAAGATGTAGGGTGGGCCTTATTTGGGTAGGTAGCAGGTCTTCTGGTGGTCCGTGACCGTAGTCTCGAAAGCACTTCAAGTTCTCTCCCCTCTGAAGAGTACTGCATCGCAGTACATACACAAGATTGTGACCCTCAAAAGGTAAGGGTCAACAGCATCGCAAATGGCCTGTGAAGCAGCTGGAGGGATGCGCTCTCCCACAGGAGTGTCTCTTGTGGTGAGAGGAGCGGAAACGGAGGATGATGTAGAGGAACATAACCTACTACGTTCATCACAAGGTACAAACATGCGAATGTCCTCACTGTGGAACGAAGTTAGGTGTCGCTTCATGGATGTCGTACCAAAGCTGTACGCACCATGTCTCCCACGACTCAGCACTAATTTGCACTGGTTACAGGTGACGTTGTCCGCACATGCTTTTGGTACGTTACCATAAACGGTAAGCAACCCCCACACCCAAGACTCCCGGCGAGTGCTGGTAGTAGGGAGTTCCTCGACCTCATTCTCTTTATCCTCATCATCCTCATTCTCTACATCCTCACGTGTGTTCCCTTCTGCAGGCCCTTGGTGAGGTCGTGGTGGTGGAGGGTTTGGGAGTGGTGCTGAGGCAGATGTAGCAACAGCAGCCATGTATGCCATTAGGGTTTATGAGGTAATCTCAGCCAGATCAGGAAAGGCAGCAAAAGTCAATCTGCAATAGTCAGAAGTACAATGATCAGCTCTGGGGTGTGGCCTTTTATGGGGGTGGAGTGGTGTGCCTCGAGAACATATTGAACACTCAAAAGCGTTCAAAAAGTTACAAAAAATATGTGGAAAGCCTGGGCCATTGTCTGGGAAAATAATTTGGATTGTCTGAATAAGTTCTTTTAAAATGTTGGGCAACCGGACAGAGTCTGCAAATTAGGACACATGCTCAGCGTGGGTGCGGTCACATGATGACGTCGGGAACACATCTGCAAAGGGAGTGGGTGTCGGAAGGACACCAAATGCACAGGAGCAGTCGTGCGCATGCTCGCGGGTGTTCTACGGACAGTGTTCGGGTCCTGAAACTAATTAAAAGTGCAACACAAGTGAGATGGACAGTTACGGACAGGTGCGATGTTGGCAGGATTTACGGGTGTGGTACGCATGTGCGTAGATGTTCTGCAGACTGTACGGCCAGGTATAGTGTCCTTAGGACACCTCCATTTTGTTTGACTACGGACATCCTGGACACCGTGTCTGTTCTACGGACAGTTCCATCTTCGTTGCGAATGGTATGGACAGGTATAGTGTCCTTAGGACACCTCCATTTTGTTCATTTATTGACATCCTGGACAGCTGGTGTGTTCTAAGAGCAGTTCCATCTTGGTTGCAAACGGTACGGAGAGGTATAGTGTCCTTAGGACACCCCCATTTTGTTGATTTACGCACATCCCGGACAGCTGGTGTGTTCTAAGAGCAGTTCCATCTTGGTTGCGAATGGTACAGATAGGTGTACTGTCTTTAGGACATCGAGATTTTGTTAATTACGGACATGCTAGAGAGGCACGCTGTCGGCGGATATTTTAACTGCTTTAAAAAAAAAATAAGACACAAAGAATTTCATTACAAGAAACATAACATTTTTTTAATTATATACACATACTCAAATTATGAAAGAGAGGGGGAAGCAGAAACTGATAGAAAAACATGGGAATTAGGGGTTTGGAGAGGATGGGAGGGAGGAGATGAAGGGATGGAAGTCTCATCAAAACATTTATCTTGTTGTTGAGGGCTTTGGGATAGTTCACTGGGACATGGAGAGGGGGTACAGGTACAGGTTGGACAATGGTATTTAATTTTTTCTTTTATGTGGTCCTCCACTAACTGTTTCAAACCACTGAAATTTTCTTTGAGCATGTCTACTTTCCGTTCCATGCATTCCAGAGTCTTTTCCAATGTGTCTTTTGGAGTAACATTTCAATGTTTGTATGTTCTGTAAAAAATAAATAAATATATATGTTAATTACACCTAAGTTAATGATTATTAATTTGCTTATATAGAGAAGTGTCTACCATTATTATCAATGTTTTCAGACATTTCCTCATGTGGAAAATGTTCTTCTAGCCACTCCAAAGTACTGCACATTTCTGTGTGAAAAACAAAAATATATTAATTGTACTGTACCTCATTCAAAAAGTATAGCAAGTTTACTTACTAGTTTCTGGTACATTGTATTTGTTGTATTGTGTAGGTCTACTGTTGCTTCTAGCTGTGCAGTTTCTGTGAGGTAATTATGCTGGAGGTATATCTTTTTTGTTATGGTATAATCCATTTTTATTACATATCGAATTTAAATGGACGGTTGATGTGTTAAATATGTAGGTTCCACTGCTTATTTATTATTATATATAATGTGTTTATGGGCTGCTTTTTGAACTTGTGCAGTGTTTATATGGTATGATAGAACAATTTCAAATACCCCTTGCGAGTTTGGTTAGTGTTGATGTCGTCGGTCACCGTCCGACGCTATTTTTAACATTACTCAAAACTCTGATAAGAGAGCATTCATTATTGTACTATCCAAAATTATAATATTATAAATAGTGTACTTCTATGGTGCATGCTGCAGTCATTGCCTATCTTTATATATGATTAGGTTTCTGTATTAACAACAGCACTCCAATAAAATGATATTAGATGAGTACATTCTTTAATAGATTAAGTAGCTCATGACAGGTCTCCCAATCACTCCTGACATCTTGTTATCAACAATATAAACACCCCTCCTTGAAGAGACTTTTCATCAACATGTATTTCACTGTGATGTCATCAGTGATGTCAACAATGACATTTGTGATGTCATCTTTGATGTCCTGGGTGTTAGTCTTAGCAGTGCACGTTGGTGGCGCGAGTTATGGTTTCTTAGCTTACCATAACTGGCGAATTTCAAGGGTTTTTCGGTTTTACTTGGAACAATAACGTCCCTTTAACAAAGATTTTTTACTGAATTTCATAGGTTTTTAATAGCGCAATTTAACCATAACATCTGTTTAACAAAGTTTTTTTACTGAATATACATTTTCATAGTGTAAATTTGATAGATGTTTACTAGGATTCCCTTACTTTATTTACAATTAACTTAGAACATACCGAACACCCCGCTAATGATTTTCATGTCCGTGGACGTGCGCTATTAAAAACTTATGAAATTCAGTAAAAAATCTTTGTTAAAGGGACGTTATTGTTCCAAGTAAAACCGAAAAACCCTTGAAATTCGCCAGTTATGGTAAGCTAAGCAACCATAACTCGCGCCACCACCATGCACTGCTAAGACTAACACCCAGGACATCAAAGATGACATCACAAATGTCATTGATGACATCACTGATAACATCACAGTGAAATACATGTTGATGAAAAGTCTCTTCAAGGAGGGGTGTTTATATTGTTGATAACAAGATGTCAGGAGTGATCGGGAGACCTATCATGAGCTACTTAATCTATTAAAGAATGTACTCATCTAATATAATTTTATTGGAGTGTTGTTGTTAATACAGAAACCTAATCATATATAAAGATAGGTAATGACTGCAGCATGCACCATAGAAGTACACTATTTATAATATTATAATTTTGGATAGTACAATAATGAATGCTCTCTTATCAGAGTTTTGAGTAATGTTAAAAATGTAATAACTAGCTAACAATTCAAGACTTACAGCACTTGTGCTGGTACAAACAATACATATGAAGCACCACAATGCATACCAATCAGAGGCACATACAGGGAAACCAAAGTAAAGAAGAAAGAAACTGCATCATCAGAAAATGTTAAAGACATTACGGTTTATCTTCATGTATACAAATGAATTGTGTGTTTGAGGCCTGCTCATTTCCCCATGTATGTGCACGATGAGCTGAGACCAAACAGTAAGGAAAGTACATAAAGAACATATGGCAATGTTAACATCTAGATATATAGCACCTTTTTAAATTGTATTATTCTGACTGCCAGTGAACAAAACCACCTGGCCTATATTTGTCAAGGAACAAAAACAAGGGGCCCAGATATGTGATGTCATCAGTGATGTCATCAATGACATTTGTGATGTCATCTTTGATGTCCTGGGTGTTAGTCTTAGCAGTGCATGGTGGTGGCGCGAATTATGGATGCTTAGCTTACCATAACTGGCGAATTTCAGGGGTTTTTCGGTTTTACTTGGAACCATAACGTCCGTTTAACAACGTTTTTTCTTTGAATTTCATAGGTTTTTATTAATCCAACTTAACCATAACGTCCCTTTAACAAAGTTTTTTTCAGTGAATTTCAAAGGTTTTTATTAGTGCAACTTAACCAAAGCGTCCCTTTAACAAAGGTTTTTATTGAATATATATATGTATATATATATATATATTTTTTTTATTTTTTATTTAGGTATATTAGATTTACATAAAAAAACCTTTCACCTAAGTACCAAACAAAACTTTATAAAAAAATAAAAATACATCTATGATCATTTCCACTGCTGTTCTATAGACCAGTTCGTATGAGCTTGAGTTAATTAGAATTAGAATCTGAAGTCCATTGTCATTATCATTTGTCCATTTGGCATCTTGACAGTCTTTAGTTTGTCATCTTCAAGCCTACTGAATATCACTTTCAAGAACTTGATTAGTGCTTAGGTCACAGAAATCCATTCGCCCTGGGTGAACACCAGCCTCTAGTCTTCCACCTTCATTGAATCGTGTCTATTGATCTCTCCGCCCAGAATGTTAGTTTGTGCATCTCTCACGGGTAGGCAGAATAGTATCAGGTTTTTCAAGGTTTCTTTCAATTCTTTTGTTCGACAGAGTCTGCATAACATCTCAAACCCACTTGCCCATGCTCTTGGTCTCAAGATTTCTTTTGTGGGGAACAGGTTTAGACAAAAGTGCATGAACTGGACTCTGAAGTAACAACTGGGACATTTCAGCAAGTATTTTGGTAATGTGTTCAATCTCGTGTCCTCCTGTAGGGGTTATCCAAACAGTTTATATGACTGTCTCTCTTGGTGAGTGTTAATTCAGTCTATCAAATATAGCTTCCGTTTGGTCCTGTTGGGGTTCCCAATCAAGCATTTGTCTGATTATCCATGATATGTAAGAGTAGCCTGACAAATACAGCTCCATTCATCCTAGTATCATTCAGAATTTTCCTCTATCGCTTTCTTTAACACTGAGAAGCCTCGCTGGGGGTTTGGCGATATACATTTGTGATAAATGGAGAGGGATTTTCACACTACTATTGTATACATTGACGTTAAGCTGAGTTCTATCCTGATTTCCTGGATAGGAGTGCTTTTCGGTAGTCCCAAGACTCTCTTCCAAAATCGACCCTCTATTTTAGGCCAAGTTTCTGCTGGCAGAGCAAATGATGTTTCCGCTCCATACGTCAGAATTGATATTACCTTCATGCGGTAGAAATAGACCAAGGGCACAAATGAAAGGCCACAATACTTGTTGAAGAGAAGCCTTCCCTGTGCTGCCACGTTTTTTGATTTAATTGATTTGATTTATTTCTTAGGCATCTCTGCTGCTGGTATTCAGACACACGCCCGGGTAATTGATGGAACTTAACTGTTTCTTTTTAGCTGCTGAGGTATCATAGATGTTGTTTTCTGTGCTTCCTCCTTGTTTCCTACTGAATATCATCCGAGATATTTTTGGATTGATTTTAAGGCCATTTCTCTCTTAAAGACTATCAAGCTGTCATTGTAAGTCTATTGGTGTCCGGTCCATTAACACTACATCATTCACGTACACAAATCGGCCAATAGATTCCTCAGCTAATTTGGGTGGAAAACATCTGGTGTTAATAAACGCTTCTCTCGCGTCCGAGATGAACAAGTTAAACAGTTCTGGTGCCAAGGGCCAGCCTTGATTTAGGCCTTTGTTGTTTGCAATTGGGTCCGATAACAGGCCAGTTTTATCCAACATGACCCTTAAAGTTGACTCTGAGCAAAGATCTTTCATTGTGTCACCAATATACTTAGGGCATCCCCATTCATCCAATTTTCTAAATAACCTTGGCCGGCTTACAGTGTCAAAAGCTTGTGCCAAGTCGATGAAGGCCATATAGATTTTCGTCTCTTTCTTCCTCTCTGTACAGGCTTTTAAGATGTTTATCAAAAAGACATTAAAGGACGTACCAACACCCTTAACAAAACCGGACTGCCATTCGTCTGTGTGGCCAGTGGAAATGCTCCATTTTGTCAAAGCCTTCAAGATAAGGGACGCAAATAATTTGCCAGCCACATCAAGAAGTGCAATAGACCAGTAATTCTTAGGGTCTGAACTATACCCTTTTTTGTAGATGGGAATCACCACTGCTGTTTTCGATGTTCGATGATGTCGGAACTCGTTTGTATAAGACAGTGGCCCACAGTTCTGGCTCTTTCTTCAACATGGCGTTAGTCATCCCATTCAGGTCTGGTGCTCTAGAATTGATAGTCTTTGCTATACGTTCCAAAATGTCTTCCATTTCTGTAGAAACACCCCATGGAGTAGTGTTCATCAGCAGCTCTCATTCAGGACCTCTTCTTTACTTTCAAAGAGACTGAAAAATTGGGATACCCAGTTACTGGCTGGTATAGCATTTATGATTAGGGCATCTTGTGGGGCATGCATTGAGTTGATTATTTGCCAGATTTCAGCTGAATTTTTAGAGGTAATCATATGCAGCATAGCTTCAGAGTCCTGTTGAAGCATTCACTTCTTGTGTGAATGCACCCATGTGTGATGTCATTGTAGCTTTTTGGTAAGAAGCTGCGCTTGAGGTGTGCAGTCTTTTTTCAGGGTGCATAGCCTGCATTTAAGGATCTTCTTCTTTTTAGCTAACTCCAGGACATAATTGTGGCGATGGCAAATTACGTTGTTCTTTCTGCTGTTCTTATGTACCACAAAATCCTGGATGGAATCCAGCATGATGGAATAGTCAATGGGTTGCTCATCAGACCTATCACTTAGATACCCTATTGTGGATCTTAGTTTATCGGTCATCAGGCCAATTCTTTCAGGAAAAATAACCAGCCTATTCCTTCCTGGCGCAACTCCAAGTGCCCCCCGGTGGAAGTCTCTTTTATGTTTGCTCAGCACTACACAGGTCAATCTTAACAGATTATGATTGCTCTGGGTCATATCCTCGACTTTCATCCATTGTACTAAAGGGGTCATGTTTTGAGACATAAAGATGTCATCCAGAATTTGTCCACCCTTTTTCCCTTTCCTAGTAACTTGCACTGGGATGTCAGCATCAGTGTGCTCATTCAAGATGTCAATATTTCTTAGGGCAAGTTTGAGTCACCAATCAAGGCCTTTTTTTCTGCTGGACTCACTAACACAATTGGACTCTGAATAAGGAGTCCATTTTTGTCGAACCAGTACAAATTCAGATCTCCACTAATGATGAGCCAGGGATCTTATCACCTCTCAATTTGCTGGTCTAGAAGATCTGATATTGTTTCTGATAGGTCACGTGTTTCCATTATTTTGGGGTTCAAATACAGACAGAATACAATCAATACCCTTCAACTTTCTTTATCTCTCTGGCACACCTGTTGCGTTAGAACCTGAATGTAGGGGTTATGGTTCTCTATCCGCAAAGGTAAAAATGTAACCCCTTTTCTTTTGGCAATTAGCAGACCTGACATGGGACTCCCTTTCGGACCTTTCACCGCCAGATTTAAATAAATGGTGTAGCCTTCTAGTACAGGGTTGTTCTGGAGCCATGTTTCTTGAAGACAGATCATATCAAACGTTTCAAAATGTCATGCACCTCTGCTAAACAAATGGGCAAATCCTCTGGTATTTCAGCTACCAAATATGAATTCATTCAGAAAGGTAGGTTCATGGCGTTGTGACTTGCTGATTTTCTCCACCAGCCACTTCCAGTTTGCTTCATCTCCCTTCTTGATATTTCTTGTATTGTCAGTGAGGTCCGTCTCCATCCTGTGGCACCCCACCGTAATTTTCATTGATGATTTGGGTGTTGCTTTTATGATCCTGCCATAGCTCACTTCCGTTCCTGATTTTATCTTTGGTCCCCGATGGTACATGAGTTTGACTTTGAATTTCCTGTATCTGTGCTGGTATAATTTGAAGTTTCGCCATGTCGAAACCCATCGGATGCAAGCGTGAAGCCTCTTCCAGCAAAAGTTGTTTTACTATTGATGAAGTGAGGTAGATTATCACCTTATATAGCCTCTCTTCCTCTGGGAACTCAATAATGTCTAGGTCATTTGTTGTCAACAGCCTTAGACTTGTGACATGATGAAAAAGGCATAGCACATTACCCTGATTCAAAATCAATCCATCATTCAGGTGTATTTTCCTTTCTAATAGCTACTATTACATGTTTGTGTGGGGGCTCTATGAGAGACCCATCTTGGATCTATAATCACTTTCTGGTTGTTCCTCTCATGGCTATCAACATATATGTCAATGTTATCTCTCTGCAGCACTTCCTTCCTTCTTTGCTCCATAGTTTTGAAAGGGGGGATTCGGGTTCTCTTACATCCTTTTCAATTTCATTCTCACTTCTCATCAATTCCTGGCTTGCCCATCTTGAATAAGTAACTGCCTTCCGATCATTCACACCTCTTCCTTCAATGCCCACTGGCTGGTCTTGATTGGCGGACTCATGAGCGACTATAGTTCTTTGATCAGTGAACCATGTTCTTTTGATCTCCATATTGTTCAGCCCAATTGGCCTGGTGGTATTACGGCCATGCTTCTATGCAACGTGGGGCATCTTTTTGCAAGTCTCCCCACTTCACCCGTGGCCCTTCTTTAGCGGTTCCCTCCGGGTTGAAGGGTAAATAAGGGTTCTCAGTTCTGCTCTCCACCATCAGAATATTTATGCTCTGGACTCGAGGTTTGAATATGGGATGAGTGGTGGGTTCTAGACTTTCTTCGCGGCCTACTTCACTTTACTAATCGCTAATCAACCCCCGTAGTATCCAAGTCAATCTTGGTTAAATCGTTTTCTGGGTTTAATGATTCCTCTGTCTATTCTCCTTCAGTCAACGTGTACATAGAGAGATCCAGCAGATCCTCATCACCATCTTCCTCTGACCTTGATCTTACGTCAGTCATTATTAAGACCATCTGGTTACAACTTGGCTCTTTGTGCTCACGCACTGCACGGCAGGTTATTTGATTTTTGGTGTTGTCATTTTTTGGAAGAGTTACATTTCTAATAAAGGAGCGGCTTCCATTAGATCTCGGCTTCATGGTGTGCTTTTTCTGAGGAGCTTCTTTCATTTGGAGTAGCCTTGGATGTTCCTTCGCTGGATTCCTCGACCTTGGTGCTGACTGTGTTGATGCTTCTTTCATGTTTGGTGACCATCATGAATTTTCTTTAAGATATGAAAGTCTTTTTGTTGAGAACTGTTATTCTGACCAGGTGTTCCCTCATTTTGTACCCCTAGCTTGAGGGCTGGCAGCTAGTCAATTTCTCCTGTGGTCTCCCAGTACCTTCATCTCATGATATTAAGCTTTCCAATCTATCAGATACTATCTAATGCAGTATCATGGTTCCTGGATCCTGTGGGTTTGCCGTCATCATTGATCTCAATACTATGGTTGAGGTGTATGTCAGATCGGATGGATCAGGCCTGCTTAGGATTGACTGAACTTTCAAAACCTTTCAGCCGGTAAAGTACTAATGCCAATCCCCGTGTAGGCCAATCGCTCAATTTCAGAATTTGTTTGCTCCTGTGGCACACTAGAATTCCTCTTTTTGTTTTTGTCTTTGATGATGGGCTCTAGCATGGTATGGAGACGCTTAGAGACCTGCGCCAAGTTGTGGTCTACGTTATTTTGAATAGCAGTAATGAATCCACCCACAAACACCATTTTCACGTGCATCATTGCAGTGATGGTAGTTTGGTCCTTTAATTGGTCGCCTATATTCTCATACAGTTTCATAAAAGGCGTCATGGTACTGGATAGGGCCGCAATTGTATGGATGTCCAATCCCCGTTGGGAATGGGGGTTACCAGCTATTAAGACTCGGGCAATCTCTGATAGCCTCGTAGGTTTACTCATGGTAGTGCAAGCCCCAGTACTTGGTGAAAGAATAATGGATTCCTCACTGCCAATGAAATCCTCAATCTTTTAGAAGATCTTCTAGCCCTAATGCTCATTGTCATGCTTGTGGTCGTCTTCTCATTTTCATGCCAGGATGAATTGCCACAAAGCTGCATGTTTGGATTGTCTTGCACCGGGGTCCTCTGGTCAAACAGGCCTATATCAGCTGCCCACGCTGCCAAAGATTCCTTTGTCCTATCCAAGGAACCTTGCCCTGTTCTCTCAGCTGTATTTTTAAGGCTGTTGAACTCAGCCCCCAATTGTGAGTGCTTCTTGAGTTGCCCTTGTTGCGTCAGGGTATGCCAACCTAGTGTTATTGTCTTCTTTGATGCTAGGATCCCTAGGCGGGACCGATCCTGGATAAATAGGAATAGTACACTAAAGGAGAGCTTGATCTGAGAACTCTCCCCGAAGTTCAGAGACCTCACCTGTGCTCCTGGAATGAGCAAGCTGTCCTTGGTGATTGCTCCTTGGTGGTTTCCTGTAAAAAAAAGTGCTGGCTAGCTAATAGGCTCGTAGGCGTTAAACCTGCTGGTTTGCAAATGTTGTTTGCTGGTTGGGAGCTTAAGTTTTTCATTAATCTGCTCCGACCTTCCTGTTGCCTTCTGATTAATTTATGGGTGTAACAGTTTGTATAGGCTTTTACGAGTTTTCAGCAGTAAAGTTCTGTTTATGGAGTCCCTCTGCCCCTGAAAGTTGGTTAATAGTGATCCAGGTTCTGCAGCCTTAGGGACTCTGGTTGCTGAATTCAATGGGTAGATCATGGTGGGCTGTGGCAATGTCATCCTAGTTTCCTTCTGCTTGATCAGCTCGTTCCCTCCCATTACAGGGAGTATCGGTCTTCCCTCTGCATAATCTTGTGCAGACTTAGGTGAGTGAATACTCTCCTGGTTTAGTGTTGATAATTTAAAGGTAGGGAGGGGCTCCATGCCAACTTTAGTTGTCGGTTGTAAGTGGGTGTTAAGGTGAGAGCTCTTTATCCAAGTTGAATTGGCCTGTGTTGTAAAAAATTGAACAGTCCCCCTCTGTGAATTTGTATGGCATTCAAAAACGTTCATTGTAGCTGAGTTCTGCAGATTTAGGCAGAAACAAAGCAGCATTTAGCATTTCCCATTTGGGGCTCTCCGAGAGCCCCAAATGGGAAATCAGCTGTAGGCAGAAACACTACGCGGCATGTAAACACAACCGCGTTGTGTTTCTGCCTGCTGTGGCTATCACTTTGGGTCTCCGGTGCGGAGCACCGGAGACCCAAAGTGATAGCCACAGCAGGCAGAAACACAACGCGGTTGTGTTGGAAAACGCTGCGGTTTTTCTTTCCGAGTTTCTCAGGCTCCTCCGAGCTGGAGGAGCCTGAGAAACTTGGAAAGAAAAACCGCAGCGTTTTCCAACACAATAACGTTGTATTTATGTTTGCGGTCGCTTCAAAAACGACCGCAAACATAAATACAATGTTTTTAAAGTTGCGGTTTTATTTCTAAGTTTTCCGGGCTCCTCCAGCCCGGAAAACATAGAAAAAAAACCACAGCTAGTGCTTATTTTTTTTTTTTTAATAAATAGCACTTACCGAGATTCAGCTGTAGCTTTCCTGCTCTGGTCTCTGGTCCCCGTCCTCCGTGTACAGCACTAATGAAGGGAAAGCCACCCAGCGATAGCTTTTGTGTACTACAGCTGGCTGGCTTTTCCTTCATTAGTGCCGCAAAAGCAAAAGCCAGCACAGGAGGGCATCCATTTCACAAAATGGATGCGCCCATGTGCTTGCTTTTGCGAATTTTGAGCTGGAATAGCTCAAAATTTTACATAGGAAGTTTTAAAAAAGAGAATGCTAGTATTTTTTTTTATGTTGCCTATCTATTTTTTAAATAAAGATTTTTACTAGACCATGCCTTTAAGTGCATTTGGAAGAACTCTGTCATCCTTTTACACTGTAAAGAAGTTGAGAACAAAATACACAATAATAGCATACAATGCATAAAACATTATCCAAAAACACAAACCTCACATTAAAACCATGATAACTAAACAAGCTCTTAATTATCCTATCATCCCCATCTTTTTTTTATTATTCGGGCCTATTTTGTGCATTATTATAATTTTAAAAAACAGTCCCTCACTAAAATTCAGAAATACACCATTCGTTTTATACTCTTTTACAGTATTCAACTTATCCACTGCCTGTTGCCAAATGTGATGAGCAACTGAGGCAATCACTGTAGACTCTACGCAAAAAACTGTGTTCCAAAATTGATCTGTTAAGTAGTGCCTAAAGTTCATATAACCTATCTCATATTCCCTAGTAAGTGCCACCCAGTTTGTGAGAAATATGCCTCTGCAACTCCACCTGTGTAAAGCAGGGTCTACACACTCGCTGAGCCCAGGGAATACCCATCCATGGCCCAGTGTTTTCTAACATGGGAAGTATGTTTAGGCAGAGTGTGAGAATGAATCTAGTCAGTGCAGGAGAGCTGAGTTTAGTAAGGTAAGCCCTAGGGGCACCAATTAGAAAACGTGGGTCTGAGTATATTTCATATCTTTGCAGTTTGGCTAGGTGGTTAACCACTCAGTAAATGTCAAAGTGCCTTGACATCTGCTCTACTTTCTAGAGATTGAAGTCCTGCCATGATTCTGGGGGTGCTCTAATCCATTTTCCCCAAAATGTGTAGATACCATATGTGCCATGGCCTGGTACCACTCACTATTACAAAATTGCTTGCCATGGGCAGTCTTAAGGTTGAGCAATGCCACTTCGTGCTGCTCACTAAACTGGATCTTTGCCCACAATTTACAAGCTGCTATTCTCCGAAGCGAGTGCAGCTTTGGAAGTCCCAATTCCAATCTTATAGCCTCAACTGTCACCCTTGTTGGTAAACCCAGCAAAGAACGCAACATTGTTGCTTCTAATTTTGGTAGCCAGTTAAGTAACTGCATTGGGTAAACTTCCAATGTGTATAAAATGCTAGGGACAATTGAATATCTATAAGCTTTGATCTTCGTTTCAACAGATCGACCCCCATGAGTGTCAATTATCTTTTTAATTGCTAACCACTTTCCCCAAGATTTCGCAGAGATGCCATCAGAAAGGTGAGCTGAGGTCATTTGTGCTCTAACACCCACTCCCAATTATTTATACTCCTCAATTTGTTCCAGGGTAACCCACCAAAATTCCAGTTAAAGGAGGGTGCACTATAAGCCCTCTGCCCACTGGCAGGACCTTTGTTTTAAAGGGATTGGGGCTCAAACCATGCTTGGTTGCCAATTTGTGTAATTCCTCTCAGGAGCGTTGCAAACCCATGGACGTACAGTCCAAAATGACTGTATCGTACGCATATGTGAGACAGTTCAGAGCTTCATTACTGTAGCGGGGGATAGTTATGTGCAGCCTTTAATGCCTGCAATAACTCTGCGGTATAGCGGTTTAAAGCAATGGTGCCAATGGGCCACCCTGCTTGAGGCCCCTATTAGTGAATAAAGGATTGGTGAGGGTGCCCTCCTTTGAGTTTCTTACTCTCACCACTGTATCAGAGTAGAGAGGTTTAATAAAGTAAAGAAGTGAAGGGTCAATACCCCACCTTGTCAATGTCTCCCAAAGTTTAGATTTAATGATGCTATCAAAAGCAGCAGAATAGTCAAGAAAGGCAAGGTATAGGTCACTACCAAGCTATGAGTGGGTATCTGACAGCAAAGTCGGAAGAGCCCAAATGAAATGAGTTGTTCCAGTTCCCATCCTAAAACCTGTTTGGTGGAATGGTAGCAAACCCTCTTTTTTCACCCAGTCAACCAACAATTGGAGGACTATAGAGGCAAATATCTTAGTGCTACAATCTAACCACGAGTCTAAAATGTGCAGGGTCATTATGGGGGCCTTTCTTTTGTACTGAGATAAGTATTGCACTATTGCAGGCCCCCCTGTTACATATACATAGAAAGAGACATCTTAACAGGACAACCCAAAAGGGTGGGTCACTCTTTATGACCATATGACCATATTACATAGGCCGTCCGGTCCCATTGCCCTGGGGATCTTAATTTTAACTATCATCCCTTCCAAATCAGCTCCCCTGATGTAATCAAACACTGCAGAACCCTGCATGGAGATAAAACCACCTTTTCTCCAGTTTCGGAGTCAGGCAAAAGGTTTGTCCAATAAGGGCACCCATTGATCCTCCACCACGCTACAGACTTCCAAAGCCACCAGACCCATGCCATCGCTATGAATTAGTTGCAAAAACCTTTGTGTATTATTTATTTGTCCTAATCAATTGGTTAATGTACTTCTAGGCTGTGGAGTTCGCCCATTGTCTGTAGCTCTGTAGCCAAGATTTAAACACTGACCTTGCTGTTACTTAATCTTTCTCTTGGTCTCCCCTGATTTGGAAAGGCATTGTTTATTTTATTAGATCAGGGAATTAAGCTCCTTCTTTTTCTTGTCGATGCCCTGATCAAACCTTGGGCCCCTACGACCCCTATGAATGGCCGAAACCCAATATCTGTGCATGGGGGGAGGTATAAACCATCTTCTTAATCTCCCAATCACACCGCCTCAAGATTTCCGCTTCGGCCCATCCCTGTTCCCTAACAGCCAAAGAAAATTGTTGAATCCAGGAGTTCATCCAACAGAGCCTGTTACCCTGGAGATTAACCGTGGGGTTATCAACCCCTATTATTGAAAGTTGGGGGGTCACCCCCTACACTTCATGCTGAGGATTACATGATCACTACATAACATCGGGAGCGTTCCAAATTCTGGAGCACACTTCTCAATCACAGGATTCACAAAAATAAAATCATGTATCTGCCATTGGACCATGTGGTTTGCATCATTTCTTTCTTAACCGCCATTTCTAGCAACACCCTGACTACTGCAAACACAGTCCACATTAAAATCTCTGCCCAGAATAATATCACCCTTGGGAAATCTGTTGGACCAATTCCCAAGGGTGTCTATTAGTACCTCCAACAAACCCTTCGTTAATTCTCCTCCCTGGGGATCATATAGGGTCACCACCAATGTTACCCCTGTTCGCAGGAATAGTTTGGTGGTATAACCACATAATAGGTTTGATGGAACTTTGTGGTCGGAATTCAGCAATGCTCACTCATGCCCTGGCACCAATGCATAAGCCGCTCTCCGGACAGCCTTTAGCTGGATGAATACAGGGTCTAAAAAAGGTAGTATAACCATCTAAGTCGATGGAGGAAGTCTGCCACGTTTCCTGATAACAAAATAACTGTGACTTCAATATTGTGTCGAGGGCAGGTTGGTGATTGAGAAATGATTGATGGCCCCTTGAATTACAAGAGAGTTTCTGGAAGGTACCTCCTGTCCTCCTGAAAGAGGTCAATGTGATGTTTTTTTAACCAGGGAACATTGCCCCTTCTGACTACCCGAGGCCTGCCTTGCTTTCAGAATGGTGGACCATGTTCTGCCCTGCTTATATACAGGTAGGACTGGTGTCACATATTTGTCTGCAGTAAGTTGGAATAACATGATCTCAAAACCTAACCCCCTCAGACCTTCCACATTTTTATACACGCTTCCCACCACAAAGGATGATTCAAAGCTAACCACTGCCCAGTTTGCATTACTAGCATGGGTTGGCAACTCCAATTTCCCAATGTGCTTCAATGGTATAATCTTAAGCTCTGGTATCAGGTGCAGCAGTTCCAGTAACCAAGATCAGTTGAGGAAGGGGCTGCTCGTAGTGGGGTTTATCTCTATTAGTGTAATATGTGGTAAATCTAAATAATAACCTGCGTTAACCTGAGTTCTCACCCTGTCGTGGGTTACAGGTCGCAGATCTTCCATCCTACTCCACTAGTGTCCTCCATTTCTCTGTTGCAGCGTGCCATTGCTCTGCACAGGGCATGTTGTTTTTTTTCCAGGAAGAGTGATTCTACTTGGGCAGGGTGAGCCTGTACCAGGGCCCTCCGCTCCTGGACTAGTGAGCTAGTGAGAAAGTGCAGGCTGTTGGCTCTTGGTGCCTCTCATCTCCTTGAGTGGCATGTCTGTGTATTGAATTGGATCCAAGACCTCAGTGTTTGTTTTGGACGATCTCTGCAAGGGAGGATCCCTTATGGACTGTATTGTCAGTATGGCCTTACAGCCCCTCTTGACAGGGGTAATTCACTTATCCAGTGGGCCCTGCAGATGGACCCTCCTGACTGTGCCATCACTCATGGGCTTACTGATGGTCTTTTTACCTACCATCCTTTTTTGGCCTTTGTCTTGCCCACAATTTGCAACAGGCGCAGTAGACAATTTTGTGGTATTGCTTGGGGGCTCTTACGTGGGTTGGATCGACTTTTATGCTTTGGGGTTTTTATGGGGAACAGAGGGGTGTAAAGGAGAGAAATGTCTGCACGTAGTGCCTTAATGGCACAACTCTCAGAGTCTGCAACCACATAGCCCAATCCCTCCAACAAATGAAAAATTGATGCTACCTACTGGGGCAACCTGCCCAGCAACTTCCCCATTTTCTTACTCTTGGTCTTTTGGCTAATGGCCAGAGGGGGGGTCTCCATTTGCATTGTTTGAAGCTGCTTCCAACTTGAAATACCAGGAGGGACTGGTTCACGGCTTGCCAGCAGAATAATGTTCTTTTACAACCACTTCCATAAGCCCTTGCTGGTACTCTGCAATTTTGGAACATAGGAGAAGCTATGCTTCCATTTTTGCTTCTAAAGTTGCCAAGGTCACCTCCTAGGCGAGCGTATTTCATCTGAGTCTCTGCAGAGGGTAGATACTTCTGTCAACAATTCCACATCTGAGTCACTTTCACTAGAGGACAAATTATGGGTGGTTAGAAGTTTCTCCAGGTCAGGACTCTGTGACAAATTCAAGGCCAGATTGATGTTATTAATAAAGTCTGTGGGACCCATAGAGTTTCTTTGAATCAGATTACATAGTTTCAAAAGGGAACCGTTCTGGCCACCATGGGACGTGTGAATGGAGACATCCTTCGTGAGCGCTGCGCCTGGGTCCGTTAACGTGGATTGAGCCCCCACCTCGAGACCCCCCCGGCCAATCAATTACTAAAATTGGATGCCTGAAGGAGCCGGTCACCCCCCGGAGAAAACCTGATGAAAGCCGGAGTGATCTTCGCCGAGAAAACTTGACCGAGAACTCTGGTGATCCGCTGTGTATTAGGCCCACAAATGCAGCTCCCCGCGCTGCCTGGGACCCCGGCGCGCACGCGAATGAACTGCAGCATCAGGGGAGGAGACGCCGTCACTATCCTGCGGCCTGGCATGAATGAACCCCAGCTGGTGACACCCAACCTGCCGGTTAAGAGTTCCATTGCATCCAACGGACCTGCGCCAGAGCTGCCCGCCCTGATCTACGAAGGATCGGAACATCGGAGAAGGCCCCGCGGAGCTCAGGTACTCGCAATACCAACCCTGCCAACCACTGGACCCGCTACCCGACAGAGCACCAACACGGCTCACCTCAACTTGGCCCCCCGGCCCCTGACAGACTCACGTGGGCGTAGGCCCTGATTGATTGACGCGGGGGCCCTCACACTGCCATCAATTTACACCAGGGAGACAAGACTACAGTCAAAGAGGGGGCAAACGCAGGCATCCACAAGGGGGCATTTGGGGCCCGGAACATCTAATTCAACAATCTTCGCCCCCCCCACGGTCGCAGATCGGAGGTACTCTGCCATATACCGACGCATAAGAGCTTCTGTCCATGACTGTGCCGTACATCCCAGGACATCACAAGAGGTGACATATTGGCACGTGTACCTGAGGGTTGGGCCCCCACGGTCAGGGGCGTGTGCCCACCTTGGATGCATCATGTACCTCCTCCAAACCCCACACCAAGGGCCACAGAAATCCTCTCCAACCTGTTGAATACTACACAACCACGGCAAGGGACTCCAACCCTCTGCGCCTGAGTTCAGGGGGCACCTCAAGAACTTGTTGTCGCAACGTGGAACTGTGAGCCGGACCCCCGTGGTACAGGTTGTGGCCCCCCTCAGATCCTCTAAGCTTCCCCTACCTCAGGTAGCATTGGCCTCCACTGTGTGCAGCAAACACCTGCTCATCTCACTACTGAGGACACGCTGCTCGTGGACATTTAAAATAAATTGGTGAAATAAAAATTCTCTCCACCTCACAAATCCCTGAAGTCATCCGGCGCTAACAAAATGCCGGCAACGGGATCCGACGCGGCTGCGACCCTGGCGGACGTTGCTGACTTACTTATCAAAATGAGGAGCATGAGAGCCGACATCGGAAACAAGATAGACAAAATCACACACAGGATGGATAAAATGGAGTGCAGGCTGGAAGAAGTCGAACATAACCAAACCTCCCTGAACACGTTGGAAACGCAGACGGACCTTCGGATAGCAGAGATTGAACACAAAGAAGAAGAAATTTGCTTAAAGGTCGATGATCTCGAAAACAGGGAACGCCGCAATAACATACGTGTGTTTGGCATTCCGGAAAAGGAAGGCGAAACCGAGCTCAATCTTAAACAGAGCTTAAACACCATTTTGAACCTCCTCTTTAAAGATGATTCAGTGGATGAACCCAAAACCGACCGCATTCACAGAGCTGATGGCAGACCAGGTGGCCCAAGATCAGTATTAGCTCGATTCCACAATTACTTGGATAGGACGCGAATTCTGGAGAAGGCCAGACACACACCGCAGCTAGCACTGGGAGATTCAGACATTTCTATTTATCAAGACTTATCCTCCCTCACACTGGCATTGAGAAGAAAGTGCTTACCCGTCACAAGAATGCTCAAGGACAAAGGTATAAGATATTGATGGGGCTATCCTTTCTCACTCACATTTGAGTGGAAAGGATCTACAATGAAAATCACCTCTGAAAAAAGGATAGCCAGCTGCATATCAGACTTACTAGGCACACAGGGAGAAGGAACATCATCGGGCGGACGGAAGGATGAGGACAGAGAATGGCACACCCGGAGTTCGAGGCGAAAGAGGATCCAAGGATCCAGAAAGTTCAGGAGAATGAATAACTCTGAAGACATGGAGCATTGATCTTCCCTCCCATTTGTCCCTTTGTGTTTATATAACAAGCATCAGACGATGAGATCACGGTAAGATCGTAACTGGGCACTGGAGATCAGTGCTCAGCAATCGCGTGCGAGGTACTGGGCCCAACGCTGGACAACTCTGAAGGAGGAGGGGTGTTGGAAGGGGAAGAGAAAGGCATTTGGGACACGGAAAACGCCAGTTCTGATGAAAGTCTTCGGGGTATGCTGATAGGGGACCTGATGTAAGACAGATACCAAAATGGTGACTAAGAACGGGGTTGGAACTCAGGCCTAGAAAATGTTTTTTTTTTGTTTTTTTTTCTCTGAATTACGAGCAACATGTTGGGGGCTCATTGTTAATATGGTTATATTGAAATAGGACCGCTTGTTTTGCGGTTCCCACTGGTGGTCCGAGAACGACTGGGTGATGTTAACCTGGCCGGATCGGACACCGATTGAAAAAAGGGGTGGGGTGGGAGAACAACTCAGAGTTCATAGAAGGAAAGGGTTAAAAAGAAGAGGGACACAAAATGGGACCATGAGGGATCATGATGGGAACCGGACGGGTCGATTAGTGACCCTCTTAGGGCCTAACAGGACCCGACCCAATGGTAACGAATTAGACACAAGGCCGCCCAGCACAACAGAGGCACTGAAACAGACATTTTGGACATTTAAGCACACACCCACAGTTCAAGATGCCATCCACATTCTGAAATGATACACTACGCATATGCACACTTAATGTAAAGGGCATGAACTCTCCCACAAAACGTTCTATGGTGGCCAGGGAATTCAGACAATCCAACATAGATATTTCGTTTCTTCAAGAAACACGTTATCAAAGAGGGGAGGAGGAAGCGATCCCATGCCGCAAAGTAGGTCTCTCCCTCTGGAGCTCTGGAATTTCAAAAAAGGCGGGAGTGGGGATTCTAATTCACAAAGGCCTCCGTATGACAAATCTTGGGTCTTGGCTCGACACAGAAGGAAGGGCTCTGGTAGTTGTGGGAAACATATGCGGCACAATTTTTACTTTCGCCACACTCTATGCACCCAATCAAGGACAAAATAGGTTCCTCCACAAAACCACCGAGAAGGTTTTCACTATGGCACAGGGGCACACAGTTCTTGGAGGAGACTTTAACATGTGGATGGACAGGTCTATGGATAGGCAAACTAAAACATATGCACTTAACCCGCCACAGTCACAAGAACAAGTTGAAATGAAAATAACTATTGACCTATACAGCCTCACGACAGTTGGCGCCACAAACACCCAGTAGATAGAGGCTTCACTTTCCACTCCATTCCCCATGACACTCTCACGCATATTGACTACATCTTCCTCTCTGAAGGCCTGCTACGAGTGCTCCATACTGCAGACATACACCCCACCGCATGGTCAGACCATGTCATGGTCTCTGTGGATATAGGCTGGAATGACCTTGCCCCCCGGAACACTAAATGGAGATGCAACAAATCTTTATGGCCGACACAGTCTTTAGAGAAGACCTTGAGAACGAGAAATAAACAATTTTTCACCACCAATGACCCAGGCGAGGTTGGGAAGGTGTCTGTGTGGGAGGCAGCTAAGGCCACATGGAGGGGGATCCTCATTAGAGAAGGCGCCCAGAAAAAGAGGGAACATGCCCTGTTGGAAAAGAACATTAGGGAAAAGCTTTGTACGGCAGAAAAACTGATGCAGTCTTCCCCACATGACAGATCCAATTATATTGCCAAAGCCAGAGAACTCAGGGAGGAATTGAGAATACTTATTGTAGGCAAAGTAGCTCAAAACCTGCAATATTTGAAACAGAAATATCATGAAAAAGGCGATAAAGCAGATGCCCTCCTGGTGGCCCATCTTCGAGCGCAAAAAACAGAACGATGGGTTGACTGCATAGAGAGGACAGATGGCACCCTCCTAGACACGATAGAAAAATCTCCAGAGGGAATACAAGAAGCATTTGCCTCTTTCTATGAAGATCTTTACACTTGCGACCCTCCCCCACCCCATTAGGAAATATTTACACATACCTTAAGATACAGGGCTCCCTACACTCACAAACACGGAGGTTGAATCCCTAGACACTCCAGTCACAGAAGAGGAAGTTACTGCTACCACAAAGCGCTTAAAGACAGGGAAGGCCCCGGGGGAGGATGGCTTCACACCTGGTTTTTATAAAGCATTTTCTACACTCCTTGCCCCCTTCTTGGAAACTCTGTTTAACAACATCTTTGAAACGGGCCAAGCGCCCCCGTCCTTTGCTCAGGCCCTCCTCGCCGTCATTCCAAAAGACGGCAGAGACCCTAAACATTGCAGCTCCTTTCGACCCATCTCTCTTCTTAAAATTGATGCTAAAATATATGCAAGGGACATCGCAGGCCGGCTTGAAATGAATTTACCGTGACTTATACATTCTGACCAAGTTGGCTTCGTCATCGGGAGACAGGGAGCTGACACGATGAGAAAAACACTCCATCAGACACATGAAGCACAAGGAATGGGAGAAGACCCATCTCTTCTGTCCTTAGATGCCGAAAAGTCCTTTGACAGGGTGGTCTGGGACATCCTGGAGAGAGTATTAGTTTGGAATGGGTTGGGACCGAAACTCTGTCGTGCCATTAAGGCACTGTACACATCTCCCACGACATCTGTGACAGTGAATGGAGGTTACTCAAGGTGGTTCCCTTTGGAAAGGGGAACAAGACAAGGCTGTCCACTGTCCGCAATACTGTTTGTGCTGTCCCTCGAACCGCTGGCTCAGAAACTAAGACACAATGACAGGGTTAAAGGAATTAAAGTGGGAGAACGAGAATATAAACTGGGCCTTTATGCTGAGGATATTCTTCTACATCTAACTGATCCTTTAAACTCAGTCCCAGCTGCACTATGCATAATTGAAGAATATGGCAAATTAGCCGGCCTCAAAATTAATACAGGAAAATCGATCCTCCTCCCAATTGATAAAAGCAAGGACTCCGAAGTGGAACGATTTGCTCCGCTAGGGGTGAGGGTCAGCCTCTCCACACTCAGATATCTGGGCATTAACGTTATCCGAGAATTAGGCTCTTTATATCAAGCTAATTTTCCCCCGCTATCACTTACCCTCCTGAAAGATATCGAAAGGTGGTCCAGACTCACCGTCTCCTGATATGGCCGCCTAAACGCTATAAAAATGGCGATACTGCCCAAAATACTCTATTTGTTTCAAATGCTGCCCATTACAATGCCCAAAGAATATTTCACTGACACTATGGCAAAATCAAAAGCCCAGAGTCCCCAGATCCTTGCTCCAACTACGAAAAGACAATGCAGAAGTAGGCCTCCCAGACATCGAAACGTATTATAGAGCGACCCAATTGCGCATATTAATTTCGCACGTCAGGCAACAGTGGGACCCACAATGGATAGCCTTAGACAATTACCATCTTCGCCCATTCATTCTAGGTGAATGGCTTTGGGTCCCAGAGCCCCAATTACGGAACAGCATTAAAACTCACCCCATCATTGGAACAATATGGGCACTGTGGAAACCTGGCAAGAAAATGGAGGGAATTACGACTTGGCCCTCCCCCCTGGGACACCTGTGGGCGCCGGGAATCCAAGACGCGATCCCGGACACCGGAAGCTTTGAGGGCTGGTATAAGGCGGGACTAGAAAGAGCTGGGCAGCTGTGGAGGAATAATACCTTTATCACCATTCAGGTGCTACAAGAGGCACTCGGTATAGGCACAATCTCGGTGTTCTTATACTTGAGACTCAAGGGGGTTATGACAAGGGCTATATGGAAGAACCAACTACAAAGGGACCTCACTCCATTTGAAAGAATTCTTGATACGTGTACGAGCTCTAAAGGCCTAATAAGCGCAATGTACTCAGCGCTGATTGAGGTTTCCATCACACCATCCCTCACGCTGAAGAGCAAATGGGAAGCTGATATGGGTAGACACATCTCGCAGAAACTATGGTTACAAATATGTAGGAGAACAGCGAAATCATCCATATCCTGCCAATACAAGCTGCATAACATCAAGCTAACATACAGATGGCAATACGACCCGCTTAAATTAGATAAAATGCATCAAGGGGTAAGTCCATACTGCTGGATGGGTTGTGGAAAGAAAGCTGACTATTGGCATATGTGGTTGGGATGTGGGGCAGTCCAAGCTTACTGGTCAGAAGTTCTCAGTTGGATTAAAGAGTTAGATGAGGAAGAAATGGAGAAACAACCATTGTTGATTCTATTTCTCCTGAACGAAACAGAAGAGACGACAATTAAAGCACCCAAAATGATAGAAGGCCTACTGATGGCCGCAAGAGCTTGTCTCACTATGGTGTGGAAGAGGGCTACGCTCCCTACCAAAACAGAATGGATAGGTGTCGCCCGAAACATTTATAGAATGGACAACCTGACTGCAGCCCTTCATGGGGACCGCACCTCAGTTGAAAAATAATGGTGGGAATTTCGGGCTAAATACATCACTCAGTAGAATGTGTGCGAAACATTATAAAAGTCATAGACATCCTATAAAACAGTTGATAATGTCTGCTACACCAAATCCAAAAAAAGTATTATTATGTTCCTCTGCTTTGTGTTATGGTTCTAATAATGAGCCCGATGTGGACAGTTGAATTGTATTAACCCTCCTGTTGGTATTATGAGGGAAAGAGGGGGGTGGCGCAGGGGGTAGATAGCTTTTGAGAATGCTACTGAGAAAATTATAAGCTTCACAACGATACCAAATGTTATATGCAATGTTTTGTATATTTCCTTTTATACAACTTTTTGTTGAAAATGTCTGTAATTGAATGTTGAAACCCCTACTTTAAAATTAATAAAAACGAAATAAAAAAAATAAAAAAAGGGAACCGGTATTGTCTATGGATGTTTTGGCCTCTGAAGAGGTCTCCACCTCTAATTCCTTTTGTGTCGACTGGATCGGCTTAGACTGCACTCCTGTTATGGATGGCATGTCGTTCCCTAAAAAAGGCCTCGATCTTAGACTGGGTATGATTCTCAGTGTACTCACATCCACGTTTGTCTTTTTTGGAGTCGGGCGATGAATTTAAATTCAACATTTTCGCTTTTGCTAGCAGACTGCCGTGGTGCTTTTCAGGTTGGCAAAGATCGCTGTCCAATGTCACCCATTGAGCTTTTTTTGTCTTCATTTGGGTAGTTGTTGATTGTCGTGGCAGAAGGCTCAAAAGATTGCTAGCAAGGCAGTGGCTACAGAGGGTGCAGTAACAGCCACAAAGGAGATAACCGGCAGCGAGGGCTAGGAGGGGACAAAATAAACGGGCAGATCAAGGCATCATTAATCGCGGTACCAATGAACGGTGCCCCGAATTAGTCCAGCAAATGGCAGTATCGCTGTCAGGAATCTCACCCAGTTACAACCACCTGTCTACACCGTAAGATAGACAACATGTGGCTCTCTGTCAGTGAGTCAAAAACCTAACTTCACGCTCAACCTGACACTCAGACCTCTCGCCCCACTGCGATGAAGAAGATGCTACGATCGGCTCAAAGGCATAAAGGCAAACAGCCACCCACCCCTGCTTATACAGATGTTACCAGCCAGCTCCTGCGGTCTCCTTCCAATGACAGCTAAGGAGAGTCTTTCCAAACCAAGAAATAAGTACCAGTCAATTATCCAATTTCCAGTGTGAATTAAAGTACTTAGGTTGCGTACTGTATCAAGTCTGTTGAACACTGGCATACTGCCAACCTCTGCCGCTTAGCTACACAGACCACTCAGACTGCTGTAACTGCTACTCCAGCTACTCCATGGTGAAATGGGGTTTTTGAAGTTGACTCCACCTCCAGGAAGCAAAAACACTGAAGACAGACTGCAGTGTAGTGTGTTCTGCTGTGCCTGCTACTCGAGCAACTCTGCACTGCTATGCAGTGAAATGGGTTTTTGAAGTTGACTCCACCTCCAGGAAGCAAAAACAATGAAGACATACTGCAGCGTAGCGTGTCCTGCTGTGACTGCTATAACCAGCCATTTCAGTTTATGATTCAAATACATAATAAACAGCAACAAAAAAATAATAGTTACAAGGGATGGATTAATTTAATATGGCACTGAAAGGAAATCTCCTTATTAACCATATTTCTCAATAACGCATTTGATTTAAACATTGAAAACACATTTGAGTTCTGCCAAGGATTCCACATAATACGAATCCCAATATGAGATAGCAACACATGCAAATTATTAAGAATTGACATATTTCCATAATGTTCTCATACAAGTTATTAAAACATGTAGAATATCTGTAGTTTCAGAATCCTCTTTTGATTTTGAATATGTGGGCCTCAATTATTAGAGAACTATTTGTCAGAAATGATGAGGCAAAAATAGGTTTGAACATCCCATTGCAAATTATACAATACATTGTACCAATTAAAATAAAATAATGGGGAGGGTATTTGGAAGTGTCAAAATCTGAAGAGGACCAATAATAAGATGCACCAAATAAAAAAACTGTCACATCACAAGCCACTACATGGGTGGAATATATCAGTTATTTAATCCCAAAAGCACAGAAAATAGAGACATTTCTTGGGAAATCTGCAGACCAAGGGCTTGTCAGATTGAAGGGGTGCTTAACTGAGGGGTGCATCAATAGGTGATCCCAGGAGGAGATATGTAGGAGGTTGATAAACATTATGCTGATGTGGTAGAGGAAATTAAGGCGATTAATAGTGAACAACAGGAGAAGTGAGGAGAAATACAATTTAGGATGGTTCAAGATGGGCATTTGGGCCTAAGGCAGGGCTTGGCCCTGGAAGAACAAATCCCACCTTTAGAGATTCCACACTTGTTTCTGTTACAACTCACAGAAATTACTGTTACGGAAAAATTCTTCATGTATAAGGAAGAATTCTTTGAACAACTGTCAGGGTCCACAATGGGGGCTACATTTACCCTCTTGTTGGCCAACATGTATGTGGCAAACTTCCAAAAGCACCCAACTAAACAGTCGCTCACAATCGTCCCTTCTCTGGGATGAATCAATTAGTGATCTGAAATTCAAGTATTATTAGTTCAACATATTCCTATTGGTTTAAAAAAAATGCGGATACTTCTGTTGTTTGGTCTTCACTGTTAGGGTGCCTCTCATCTCGTATATATAGATGATTAAAATAATGGAAGACTTCCAGTCATTTAGGTAAAATTGTAATGGTGGAGAGTTTAATTATCATTATCAATGCATTGATCTGTCTCCTTCATCAGGATTCACTCTCCAATTTACTATATATTTTTTACATATTCATAGTCATACATGGTTTCAAGAAATACCCATCAGAAATATATATGTGTACATAATTAGATACATTTCCACAATAGGCAATATAATGTATGTACATACCATGCCATTGATGAAAGTAGCAATGTATATAACAGAAAAAAGAACAAAAGAAAAAAGAAATGGGACATGAATGTTGCAGTGATGATACTTATATAGTATAATCAATCCATGCCATTTTGATAACATTCACACTGAGTAATTAGCATGTGTCAGTACCTTTAGTTGACACCCCTCTATGCTCATTTCCTTCTGAGCGCAAGTCAATTCAAACGAGTGCTATCCTAAAAAAAGTGTAAAATGCCATATACTGTAATGCATTGTCTGACCATTACGTCCCGTAATCCTTCATGTATTCACAACGAAATTTGCGGTTATACACTGCTAAGCTGTGCCATCTTGTGTCTAGTTTTGTAGATAAACTATGTTTCACTTACTTTCTTGTTGGTGTGTGTATGGTCATACGCCCTTCGTCTGAATATACAAACTTTATCAACACGATGTATTGACTGTGAAAGTAAATACATAATGTTTCTGTTTCAGTGCCTAACGTCTAGCAATCAGAACTTTAAATATTGCTTGAAGAATTTATGTCTTAGCGTGTTATTACTTAAGAAAGGCGTTTCAGAATCTGGACCGCGCATGCCGCTTTGTCAGTTGTTTATGAATGGTTACTGGGCTTACCATGGTGGCGGCTGGAGCCAATCCGCTAGTGAATACGTGCTGCAGCCACCTTACGTCTCGATCTCGCTGATAGCAAAAATCGGGACGTGCTGGTAACTTGGTGCATACATTTTATAACTGATAAAAAATGCTTACACAATAGTCTATTATGACAGAAAATACAAATGCCAATTACTATCTTAAATCGGGCCACACACTTCCGGTAGTCGGCCTTGTCAGTTGTTTACATATGACAATGTCAACCATTCTCACCTCTACAGGGGACAGTGCCTACCCTCTGAGCACATACATGATGAAGCCCATACGCAACCCCAACATACCTGCCCAGGTAAGGTACAACACTGCCCATATTGCAACTCGGGGCATTCTGGAGCAGGCATTCAGAGTTCTCAAGTCACGTTTCTGCTCCCTTGACCACTCTGGTGGTGTGTTGCTATGTTGCTATATGCACCACAAGTAGTCTGCAGGATTATTGGGGCAGCATGTATCCTGCACAATGTTTCAAGACAACGTGGCATCCCAATGGACATGGTGGTGGCACCCTATCCACACCCACAGGCACACTACTTGCATATTGTTGGGCAAAGGGCACGTGGAGAGGCTGCACATACCCAGCTTGTGCAATCTTATTTCACCTAAAATCCTTCTCCTGTGGAGTGCACACAGTCCCGCCAAATCCCAGGTACCATTCTATGATGAAAATGAGCCAATCCACTGTGCCCACAAAACCACCCTGAGGAAGTGCCCTTGAAAGTTCAAAAAAGACGTTTCTTTTTGTGTTTCCAAAAGAAACACATTGAAGAGGGATGACACCAGTACCACCATGCAAAGCATTTATTCAAATCACCTCTTTGGCACTGAAACCATCCCATGTGTAAAGTTAAATGATATTTAAAACGCACACTATCCCCACTGTAGTGGTCCCCTGGCGGTCTTGCAGATCTGACGAACTAACATACCTGTTGTTAGGGAGTATTCTCAAGAATGTGCTAATTTCCTTTACCTTTTGAGACCCCCTGCAACTTTCCTGGATTTCTAGGATTTACATTTTTACCTGGAAAGAGTGTGGGCCTTTTTTCCCACTCTTTCATGTATTTTGTTGTGTGTTTTACTTTTATGTTCTTTGAATATGGAGTTTTAAACAACTCCATAGGCATCATCTTTTTCTTGTGTGTCACACAGCACCTTCAGTGCAGTGGCACAGGGATGTCTTTCAGACTTCTCAAGGTTCAAATACCTTCTCTATGACTGACTATTGTCTCCCAGAGCATGTAAAGTTAAATTGACTTTACTAGTCTTTTTAAATTTACAGACCCATCACACACTATCTTCCTATAGAGTGCTTGAGGGGTTGCCTAGCATCCAATGAGTCTCAACACACATGTAACAGTCAAATGTTACCCTTTCCCTCTTGAAATGGCTAATGGCAGTGGTTTAGAACAGACTACCATGATTTTTCTCGACGGTGAACAGCGGTAGCTAAAAATCTGGTCAGCCATGTTTTTGAATATGGTGCCCAAGACCTATCTGTAAATCCCTCATTCGAGGAACCCGGACCAGGTACATCCCCATTCCCATTCAAGCCCCCATAGGGCTCAATGGGAATGGGGAGGGAGATAACAACGGACCTGTTAATAATGGGCTGTTTGTTCGCTCCCTGGTCTGCTAGCAGGACCCGCTAAGGGCGCCTGGTTTTACCAGGCGCCCTTAGCGGGTCCCGCGAGCAGACTTGTAATAGGGTGGTAAGGGGTTAATGGTGCCGGCACCATTACCGGCGCCGTTAACCCCTTACCGCCCAGCTCGTAATTACCCCCTTTGTCTCTGCGTGCCAAACCAGTGCTGAAGCCCTCCTCTGGCACCTGAGTGTCTGGGGTGGACAGGATGTCAGGGAAGTGCCCGAAACTCCCTGTGCTTAGTCTCCTAGGAAAGCTGAATGCACTCTAGCGTGATTGGCCGGCTGGCTGTCCGGCAAGGACAGCCACCCTGCTGGGTGAGTGACAGCTAGGCTGGATTGAATGGGGAAAACTGTTTAAAAGCAGGCCCCTGGGACTTGGAAAGCAGAGTCCACCACTAGAAACGAAAGAACCAAAGATGAGCTGAAGAAAGACAACTGCTGCTATTCCTGGTCCCCCGGTGAAGCCCTGCTGCAGGTCCGAATTGCCTGAAACTCTGTGACAGCGAATCCCTTCAAGGTTAACGTCTTCCCTTGAGTTTGGTGGGAACAACCAACTCGCAAGTCACATGGACACGGCTCTATACTGGTGACATTTTCTTCAGAGTTCTGTTGAAAACCGGAAGGATACCAGTTTGTGGTCTTTAAGGCACTCACACCTTAAACCAACGTTTTGCCAATCTTGTGGCCTCTTCCCTGAGCAGTGCAGGAATCTCCCGATGTCCTCCTTCTTATCCCCACCACTGAAGCTCAGCAACAGCGAGATCTGCAGGAACTGCGAGGAACAACTGCCTCAGCGAAAGCTCTTCTTCATTTAAAAGGTACTCTGCAAGTGCAGTCAAACAATCCTTTCTGCCGCGGTGAAAGTTTGTGAAAACTTTCCCAACTTTGAAGGCTTGTCCTTCCCTAAACCGACATATAACTTTTCGTCTGACCAACTACTTCTAAAAACGGTGGCAAAGACTTAACCGTTTACTACCAGAACTGTGCTATCCTATCCAAGACTCTGAACCATTGACTTTGGCCCAGGCCTATTGAATTGAACTGCTGGTTGTAGTGAACTGAAACTATTTGCCCTACCTCCGAAAGTATTTGTGCTTTAAATATTTTATCTTTGTCATTTTACCCCCTTTTTAAAGTAACTGAAGTGTCATTTTGCTCCCCCTTCAGGGGAGCAGAACTTGTTCAGAAACTGATGATTGTGTATTGTAGAATATTAGATTGGGATATTGAGCTGCTCTTACTAGTGCAATGTTTTCAGACTGACTGTGTAAATAAATGTATATTCTTTTACCAAGAAACCTTGAGTAAGTGTTTGTTTGATCACTGTGATTGCTAGCCCTTTGTGTAACCTCTTGTACTGCTCACTTTACTCTTGAGATAGGTCTGGCTGCTCAGCCACTGCTACTACATTACTGTGTAGTACGGCTTATACCAAAGGTGAAATTGTACTTACACTTGTAGTCTTAATTATGTGTAGTGTTCCCAAAAGTTACTGCATGTGATTCTGCCTAACACCTGTCAAATATGTAAGCATTGATAAATCCAGAAACATAATGTCAGAGCTGTAAGCCATACATGGCATCAACAATTTACATAGACTCAAAATACAACAAGCACAATGTCTAACAGCTGCACACATGGCCTACAATGTACATACCACTTACCTTGCTTAAAGACAACTCAGACGAGGTAATTTCCCATATCACAGCGGCAGTTAACATGTTGTTCTCTGAATGCTTTATTCCCAGCCCATTGAAACATGCACTGGTCGTACCTCTGCTGAAAAAGCCCACTCTTGATTCTGGGCTGCTTGAAAATATTCGTCCCATCTCACTTCTCTCTGTATTGATGAAGGTCATGAAGGACCTTGTCTCTCCTCTTTTATCCTCCTTCCAGGAATCCTCCGGGTGTTTTGACATCTTCCAATCAGGTTTTCGCCCTGGTAGGGGCACTGAGTCGGTACTCAACTCTGTACTCGATGATCTCACCCGCCCAGTTGACCATGGTGGAGTGGGAGCAGTACTGCTGCTGGATTTATCCGCAGCTCTCGACACGGTTGATCATACCATACTTATCTCCCGGTTATCAGAAGTTGGGATATCCGTCAATGTTCTAAATTTGTTTTCTGCCTTTTTGGCTGACTGTTCTCTGTCTGTCTCCCTCCCCCCTTTCTGCTCTAAACCCGGTAGGGCTTAATTGTGGGGTTCCGAAAGGCTCTGCTCTCTCCCCTATACTTTTGAATATATATATCAGATGCCTCCTCCGTCTCATCCGCTTCCACGGATTTAGATCATACACCTATGCCGATGAAACCGAGCTGTTAGTTCGTCTTGATCTCACCTGTCCCAACACTGCTGCCCGGCTTAGGAGTTGCCTGGAGGACCTGGTAGCATGGATGGCCTTAAATTCACTGAAACTTAATGGGAACAAGACGGAGGTTTTGGTTGTGGGCACTACAAGGGGTTTAGCTCTTCTTTATCTATGGCTGATAAGGTTGCTGATCTAAGTAAAACTGGCCATTTTAAACTCTGTGTATTGAGGAAGGTTCTTCCCTTCATCCCTGCCCAATTCCACGCTCCTGTGGTTGAGGCTCTAGTCTTGAGCACAGTTGACTACTGCAACTCACTGTATCTGGGCAAACCTGCCTATATTATTAATTGACTTCAGCTGATCCAAAATGCAGCTGCTAGAGTAGTCTCCTGCACCCCCCCTCTTGAACTCACATGTCACCTCTGCTCAGAGAACTTCCCTGGCTTCCTATGGAGAAGCGCATGTTTTTTTAAATCACTGTACATTGTTCACCGTGCCTTTTATAAACAAGGCGCTGAATACCTCCAGGAAAAATTCTCCCAATACGTACCTCCACGTGCCCTCCGATCTCAGTCGGCTCTTCTGCTATCGGTCCCCCGTATCAGACTGGCTAGGATGGGGGGGATGTGCTTTCTCTGTGGTGGCCGCTAGTTCCTGGAACAGACTCCCGTTTACGCTACGTGCCACTACTGACCATCTTTCTTTTCGACGATCTCTCAAAACCCGGCTCTTCTAGTCCCATGTGATCTTCCGCCTCTCTCAGCGCTGTGGTGCCCTTGGGTGTACATGCGCTTTATAAATTTGCCTAGCATAACATGATGTGCACAAAAATGTCTCTATTGTGGGGTGTAGAAAAGCAGTGCAGTATTGACACAATTTACTCAACATGTCAACATGACCACAATAAACACCATCCATAAAATAACTACTAACAAAAGGTAATAGACAATTGTGACAAAGAGTGCGACCCACCAGAATTACCACATCCAGACATGATGCAACTAGAGTTGCCATTCCATAACGATCAAGATGAATGCACAGGGAAATGTATATGTTAAAGAAGCAGGACAAAATAATGGAGCCCTGGTGTACACCACAGGTCGAGGTGGAAGTAGGGGAGGGGGAAAGGGCCAAGAATGGTTTTGGAGGAATGGTATTTTAGGAATGAGCTAAGCCAGTCCAGTGCCTGCTCCGAGATAACAAGTGTATCATGGAAACGTTTCATGAGGATGGAATGGTACACTGTGTCAAATGCAGAAGAGAGATCAAGGAGGATGAGGACAGCAGAGGATTTTGAATTGAGGGATGCCAGCAGTTCTTAATGGGTGCTTAGGAGAGCAGTGTCCATGGCTCAGGAAGCTTGAAATACACACTGCTGGTCATGTAGACCATCAACCATTTTGGTATTGGCAGTGAGTTGGGGGAATGCCAACTTATTGAGCAGTTTTCCCAGGAAGTGTCTAATGGAAATGGGGAAGTAGTTGGCTGGGCAGGCAGGGTCTGCAGAGGGTATTGTAAAGAGTGCACATAGGAGTGCTTGAGGGAGGATGGAAAATAAGCAGTAGCAAAGGAGTGGTTGCAGAGATCAACTAGAGCAGGGTGAGAGAGGAGATGTTGCCCTTGATGGTTCAGGATGAGCATGGGACAACCTGTTGGAAGAGACCTTCATGGAGTTGACAACTCTGATGACTTCTTCAGGGGAGACAGGAGCAAAGCAGGAGAAGCAGGAAGGAGGAGGGTGAGTGATGGAGGTAGGGAGGAAGGTTGTGTTGGAAGTGTGCGTGACAAAGATGCTCAATATGTCCATGGTTTTTTAAAAGAAGTGAGATGCGAGTGCATTACAAAGGGACTGTGAAGGAGTAGTGGCAGAAGATGCTGCGGATGGGTTGGCAAGTTCCCTGCACATTTTGTAGAGTTCAGCCATGATGCAAAGCCCAAGAAAACAAGTACACAAATACTCACCTCTTGCACTCTTGGCAGGATCATGCTTGACGCATCACATCACAGAGGCCGATGTCAGAATGGAAGGCTGGCCACTGAGGCAACTGCCATGGAAGACATTAGCAGACAATACAAAGCAATGTGATACATCAAGCAATGATAAATGCATGCTAAATGTAGGATGCAAACAAAAAGAGCATGGTCAATGCAAACTTCATTGTCACAGCATACAATTGGTCAACTCTCGAATTCAATTGAATGCAGCAGTACCATGCACCTAGCTGTGGTCAACTTTAAGCTGCAAACATCATGGTGCGGCATGCATGGGGCATGAATCTGAAAACACCAACACCATTAAACATAATGTTCTGGTACACAACATAGCATCCCAAAAATGTGGATCAATGTTTACATGGTTGTGACTTGTAACTGGTGCTGCACACCATAACTGGGGAACCCCAAGCAAGAGAGGGAAAATGTGCCATTCATCCATAACCCCAAAAACATTGCAGGGGATGTGAAGTGTCACTCATTACACATGGTCAAAATTCACACACCAGCACAATCATCAACACCTGTCACAGCCCACAAACAGCCGGCCATGCAACCCACTCCAAACACCATAGAAAGGCCTACACAGTTTGAACTCCAACAATTTTGAATATGTAACCAGTGGCCCCACCAATCCATATAAACAACACCATGCCCAAACCTATCACCAGAAGTACACCCTGTGAAACATGCACCCATGAATAAGAACTGGTGCCCCACAAGACAAATTAAACCCATGTGATCACACACAGTGCAAGACTCCCATGCAAACCCACACAAGCATCTGCTAATGCCCTTCAAATACCTGCACATGGTACACATCTGCATTGCATACAATGCACACTATCGGGAGACACTTCCCCTAAATGCAATGACATGCATAGTAACAACAGAAAGAACATGCACATCCATGACAACACATGAAATGATACAGAAAATATGCAAAGTGCACCCAATGCAGAAGCACCACTGGGTGCAAGAGGGTGACATGACATAGATTGTGATACACCCATGAGTGCAGTGTACCACAACAGATAGAGCATGAGAGAGTGACACTGAGAGGGAAGACCAAGGAAATGCCACATCAAGGAGTACACTGCCTGGATCAGAGTTGGCCAATGACATGCACTAGACCACAGTAGGGGCTGCCATAGATGAATTGACCAAGGTAGGTAGTAACAAATTGACAAGAGTAGCACTTAAATAACCATATCGGCAAGGTAGCATGCAAAGCACATATAAGTTAAGTTACAAATGCAGCAAACATGGTGACCAATCATGCATGCTCAACATGCCAGACAGTGCTCATGCTTAACCGCTGACTGCGTCTGCATGGTGTGACTCCTGCATCACCTTCATCCGAAACTATGTCTTCAAATTAGGTACAGGTCGGACATTATCTGTTGGAGGATGGACGTCAAAGGGTGCAGGGGGTCTTCCATTGGACAGCAGTCATCACCAGATCATGGATTACTGAAACAACATGGGAGAAGACATTACAACAGTCTTAGTGAACTACAATTCAAACAGCAAACATCTGCGAGGATACACAGAACCTATAATTACCTACAAATGCCATCCTGTGGAAAGGACAACTCAAAAATAAAATGCCAAAATCTGGGCCAGGGGTCAACTAAAGTATCTAAAATAAAAAATAAAAAATAAAAATGTCCATCATGGTTCAGGGGTGTGGGGTCCCATCCAAGAAGGGGGAGGGACAGGGTGCATGCCAACTTCCACTTAAAATATATATATTACATGGCCACGGTAGTGGGCATGTAGTTATGGTTAAGTTGGTGTTTCCATAGGAAGAGCACTTTTTGGGAGGCTTATAACTTCGCTCTCCCTGGACGAATCCTCACCAAACTTTGGAAAAAAAGTATTTGGGTCACTCTGATTTTTTGCAAAGTTTGGTGTGGATTCTTCCAGGGGTGGCAAAGTTATAGGGGGGGTCCCAAAACTTTTTTTTCCCATAGACTGAATGGGAAAAAAATTTTGCTTGCGTCTACAGCCCAAACCGCTGGATGGATTTTCACCAAATTTGGACCAGGACCAGCGGCTTGGTCCAGAAAGCTTGCTTTTGCAAATTTGGTGAAAATCCGTCCAGTAGTTTTTTTTAAAATGACCAAAAAGTAGGTAAAACAAAAATTAGTGATATCTGTGTTCGGTCCGCGGACACACTTGCCTGTTCGCTCCGCGGACAGTGTCCTGATTGGCCAATCGTCTTGCGTGATGTTCGCGGACATGCAACGTGTTCGCTGATTGGACGGTGTGGAGCATGAAGCGCATCAGATTTTCGGTAGCGCCCGCCATCTTGGATTCGTGGTCGTCCGCGGACAGCACGGTGAAACTTTGTTCAAAATTTGTATTTAGTAGAGTGTGTTGGTGTGTAGGAGTGTTTGGGGAGGGTGGGAGTGTATGAGATAGGATGAAAGTTGTGTTTTTTTATGTGTTAGATGTTCTTTTTTTGTTCGATGTGTCTGCGGACATCACGGGTGTTCTGAAATGTTCTAAATAAACTGAATGGGGGGTGTTCTGAGGACTCAATATGTGTCCGTTTTGTTCGCAAGCAAACTGAAACTGTTCTAAGAACACTCGCAGTGTCCTGAAATGTTTGCAAATAAACAAAATGGGTGTGTCCTGAGGACGCTGTCCGTATTGTTCGTTGTCCAGTTGAATATGTTCTAAGAACACTCGCGGTGTCCTGAAATGTTCACAAATACACAAAATGGGGGTGTTCTGAAGACGTTGTCGAACACTCGCTGTGTCCTGAAATGTTTGCAAATATGAATGGGGGTTGTGGCTGACAAGTTGAATGTGTTCTAAGAACACTTGCGGTGTCCTGAAATGTTCGTAAATAAACAAAATGGGGGTGTCCTGAGGACGCTGTCCGTATTGTTCTCTGTCAAGTTGAATGTGTTTTAAGAACACTCGCGGTGTCCTGAAATGTTCGCAAATAAACAAAATGGGGGTGCTCTGAAGACATTTCTAAGAACACTCGCGGTGTCCTAGAATGTTCGTAGGGGGTGTCCTGAAGGCATAGTCTGTATTGTTCTCTGTCAAGTTGAATGTGTTCTAAGAACTCTCGCGTTGTTCTGAAATGTTCGTAGGGGGTGTCCTGAAGATGCTGTTCGTATTGTTCTCTGTCAAGTTGAATGTGTTCTTAGAACGCTCATGGTGTCCTGAATCGTTCGCAAATAAACGAAATGGGGGTGTTCTGAGGACACTGTCCGTATTGTTCGTTGTCAAGTTGAATGTGTTCTAAGAACACTCGCGGTGTCCTGAAATGTTCGCAAATAAACAAGATGGTGGTGTTCTGAAGACGCTTCTAAGAACACTCGCAGTGTCCGGGGAATGTTCGTAGGGGGTGTCCTGAGGACGCTGCCTGTATTGTTCTCTGTCAAGTCGAATGTGTTCTAAGAACACTTGCGGTGTCCTGAAATGTTCGCAAATAAACAAAATGGGGGTGTTCTGAAGACGTTTCTAAGAACTCTCGCGTTGTCCTGGAATGTTCGTAGGGGGTGTCCTGAAGGTGTAGTCTGTATTTTTCGCTGGCAAGTTGAATGTGTTCTTAGAACACTCATGGTGTCCTGAAATGTTCGCAAATAAACGAAATGGGGGTGTTCTGAGGACACTGTCCGTATTGTTCGTTGTCAAGTTGAAAGTGTTCTAGGAACTATCGCGTTGTTCTGAAATGTTTGTAGGGGGTGTCCTGAAAACGCTGTCCGTATTGTTCGCTGGCAAGTTGAAAGTGTTCTAAGAACACTCATAATGTCCGCGGACATTAAAAGTTTTCATAGACCATAGTTGAAATGTTTTACTCTATGGATGTGATATGCTGCGGTGGTTGTTGCCAGGGCATAGAGTCTTGGGTGCATGGCCATTTGGCCATTTGGCCATGCACCCAAGACTGTATGCCCTGGCAACAACCACCGCAGTATATCACATTCATATTTGCTTATAACTTTGGGTGAAAAACAAGTGTATAAGGAACAAAGGTATTAGATACTATGGATGTGATATTCTGCTATGGTTCTCATTATTGTATACTTTCTGTTTGGTCTAGTAACCGGAGTGCATGTATTTCTTGTTAATTTCTGTGATAAAAGAAAATAGCATGTTAGTATTAGTATTTTGCAATGACTTATTACATTGTATAATCAATATACTATTTTTTTTTGGACCCTCATATTTAGTAGATTACAAATCAGAGCACTGTGCAATTTGCTCAGTTTCTGTATTTGTTGCTAAAATCATTGGGTCTGTGGGAGAAAAAAAAATCCATGTTGGATTAAAAAAAAACTTTTTCTGTTATGCTGCAGTTTATTTGTTTGTTTGCTTTCAGTGTTCACTTGTTGTTTCTGGCTAATGCATTATACTTTGGCTTGTTGTATTTTTTTGGAGCAGTAACATATTATTTATTTGTTTTGATATTATACAATTTTGGAGCAGTTAGATATCAATTGGCGTATTCTAACTGTCTATTTTTTTTATATATTTTAGTGATATTGATTTATCTATTTGGATATTGTTAAATTTTGGGACAGTTAGATACCAATTGGTGTATTCTAATGTGTATTTGTTGGTCTAATTTAGTGGTATTCATTTATCTGATTAGTTGTTGTAGAATCTTTGAGCAGTTAGATAGCTTTTGGAGTATTCTAACAGTTTATATTTTTTTAACACAAGTTTACTTAGGGTTTAAATGCAGTTTAGTTATCAAATTTTGGTTTTAAGAACATCAAATAAGCGTTTGTAAGATTTCCTGGTAATCTCTGCTTTAAAGTAATGGTACTATCATTACATTCAAACCATCCACATTTCTTTTTATATATGCAGTGTAGTGCCCTGAATTGGTTGTGGCTCCTGCGTGGTAGATTATACCTATTGTTGTGAAGGTTTTCTTACCAAGTGATATTTGACCATGTGTGAATCCAGTCAGCTTGCAGTTGTTTTTGGTACCATCTGCATTGTAACATAGACGCATTAGTATTATGTATTTACTATGTGTTTGTATTACCAATGTGGATCGATTATATGAATTGCAGGTAGAGCACAATCTATCATGGTTTGCATTTTGTACAAATCGCTGAAATGGAATGGATTCACAATTTGGTATTGATATATATATGAAGCGTTCATTGGGGACTTCTTCTTGTGTCACATTGTTGCAGAGAGTGCATGTATGTTTCCACATGTATGAAATCTGAAAGATTTCATTTATAGGTATGTTTTTGTTTTCCAGTACTTGTAGTAAGTACATTAGAAATTCTTGTGGATCTTCCTGTGAGTTTATAGTGAATGTCACCATTCCAGCACAGTAGTCCAATTGTTGTCTTATTCCATAAACACTATACGTGTTGTCAGGATTGTTTGCTGCATTTCTGTGAAGTACTAACATTTGCAAACACAATGGGTCTGTACTGTGTAAGTAAATGTTGTCAACAATTGGTGGTAATTGAAATAGAATATTCATTGCTATTTTTGCGTATCAACTTACACCAACTATATTTCAGAATTTAAATGGTCCAGGTAGTTCTGTATCTAACTGATTTTTTTTGGAGTTTGTCTTCCTTCTTTAAAGAAGTACCTGTTTTACTTTCCCTAATTGATTCTTTTTTGCTTGTGGTACTTGATGAAGTATTCGTTTTTTTACTCTCTTTGGAGGATTTGCAGTGACATCCTGTTGCATTTCTGTTTGATTTATTTTTCTTTTATAACGTTTTACTTTTTGTGGAACAGAATATGTGTTTAGCTGGGGGGTGTATAGTGAGCGAAGTCTATTGTATTCTAAAATGCAAGGAATATCAGCGTTTATTTTACTTGCATCAAAGTTGATTAGACATAGACCGTCAAGTGTACGTAAGCGTGATAGTGCTGCATAGCTCATGCCTTCTGTAAAGACTGTGTTACCAATATCTATCATTGCTTTGTCTAGGGTAAGACCTTGTGATTTATGAATCGTGACTGCGTATGCAAGAGTTAGAGAAAATTGTTCTCTACATACATACATATCTTTGAAGAGAGGGAATCTAGCTGTTGAGCGTCCTGTCCTTTTTACTTCTGAAAGTTTGTCAAAGAGTATATTGACAAACTGAATTTTGTTGTCATGTGGGTATGTTTGAAAGCCAACAACTGTACCCAGTGCTCCATTAACTAGTCCTGGTCCACGCAAGGTTACGTTTAAGCATTACTCTGCAATTTAAGGATAATTTTAATATCTTTTCTAAGCCTGCTGTGTTTAAGATTGATTTTTCTAAACTATTTAGTCTTGTTGTGGCTTGGTCACACATGGGTCGTGTCATACAATGTACATCTAGTTTGTCTGTGGCGCTAATTTCCATGATTGGTTGCATTCCTTTACTTAGCATGATTTCATTGAATTTGAAAGAGTTGGCATTAAGGCCATACAATTGACATTTTTGTGGGCTAAATTTCCATAACATCTGTAGCACATGCATTATCGCCATAAAGTGCATTAATGTGCCGGGTTTTCAATATTGCTTCTGCTTCTTTCGAAAGTATACCAACTCTGATACTTTTTAAAATGTTGGCATAAGTGCGATCTACAGATCGCTGCATGTTTTCTGTTAATTCTCTGTATTGGAAATGTTGCCAAAGGTTGACATTTCCAATGCTGCCAACAGTTTTACGGCAGAGTTTGTGTCCTAATGTTTTAAAAATAGGCTCACCTTTTACTGGTTTTAATTGAAGCAGATCTCCAAAAACAATAATGTGTTTTCCTGCAAAGAGCTCTTCATAGTCTGTTTTGAGTACTTCTTGTAATCTGAGGTGAATCAAAGCTAACAGCAGGTTGGAGACCATGCTCACTTCATCTATTAGTAGCATTTTCATTTGTTTCAATACTCTGCGTAATTCCATTGCAGCTTCTGCAGAAAGTTTGTAATAGTCTAATTTGTTCTGGTGTTTTACTGGTAATAGTAGTAATCGGTGTGATTTAACACCACCTATGTTTTAGGTAGCTAAACCTGTGGGGGCAGTGACAACAGCTGACAGTTTGTTGTTTGTCAATTGTTGAAGAAACTTACTAATAATTTTGATTAGGAATGTTTTGCCAGAACCAGCTTCACCACTGACGTACAGTAGTATAGGTTTATAATTATGGCAGGAACATTCTTTATTTTCATATTTTACACCATGTGCAATTTGTTTTGTTACTTCTTGAAAAATGCTATTTTTCTCATTGTTTAGTTTTGATTGTAGTATAGTTAAGTCTTCTTTATCTTCATACTGACACATGGTGTTTTCTACTTCTATCATAGGTAATTCTGCCTCATTTATTATTAGTGGTTCTCCCAGTGGTTCTTCGCTTCCTGTTACAGAAGGTTGACTACTGTCAGGAGTGTCCTTATCTAGTTGGGCTTGGAGTTCTTCTTCATGTTGCTGTTCATTGAGCAGCATTGTTTTGTACTGTGTAAAGTTTACATCAGTTATAGTGCTTTCATTTGCTTTGAAAGCATCCTCATATAAGTCATAGTTATCTAGTAATTGTTCTTCTTTTCTCCATGGTTTGAAGAGTTGTAGCAGGGACATGTAATATACTTCTTTATGTGAAGGAGTCTTTAATGACAATTTGATATGATTAATTAAATTTGGTTTAGTGAGTTTAACTAAGCTGCCTTCACAGTTTGTCACTCTATATTTACCTTTTTTTTCATCAGGTTTCATATTATTTTTGTATGTGTAGTTTTGGGCTATGTGGTATAGACACATGTTTTCCAAAGTATTACTTCTGTTTGGGTAGTATGTGTCCAATAAATTGTTTTTTAAAATGTCTTGGCTGTTGGGATCATGTTTGGCTATTGTTTCTATATCTTCATATGATTTTAGAACTCTTTATCTAGATTTAGCTTTACCAAGACTTAGCTAGCCATACTATATTTTCAGATTTACCATACAATGCAGTACCAGTTAAATGATCAGCTGCTTCATATGATCCACATTCTCTATGGGTGAGCATTTTTATGCCCAAGCTGTATAATTTCTGAGATACTGTTTTACCTGATGACAGGTCATTCCAGAGGTCTTGGAGCTCTGTCTTTTCTGCTTTAGTTAAGTATGCTGTGACATATCGTGCAACTGCAGTAGAATTGTCTGCAATGTACTGCACATCTATGTTTGCATTCCATAAGTGGGCAATGATTGCATTATAATCATTGATATATTTTTCTTCTTCTTTCTATGTATTTTTAGGTGACTTACCTTTAACAATATGTCTAACTGAAGACATGAGGCGGTTCACTTGACCTCTATTTGTAACTGGTTTAGGGAAACCAAATTGCCATTTGGTCTGGTATTTCCCTTTGTTTTTGTATTTGCAACGACTATATTTTCCACATTTGTGTCTTTGAAATTGTAAGATTTGTGCATGCAGATCACTATTTATGGCTTCTGATGGAATTTCACAAGTGACATATTTTTCAATAAACTGTAAAACAGTGGCATCACTGTCTTGACCAAATTTAGGAGCATCTTTAATCCATAAAAGCATGTGGATATGTGGTGCTCCTCTGGCTTGGTATTCTTTTCTCCAAAAGAAGTGTTGTACTTCTCCAAGGGGAGGAACAGTTTTATTACAAATAAAATATAGCATAGCAATGAAGCGATGGTAAAAATATCTTGAAACATTAACAGGATCCAAAGAACAAAGTTCTCCAGGTGTAAGTATATCTATGTTTATTTTGTTTTTATTTGATATGCGTAGGAAATCATGTAAATCTTCCCATGCATATTCTGCACAACTTAATGTAACAAACCAAGTTGGTGGGCCAAGGTTTCTGATCATACAACGTACATCTCCATGACGTTGAAACCAGTACTCTTTAGTACCACGCATATTTGCTAATAGATTTGTACTACATGATTGTAAAACCTCATCCTTTTGTTGCACTTTTTCTAATAATTGTGAAGCTGTCATATTTTGAAAGTGTGATCCTGATTTTAATATGTGTGCAACTCTGTAACATAAAGTTGCTAGTTCACTTTCAAAGAGTAGGTGGAATATGTATTCCACATTTTGTCTAAATCTGGGATCTTCAGAATACATCCGTAATGAACGGTATTCTGAAGTTGATATTTGAATAGGTCTATCATCATACCTTCCTCCTTTGCCAGTAGGAAAGAGTAGAGGAAAAGCATGTGCTTCTGTACTTTTTTCCCATATGCTGATTGGCGATCCTTTTGTTTGACGCATTTGGTAAGTTTCCAGTACATCTTCGACGGTGTCATTACAGTGCAAAGGATGAATTGTATAATGGTCTAAAGTATTTGATATTGTAGCAGGATCTAGTAGCTCAAATTGACCAGCTTCTTGTGTTTCTTGAATTATTTCAGTTGTATCTTTCAAGTTTTCTTCAATATTTATTTCTTTGTAATATTCATAATTCTCTTTAAGATATTGGAAGGCTTGTCTAACTTTATATAAATCTACCAGCTGTTGCCATAATTTTTTGTCTTTTGTAGGTACTCCATTTACTAAGATAATTAAAGATTGCTGCATCGGACTTTGCACTCCTAGAGTATGCACATTTTCTTTTAGATCTAATGGTAAATAAACTACTTTTCCACGAATGCCTTTTGCCAATTCAGAGGGAGGTAATTTTGCTGTTTTTCGTTGAAGACGTCTTATTGCTTGAAATGGGTGTACTGTTTGAATTATGATGTTCTCATATAAATTATGTTGTTGTAAGGGTTTTGGTACTGGGTATAATTCCAAATTATTTGTGATAGCATGTGAAGGAGTTTGGTTGTTGTCAAGTTTTGTAGTGCAGTAACTGCAAAGTATTAAAGGCTCAGTTATTTCGTATTTGTTTTCTGCTACAAGGTAGAGAGCTAATTCAAACCATTTAGAATCTGCATTGTCTTCTATTTTGTATGATAGGTCTACAGTTTTTGTGTTACTTTTATAAAAAGTTCTACGGCAACATACACATACATGGTTTGGTACTTCAGCTGATGTACTTTTAAATTTTAGTATTTCTTTTTTGTATGTGTTTAGCAAAAGGTTGCCATGTGTAGAATTGTTGCTTAATTGGCTAAAGCTATTTCATTCTGTAAATACCAAATATGTTTTCTGGATATAGTGAATATCTTCAAGTAGGTCTTTTTCTGTACCATGTAGAACGATGTTATTTAACTTTGGTAGTGCTACAGCAGGACTTTTAGCATAGTACAGTTTATAGACTAGATTTCTTATAGTCGAATGATGTGTTGCTATCCTTTTGATATCATGGAAAGTGGTTTTACAAGTAGGTCCTGTAATGCAGGCCAATGAATGTCCTTGTAGTCCTGTGTACTTGCACACTGGACAGGTATCCATATTTTGCAGTAATTTAATTTTGATTTTGTCTTTGCTTTTTACATATTTATTGAGGAATTGGCGTAAAGATTTGAAACATTGTTTGGGAATGTTACACATTGATGTGCATGGCCATTTGTACACTAGACGTTCTGATTCAGTTGAATCGAGGGGTAATTCTAAGTTTTCAGGGCATATTTTTGTAAGGAGTACTTCTTGTTCCATTATGGTATTATTCACATTTTGATAACCTCGACCACTGCTATATATGGCAATTGTATTTGTTTGCTTTTGTTTGTACGCTTCTTCATTAAAATATGGTTCTATGCTCGCAGTGTGATTCCATTCACTTCCGCAGATACTTAAGAAGTTCTTTCTGTTGACATTTTGCTTATTGAGAAGTCTTTTTTGTAATTTAGTTATTAGTTTTGTTAGTGGTTTCATTTTGTTTAACAGAAAAATAAATAATTTTCTTTTGAGAAGAATTGCACTGTCCATCAACGCTTCTAAGATTAATTTCCTACGATAGGTTTTAAGCATTGAATCTGATTTCTCTACTGTTTTTATAAGATTTTGAAGGACTTTGTGACGGTACATTTTGGCTAAAATACTTTTCTTGGTATGCTTACTTTGCACTATATTCAAATTTGAAGAAGTAGTTTTATCTGTAGTGATAGCTGATTTTCTGTTAATTGTTTTTTGGTTTGTTTTACATTTTGATAGAGGAGGCAAAATGTTTGTACTTGAAACTTCTTGTGTTTCACTAAATGACTGTATTAGCTGTTTTATTTCAACTTTTTTACAAATTCTGCTAGAGATGGATGCTTATGTTGTACACTTTTATTTTCATTTGCTCTACTTTTTCGTTGCTTTCTACAGACTTTTGGTAGGCATTCTTTAGGGTCTGTTGAAAAAAATAAAGAAGATATGGGTTGCGGTGTTCTGGAATGTATGTGTGCTGTGTGCATGAGTGTTTGAGTAAGATGATAAAGATGTATGTAATGGTATGTGAATGTGCATTGGGAACTACAACTAGTAGGGATAGGTATTCTTGAATTTATGTGTTACTAAACTGGGGTTCAGATGACAAAAAAAGTAAGCTAGTGGTGTGGAAAAGTACAAATAGTAAACCTAATGTATACAATTAAAACAGTTGTTTGTTCTATAATATGAAAATTGTAGCGGTTCAGTTGGGTAATTTATGTGTCCAAAAATAGGAATTTGTGGGCCATTCTGGCTGTAAATCGCTGTTTAAGACATGGATATTTTTGGACAAAATGGTACACAATCTCGATTTTTAGGCACAGAAATAGCTTGTATGAACGTTATAGTATGTTTGAGTAATAATACAAATATTATGGTGATATTCTACTTATTTTTTTTCTTAAATGAACAGGTAACTTCTTAGTTCTTCTTTGTTCTTCGAATTCGGCTGCTTCTTTTCAGGAGACTGGTCTTCACTGCAATTGTAAAAGCTCCAAATTAGTAACTTTGTTTGTATATAGCGGCGCTGTTTTTAATTTAGATATTTATTTTTTTAATTGAAATCCTCAGTGCCTTCTTTAAAACCATTAAACTAATCTATTTACATAAGATACATTGCATCAGTACAGTACATATGATATGTTCTTAATGAACACATTGTATTGAATGACTAAATTTAGCAAAAAAAATATCTTTACTATGTCTTGTGAAATTTATAATATGCCAGTGAATACCACTATTTCTGTAACTAAGCTGTTCTAGGTAATAGCGCCTCAATGTCATGTCTAAATTAAAGTAATTAAGTAAATAAATAAATAAAATCAAAAAAATATGAAATTGTATAAGTATTTTTTAAAGATTTAAACATAGATTTTGCTTGCATGCAATTTTGTTTGAATATATGTAGTCTATATATCTCATTTAAAGTAAATATTATAAAGGTTTATAAGTGATAGTTGATTTTAGGAAATTGAAAAAATAAAGTAAATTCATTTTACAGATTACTCAAGCTAAAAGTCTGTTTAAACATGTGTTCATCTACTGTACAGAAAATATGCATACCTGAAGTTTGTGTTCATGCATATGGATATGCATGGAGCTGCAAGTAGAAATCTTGGAGACTTGTACAGTATTTCTGGTAGATGGTGCTTGCCAATGATATGACACTTGTACTCAGAGAGATTCACAGTACATTTTCAGTGCTGATCTATGATGATGCAATTAGATGTAGAGGTCTTGAATGTGATTGGTGCATGGTCATGTGATTTCTTAGCTACATCCAATGAGGGAATGGCAGAGAGAGTGAAGTGGAAGTAGTAGAAGGGCTGTTCATGTTACAATATTTCCGCGGACCTGGCGGTAGTTCGTGAACATCGGGAGTTACATCCGGGGATTTTTTGGTCCAGAAGTCATGCAAATGAGAATGAGTACTAAAAGGGATTGGTCAGGAAAGTTTAGTGGGTGTGCTGCTGCCAGAAGAGAGTTTCTCATATACTGTTTTTGCTGAGAGAACAACCAATAGCTATATCTGTGTATTTTAGGAAAAAAGATTGTATGGAATTTGGGAGATTCATGGATATATTGGTTGAAGGTGCATGCAGAAAGCTGTGGAGTAGCTGTAGATCTTGGATTCCCACATGTGGAAGTACACTGGCATGGAGTACGTGGAATGAAGTGGTTGGACTTGCTACCTCTCTGTGCTACTTTGGAGACAGAGCAACATCCAGACATAATTGTAATTCATTGTGGAGGGAACAGTTTAGGACATGTGACTGGAATTGTTTTGCAATTTGCTATGAAAGAAGGACTTGGGAAGGTTATGGACATGTTTTCTAATTTTCAAGTGATATTTTGACGGATTGCGCAGAGACAAATGTGGCTTCGTTCTTCTTCATTTGGTCCACAAATGGAAAAAGCCAGGCGCAATGTTAATAAAGCTGTTTGTGCCTTTCTAAAAGATTTTGACATGTCTTCTTTTCACAATGAAAATATTCTGTTTCGTAGTACAAACATTTTTCGCAAAGATGGAGTCCATCTATGGTGGCAATCAGATTTTTCTGAGAAATGTACAAAATGCATTGCGACCTTTTTTGGAATTACAACATCCATTTTGAAGTAGGTGTTTAGCATTTATAAATTTTGATTTACAAACACCTCCCAAAGGCTCTTCGTCCCAGAGAAAATTGCAATGTTTGTGATGGGGTAGCAACCCAATTTTTTAAATGTTCGCAAACTGTCTGCGGACTTCTAAAAAATACAAAGGGCCCTGCTTCATTTATTTTCACTTCTATTTTTAAACTGTGAAAGGCGGCTCTGAAAAGAGCCTTATTTTTTTTTGATTTTTGATATTTTGTATTTTTTTTGGTTTTTTATACACGACACACTAGGAGAGGAGGGGAAAGGAAAGTAAGGGGGGACACCAACCAAAGAGATAAGAAAGGGCGAGCTGAGAGAGGAAGATGTAGAGTGGGTTTTATTTGGGTAGTGAGCAGATCTTCTGGTGCTCTGAGACCATAGTCTCAAAAGCACTACGAAGTCGCTCCCCCCTGCAGAGTACTGTGTCACAGTACATACATACAACTGTGACCCTCGAAAGGTAAGGGTCATCAGCATTCTGTATGGCCTGTGAGGCAGCATGAGGAAGACACTGTCTCACAGAGGTGGTCCTTGTGGTGACAGGATCAGAAACAGAGGATGAAGTAGAGGAAATCAACCTGCTACGTTGTTCGCAAGGTACAACCCTGCAAATAGCCCCAGAGTGAAATGACCTCAGGTGTCACTTCATAGTAGTGGTCCCAAAGCTGTATTCACTGTGCATCCCACGACTGAGTATCATTTTGCACTCATTGCAGGGAACACGGTTTGCACAAGACTTAGGAACATTCCCATGAATGGTAACTAACCGCCACACCCAAGACTCACGCCTAGTGCAGGTAGTAGGGTTTTCCTCTACCTCCTTCTCATCATATTCTTCTTCCTCCTCCGCATCCTCAATCCTGTCCCCTCTTCAGGCCCTTGGGGAGGTGGCGGTGGTGGAGGGGGTGGGGGTGGTCCTGAAGCAGGTGCAGCACCAGGTGGCAGTTCAGCAGCCAGGGATGCCATCAAAGATGCGATGGAAATCTGCAGTTGGCAGCAAAATTCGCTGTGCTCTGTAGAAAAGCCAAAAACACAATAAAAATGAGCTCTAGGCTGTGGTCTTTCATAGGGGTGCTTGTGCGTGGTCCCCGGACATGTGCGCTGTCCGTGGACAGATCGAACACAAAAGAAAGTTTGAAAAGTTTCAAAAGGTATGTAGAAACTCAGGATTACTATGTGGGACTTGTGCCATTGTGAGATGTTATTGAAAAATATTATGGTTTAATTGAAAATGTAACTTTTAATTTGTTCGGGGACCTGAACAGTGTCCGCATTCAGAACAAGCGATCAGCATGGGCGTGGTCATATGATCCGTTCGCGAACAAGTCCGCAAAGCAAGCGCATGTCCGCAGGACACCAAATGCACGGAGATTGGCTAGCGCATGCGGGTTGATGTTCTACGGACACTGTTCGGGTCCTGAACTAATTAAAATTGCGTTGCACGTGAAATGAACATTTCAGGACACTGCGTGTGTTCTTAGAACAGTTCAAACTTGCTAGGGAACAGTAAGGACAGATACAGTGTTCTTCAGGACACGTTCAATTTTTTTTATGTACGAACATTTCAGGGCACCAATTGTGTTCTTAGAACATTTTCAACTTGCTAGCGAACAGTACGGACAGGTATAGTGTTCTTTAAGACACCTCCATTTTTGTTTAATTACGAACATTTCAGGACACCAATTGTGTTCTTAGAAGAGTTTAAACTTGATAGCGAACACTACGGACAGATATAGTGTTCTTTAGGACACTTGAATTTTTTTTTTTTTACAAACATTTGAGGACACCGCGTGTGTTCTTAGAATAGTTTCATCTTGCTAGCGAACAGTACGAACAGGTATAGTGTTCTTCAGGACACCTCCATTTTCGTTTATTTACGAACATTTCAAGACAACAGCACTGTCCGCTGACACCTACATTGTTTTTTAAAAAAAAAAAAACTATTTACAACACAATATAAAAATTAAACTTTATTTAACATATATTAATAATTTATGACAGAGAAGGTGAGGCAGAAACAGAAACAAAAACAGGAGAATTAGGGGTTTCAACATGATTGTTATTAGGTGAAGAAGGGATGGAAGTCTCATCAAAACGTTTTGGATTATGGAGAGGGTTTGCGGATAATTGACTGGGATATGGTGAGGAGGGACAAGTACATGTGGGGCAATGGTACGAGGTTTTTGGTTTAAAATGATCTTCCACAAAAGTTTTCAAATTATTAAAATTAGTCAACAATAAATCCATGTTTTCTTCTATACTGTGAAAAGTGTTATCCATAACAGGTTTTTCTGAAGTATTTTCTATTTTGGTATGCTCTGTACAAAAAAGAATATATATATATATGTTAAATGTATACAAAATAGTAATAATTAAATGGTTTATATTATAAAGTGTTTACCATTAGTTTCACTATCTTGTGACATTTCTTCATGTGGGAAATGCTCCTCTAGCCATTCCAGAGTACTAGACATTTCTGTGAGAGAAATAAAAAAGTTAATATATTTTTTTATCTAATACAGAAAGTTTATAAATATATGAATAAAATTAAGTACACTTACTATTTCAGGTAAGACATGTCCTATGTACTCAGTGTGTCTGCTCTTGTTCTCAGTTCTGTCATGTTTGTGAGGTAATTATGTTGGAAGCCAATTTATTTTCTTGTGGTATATTCCATTTTAGAACATAGTGCATTTAAATGAATGGTTAGTGTGTTGTATATATGGGTTACATTTCTTATGTATTAGTACATATAATGTGTTTGTGTGCTTCTTTTTGAATTTGTTAAATGTTCCTATGTTATGATATAACAATCAAACATACCCCCCCAGAGTTTTTAGGTAGTGGTACTGTTCTTCGAACATGTCCGCGAACGTTAAATGAGTTCGCGGACATCAAGTACAGTAGAAGAGATTCAGTCAGTTCCATATGATATGTATATAAAGTCAAAGTCATTATTGTTAAGTTGCACTACTAAAAATCTATGAAATTCAGTGAAAAAACTTTGTTAAAGGGACGTTATGGTCAAGTTGCGCTGCTAAAAGCCAATGAAATTCAGTGAAAAAACTTGTTAAAGGGACGTTATGGTTAAGTTGCGCTGCTAAAAACCTTTCAAATTCAGAGAAAAACTTTGTTAAAGGGACGTTATGGTTAAGTTGCGCTGATAAAAACCTATGAAATTCAGTGCAAAAACTTTGTCAAAGGGACGTTATGGTTCCAAGCAAAACCGAAAAACCTTTGAAATTCACCAGTTATGGTAAGCTAAGCAACCATAACTCGCGCCACCACCGGGCACTGCTAAAACTAACACCCAGGACATCAAAGATGACATCACAAATGTCATTGATGACATCACTGATGACATCACATGTCTGGCTCACTCTTTTTTCTTTTGCTGACATATCTAGGCCACATGGTTTTCTTCAGTAACAGTCAGAAATTAAAAATGTTATTTTATTTGTAGACGTATTCTTCAAGTAGGTTCTTACAGTAATTCCCTTAGAGTCCAGTCACATCATATGAAACATATACATACGGGAAGACTTAAGCTTGAAAGACAGCAATCCTTTTTGTGCATAAAGATAATGAATAGATTTATGAGCACTTTCTGATAGTTCTGTTTTTTTATGGCTGTACTTTCCCTGTATATGGTCATATTTGTATACATTGTACTCACAGTACTTTCCTTAGGGTCCAAGCACATCAAGTGATACATATACCTAGAGTAAATAGCAGCTTTGAAACAGAGCAATCATTTATTTGCATGAAAATAATCAGTTAAGTTATGAATTGTTTCTGCTACTACTTGTGCTTTTTTGCTAACTTCACTTTCCCTGTATATACCCATATTGGTATGTGTTCTTGTGTCTTTGTGTTTTGTCTATAGTAATGCAATTATGTAATACACGTGTTTTATTAGCTACTTATTACATATTTCACAGTACACAAAAATCTATTAAGAAAACAATTATCATTTCATTATTGAACATATTAACATTACGAATATTATACCTTCATCTTGTACACTGCACACAATGTTATGTTTCTGTATGAGTTGCTTAGTATACTAGATAGAACCCCATAATAGAATGCTATTTATATCAATGCATCGTTCAATGCACTAATTAGGGTATGATATTTATTGCAATGATCCTTGACACTTGTTTCGCAACATTATAATAAGAATCCCTTGTACACATATTTCATGAAAAGTACATACACATGTGATGTCATCAGTGATGTCATCAATGACATTTGTGATGTCATCTTTGATGTCCTGGGTGTTAGTCTTAGCAGTGCACGGTGGTGGCACGAGTTATGGTTGCTTAGCTTACCATAACTAGCAAATTTCAAGGGTTTTTCGGTTTTACTTGGAACCATAACGTCCCTTTGACAAAGTTTTTGTACTGAATTTCATAGGTTTTTAGCAGCGCAACTTAACCATAACGTCCCTTTAACAACGTTTTTTCACTGAATTTCATTGGTTTTTATCAGCGCAACTTAACCATAACGTCCCTTTAACAAAGTTTATTCACTGAATATATAGTGGCCATGTAGTTATGGTTAAGTTGGTATTTCCATAGGAAGAGTTCTTTTTGGGCGGCTTATAACTTTGCTCCCTCTGGACGAATCCTCACCAAACTTTGCAAGAAAAGTATATGGCCCACTCTGAATTATTTGGTGAGGATTCGTCCAGGGGGGGCAACGTTATAGCTGGGTCCCAAAACCTTTTTTTCCCCCATAGACTGAATGGGAAAAATGTTTTGCTTGCGCCTACAGCCCAAACCGCTGGACGGATTTTCACCAAATTTGGACCAGGAGCAGCGGCTTGGTCCCGAAAGCGTGCTTTTGCAAATTTGGTGAAAATCCGTCCAGTAGTTTTTTTTAAATGACCAAAAAGTAGGTCAGATAAAATTAGTGATATCTGTGTTCGCTTCGCGGACACACTTCCCTGTTCGCTCCGCGGACAGGACGGTGATTGGGCAGACAGCTTGCGTGATGTCCGCGGACATCTGACGTGCTTTTCTATTGGCTGCTGTGAAGCGTGCAGTGCGTCTATTTTCAGAGACGCCCGCCATCTTTGTTTATCGAGCAGATCTGCTGCCTGCACAGTGTAGATGTGGGCTGCGTCGGCCACGAAAAGGCAGTGGGGCACAGGCCCTCATGTCTCTCTCTTGTTCCCCCCACCCCGCTCATGTCCCGTGTCTCCCATGTTCCCCCCTCGCTGATTCTCTGTGCGTTCCTCCCACCCCCCTCATGCTCCGTTTCTCATTCCCGTTCCCCCGCTCATGTCCCGTCTCTACCTCCTTCCCCCATCCCCCACTCATGCCCCGTGTCTCCCTACTGTTCCCCCACTCCCCCTGCTCATGCCCTGTGTGTCTCTCCCCTTCCCCCTCACCCCCGCTCATGCCCCTTGTGTCTCCCTCCTTTCCCCAACCCCCGCTCATGCCCCGTGTGTCTCCCTCCTTTCCCCATCCCCCCCTCATGCCCCGTATCTCTCTCCCCTTCCCCCCCACCTCCGCTCATGCCCGTGTGTCTCTCCCCTTCCCCCCCACCCCTCCCACATACCCTCATACCCCGTGTCTCCCTACTGTTTCCCCCACCCACGCTCATGCCCTGTGTGTCTCTCCCCTCCCCCCCTCATGCCCCGTTTCTCTCTCCCCTCTTCCTCCACCCCCCTCATGCCCCGTGTCTCCCTCCTTTCCCCCTAGCCCCCCTGCTCATGCCCCATGTGTCTCTCCCCTCCCCCACCCCCTAATGCCCCGTGTGACTCTCCCTCCCTCCCACCCCTCGCTAATGCCCTGTGTGTCTCTCCCCTTCACCCCACCCCCCACTCATGCCCCATGTCTCCCTTGAGTTACCCCCCACCCTCGCTCATGCACCGTGTATCCCTTGTGTTACCCCCACCTCCGCTCATGTCCCGTGTGTCTCTCCCCTCCCCACACCCCTGCTCATGCCCTGTGCGTCTCTCCCCTCCCCTCCACCCCCCTCATGCCCCGTGTCTCCCTCCTTTCCCCCTAGCCCCCCTGCTCATGCCCCATGTGTCTCTCCCCTCCCCCACCCCCTAATGCCCCGTGTGACTCTCCCTCCCTCCCACCCCTCGCTAATGCCCTGTGTGTCTCTCCCCTTCACCCCACCCCCCACTCATGCCCCATGTCTCCCTTGAGTTACCCCCCACCCTCGCTCATGCACCGTGTATCCCTTGTGTTACCCCCACCCCCGCTCATGTCCCGTGTCTCCCTCGTGTTACCCCCACACCCCCCGATCATGCCCCGTGTCTCCCTTGTGTTACCCCCACCCATGCCCTGTCTCCCCTGTTACCCCCACCACCCGCTCATGCCCAGTGTCTCCCTTGTGTTACGCCCCACCCCGCACTCATGCCCCACCCCCGCTCATGCCCCATGTGTCTCCCTCCTTTCCCCCCACCCCAGCTCATGCCCCATGTGTCTCTCCCCTCCCCACACCCCTGCTCATGCCCTGTGCGTCTCTCCTCTCCCCTCACCCCCGCTCATGACCTGAGTGTCTCTCCCCTCCCCTCACCCCGCTCATGACCTGAGTGTCTCTACCCTCCCCCCACCCCTGCTCATGCCCTGTGTGTCTCTCCCCTTCCCCCCACCCCCCGCTCATGCCCTGTGTGTCTCTCCCCTTCCCCCTCACCCCCCGCTCATGCCCCGTGTGTCTCTCCCCTTCCCCCCCACCCCCCTCATACCCCGTGTCTCCCTACTGTTCCCCCCACCCCCGCTCATGCCCTGTGTGTCTCTCCCCTCCCCCCCTCATGCCCCGTGTCTCTCTCCCCTCCCCCCGCCCCCCGCTTATGCCCCATGTCTCTCCCCTTCCCCCCACCCCACGCTCATTTCCCGTGTATCCCTCCTTTCCCCCTACCCCCTGCTCATGCCCCGTGTGTCTCTCCCCTCCCCCCACCCCCTAATGCCCCATGTGTCTCTCCCTCCCACCCCCCGCTAATGCCCTGTGTGTCTCTCCCCTTCGCCCCACCCCCGCTCATGCCCCGTGTCTCCCTTGTGTTACCCCCCCACCCACCACTCATGCACCGTGTCTCCCTTGGGTTACCCCCCACCCCGGCTCATGTCCCGTGTCTCCCTCGTGTTACCCCCACACCCCCAATCATGCCCCGTGTCTCACTTGTGTTACCCCCCCACCCATGCCCTGTCTCCCCTGTTACCCTCACCACCCGCTCATGCCCAGTGTCTCCCTTGTGTTACCCCCCACCCCCCGCTCATGCCCCGTGTCTCTCCCCTTCCACCACCCCCGCTCATGCCCCGTGTCTCCCTCCTTTCTCCCCACCCCAGCTCATGCCCCATGTGTCTCTCCCCTCCCGCACCCCCGCTCATGCCATGTGTGTCTCTCCCCTCCCTCCCACCCCCGCTCATGCCCTGTGTGTATCTCCCCTCCCCCCCACCCCTGCTCATGCCCTGTGTGTCTCTCCCCTTCTCCCTACCCCCGCTCATGCCCTGTGTCTCTCTCCCCTTCCCCCCACCCCCGCTCATGCCCCATGCCTCTCTCCCCTACCCCCCACCCCCCGCTTATGCCCCGTGTCGCTCTCCCCTTCCCCCCACCCCCCGCTCATGCCCCGTGTCTCTCTCCCCTTCCCCCCCAATCACAGCTCATGCCCCGTGTGTCTCTCCCCTTCCCCACCACCCCCCATAACAGGTTTTTCTGAAGTATTTTCTATTTTGGTAATGCTCTGTACAAAACAAAAATATATATGTTAAATGTATACAAAATAGTAATAATTAAATGGTTTATATTATAAAGTGTTTACCATTAGTTTCACTATCTTGTGACATTTCTTCATGTGGGAAATGCTCCTCTAGCCATTCCAGAGTACTAGACATTTCTGTGAGAGAAATAAAAAAGTTAATATATTTTTTTATCTAATACAGAAAGTTTATAAATATATGAATAAAATTAAGTACACTTACTATTTCAGGTAAGACATGTCCTATGTACTCAGTGTGTCTGCTCTTGTTCTCAGCTCTGTCGTGTTTGTGAGGTAATTATATTGGAAGCCAATTTATTTTCTTGTGGTATATTCCATTTTAGAACATAGTGCATTTAAATGAATGGTTAGTGTGTTGTATATATGGGTTACATTTCTTATGTATTAGTACATATAATGTGTTTGTGTGCTTCTTTTTGAATTTGTTAAATGTTCCTATGTTATGATATAACAATCAAACATACCCCCCAGAGTTTTTAGGTAGTGGTACTGTTCTTCGAACATGTCCGCGAACGTTAAATGAGTTCGCGGACATCAAGTACAGTAGAAGAGATTCAGTCAGTTCTATATGATATGTATATAAAGTCAAAGTTATTGTTAAGTTGCACTACTAAAAATCTATGAAATTCAGTGAACAACACTTTGTTAAAGGGACGTTATGGTCAAGTTGCGCTGCTAAAAGCCAATGAAATTCAGTGAAAAAACTTGTTAAAGGGACGTTATGGTTAAGTTGCGCTGCTAAAAACCTTTCAAATTCAGAGAAAACACTTTGTTAAAGGGACGTTATGGTTAAGTTGCGCTGATAAAAACCTATGAAATTCAGTGCAAAAACTTTGTCAAAGGGACGTTATGGTTCCAAGCAAAACCGAAAAACCTTTGAAATTCACCAGTTATGGTAAGCTAAGCAACCATAACTCGCACCACCACCGGGCACTGCTAAGACTAACACCCAGGACATCAAAGATGACATCACAAATGTCATTGATGACATCACTGATGACATCACATGTCTGGCTCACTCTTTTTTCTTTTGCTGACATATCTAGGCCACATGGTTTTCTTCAGTAACAGTCAGAAATTAAAAATGTTATTTTATTTGTAGACGTATTCTTCAAGTAGGTTCTTACAGTAATTCCCTTAGAGTCCAGTCACATCATATGAAACATATACATACGGGAAGACTTAAGCTTGAAAGACAGCAATCCTTTTTGTGCATAAAGATAATGAATAGATTTATGAGCACTTTCTGATAGTTCTGTTTTTTTATGGCTGTACTTTCCCTGTATATGGTCATATTTGTATACATTGTACTCACAGTACTTTCCTTAGGGTCCAATCACATCAAGTGATACATATACCTAGAGTAAATAGCAGCTTTGAAACAGAGCAATCATTTATTTGCATGAAAATAATCAGTTAAGTTATGAATTGTTTCTGCTACTACTTGTGCTTTTTTGCTAACTTCACTTTCCCTGTATATACCCATATTGGTATGTGTTCTTGTGTCTTTGTGTGTTGTCTATAGTAATGCAATTATATAATACATGTGTTTTATTAGCTACTTATTACATATTTCACAGTACACAAAAATCTATTAAGAAAACAATTATCATTTCATTATTGAACATATTAACATTACGAATATTATACCTTCATCTTGTACTCTGCACACAATGTTATGTTTCTGTATGAGTTGCTTAGTATACTAGATAGAACCCCATAATAGAATGCTATTTTTATCAATGCATCGTTCAATGCACTAATTAGGGTATGATATTTATTGCAATGATCCTTGACACTTGTTTCGCAACATTATAATAATAATCCCTTGTACACATATTTCATGAATAGTACATACACATGTGATGTCATCAGTGATGTCATCAATGACATTTGTGATGTCATCTTTGATGTCCTGGGTGTTAGTCTTAACAGTGCACAGTGGTGGCGCGAGTTATGGTTGCTTAGCTCACCATAACTGGCACATTTCAAGGGTTTTTCGGTTTTACTTGGAACCATAACGTCCCTTTGACAAAGTTTTTGCACTGAATTTCATAGATTTTTAGCAGCGCAACTTAACCATAACGTCCCTTTAACAACGTGTTTTCACTGAATTTCATTGGTTTTTATCAGCGCAACTTAACCATAACGTCCCTTTAACAAAGTTTTTTCACTGAATATATAGTGGCCATGTAGTTATGGTTAAGTTGGTGTTTCCATAGGAAGAGCTCTTTTTGGGCGGCTTATAACTTCGCTCCCCCTGGACGAATCCTCACCAAACTTTGCAAGAAAAGTATATGGCCCACTCTGAATTATTTGGTGAGGATTCCTCCAGGGGGGGCAACGTTATAGCGGGGTCCCAAAACTTTTTTTTCCCCCCATAGACTGAATAGGAAAAATGTTTTGCTTGCGCCTACAGCCCAAACCGCTGGACGGATTTTCACCAAATTTGGACCAGGAGCAGCGGCTTGGTCCCGAAAGCGTGCTTTTGCAAATTTGGTGAAAATCCGTCCAGTAGTTTTTTTTTAAATGACCAAAAAGTAGGTCAGATAAAATTAGTGATATCTGTGTTCGCTTCGTGGACACACTTCCCTGTTCGCTCCGCGGACAGGACGGTGATTGGGCAGACAGCTTGCGTGATGTCCGCGGACATCTGACGTGCTTTTCTATTGGCTGCTGTGAAGCGTGCAGTGCGTCTATTTTCAGAGACGCCCGCCATCTTTGTTTATTGAGCGGATCTGCTGCCTGCACAGTGTAGATGTGGGCTGCGTCGGCCACGAAAAGGCAGTGAGGCACAGGCCCTCGTGTCTCTCTCTTGTTCCCCCCACCCCGCTCATGGCCCGTGTCTCCCATGTTCCCCCCTCGCTGATTCTCTGTGCGTTCCTCCCACCCCCCCTCATGCTCCGTTTCTCATTCCCGTTCCCCCGCTCATGTCCCGTGTCTACCTCCTTCCCCCCCATCCCCCACGCATGCCCCGTGTCTCCCTACTGTTCCCCCACTCCCCCTGCTCATGCCCTGTGTGTCTCTCCCCTTCCCCCTCACCCCCCGCTCATGCCCCTTGTGTCTCCCTCCTTTCCCCCAACCCCCGCTCATGCCCCGTGTGTCTCCCTCCTTTCCCCATCCCCCCGCTCATGCCCCGTGTGTCTCTCCCCTTCCCCCCCACCTCCGCTCATGCCCCGTGTGTCTCTCCCCTTCCCCCACCCCTCCCACATACCCTCATACCCCGTGTCTCCCTACTTTTTCCCCCACCCCCGCTCATGCCCTGTGTGTCTCTCCCCTCCCCCCTCATGCCCCGTGTCTCTCTACCCTCCCCCCCACCCCCCGCTCATGCCCCGTGTCTCCCTCCTTTCCCCCTACCCCCCCTGCTCATGCCCCGTGTGTCTCTCCCCTCCCCCACCCCCTAATGCCCCGTGTGACTCTCCCTCCCTCCCACCTCTCGCTAATGCCCTGTGTGTCTCTCCCCTTCGCCCCACCCCCCGCTCATGCCCCGTGTCTCCCTTGTGTTACCCCCCACCCTCGCTCATGCACCGTGTATCCCTTGTGTTACCCCCACCCCCGCTCATGTCCCGTGTCTCCCTCGTGTTACCCCCACACCCCCCGATCATGCCCCGTGTCTCCCTTGTGTTACCCCCACCCATGCCCTGTCTCCCCTGTTACCCCCCACCACCCGCTCATGCCCAGTGTCTCCCTTGTGTTACGCCCCACCCCCCACTCATGCCCCATGTCTCTCCCCTTCCCACACCCCCCGCTCATGCCCCATGTGTCTCCCTCCTTTCCCCCACCCCAGCTCATGCCCCATTTGTCTCTCCCCTCCCCCACCCCCGCTCATGACCTGAGTGTCTCTCCCCTCCCCTCACCCCCGCTCATGACCTGAGTGTCTCTACCCTCCCCCCACCCCTGCTCATGCCCTGTGTGTCTCTCCCCTTCCCCCCACCCCCCGCTCATGCCCTGTGTGTCTCTCCCCTCCCCCCTCACCCCCCGCTCATGCCCCGTGTGTCTCTCCCCTTCCCCCCCACCCCCCTCATACCCCGTGTCTCCCTACTGTTCCCCCCACCCCCGCTCATGCCCAGTGTGTCTCTCCCCTCCCCCCCTCATGCCCCGTGTCTCTCTCCCCTCCCCCCGCCCCCCGCTTATGCCCTGTGTCTCTCCCCTTCCCTCCAACCCACGCTCATTTCCCGTGTATCCCTCCTTTCCCCCTACCCCCTGCTCATGCCCCGTGTGTCTCTCCCCTCCCCCCACCCCTAATGCCCCGTGTGTCTCTCCCTCCCTCCCACTCCCCGCTAATGCCCTGTGTGTCTCTCCCCTTCGCCCCACCCCCGCTCATGCCCCGTGTCTCCCTTGTGTTACCCCCCCACCCACCGCTCATGCACCGTGTCTCCCTTGGGTTACCCCCCACCCATGCTCATGTCCCGTGTCTCCCTCGTGTTACCCCCACACCCATGCCCTGTCTCCCCTGTTACCCTCACCACCCGCTCATGCCCAGTGTCTCCCTTGTGTTACCCCCCCAACCCCCGCTCATGCCCCGTGTCTCTCCCCTTCCCCCACCCCCGCTCATGCCCCGTGTCTCCCTCCTTTCCCCCCACCCCAGCTCATGCCCCATGTGTCTCTCCCCTCCCCCACCCCCGCTCATGCCATGTGTGTCTCTCCCCTCCCTCACACCCCCGCTCATGCCCTGTGTGTCTCTCCCCTCCCCCCACCCCTGCTCATGCCCTGTGTGTCTCTCCCCTTCCCCGCACACCCGCTCATGCCCCGTGTGTCTCTCCCCTTACCCCCGACCCTCTGCTCATGCCCCGTGCGTCTCTCCCCTCCACCCCCCGCTCATGCCCCGTGTGTCTCTCCCCTTCCCCCCACCCCCGCTCATGCCCCGTGTGTCTCTCCCCCCACCCACCACTCATGCCCCGTGTGTCTCTCCCCTTCCCCCCACACCCTGCTCATGCCCCGTGTGTCTCTCCTCCCCCACCCCCCGCTCATGGCCCGTGTGTCTCTCCCCTTCTCCCCACCACCACTCATGCCCAGTGTCTCTCTCCCCTTCCCCCCCACCCCCCGCTCATGCCCCGTGTCTCTCTCCCCTTCCCCCCACCCCCTGCTCATGCCCCGTGTCTCTCTCCCCTTCCCCCCACCCCACGCTCATGCCCCATGCGTCTCTTCACTTCCCCCCATTCCCCGCTCATGCCCCGTGTGTCTCTCCCCTTACCCCCCACTCCCCGCTCATACCCCATGTCTCCCTACTGTTCCCCCCACCTTCGCTCATGCCCCGTGTGTCTTTCCCCCCTCATGCCCTGTGTCTCTCTCCCCTCCCCCCACCCCCCGCTCATGGCCCGTGTCTCTCCCCTTCCCCCCACCCCCTGCTCATGCCCCGTGTCTCCCTCCTTTCCCCCTACCCCCCTGCTCATGGACCGTGTGTCTCTCCCCTCCCCCCACCCCTCTTAATGCCCCGTGTGTCTCTCCCCTGCCTCCCACCCCCCACTAATGCCCTGTGTGTCTCGCCCCTTCCCCCCGCCCCCATTCATGCCCCGTGTCTCCCTTGTGTTACCCCCCCACCCCCGCTCATGCACCGTGTCTCCCTTGTGTTACCCCCCTGCTCATGTCCAGTGTCTCCCTCGTGTTACCCCCACACCCCCCACTCATGCCCCGTGTCTCCCTTGTGTTACCCTCCCACCCATACCCTGTCTCCCCTGTTACCCCCCACCACCTGCTCATGCCCAGTGTCTCCCTTGTGTTACCCCCCACCCCCGCTCATGCCCCGTGTCTCTCCCCTTCCCCCACCCCCTGCTCATGCCCCGTGTCTCCCTCCTTTCCCCCCACCCCTGCTCATGCCCCGTGTGTCTCTATCCTCCCCCCACCCCCACTCATGCCCTGTGTGTCTCTCCCCTCCCCCTCACCCCCGCTCATGGCCTGTGTGTCTCTCCCCTCCCCCCACCCCTGCTCAAGCCCTGTGTGTCTCTTCCCTTCCCCCCACCCCCCGCTCATGCCCCGTGTGTCTCTCCCCTTCCCCCCACCCCCTGCTCATGCCCTGTGTGTCTCTCCCCTTCCCGCCCACCCCCCGCTCATGCCCGATGTGTCTCTCCCCTTCCCCCTACCCCCGCTCATGCCCTGTGTCTCTCTCCCCTTCCCCCCACCCCCACTCATGCCCCATGTCTCTCTCCCCTACCCCCCACCCCCCGCTCATGCCCCGTGTCGCTCTCCCCTTCCCCCCACCCCCCGCTCATGCCCCGTGTCTCTCTCCCCTTCCCCCCAATCACAGCTCATGCCCCGTGTGTCTCTCCCCTTCCCCACCACCCCCCGCTCATACCCTGTGTGTCTCTCCCCTTCCCCCCATTCCCCTGCTCATGCCCTCTGTCCTGTCTCTCTCCCCTTCCCCCCATCCCCCGCTCATGCCCCGTGTGTCTCTCCCCTTCCCCCCACCCCCGCTCATGCCCCGTGTCTCCCTCCTTTCCCCCCACCCCCCTGCTCATGCCCTCTGTCTCTCTCCCCTTCCCCCCACCCCCCGCTCATGCCCCGTGTGTCTCTCTCCCCTTCCCCCCATCCCCCGCTCATGCCCCGTGTGTCTCTCCCCTTCCCCCCACCCCCGCTCATGCCCCGTGTCTCCCTCCTTTCCCCCCACCCCCCACTCATGCCCTGTGTGTCTCCCCCCTTCCCCCCACCCCCCGCTCATGCCCCGTCTGTCTCTCCCCTTACCCCCCACCCCCCGCTCATACCCTGTGTGTCTCTCCCCTCCCCCCATTCCCCGCTCATGCCCTGTGTGTCTCTCCCCTTCCCCCCACCCCCCGCTCATGCCCTGTGTGTCTCTCCCCTTCCCCTCCACCCCCCGCTCATGCCCCGTGTCTCCCTACTGTTCCCCCACCCCCTGCTCATGCCCTGTGTCTCTCTCCCCTGTACCTCCCACCCCCCGCTCATGCCCTGTGTGTCTCTCTCCCCTTCCCCCACCCCCCGCTCATGCCCCGTGTGTCTCTCCCCTTCCCCCCACCAGGTCCCGTGTGTCTCTCCACTTCCCCCCACTCCCCGCTCACGCCCCGTGTGTCTCCCTCCTTTCCCCCCACCCCCCACTCATGCCCGTGTGTCTCTCCCCTCCCACCCACCCCCCACCCCCGCCCCATGTGTCTCTCCCCTTCCCCACCACCCCCGCTCATGCCCCGTGTGTCTCTCCCCTTCCCCCCACCCCCTGCTCATGCCCCATGTCTCTCTCCCCTTCCCCAACACCCCCTACTCATGCCCCATGTCTCTCCCCTTCCCCCACCCCTGATCATGCCCCGTTTCTCTCTCCCCTTCCCCCCACGCCCCGCTCATGCCCCGTGTGTCTCTCCTCTCCCCCCCACCCACCGCTCCTGCCCTGTGTGTCTCTCCCCTTCCCCCCACCTCCCGTCCATGCCCCGTGTGTTTCCCTCCTTTCCCCCCACGCCCCGCTGCTCATGCCCCGTGTGTCTCCCCTTCCCCCCACCCCCTGCTCATGCCCCGTGTGTGCGCCCTGTTCCCCCACCTCCGCTCATGCCCTGTGTGCGCCCTGTTCCCCCACACCCGCTCATGCCCTGTGTGCGCCCTGTTCCCCCACCCCCGCTCATGCCCCGTGTCTCCCTCATGTTCCCCTCACGCCCGCTCATGCCTCATGTGTCTCCTGTTGCCCCCGCTCATGCCCCGTGTCTCCCTCATGTTCCCCCCACCCCCCACTCATGCCCTGTGTCTCCATCGTGTACCCCCTCACCCGTCGCTCATGCCCCCGTGTTTCTCCTGTTGCCCCCACCCCCCGCTCATGCCCCGTGTCTCCCTTGGGTTCCCCCCACCCCCTGCTCATGCCCTGTGTTTCCCTCGTGTTACCCCCCACCCGCCGCTCATGCCCGTGTCTCCCTCGTGTTCCCCCCACCCCCTGCTCATGGCCCTTGTCTCTCTCATTTCCCCCATCCCCGCTCATGCCCTGTGTGCCCTGTTCCCCAACCCCCACTCATGCCCCATGTTTGCCCTGTTCCCCCCAACCCCCGCTCATGCCCCGTGTGTGCCCTGTTCCCCCCACCCTCCGCACATGCCCCATGTGTGCCCTGTTCCCCACACGCCCTGCTCATGCCCCGTGTCTCCCTCATGTTCCTCCCCACCCCCGCTCATACGTCGTGTCTCCCTCATGTTCCTCCCCACCCCCCGCTCATGCCCTGTGTCTCCCCTGTTCCCCCCACCTGCTGCTCATGCCCCGTGTGTCTCTCTCGTGTTCCCCCCACCCCCGCTCATGCCCCGTGTTTCCTTCCTTTTCCCCCACCCCCTGCTCATGCCCGTTTGTACCCTGTTCCCTCACACCCCCCGCTCATGCCCAGTTGTGTTCTCTTTATACACCCCGCCTTCCCTTTCCATGGTGGCCATCTTGGTTAAAGATTTTCTTTTTTTTACCACCCGGGGTTCCCACTTTGAGGACCTAAGATGCTAGTGGTCTTCATCTTTTGAAAAGGATGTTATGGTGACGTTGCACTAATAAAAACCTATACAATTCAGAAAAAAAAATGTGTTACAGGGACGTTATGGTTAAGTTGCACTAATAAAAACCTATGAAATTCAATGAAAAAACTTTGTTAAAGGGACGTTATGGTTAAGTTGCGCTACTAAAAACCTATGAAATTCAATGAAAAAACATTGTTAAAGGGACGTTATGGTTAAGTTGCGCTACTAAAAACCTATGAAATTCAATGAAAAAACTTTGTTAAAGGGACGTTATGGTTCCAAGTAAAACCGAAAAACCCTTGAAATTCGACAGTTATGGTAAGCTAAGCAACCATAACTCGCGCCACCACCGTGCACTGCTAAGACTAACACCCAGGACATCAAAGATGACATCACAAATGTCATTGATGACATCACTGATGACATCACATGTCTGGCTCACTATTTTTTCTTTTGCTGACGTATCTAGGCCACATGGTTTTCTTCAGTAACAGTCAGAAACTAAAATTTTTATTTTGTTTGTAGACGTATCCTTCAAGTAGGTTCTTACAGTAATTCCCTTAGAGTCCAGTCACATCATAGGAAACATATAAATACGGGAAGACACAAGTTTGAAAGACAGCAATCCTTTTTGTGCATAAAGATAATCAATAAACTTATGAGCACTTTCTGATAGTTCTGTTTTTATGGCTGTACTTTCCCTGTATATGGTCATATTTGTATACATTGTACTCACACTACTTTTCTTAGGGTCCAATCACATCAAGTGATACATATACATAGGGTAAATAGCAGCTTTGAAACAGAGCAATCATTTGTTTGCATGAAAATAATCAGTTAAGTTATCAATTGTTTCTGCTACTACGTGTGCTTTTTTGATAACTTCACTTTCCCTGTATATACCCATATTGGTATGTGTTCTTGTGTCTTTGTGTTTTGTCTATAGTAATGCAATTATGTAATACATGTGTTTTATTAGCTACTTATTACATATTTCACAGTGCACAAAAATCTATTAAGAAAACAATTATCATTTCATTATTCAACATATTTACATTATGAATATTATACCTTCATCTTGTACGCTGTACACAATGTTATGTTTCTATATGAGTAGCTTAGTATACTAGATAGAACCCCATAATAGAATGCTATTTATATCAATGCTTCGTTCAATGCACTAATTAGGGTATGATATGTATTGCAATGATCCTTGACACTTGTTTCACAACATTATAATAAGAATCCCTTGTACACATATTTTATGAAAAGTACATACACATGTGATGTCATCAGTGATGTCATCAATGACATTTGTGATGTCATCTTTGATGTCCTGGGTGTAAGTCTTAGCAGTGCACGGTGGTGGCGCGAGTTATGGTTGCTTAGCTTACCATAACTAGCAAATTTCAAGGGTTTTTCGGTTTTACTTGGAACCATAACGTCCCTTTGACAACGTTTTTGCACTGAATTTCATAGGTTTTTATCAGCGCAACTTAACCATAACGTCCCTTTAACAAAGTTTTTTCACTGAATTTGAAAGGTTTTTAGCAGCGCAACGTAACCATAACGTCCCTTTAACAACGTTTTTTCACTGAATTTCATTGGTTTTTATCAGCGCAACTTAACCATAACGTCCCTTTAACGAAGTTTTTTCACTGAATATATTATATATATATATATATATATATATATATATATATATATATATATATATATATATATATATATCACATACCTCGTTTATACAATCAGCTAGGTAAAGATTAAACAATGTTGCTGCAATATATATTACATGGCCACGGTAGTGGCCATGTAGTTATGGTTAAGTTGCTGTTTCCATAGGAAGAACACTTTTTGGGCGGCTTATAACTTCGCTCTCCCTGGACGGATCCTCTCCAAACTTTGCAAAAAAAGTAGTTGGGTCACTCTGAATTTCTTTGCAAAGTTTGGTGAGGATTCGTCCAGGGGGGGGAAAGTTAATGGGGGGGTCCCAAAACTTTTTTTTTCCCATAGACTGAAGGGGAAAAAACTTTGCGCACGGCTACAGCCCGAACCGCTGGACGGATTTACACCAAATTTGCAGCAGGAGTGGCGGCCTGGTCCCAAAAGTGTGCTTTTGTAAATTTGTTGTAAATCTGTCCAGTAGTTTTTTTTTAAAATGACCAAAATGTAAGGCAAAAAAATTAGTGATATCTGCGTTCGCTTCGCGGACGGACTTCCCTGTTCGCTCCGCGGACAGCACCCCGATTGGCCCATGGGCTTGCGTCATGTCCACGGACATGTGATGTGTTCGCTGATTGGACGGCGAGGGGCGTGGAGCGCGTCAGATTTTCTGTGGCGCCCGCCATCTTGTATTCGCAGTCGACCGCGTACAGCGCAGTGAAACGTGGATAAAAAATTGTATTTAGTGCCGTGTGTTGGTGTGTAAGAGTGTTTGGGGAGGGTTGGGGAGTATGAGATAGGTTCAATGTTTTGTTTTTTTATGTGCTAGACCTTTTTGTTGCGTTCGATTTGTCCGCGGAGAACACGGCTGTTCTGACATTTTGTAAATAAACTAAATGGTGGGGTGTTTAGACATAGCTCTCAACCATTTTTGTTTTACAGGCGGGTGAAATCACCCGATTTTGTTTTAAGCGGGTGAGACGCCCATTGGAATGAATGGGCGTGTAGGAGGCTTGGCGGGTGAGTCTGCCCTTTACAAGGCATGTGACACCCGCCAAAAGCGTGTGAGTTGAGAGCTATGGTTTAGAGGGCGGAGTATGCGTCATTTTTGTTCGCAAGGAAGGTAAAAATGAGCTATGAACACTCACGGTGTACTTAATTGTTCGTAAATACACAAACTGGGGTGTCCTCAGGACGCTGTCCGTATTGTAATCTGTCTAGTTGAATGTGTTCTAAGAACACTCGCAGTGTCCCAAAACGGTTGCAATTACACAAAATGGGGGTGTTCTGAGAACGTTGTTTGTATTGTTCGTTGTCAGGGTGAAAGTGTTTTAAGAGCACTCCTTTTGTTCGCTAATAGTACAATTTCCTAGGGGCGTCAACCGACTTTTTGTCCACTAAAGAAACGATAAATCTGGCTGGTGTGCGTCGACATTATGTGATAATCCTATGACTGGTGCTATTGACCTGGCTGACTTGCTTTTGCGACACTAAATCATATCTCCCGCCCCTAAGCCTGATATTATCAAAGCATTCATATTCCCCGCCTTTCTCCGTGATGTTACAGGGTGCGTAATGAAATGCGCCCAGTCGTCTCCAGTACTACGCGACTTTACACAGAACCCGGAAGACAACACACATTATGTCACAACACAGCACGCCGCAATTCGGAATATGAAACTGTGATTTAAAAGCAAAGAGCAAGATTGTAAATGTTGTAAAGTACATTTATTTGACATCAAATGTTTAGAGAATATTCAGCAGTTTGCATTTGTCTTTGTTGTCGATCCGCAAAAGTTCATGTTGAGATACGCGATGTTCCTTTGCGGTACAGAGAGTGTTAGATCAGCTTACAACTCAGTGCGCCACAATTCGGACTATGAAGCTGTGGTTTAAAAGTAAACAGCAGGATTGTACATTTGGTAAAGTCAATTTAATTCACATGAAATGTTTAGTGAATATTTAGCGATTTGCTATTGTCTCTGCTGTCGATCAGCAAAAGTTTATTTGGAGCCACGCGTTGTTCCTTTGCGGTAGATAGGCTGTTGGTTTATGATAAAAGCAGTAAATGGTCGCTCTGATAATCGGAAGGTTGCTCCAACAACGAGCCATTAGACCACCCTATTGGTTGGTATGTTGTTTGTAGCCGCTAGTACTGTGTAAGGGCATATTGGTCCTTGGCGATTGTCCCATAAAATGGTGAGGGTCATGAAGTTGCATATTTGGACCTGCACCTGGCAGTTGAAGACCCCATCCGCTGGAGTCTGTAAATCGTGACATAGGCAAAATGGGGCCACGTACCTGTATTAAAAAACATAAATTAGTCTCACCAGCCGATCTTCATTAAAAATCATCATTTTATTTATTAGGGCGTGAAACTATTTGCTATCGAAGATAGTGCAACAGAGAATGTTAATAATAAAATGATAATATTTTCCCATTCATATAGCGCTAAGTACCGTGAGGTATGTAAGCGGTGCTTATTATTAACCATGGTGTGTGGTGCTCATTTATCGACCACGAAGGATGAAAGGCTGAGTTTGGCCTTGCCAGGATTCAAACTTGCGTTAGCAAGCTGTGCACGGATGTCAAAGCGAGCGCTGTACTCGCTGTGCCACTTGACAGGCTACAGTGAAGTGGCACAGCGAATAGAGCGCTTGACCGCCTATAGACCGGTTAAATTATTTCTATTAACCCACCCTGTGTCGTCTACCTTTTTCAGAGCCCTCTAAACGACAGGGGATCAATTCGGCGGTGATAGTGCGCGGTAGAAAACATTATGCTACTTTCAACGAACAAGTTCAACTTGAGCGGTCTTTAATGCTACGCTACTGTAATTATATTTGGTATAAAGTAATCTAAAGGGTTACTTACAGTACAATTGCAATTTCCATTGTCTACGAGTGGTGCAGTCCCAAAATACCACTCCGCATGTGCCAACGATCTTTCGCATAGTGATATAATATATAAAAGTGGTTTCGTTTCAGAAATTTCATCTTTATCTTCTCTTACGTTTTAGCAAGTTATGGTAAGCTATGAAAAATAACTCGCGCCACCAGCGTGCACTGCTAAGACTAACACCCAGGACATCAAAGATGACATCGCAAATGTCATTGATGAAATCACTGATGACATCACATGTGTATGTACTTTTCATGGAATTTGTGTACTAGGGATTTTTATTATAATGTTCCGAAAAAAGTGTCAAGGATATTGCAATAAATATCATACCGTTATTAGTGCTTTGAACGATGCATTGATATAAATAGCATTGTATTATGGGATTCTATCTAGTATACTGAGCTACTAATGGAGAAAGATAGCATTGTGTGCAGAGTACAAGATAAAAGTATAATATTTGTAATGTTAATATGTTGAATAATGAAATGATAATTGTCCTGAAATGTTCGAAAATTCACAAAATGGGGGTGTTCTGAGGATGTTATTCGTATTGTGTGATTGCTTAGCTGTATGCAATGAGGGAATGGCACAGAGAGTAAAGTGGACGCTGTCCGCGGACACCGCGGCTGTTCGTGGACAGGGCGTGGTACATCCGGGTTTTTCCAGGAAATCCAACATGGAAAGAAGGCTGTATGGATCAGCCAATCAGATGTCGAGGTTGTGGATTTGTGTTGAAAGAGACTGTGTGTGGTGAAGATGGCAGAAGTGGAGAAAGTCAGGGTGTTGGTGCTCGGAGATATGTTTGTGCATGGTTTACAGCAGTACGCTGAATGCAGGCATGTTGCAAAGAACTTTGATGTGAAAGGAGTGGAGGAGGTGTGGAGCACTGTGCTTGATTGCAATGTACAGGGAATTGTACAAGTTTGTGCGGATATGGCCACGATGAACAGTCCGTATGTGGTAGTTTTGCACTATGGTGCTTTCCATTTGGGCAACGTCAGTGCCCCTACTTTGTTGGCAGATTTGGAACGCTTGGATCAAGCCGTAATGAAGATCCTTCCAAATGCGAAAGTAATTTTTTCTGGATTACTACCTAGGGCAATATGGGACAATAGTTCCGTTTTATGTCCTCAGCAAAACATTGCTAGGTGTGTCATCAACCGAGGCATGTGTGCCTTCATGCTTAGAGCTGGTATGTTCTTCTCTAACAATGAGAATATTGATGCCAGTAATGCTGTTAATTTTAAAGAAGATGGCATTTCTTTATCTTTTACCGGAAATGCCTTTATATTTTGCAATGTAAGGGTTGCTTTGGAGAAGGTTATGTGAAGATTTTAGGAGTAAAGTAAGAAAAAAAAAACAAGAAAAAAAATATAAAATAACAGGTGTCTGTCAAGCATCTGTAAAAAAAAATACGGCTCTTTTCAGAGCCAACTTCAAAGGGGAAATGGGGCACACTATTTAAATTTACATTCACCACGCTCCGATTTTCGATGTGTCCGCGGACATGGCGGTAGTCCGCGGACATGAAAATCACTACAAGGGGTTAGTATGTTCTATGTTACATGTATATGAAGTCAGGGATATTATGGTTAAGTTGTGCTACTAAAAACCTATGAAATTCAGTGAAAAAACTTTGTTAAAGGGACGTTATGGTTAAGTTGCGCTACTAAAAACCTATGAAATTCAGTAAAAAAACTTTGTTACAGGGACATTATGGTTAAGTTGCGCTACTAAAAAACTATGAAATTCAGTGAAAAAACTTTGTTAAAGGGACGTTATGGTTCCAAGTAAAACCGAAAAACCCTTGAAATTCGCCAGTTATGGTAAGCTAAGCAACCATAACTCGCGCCACCACCGTGCGCTGCTAAGACTAACACCCAGGACATCAAAGATGGCATCACAAATGTCATTGATGACATCACTGATGACATCACATGTGTATGTACTTCTCATGAAATATGTGTAGAAGGGATTCTTATTATGTTGCGAAAAAAGTGTCAAGAATCATTGCAAGAAATATACCCTAATAAGTGCATTGAACGATGCATTGATATAAATAGCATCCTATTATGGGGTTCTATCTAGTATACTAAGCTACTCATACAGAAACATAACATTGTGTGCAGCGTACAAGATGAAGGTATGATATTGGTAATGTTAATATGTTGAATAATGAAATGATAATTGTTTTCTTAATAGATTTTTGTGTACTGTGAAATATGTAATAAGTAGCTAACAAAACCCATGTATTACATAATTGCATTACTATAGACAAAATACAAAGACACAAGAACACATACCAATATGGGTATATACAGGGAAAGTGAAGTTAGCAAAAAAAGCACAAGTAGTAGCAGAAACAACTCATAACTTAACTGATTAGTTTCATGCAAATAAATGATTGCTCTGTTTCAAAGCTGCTATTTACCCTATGTATATGTATCACTTGATGTGATTGGACCCGCAGGGAAAGTACAGCCATAAAAAAAACAACAGAACTATCAAAAAGTGCTCATAAGTCTAGTGATTATCTTTATGCACAAAAAGGATTGCTGTCTTTCAAGCTTGTGTTTTCCCATATGTATATGTTTCATATGATGTGACTGTACTCTAAGGGAATTACTGTAAGAACCTACTAGAAGGATATGTCTACAAATAAAATACAATTCTTAGTTTCTGACTGTTACTGAAGAAAACCATGTGGCCTAGATATGTCAGCAAGAGAAAAAATAGTGAGCCAGACATGTGATGTCATCAGTGATGTCATCAATGACATTTGTGATGTCATCTTTGATGTCCTGGGTGTTAGTCTTAGCAGTGCACGGTGGTGGCGCGAGTTATGGTTGCTTAGCTTACCATAACTGGCGAATTTCAAGGGTTTTTCGGTTTTACTTGGAACCATAACGTCCCTTTAACAAAGTTTTTTTCACTGAATGTCATAGGTTTTTAGTAGCTCAACTTAACCATAATGTCCCTTTAACAAAGTCTTTCACTGAATTTCATAGGTTTTTAGTAGCATAACTTAACAATAATGACTTTGACTTTATATACATGTCATATGGAACTGACTAGATCTCTTCTTATGAACTTGATGTCCGCGAACTTATTTAATGTTCGCGGACATGTTCGGAGAACAGTACCACTACCTAAAAAGTGTGGGGTGGGGGGTATGTTTGATTGTTATATCATAATATAAGAACATTTAACAAATTCAAAAAGCAGCACACAAACACATTATATATAGTAATACATAAGAAATGTAACCCATATATGTAACACACTAACCATACAATGGGCCTCATTACGACCCAGGCGGTAAGTTACCGCCTGGGCCGTGACTTTACCACCATGGCGTAAACTATGTTTACGCCATGGTGGTTGGCGGACTTACCGCCCCATTCCGACCTTGGCGGGGCGGTAAGTCCCCAATCCCCATTTACCCTTCCCCATTCCCATTTTTGCCCCATAGGGCATAATGGGAGTGGGGAAGGCGTTAATTACGCCACCGTAAATTACGGTGGCGTAATTAACTCCATGGTCCCTTAGCGCCATGGATTTTAACACCTGCTAAAAGCAGGTGTTAAAAGCACCATGGCGCTAAGGGACCTCGTACTCAGGCGGTAAGGGTCGGCGCTGTTAACGCTGCCGTAAACCCCTTACCGCCTGGGTCGTAATGAGGCCCAATATGTTCTGAAATGGAATATACCACAAGAACATAGATTGGCTTCCAACATAATTACCTCACAGACACAACAGAACTGAGAACAAGACCAGACCCACTGAATACATAGGACTTATCTTACCAGAAATAGTAAGTGTACTTCATTTTACTCATGTATTTATAAACTTTCTGTATTAGATTAAAAAATATATTATCTTTTCTTTTTTTTCTCACAGAAATGTCTAGTACTCTGGAATGGCTAGAGGACAATTTCCCACATGAAGAAATGTCACAAGATAGTGAAACTAATGGTAAACACTTTATAATATAAACCATTTAAATATTATTATTTTGTATACATTTAACATATATATATTTTTTTTATACAGAGCATAACAAAATAGAAACTACCTCTGAAGAAGCTGTTATGGAAAACACGCTTGACAACATAAAAGAAAAAATTGATTTACTGTTGACCAATTTTAATAACTTGAAAACTTTTGTTGAAGATCATTTTAAAACAAAAACGTCATACCATTGCCCCACATGTACTTGTCCCTCCTCACCATATCCCAGTCAATTATCCCGAAAACCCTCTCCATAATCCAAAACGTTTTGATGAGATTTCCATCCCTTCCTCACCTAATACCAATCATGTTGAAACCCCAAATTCTCCTGTTTTTGTTTCTGTTTCTGCCTCACCTTCTCTGTCATAAATTATTAATATATGTTAAATAAAGTTTAATTTTTATATTGTATTGTGAACAGTTTCCGTTTTTTTGTTTAAAAACAATAAAAGTGTCCGCGGACAGTGCGAGTGTTCTGAAATGTTCGTACATAAACGAAAATGGAGGTGTCCTGAAGAACACCACACCTGTTCGTACTGTTCGCTAGCAAGTTGAAACTGTTCTAAGAACACACGTGGTGTCCTGAAATGTTCGTAAAGAAACAAAAATTAAAGTGTTCTAAAGAACACTATATCTGTCCGTAATGTTCGCTATCAACTTAAAACTGTCCTAAGAACACAATTGGTGTCCTGAAATGTTCGTAAATAAACAAAAATGATGTGTCCTGAACAACAGTACAACTGTTCGTAGTGTTCGCTACCCAATTGAAAGTGTTCTAAGAACACAATTGGTGTCCTGAAATGTTCGTACATAAACTAAATTACACGTGTCCTGAAGAACACTATATCTGTCCTTACTGTTCTCTACCAAGTTTAAACTGTTCTAAGAACACACGCGGTGTCCTGAAATGTTCGTTTCACGTGTGACGCACTTTTAATTACTTCAGAACCCGAACAGTGTCTGTAGGACATCAATGCGCATGCGCTAACCAATCTCCGTGCACTTGGTGTCCTGCGGACAGGCGCTTCCTTCACAGACTAGTTCGCAAACAGATCATATGACCGCATTCACGCTCATCGTGTGTCCTGAAATGCGGACACTGTTCGTGTCCCAGAACAATTTAAAAGTACATTTTCAGTTAATCCATAATATTTTTCAATAAAATCTCACCATGCCACAAGTTCCACATAGCAATCTTGAGTTTCTATATACCTTTTGAAACTTTCCGATCCTTTTTTTGTGTTCAATCTGTCCGTGCACAGTGCGCATGTTCGCGGACCGTGCACAAGCACCCCTATAAAAGACCACGCCCAAGAGCTTATTCCCATTGTTTTTCTGCCTATTCTTCAGAACACAGTGATTTTTGCTGCCACCTGCAGACTACACCACCATCGACATGGCATCCTTGGCTGCTGAACTGCCACTTGGTGCTGCACCTGCTTCAGCACCACCACCACCCCCTCCACCACCACCACCTCCCCAAGGGCCTGAAGAGGGGAGCAGGACTGAGGATGCGGAGGAGGAAGAAGAGGATGATGAGAATGAGGTAGAGGAAATCCCTACTACCCGCACTAGGCGTGAGTCTTGGGTGTGGCGGTTATTTACCATTCATGGGAATGGTCCTAAGGCTCGTGCGAACCATGTTACCTGCAATGAGTGCAAAATGATACTCAGTCGCGGGAAGCACGGTAACTACAGCTTTGGGACCACTACTATGAAGCGACACCTGAGGTCATTTCACTCTGGGGCTTTTCGCAGGGTTGTACCTTGCGAAGAACGTAGCAGGTTGATTTCCTCTACTTCATCCTCTGTTTCTGATCCTGTCACCACAAGGACCACCTGTGTGGGACAGCGTCTTTCTCAAGCTGCCTCACAGGCCATACAGAATGCTGATGACCCTTACCTTTCGAGGGTCACAGTTGTATGTATGTATTGTGACACAGTACTCTGCAGGGGGGAGCGACTTCGGAGTGCTTTTGAGACTATCGTCTCAGAGCACGAGAAGACCTGCTCACTACCCAAATAAAACCCACTCTACATCTTCCTCTCTCAGCTCGCCCTTTCGTATCCCTGTGGTTGGTGTCCCCCCCTTTACCCTCCTTTACCCTCCTCTCCTAGTGTGTCGTGTCTGAAAAACCAAAAAAAATACAAAATTACAAAAATCAAAAATAAATAAGGCTCTTTTCAGAGCCGCCTTTCCCAGTTAAAAAATAGAAGTGAAAATAAATGAAGCAGGGCTCTTTGTATTTTTTAGAAGTCTGCGAACAGTTCGCGAACATTAAGAAAATTGGGTTACTACTCCATCACAAACATTGTAATTTTCTCTGGAAAGAAGTGGTGGCTCTGAAAAGAGCCTTTGGGTGGTGTTTGTAAGTCAAAAATTGTAAATGCTTTACATCTACTTCAAAATCGTTGTTGTAATTCCAAAAAAGGTCGCAATGCATTTTGTACATTTCTCAGAAAAATCTGATTGCCAGCATAAGTAAGATGGACTCCATCTCTGCGAAAAATGTATGTACTACAAAACATAATATTTTCATTGTGAAAAGAAGACATGCCAAAATCTCTTAGAAAGCCACAAACAGCCTTATTAACATTGCGCCTTACTTTTTCCATTTGTGGACCAAATGAAGAAGAACGAAGCCACATTTGTCTCTGCGCAATCTGTGAAAATATCACTTGAGAATTAGGAAACATGTCCATAACCTTCCTCAGTCCTTCTTTCATAGCAAATTGCAAAAAAATTCCAGTCACATGCCCTAAACTGTTCCCTCCACAATGAATTACAATTATGTCTGGATGTTGCTCTGTCTCCAAAGTAGCACAGAGAGGTAGCAAATCCAACCACTTCATTCCACGTACTCCATGCCAGTGTACTTCCACATGTGGGAATCCAAGATCTACATCTACTCCACAGCTTTCTGCATGCACCTTCAACCAATGTATCTATGAATCTCCTAAAATCCAAACAATCTGTTTTCTGAAACACACAGCCATAGCTATATTTTGTTCTCTCAGCAAAAAGAGTATCGCAGAAAATCTCTCCTGGCACAACACACCCACCAAACTTTCCTGACCAATCCCTTTCAGTGCTTATTCTCATTTGCATGACTTCTGAACCCAAAAATCCCCGGATATAACTCCCGATGCCCGGGAACTACCGCCATGTCCGCGGTCATATCGTAACATGAACAGCCCTTCTACCATTTCCACTACACTCTCTCTGCCATTCCCTCATTGGATGCACCTCAAAAATCACATGACCATGCACCAATCACATTCAAGACCTCTACATCTAACTGCATCATCATAGATCAGCACTGCAAATGTACTCTGAATCTCTCTGAGTACAAGTGTCATATCATTGGCAAGCAGCCTCTACCACAAATACTGTACAAGTCTTCAAGATTTCTACTTGCAGCTCCATGCATATCCATATGCATGAACACAAACTTCAGGTATGCATATTTGCTGTATAGTAGATGACATAGCTCTCAACCATTTTTGTTTTACAGGCGGGTGAAATCACCCGATTTTGTTTTTAGCGGGTGAGAGGCCCATTGGAATGAATGGGCGTGCAGGAGGCTTGGCGGGTGAGTCTGCCCTTTACAAGGCGTGTGACACCCGCCAAAAGCGTGAGAGTTGAGAGCTATGGTAGATGAACACATTTTCAAACAGACTTTTACCTTGTAAAATCTGTAAAATGAATTTACTGTACTTTTTTCAATTTCCTAAAATCAACTATCACTTATACACCTTTATACATTTAACTTTCTTTATACACACACACTCAAATCATGTTAAACTAACATTTTTTAAATGAAATATATAGATTACATATATTCAAACAAAATTGCATGCAAACATAATCTATGTTTAAACCTTTATAAAAATACTTATACAATTTCAAATTTTTTGTTTTTATTTATTTATTTACTTAATTACTTTAAATTAGACATGACATTGAGGCTCTATTACCTAGAACAGTTTACTTACAGAAAGAGTGGTATTCACTAATATATTCTAAATTTCACAAGACATAGTAAATATTTTATTTTTGCTACAGTTAGTCATTCAATACAATTTGTTCATTAAGAACATATCATATGTACTGAACTGATGCAATGTATCCTATGTAAATAAATTAGTTTAATGGTTTTACAGAAGGCACTGAGGATTTCAATTAAAAAAATCAATATCTAAATTAAAAACAGTGCTACATACAAACAAAGTTACTAATTTGAAGCTTTTACAGTTGCAGTGAAGACCAGTTTCCTAAAAAGAAGCAGCCGAATTCGAAGAAGAAAGAAAAACTAAGAAGTTACCTGTTAATTTTAAAAAAAAGTAAGTAAAATATCATCATAATATTTAAATTATTAATCAAATATACTATAACATTAAAACCAGCTATTTTGGTTTCTTAAAATAGAGATTTTGTACCATTTTGTCCAAAAATGTCCATGTTGTAAACAGCGATTTACAACCGGAATGGCCCACAAATTTCTATTTTTGGACACACAAATTAGCCAACTGAACCACTACAATTTTCATATTATAGAACAAACAACTGTTTTAATTGTATACATTAGATTTACCATTTGTACTTTTCCACACCACTAGCTTACTTTTTTTTTGTCATCTGAACCCCAGTTTAGTGACACATAAATTCAAGAATACCTATCCCTACTAGTTTTAGTTCCCAATGCACAATCACACACCATTACATACATCTTTATCATCTTACTCAAACACTCATGCACACAGCACACATACATTCCAGAACACCCCAACCCATATCTTCTTTATTTTTTTCAACAGACCCTAAAGAATGCCTACCAAAAGACAACTCTGTAGAAAGTAACGCAAAATTAGAGCAAATGAAAATAAAGATGTCCAACATAAGCATCCATCTCTAGCAGAATTTGTAAAAAAAAGTTGAAACAAAACAGCTAATACAATCATTTAGTGGAACACAAGAAGTTTTAAGTACAACAACTTTGCTTCCTCTATCAAAATGTAAAACAAACCAAAAAACAATTAACAGAAAATCAGCTATCAGTACATATAAAACAACTTCTTCAAATGTTAATATAGTGCAAAGTAAGCATACCAAGAAAAGTATTTTAGCCAAAATATACCGTCACAAAGTCTTTCAAAATCTTAAAAAAAAAAGGACAGAAATCAGGTTCAAAGCTTAAAACCTATCGTAGGAAATTAATCTTAGAAGCATTGATGGACAGTGCAATTCTTCTCAAAAGAAATGTATTTATTTTACTGTTAAACAAAATGAAACCACTAACAAAACTAATAACTAAATTACAAAAAAGACTTCTCAATAAGCGAAATGTCAACAGAAAGAACTTCTTAAGTATCTGCGGAGATGAATGGAATCACACTACGAGCACAGAACCATATTTTAATGAGGAAGCGTACAAACAAAAGCAAACGAATACAATTGCCATAAATAGCAGTGGTCGAGGTTATGAAAAAGTGAATAATACCATAATGGAACAAGAAGTACTCCTTACAAAAATATGCCCTGAAAACTTAGAATTACCCCTCCATTCAACTGAATCAGAATGTCTAGTGTACAAATGGCCATGCACGTCAATGTGTAACATTCCCAAACAATGTTTCAAATCTTTACACCAATTCCTCAGTAAATGTGTAAAAAGCAAAGACAAAATCAAAATTAAATTACTGCAAAATATAGATACCTGTCCAGTGCGCAAGTACACAGGACTACAAGGACATTCATTGGCCTGCATTACAGGACCTACTTGTAAAACCACTTTCCATGATATCAAAAGGATATCAACACATCATTCAACTATAAGAAATCTAGTCTATACATTGTACTATGCTAAAAGTCCTGCTTTAGCACTAGCAAAGTTAAATAACATCCTTCTACATGGTACAGCAAAAGACCTACTTGAAGAAATTCACTATATCCAGAAAAAATATTTTGGAAGTGAAAGCCATTTACAGAATGAAATAGCTTTAAACCAATTAAGCAACAATTCTACACATGGCAACCTTTTGCTAAACACATACAAAAAAGAAATACTAAAATTTAAAAGTACATCAGCTGAAGTACTAAACCATGTATGTGTATGTTGCCGTATAATTTTTTATAAAAGTAACACAAAAACTGTGGACCTATCATACAAAATAGAAGACAATGAAGATTCTAAATGGTTTGAATTAGCTCTCTACCTTCTAGCAGAAACCAAATATGAAATAACTGAGCCCTTAATACTTTGCAGTTATTGCACTACAAAACTTGACAACAACCAAACTCCTTCACGTTCTATCACAAATAATTTGGAATTATACCCAGTACCAAAACCTCTACAACAACTTAATTTATATGAGAGCATCATAATTCAAACAGTACACCCATTTCAAGCAATAATACGCCTTCAACCAAAAACAGCAAAATTACCTCTCTCTGAATTGGTAAAAGGCATTTGTGGAAAAGTAGTTTATTTACCATTAAATCTAAAAGTTCAGGAGTTCAACGTCCAATGCAGCAATCTTTAATTATATTAGTAAATGGAGTACCTACAAAAGACAAAAAAATATGGCAACAGCTAGTAGATTTATATAAAGTTAGACAAGCCTTCCAATATCTTAAAGAGAATAATGAATATTACAAAGAAATTAATATTGAAGAAAACTTGAAAGATACAACTGAAATAATTCAAGAAACACAAGAAGCTGGTCAATTTGAGCTACTAGATCCTGCTACAATATCAAATACTTTAGGCCATTATACAATTCATCCTTTGCACTGTAATGACACCGTACAAGATGTACTAGAAACTTGCCAAATGCGTCAAACAAAAGGATCGCCAATCAGTATATGGGAAAAAAGTATAGAAGCATGTGCTTTTCCTCTACTCTTTGCAACTGGCAAAGGAGGAAGGTATGATGATAGACCTATTCAAATATCAGCTTCAGAATACCGCTCATTACGGATGTATTCTGAAGATCCCAGATTTAGACAAAATGTGGAATACATATTCCACTTAATCTTTGAAAGTGAACTAGCAACTTTATGTTACGGAGTTGCATACATATTAAAATCAGGATCACACTTTCAAAATATGACAGCTACACAATTATTAGAGAAAGTGCAACAAAAGGATGAGGTTTTACAATCAAATATTACAAATCTATTAGCAAATATGCGTGGTACTAAAGAGTACTGGTTTCAACGTCATGGAGATGTACATTGTATGATCAGAAACCTTGGCCCACCCACTTGGTTTGTTACATTAAGTTGTGCAGAATATGCATGGGAAGATTTACATGATTTCCTACGCATATCAAATAAAAACAAAACAAACATAGATATTCTAACACCTGGAGAACTTTGTTCTTTGGATCCTGTTAATGTTTCAAGATATTTTCACCATTGCTTCATTGCTATGCTACATTTTATTTGAAATAAAACTGTTCCTCCCCTTGGAGAAGTCCAACACTTCTTTTGGAGAAAAGAATACCAAGCCAGAAGAGCACCACATATCCACATGCTTTTATGGATTAAAGATGCTCCTAAATTTGGTCAAGACAGTGATGCCATCTTTTTACAGTTTATTGAAAAATATGTCACTTGTGAAATTCCATCAGAAGCCATAAATAGTGATCTTTGTGCACACATTTTACAATTTCAAAGACACAAATGTGGAAAATATTGTCGTCGCAAATACGAAAACAAAGGCAAATACTACACCAAATGCCGATTTGGTTTCCCTAGACCAGTTACAAATACAGGTCAAGTAAACAACCCCATGTCTTCAGTTAGACATACTGTTAAAGGAAAGTCACCTAAAAATACATATTACATAGAAAGAAAAGAAGAAGAAAAATATATCAATGATTATAATGCAATCATTGCCCACTTATGGAATGCAAACATAGATGTGCAGTACATTGCAGACAATTCTACTGCAGTTGCACAATATGTCACAGCATACATAACTAAAGCAGAAAAGACAGAGCTCCAAGACCTCTGGAATGACCTGTCATCAGATAAAACAGTATCTCAGAAATTATACAGCTTGGGCATAAAAATGCTCACCCATAGAGAATGTGGATCTTATGAAGCAGCTAATCGTTTAACTGGTACTTCATTGTATGGTAAATCTGAAAATATAGTATAGCTAAATCTTGGTCCAGCTAAATCTAGAAAAAGAGTTCTAAAATCATATGAAGATATAGAAACAATAGCCAAACATGATCCCAACAGCCAAGACATTTTAAAAAACAATTTATTGGACCCATACTACCCAAACAGAAGTAATACTTTGGAAAACATGTGTCTATACCAAATAGCCCAAAACTACACATACAAAAATAATATGAAACCCGATGAAAAAAAAGGTAAATATAGAGTGACAGACTGTGAAGGCAGCTTAGTTAAAAACTCCTCAACATAAAGAAGTATATTACATGTCCCTGCTACAACTCTTCAAACCATGGAGAAAAGAAGAACAATTACTAGATAACTATGACTCATATGAGGATGCTTTCAAAGCAAATGAAAGCACTATAACTGATGTAAGCTTTACACAGTACAAAACAATGTTGCACAATGAACAGAAACATGAAGAAAAACTCCAAGCCCAACTAGATAAGGATACTCCTGACAGTAGTCAACCTTCTGTAACAGGAAGCCAAGAACCACTGGGAGAACCACTAATAACAAATGAGGCAGAATTAGCTATGATAGAAGTAGAAAACACCATGTGTCAGTATGAAGATAAGGAAGACTTAACTATACTACAATCAAAACTAAACAATGACCAAAGTAGCATTTTCAAGAAGTAACAAAACAAATTGCACATGGTGTAAAACATGAAAATAAAGAATGTTCCTGCCATAATTATAAACCTATACTACTGTACGTCAGTGGTGAAGCTGGTTCTGGCAAAACATTCCTAATCAAAATGATTATTAAGTTCCTTCAACAATTGACAAACAACAAACTGTCAGCTGTTGTCACTGCCCCCACAGGTTTAGCTGCCTACAACATAGGTGGTGTTACATTAAACCGATTACTACTATTACCAGTAGAACACCAGAACAAATCAGACTATTACAAACTTTCTGCAGAAGCTGCAATGGAATTACGCAGAGTATTGAAACAAATGAAAATGCTACTAATAGATGAAGTGAGCATGGTCTCCAACCTGATGTTAGCTTTGATTCACCTCATAAAAACAGACTATGAAGAGCTCTTTGCAGGAAAACACATTATTGTTTTTGGAGATCTGCTTCAATTAACACCAGTAAAAGGTGAACCTATTTTTAAAACATTAGGGCACAAACTCTGCCGTAAAACTGTTGGCAGCATTGGAAATGTCAACCTTTGGCAACATTTCCAATACAGAGAATTAACAGAAAACATGTGCCAATCTGCAGATCTAATTTATGCCAACATTTTAAAAAGTTTGAGAGTTGGTATACTTTCTAAAGAAGCAGAAGCAACATTGAAAACCCGGCACATTAATGCACTTTATGGCGATAATGCATGTGCTACAGATGTTATGGAATCATTAGCCCACAAACATGTCAATTGTATGGCCTTAATGCCAACTCTTGCAAGCTGTTTCAAATTCAATGAAATCATGCTAAGTAAAGAAATGCAACCAATCATGGAAATTAGCGCCACAGACAAACTAGATGTACATTGTATGACACTACCCATGTGTGACCAAGCCACAACAAGACTAAATAGTTTAGAAAAATCAATCTCAAACACAGCAGGCTTAGAAAAGATATTAAAATTATCCTTAAATTGCAGAGTAATGCTTAAACGTAACCTTGACGTGGACCAGGACTAGTTAATGGAGCACTGGGTACAGTTGTTGGCTTTCAAACATACCCACGTGACAACAAAATTCAGTTTGTCAATATACTCTTTGACAAACTTTCAAAAGTAAAACGGATAGGACGCTCAACAGCTAGATTCCTTCTCTTCAAAGATATGTATGTACGCAGAGAACAATTTTCTCTAACTCTTGCATACGCAGTCACAATTCATAAATCACAAGGTCTTACCCTAGACAAAGCAATGATAGATATTGGTAACACAGTCTTTAAAGAAGGCATGAGCTACGTAGCACTATCACGCTTACATACACTTGACGGTCTATTTCTAATCAACTTTGATGCAAGTAAAGTAAACGCTGATATTCCTTGCATTTTAGAATATAATAGACTTCGCTCACTATACACTCTCCATCTAAACACATATTCTGTTCCACAAAAACTAAAATGTTGTAAAAGAAAACTAAATCAAACAGAAATGCAACAGGACGTCACTGCAAATCCTCCAAAGAGAGTAAAAGAAACTAATACTTCATCAAGTACCACAAACAAAAAAGAATCAATTAGAGAAAGTAAACCAGGTACTTCTTTAAAGAAGGAAGACAAACTCCAAAAAAAGCAGTTAGATACAGAACTACCTGAACCATTTAAATTCTCAAATATAGTTGGTGTAAGTTGCTATGCAAATGTAGCAATGAATATTCTATTTCAATTACCACCAATTGTTGACAACATTTACTCACACAGTACAGACCCATTGTGTTTGCAAATGTTAGTACTTCGCAGAAATGCAGCAAACAATCCTGACAACACATATAGTGCTTTTGGAATAAAATGACAATTGGACTACTGTGCTGGAATGGTGAAATTCACTATAAACTCACAGGAAGATCCACAAGAATTCCTAATGTACTTACTACAAGTACTGGAAAACTAAAACATACCTATAAATGAAATCTTTCATATTTCATACATGTGGAAACATACATGCACTCTCTGCAACAATTTGACACAAGAAGAAATCCCCAATGAACGCTTCATATATATATCAATACCAAATTGTGAATCCAATCCATTTCAGCAACTTGTACAAAATGCAAACCATGGTAGATTATGCTCTACCTGCAATTCAGATAATCGCTCCACGTTAGTAATACAAACACATAGTAAATATCTAATACTAATGCTTCTACGTTACAATGCAGATGGTACCAAAAACAACTGCAAGCTGACTGGATTCATACATGGTCAAATATCACTTGGTAAGAAAATCTTCACAACAATAGGTATAATCTACCACGCAGGAGCCACAACCAATTTAGGGCACTACACTGGTTTGAATGTAATGATAATACCATTACTCTAAAGCAGAGATTAACAGCAAATCTTACAAACGCTTATTTGATGTTCTTAAAACCAAAATTTGATAAATAAACTGTATTTAAACCTTCTATCTAACTGCTCAAAGATTCTACAACAACTAATCAGATAAATGAATACCACTAAATTAGACCAAAAAATACACAGTTAGAATACGCCAATTGATATCTAACTGTCCCAAAATAATAAATTGTGTTAAAATAATATAAACTGTTAGAATACTCCAAAAGCTATCTAACAGCTCAAAGGTTCTACAACAACTAATCAGATAAATGAATACCACTAAATTAGGCCAAAAAATACACAGTTAGAATACGCCAATTGGTATCTAACTGTCCCAAAATTTAACAATATCCAAATAGGTAAATCATAACCACTAAAATATATTAAAAAAATAGACAGTTAGAATATGCCAATTGGTATCTAACTGCTCCAAAATTTTATAATATCAAAACAAATGAAGAATCTGTTACTGCTCCAAAAAAAATACAACAAAGCAAAGTATAAAGCATTAGCCAGAAACAACAAGTGAACACTGAAAACAAACAAACAAATAAACTGTAGCATAACAGAAAAAGGTTTTTTTTTAATCCAACATGGATTTTTTTTCTCCCACAGACCCAATGATTTTAGCAACAAATACAGAAACTGAGCAAATTGCACAGTACTCTGATTTGTACTCTACTGAACATGAGGGTCAAAAAAAATAAAAGTATATTGCTTATACAATGTAATAAGTCATTACAAAATACTAATACTAACATGCTATTTTCTTTTATCACAGAAATGAAGAAGAAAAACATGGACTCCCATTACTAGACCAAACAGTAATTATACAATAATAAGGACAACCATAGCAGCATATCACATCCATAGTATCTAATACCTTTGTTCCTTATACATTTGTTTTTCACCCAAAGTTATAAGCAAATATGAATGTGATATGCTGCGGTGGTTGTTGCTAGGGCATAGAGTCTTGGGTGCATGGCCAAATGGCCACGCATCCAAGATTCTATGCCCTGGCAACATCCACCACAGCATATCACATCCATAGAGTCAAACATTTCAACTATGATCTATGGGAAACTTTTAATGTCCGCGAACAATGTGAGTGTTCTTAGAACACTTTGAACTTGCCAGCGAACAATACGGACACCGTTTTCAGGACTCCGCCTACGAACATTTCAGAAAAACGCGATAGTTCTTACAACACTTTCAATTTAACAATGAACAATACGGACAGCGTCCTAAGGACACCCCCTACGAACATTCCAGGACACCGGGAGTGTTCTTAGAAGCGTCTTCAGAACACCACCATCTTGTTTATTTGCGAACATTTCAGGACACCGCGAGTGTTCTTAGGACACATTCTACTTGACAAAGAACAATAAGGACAGTGTCCTCAGGACACCCCCTACGAACACTCCCCGGACACCGGAAGTGTTCTTAGAAGCGTCTTCAGAACACCACCATGTTGTTTATTTGCGAACATTTCAGGACACCGCAAGTGTTCTTAGGACACATTCAACTTGACAAAGAACAATACGGACAGCGTCCTCAGGACACCCCCTACGAACACTCCCCGGACACTGCGAGTGTTCTTAGAAGCATCTTCAGAACACCCCCATTTTGTTTATTTGCGAACATTTCAGGACACCGCAAGTGTTCTTAGGACACATTCAACTTGACAGAGAACAATACGAACAGCGTCCTCAGGACACCCCCTACGAACACTCCCCGGACACCGCAAGTGTTCTTAGAAGCCTCTTCAGAACACCACCATCTTGTTTATTTGCGAACATTTCAGTACACCGCGAGTGTTCTTAGGACACATTCAACTTGACAGAGAAGAATACGGACAGCGTCCTCAGGACACCCCCGACGAATACTCCCCGGACACTGCGAGTGTTCTTAGAAGCGTCTTCAGAACACCCCCATTTTGTTTATTTGCGAACATTTCAGGACACCGCGAGTGTTCTTAGGACACATTCAACTTGACAGAGAACAATACGGACAGCGTCCTCAGGACACCCCCTACGAACACTCCCCGGACACCGCGAGTGTTCTTAGAAGCGTCTTCAGAACACCCCCATTTTGTTTATTTGCAAACATTTCAGGACACCACGAGTGTTCTTAGAACACATTCAACTTGACAGAGAACAATACGGACAGCGTCCTCAGAACAACCCCTACAAACATTTCAGGACACCGGGAGTGTTCTCAAAAACGTCTTCAGAACACCCCCATTTCGTTTATTTGCGAACATTTCAGGACACCGCGCGTGTTCTTAGAACACATTCAACTTCACAGAGAATAATACGAACAGCGTCCTCAGGGCACCACCTACGAACACTCCCCGGACACCGCGAGTGTTCTTAGAACAGTTTCACTTTGCTTGCGAACAAAACGGACACATATTGACTCCTTAGAACACCCCCTAGTCAGTTTATTTAGAACATTTCAGAACACCTGTGATGGCCGCAAACAAATCGAACACAAAAAGAACGTCTAACACATAAAAAACACAACTTTCATCCTATCTCATACACTCCCACCCTCCCACATCACTCCTACACACCAACACACTCTACAAAATACACATTTTGAACAAAGTTTCACCGCACTGTCCGGGGACGTCCGCGAATCCAATATGGCGGGCACTACCGAAAAATCTGACGCGCTTCATGCTCCACGCCGTCCAATCAGCGAACACTTTGCATGTCCGCGAACATCACGCAAGACGATTGGCCAATCAGGACACTGTCCGCGGAGCGAACAGGGAAGTGTATCCGCAAACCGAACACAGATATCACTAATTTTTTTTTACCTACTTTTTGGTCATTTTAAAAAAAACTACTGGACGGATTTTCACCAAATTTGCAAAAGCACGCTTTCGGGACCAAGCCGCTGCTCCTGGTCCAAATTTGGTGGAAATCCGTCCAGCGGTTTGGGCTGTATGCGCAAGCAAAATTTTATTCCCATTCACTCTATGGAGAGTGAGTATAATGTATACAAATATGAGCATATAGAGGGAAGGTAGAGTAATAAAAATAAAACTATGAGAAAGTGCTGATAACCATAATGATTACCTTCATGCACAGAAAGGATTGCTCTCTTTCAAGCCTGTATCTTCCGCTATGTACATGTTTCATATGATGTGACAGGACCCTAAGTCTACAAATATAGTCCCTTTTCAATTTTTACTTCCTGACTGTTACTGAAGAAAACTATGTGGCTTTGATATGTCAGTAAAGGATAAAAAGGGAGAGCCAGCCATGTGATGTCATCAGTTATGTCATAAATGACATTTGTTATGTCATCTTTGATGTCCTGGGTGTTAGTGTTAGCAGTGCACGGTGGCGCGAGTTATGGTTGCTTATGTTACCAAAACTGGTGAATTTCAAAGTTATTTCACTGAATTTCATAGGTTTTTAGTAGCGCAACTTAACCATAACGTCCCTTTAAAAAAGATTTTTTCAATGAATTTCATAGGTTTTTAGTAGCGCAACTTAACCATAACGTCCCTTTAACAAAGTTTTTTCACTGAGTTTCATAGGTTTTTAGTAGCACAACTTAACCATAATATCCCTGACATGTAACATAGAACATACTAACCCCCTCGTAGTGATTTTCATGTCCGCGGACTACCGCCATGTCCGCGGACACATCGAAAATCTGAGCGTGGTGAATGTAAATTTAAATAGTGTGCCCCATTTCCCCTTTGAAGTTGGCTCTGAAAAGAGTCGTTTTTTTTTTTTTACAGATGCTTGACAGACACCTGTTATTTTATATTTTTTTTCCTGTTTTTTTTTCTTACTTTACTCCTAAAATCTTCACATAACCTTCTCCAAAGCAACCCTTACATTCCAAAATAGAAAGGCATTTCCGGTAAAAGATAAAGAAATGCCATCTTCTTTAAAATTAACAGCATTACTGGCATCAATATTCTAATTGTTACAGAAGAACATACCAGCTCTAAGCATGAAGGCAAACGTGCCTCGGTTGATGACACACCTAGCAATGTTTTGCTGAGGACAAAAAAATGAACTATTGTCCCATGTTGCCTTAGGTAGTAATCCAGAAAAAATGACTTTCGCATTTGGAAGGATCTTCATTACGGCTTGAACCAAGTGTTCCAAATCAGCCAACAAAGATGGGGCACTGACGTTGCCCAAATGGAAAGCACCATAGTGCAAAACTACCACATGCCGACTGTTCATCGTGGCCATATCCGCACAAACTTGTACAATTCCCTGTACATTGCAATCAGGCACAGTGCTCCACACCACCTCCAATCCTTTCACATCAAAGTTCTTTGCAACATGCCTGCATTCAGCGTACTGTTGTAAACCATGCACAAACATATGTCCGAGCACCAACACCCTGACTTTCTCCACTTCTGCCATCTTCACCACACACAGTCTCTTTCAACACAAATCCACAACCTCGACATCTGATTGGCTGATCCGTACAGTCTTCTTTCCATGTTGGATTTCCTGGAAAAACCCGGATGTACCACGCCCTGTCCACGAACAGCCGCGGTGTCCACGGACGGCGTCCACTTTACTCTCTATACCATTTCCTCATTGCATACAGCTAAGCAATCACACAATACGAATAACGTCCTCAGAACACCCCCATTTTGTGAATTTTCGAACATTTCAGGACAATTATCATTTCATTATTCAACATATTAACATTACAAATATTATACTTTTATCTTGTACTCTGCACACAATGCTATCTTTCTCCATTAGTAGCTCAGTATACTACATAGAATCCCATAATACAATGCTATTTATATCAATGCATCGTTCAAAGCACTAATAACGGTATGATATTTATTGCAATATCCTTGACACTTTTTTCGGAACATTATAATAAAAATCCCTAGTACACAAATTCCATGAAAAGTACATACACATGTGATGTCATCAGTGATTTCATCAATGACATTTGCGATGTCATCTTTGATGTCCTGGGTGTTAGTCTTAGCAGTGCATGGTGGTGGCGCGAGTTATTTTTCATAGCTTACCATAACTTGCTATTTTCAGGGGTCTTTCGGCTGTACTTAGAACCATAACGTCCTTTAAACAAACTTTTTTTAATATCACGCAAACAATATACAAACATGGCATGCAAAAACCAACTTCTACAGATGGCTTTACGCAAAATGTTGCAAAGTAAGAATTTATGCTGGTTCACAGTGAAGGTCAGCTGCTTCCATTTTTTTCTCGGGCCCCGGAGAGGCTCACGAAGCAGACTATAAGGTTGTATTGTGTTTTGACCTTGACAGACAGAGATTGTGATGAAAGACTTCTCTTGAAGGAGTGTTGCTAAAACGTAAGAGAAGATAAAGATGAAATTTCTGAAACAAAACCACTTTTACATATTATATCACTATGCGAAAGATCGTTGGCACACGCGGAGTCATATTTTGGGACTGCACCACTCGTAGAAAATGGAAATTGCAATGGTACTGTAAGTAACCCTTTAGATTACTTTATACCAAATATAATTACAATAGCGTAGCATTAAAGACCGCTGAAGTTGAACTTGTTCGTTGAAAGTGGCATAATGTTTTCTACCGCGCACTATCACCGGCGAATTGATCCCCTGTCGTTTAGAGGGCTCTGAAAAAGGCAGACGACACAGGGTGGGTTAATAGAAATAATTTAACCGGTCTATAGGTGGTCAAGCGCTCTACTCGCTGTGCCACTTCACTGTAGCCTGTCAAGTGGCACAGCGAGTACAGTGCTTGCTTTGACATCCGTGCACACCTTGCTAACGCAAGTTTGAATCCCGGCAAGGCGAAACTCAGCCTTTCATCCTTCCGTGGTCGATAATTGAGCACCACACACCGTGGTTAATAATTACCACCGCTTACATACCTCACAGTTCTTAGCGCTATATGAATGGGAAAATATTATTATTTTATTATTAACATACTCTGTTGCACTATCTTCGATAGCAAATAGTTTCACGCCCTAATAAATAAAATGATGATTTTTAATGAAGATCGACTGGTGAGACTAATTTATGTTTTTTAAAACAGGTACGTGGCCCCATTTTGTCTATGTCACGATTTACAGACTCCAGCGGATGGGGTCTTCAACTGCCAAGTCCAAATATGCAACTTCATGACCCTCACCATTTTATGGGACAATCGCCAAGGACCAATATGCCCTTACGCAGTACTAGCGGCTACAAACAACATACCAACCAATAGGGTGGCCTAATGGCTCGTTGTTGGAGCAACCTTCCGATTATCAGAGCGACCATTTACTGCTTTTATCATAAACCAACAGCCTTTCTACTGCAAAGGAACAATGCGTGGCTCCAAATAAACTTTTGCTGATTGACAGCAGCAGACAATAGCAAATCGCTGAATATTCACTAAACATTTCATGTGAAATAAATGTACTTTACCAAATGTACAATCCTGCTGTTTACTTTTAAACCACAGTTTCATATTCCGAATTGTGGCGCACTGAGTTGTAAGCTGATCTTACACTCTCTGTACCGCAAAGGAACATCAAGTGTCTCAACATGAACTTTTGCGGATCGACAACAAAGACAAATGCTAATTGCTGAATATTCTCTAAAAATTTGATGTCAAATAAATGTACTTTACAACATTTACAATCTTGCTCTTTGCTTTTAAATCACAGTTTCATATTCCGAATTGTGGCGCCCTGTGTTGTGACATAATGTGTGTTGTCTTCCGGGTTCTGTGTAAAGTCGCGTAGTACTGGAGACGACTGGGCGCGTTTCATTACGCACCCTGTAACGTCACGGAGAAAGGCGGGGAATATGAATGCTTTGATAATATCAGGCTTAGGGGCGGGAGATATGATTTAGTGTCGCAAAAGCAAGTCAGCCAGGTCAATAGTGCCAGTCATAGGATTATCACATAATGTCGGCGCACACCAGCCGAATTTATCGTTTCTTTAGTGGACAAAAAGTCGGTTGACGCCCCTAGGAAATTGTACTATTAGCGAACAAAAGGAGTACTCTTAAAACACTTTCACCCTGACAACGAACAATACAAACAAGGTTCTCAGAACACCCCCATTTTGTGTAATTGCAACCATTTCGGGACACTGCGAGTGTTCTTAGAACACATTCAACTAGACAGATTACAATACGGACAGCGTCCTGAGGACACCCCCAGTTTGTGTATTTACGAACAATTAAGTACACCGCGAGTGTTCATAGCTCATTTTTACCTTCCTTGCGAACAAAAATGACACATACTCCGTCCTCTAAACACCCCAACATTTAGTTTATTTACAAAATGTCAGAACAGCCGTGTTCTCCGCGGACAAATCGAACTCAACAAAAAGGTCTAGCACATAAAAAAACAAAACATTGAACCTATCTCATACTCCCCAACCCTCCCCAAACACTCTTACACACCAACACACGGCACTAAATACAATTTTTTATCCACGTTTCACTGCGCTGTACGCGGTCGACTGCGAATACAAGATGGCGGGCGCCACAGAAAATCTGACGCGCTCCACGCCCCTCACTGTCCAACCAGCGAACACGTCGCATGTCCGCGGACATGACGCAAGCCCATGCGCCAATCGGGGTGCTGTCCGCGGAGCGAACAGGGAAGTCCATCCGCGAAGCGCACGCAGATATCACTAATTTTTTTGCCTTACATTTTGGTCATTTTTAAAAAAACTACTGGACAGATTTACACCAAATTTACAAAAGCACGCTTTTGGGACGAGGATGCCGCTCCTGCCGCAAATTTGGTGTTAATCCGTCCAGCGTTTCGAGCTGTAGCCGTGCGCAAAGTTTTTTCCCATTCAGTGTATGGGAAAAAAAAGTTTTGGGACCCCCCCTATAACTTTCCTCCCCCTGGACGAATCCTCACCAAACTTTGCAAAAAATTTCAGAGTGACCCAACTACTTTTTTTGCAAAGTTTGGTGAGGATCCGTCCAGGGAGAGCGAAGTTATAAGCCGCCCAAAAAGTGCTCTTCCTATGGAAACAGCAACTTAACCATAACTACATGGCCACTACCGTGGCCATGTAATATATATTGCAGCAACATTGTTTAATCTTTACCTAGCTGATTGTATGAACGAGGTAAACAAAAACATAGTTAACCCAGTGAAGATTGGTACAATAGAGCTACCGTGGCTAGGCTATGCTGATGACCTAGTCCTATTAGATTATATGCCGGCAGGACTTCAAATAAGATTAAACCATTTGCTGCATTTTTCTGAAAACAACGGGTTAAAGATTAACATTGTAAAAACAAAGGTAATGGCCTTTCTAGGCACCACTAAACTAACTTGGTCAAATAACTTTAAGTGGATGTTGAATTCAGAAAGACTTGAAAAAGTTGAATGTTATTGTTACTTGGGAGTAATAATTGATTCTAAGTTATTATGGAAACCCCCCTGGGAGGCAACTACATTCTATGCTTAAATAACTCTGGCGCAATTAGTAAATTTATAGGAAAGCAAGGAGGTATCTCTGTAAATACCATTCTACTTTTATACACAAGTAAGGTAATATCTTGCTTATTATACGGCGCTGAGATCTGGGGAGGTAAATACGCTAATGAAATGTGTATATTAGAAGGAAAAATTCTAAAATCATTGTTCAGGTTACCTAGCGCAACATCACGTGAATATATTTTACTAGAATGTAATTTTCTATTCGCGAAAGACATTTTGGAATATAAATCAGCAATGTTGTATGCAAAATTAAGTATGCTATCTACTAGAACTTTTATGGTTGAACTGATGAAAACATTCATCAAGGAAGACCAGAAAAAACAGTTTTCATCTTTAAGCAGACTTCATGCTGTATATGAGAAATGGGCAACAGTTAATACGAAGAGTTGGTTACTACTAAAGCAAACTAGGATCAGAAAACTATTACAAGGAGTGATATATAGCTATGCAAATGAGCGTGACATGATTACTCTATCCACAAAGTCCACAAGTGATCTATTCTTTGAACACTGGTCGTTAACATCTGAGAAACCCAAATATCAGTTTGTGTTCCCTACCGCTGCAACTGTAAGACAGTATTTTTTGTTCAAGTTTAACCGTAGTGATACGTTGGAAATCCTTGGAGCTAAATTGAGACTCGAGAGAAATACAAGGTTTTGCAGATTATGTGGAATGTTAGTAATTGAAAATGCCAAACAATATGTTACTGTGAGAGTTTGGCACTTATTCGCGAAAAGTTCCTTGTACGCTATAAAAACTCCTGTTTAACAGAGAATGTTGAAATCATTTGGAAAAAACTGTTGGAAGAAAATGATATTAACTTAATATATCACATGATGAAATTTTATGAACTAGTTTTAACAATTTTAAAGGATCTATCTGAAGGTATTTTTGTATGAAAACTGTTTTTTAATTTTCATGGATTGTGTGTACAGTGTTTTAAAATATTTGTATGTGTAAATTGTTTGTATATGTAAAGCGATTATTTGGCTATGAACATATTATAAATAAATAAATATATATATATATATATATATATATATATATATATATATATATATATATATATATATATATATATATAAAGAATCCCCTCCATGGGCTCACAGACCACACGCATATGGTGGAGTAGGAAGTGTGTCTCTGCTGGTGCTACCATTCTGCCTGGAATCAGAAAGTGGAAGTGGTGCTGGAGGCTCATCATGCACTTCCCTGGTCATCAGTGACAGCGGCCATGTGTGACACTGATGAATACACAGCATGATGTGGGCTTGGAGGTCACCATGCACAACCTCACTCGTAGCATAGAGTTCCTCTGCAATAGTCTGCTTCAAGGATGACAGTCTTCTGGTGGCTGCCTCTTCCTCACGGATTGCAGTTCTATGGGCCAACAACTCACGCCTCTGGGCTTGCTGGTGTGCCCGATGCCTGCAGAGACCTCAGGTCTGCCTGTCGGCCCCTGATGTTAGCCTCCGTGTGCAGCCTGTGGGAGCGGCATGTGGACCACATTACCTGCAGCTGTTGCTCCACCTGTGTTGCTGGGGGGATCATGAAACTGGCCTCCCTATCCATGCCCTCAGCCAAACTCTCAGATGCAGCACACTGTTGTTGTGTGGAATGCAACATCTGTTGCTCCCACACTGTTTGCCCAGGCTGCACACGTCCTCCATGTGTGCGGGGTCCATGCCTACCTGACCCAAAGGAGCACGGCCCTTGCTGTGATGCCACTGTCTCTGGCTGCAGGACTGCCACCCTCCCTTGGACATATGCCCCAGGACCAGAAACCAATAAATGGGAGTGTGGCCTTGCAGTCGTGACACCACTAACCTGCTTTGTGAAGGCACCTGACCCCCTGCAGACTCACGGGCCAAAACTGCTCCACCCATTGGTGCACTCACCTCCGCCAGCATTGAGGACCTGAAATCCAGGACCCACAACAAGGCCCTGTGCTACATCCATTCTGGTGCCACCACGGAGGTGCACTGTGCGTGCAGGTGCCAGATGTCAGCAACCAACATGCAGGTCCTGGAGAAGTTCTACCCAATGCTGCACAGCCAGGTCTGCGAGTTACATGAACGCCTGGAGTCGACTGGTGAGTATCCAATTGGTGCAATGCTTTACGGTGCGTGTTCTCTGTGCATGTCACAGCATGTTGGTAGTGAGCCCCTTATGCTTGCAGCAAGTAAACCTCTGAGATGGATGTCTGTGTGCATGCCTCAGACATTGCTCTCCATGTATGCATACAGACAATGTGTATTTTTTATGTTCTATCATGTGCATTGTGTGTTGTAGTGTTGCCTTTCAGACCATGCACGTGCAATTTTACTTGTGTGAGACATGGCAGGGTGACAAGTGTGACAGTTGAGGTAGTTTTTCCCGCTTCATGTGCATGAATGATGTTAATGTGTTTGTGCGAAAGATGGGAATTTGTGATTGGGCATCACTAACGCCTAGATGCAACACGTGTATTTGGATGTCTGACTTAGTCATGTAGAGGCATTACAGTTCACAGGACTCTGATGTGATTGGTCATCGCACTGCTTGGTGCCTCTCAGTTCATTTGTGTGCATGACATGTGTATGTGCTTGTTGTTGTGGCATACTGAAATGTGCATGTGCAAATTATGCATGTGTGTGGAGCATAAACAATTGATTGGTTGTGACAGTGGCAAGTAGCCTAATGTGAATGTGTGGAGTGATGACCAGGTATTTATCTGCATGGATGACAATTGCATGTCCATATGTGTTGATGTGGTGGTTTATGGTTGTTCCCTTGACTAGTCATGTTCATGTGAATGTTGGTGTTGCCACGCATAAACTGGTGCAGTACACTGATGTTTCTGTTCTGTGTCTCCTTTTCCACAGTTGCATCTGATGAAGAGGGCAGAACCATTGCACTGGAGCATGGCAGCAGGGATGCCTCCACCGGGCAAAGGCACAGGGCCCGACACACCCCTTTGAAAGCACATCTTTGAAGAGCGATGTGATTGTGGCAGTGACATTGGGCATGGCTGCTGGGGGTAAGTTCAAGAAGGTGAAGGTGGGAGTGGACTCCTCAGCAGCAGTGGGGAGAGGTGATGCCACACAGGGGCCAACCATGGCAGAAGACACCCCAGTGTCATCCTGGTTGGCAGGGGTGGAGGAGGTGGACATTGCAGCCCAGCCCATGTGGTCAGGTGGATTGTTGAGGTGGGCGTGCCTACTGCAGTCGGTCCCAGAGGCATGAGGCTATGCAGGCCACCATGGAGGTGCCTGTGCAAAATCGAGTCCATGTGCCATCAAATGCAGCAGTATGCACCCACCAGTATGCCTTCAACCAGATCTTCGGGGGTGATAGCTGTGTGTCGGAGCCAGTAATGACAACACATCATTCTGCTTAGTGGCTCCGCCCTGGATCACTTTGGTTTCTCTGCCTTCAACACAATCTATAATGGCATACACCCATTGCAGTGAATAAGGTTCCTCCTCTGAACTTTCCTGCATTGGTGCTTGAAAACGAGGTAAAGTATAAACCCTGTGGCAGAAATACGGTTTATAAGCATCACGGTATGATTCTCTTCCCCCTTTGTTTTAGAAGACTGTCCTGGTGAAAGTGGTTACACCAATAATACACCACTGAAACCGGTAGACAGTGGTTGCTACATGATGGAGAACTAAAATACCTTCTACCTTATCATGAACAACCCCACATATGTCTTTTTTATATGTTTTGTTTGTAGCCCTATGCCCCGTCCTACTATCTAACACTCCATTGGACAGGGCTATGTCGCCTACATGTTAGTTTTCATGTGTCTTCTTTGGAAAGTTGGCCCATTCCCACGTGGAGAATCTATTGTACTAAAAAACCTATAGTGCAGCAGTACAACAACACTGGTTCAAGCCTTTCTCTTCCAAAAAACTTTTGAAGTTGTTTTTAAGTGTAGAGTCACCTTGGGATGTCTCGTGCGGTCTATGGGATAGTAAAAATAATATGTATCCATAATAGACAGTTCGGACTAGTTACCTGTGTATTTGTATATGTATTCTCAGTCCAAGGTGTAAACTTTACTTTTATATATTTCTGCCTTTATTCCCCCTTAGGGGTTGTACAGTGACCTAGGACATGCAGGAGTCTAACAACCTTGATGTTGTTACTGTTCTTCAAAAATGATTTCTCTGCGATCTCTCTTACTGTCCTCGTTTTTGTAAGCGGCACATCAGCGCTTTCTAAGGAAAGTTTTTTCCACACTTGTTGGGATAGGATAGGGACATACAGTGATTTTCCCCCTATCCTGTTGTCTTTCAAAAACTGATCCTGCATCAACTTGGCCACTCTTTTATGTAGCGCCTCTGGTATGTTCAAATTGGGATTTCCCATACTGCCTTCTTTTAATAACATACAGTTGTGTGATGCCCTTCTTTACTGTGTTACAAAATTAGCCTGTTAGGGCTTCACCCTGTCCACTGTACTTCCAGTGCCCTGTGGGTATTTACTGCCTCCAACCAGACCCACCACGCGTCCACCTAGACCAACACCCCCTTACCATCTGGTGTTGCCATCCATGATTATGTGCTACCCCTGCAGGCCGGGTTGGTGAGGTGGACAGCTTTCATTCCTGATGATGTTCAGGCTACCCATAGTCGGCTTGCACATCATCACAGTGAGCTAACTTGCTTCATCGGCTGGCTTGCAACATGCCTGTTCCGTGTTGTGCTCCATGGGATGTTCACTGCTGCGACAACCTCCTCATTTTCCTCCTCTGTGCACCAGTCATCCCCCAGGGTGCCTTTCCGGCCCAGATACCACCAGGGACCCCTATGCACCAATTCCACGCACATATCCCAGCCTGGTGGAGCCAACATGTCTGTCAGAGTTGGGAGTCCAATGCAAATCAGCTGAGGTGGTCACCGTGCCTACCCAGGCACTGACAGAGTCACCGGCAATGGAGGGACAGCAAGCACCCAGAAGCTGTGCACATGCCATACTCCCCCAAGTAGCGTCATCAGATCAGAGGGCGAACACACATAGCATGCACCAGGCACTGTGGGAGCAGATGGCAACAAGGAGGAGGTTATCTTTTTCAGGGCAGAACATCCAAAGTAGGCAGGTGTGTGGCGGGAGGCACATGTGGACCTGAAGGACAGGATGTCTTCTGTGTTCAGAGGATATGGCAAACAGATCAGGGCAAGGAGAGGCAGCAGGCTCGGGAAGCAAGGGTTGTGTTGGCCAGGGTTGAGATTGTGCTGCGTCAGGTGAGGAGGTGGGCTGCCATCCTATGGTCACTTGTAGGGAGGCTTGGGTGATAGAGACACAAATTCTGGAGACCCTTCAAGCGCTCCAGGCAAGAATGAAGGCCCGCATCAGGAGTGAGGATGTGGCTAAGTGAGGTGGGAGAGGAGTTGGACTAGCCCGCTGCCTGTGTACATAGTTCTTTAGGTGTAGGTTTCCTTTTTTATTTATTATTTTCCCCAGACTTTGAAGACATTTCTTCCCCGTTGTGTTGTATATAGTTGTTTAGGCATAGGATACTCATTTTATTACATATTTCCCATGGATTACTTTACGCTTCATTCAGTTTATTTTTGTACATATATATTTCAAATACAGCATTCTGTTTGTTAGATTCCATGCTTCATGCAGTTCATTTGTATGTCGGCCTCTTGGATAGTTTTATTTTCCGCCAGTACATCTCACCATTGCAAGTCATGTGTCTTGTCGCGTGCATGTTTGTATGTTGTTGTTGCTGGGATAGGTGCGAATGGCAGGATGCACATGTGCCTGACATGTGGAGGTGGGTCCATGAAACGACTGGGTCTGCACTGTATGTTTTCATTAGCATTTACCTGTGCAACATCACTGTGTGTTTAGCATCTGTGTGGTTGGGGTGGAGGGAGGTGGGATCACTGTGGGTGTGTTCCATGGTCACGGTCATAGCACATTATTTTTTCATTGCTGTGTAAAATCCAAGTCATGCAGACACGTTCACCAGCATGTGCAGTCACACAATGCCTTCTCTCATCAGTTGCTCAACCTCTACCACTGGGATGCAGTAGTGGGCCATATTTGCTCTTCCAGAGTTGCAGCACAATTCTCCAGTCTCTGTGAGGCATGCTCTCTCTCACTGCCCTACCATCACCCATGTATGGCCCTGTCATGTGATTGTTCCCTGACAGGTTTTCTGCCACCCATGTCACTCATGCTCAGGTTGTGACACACCTGGCCATTTTTTGTGGATCTTGCAACAACCTTTGGTAGGTTTGTGTCTGTCCTGGGCACACATTCTGTCACTGTGCTTTGATGCCATGGCAATCTGCCATGGGCAAAATGCACATATTTTGCATTCACTTGTCACATGTGTATGGTGGGGGATGATTAAGGCCTGGAAGGGTGTGTGACCATTTGCTCCACTCATGGATGGACCTAAGGTGATTCCAGTTGGTCGCATTTGCGGACTACATGTTGGCGTTGCACTTCATGGTGTTGTCAGGCCACACAAGTCCAGGTGAGCTGCAGACATGCATTGCACTGGTATTGTGGGAGACTGTCAGGGGGCTACCTGTGAGGGGTGTCACAGGTGAGGGCAGTTGGGTGGTGTACAGTCTGGAGGGGGCTGCCTTTGGGGGTGTCACAGGTGAGGGGGCTTTCAGTGGTGTCCGGTTTGGAGGGGGCTGTCTGTGGGGGGTTACACAGGTGAGGGGGCTGGGTTGGGGTCCAGTCTGGAGGGGGATGCCTAGGGGATGGTGTAGGTGAGGGGGCTGGGTGGTGGTGCTCAGTCTGGAGGGGGCTGGTTATGGGGGTAGCCTAGTCTGGAGGGGGGTGCCAGTGGGGGGTCCAGTCTGGGGGGCACCCTGTGGGGGGTGTCACAGGTGACTGGGCTGGGGTGGTGTTCTGTCTGGAGGGGGATGCCTTTGGGGGTGTCACAGATGAGGGGGTTGGGGGAGGTGTCCTGTCTGGAGGGGGCTGCCTGTGTGGGTTGTCCAGTCTGGAAGATGCTGCCTGTGGGGGGTGTCACAGGTGAGGTGGCTGTGGTGGTGTCAAGTCTGGGGGGTGCTACTTGTGGGGGGTGTCCAGTCTGGTGGAGGCTGCCTGTGGGGGGTGTCACAGGTGAGGAGGCTGGAGGTGGTGTCCAGTGTGGAGGGGGCTGCTTGTGGGGGGTATCCAGTCTGTAGTGGGCTGCCTGTAGGGGTGTCCAGCCTGGAGGGGGCTGCTTGTGGGGGGGTCACAGGTGAGGGGGGCTGGGGGTGGTATCCAGTCTGGAGGGCACTGCCTGTGGGGGGTGTTACAGGTAAGGGGGGCTTGCGGGTGGTATCTGGACTACATCGATTGATGTGCAGTATGGGGATATGTGGACAGGATGGGTGCTGAGGGTGTAGGGAGAGACTCATGTTTTGGTAGGGGGAATAGCCTACACTTACGAGGGGGGCCCGCCTTATCACTGGGGTGCAGCCTGGCATTGCGGGGGAGGGGCACGCGATTTTGCAGGGGTGCAGCCTAGGCTTGTGAAGGAGGGCACGCATTTTGTCTGGGGTGCGGCCTGGGATTGTGAGGTGAGGGGCGCAATTTCGCTGGGATGTGGCCTGGGATTGCGAGGTGAAGTACGCGATTTCGCTTGTGTGTGGCCGGGGATTGTAAGGTGAGGCGCATAATTTCGCTGGGGTGTGGCATGGGCTTGTAAGGGAGGGCACGTGTTTTTGCTGGGATGCAGACTGGGCTTGCAAGGTGAGACATGCGATTTCGCTGGGGTAATGGATGCTTGGCCAGGGTGGCGTGGAGTCTTGTGCTGTGTTAGTCCTTTAGCTTGCTTTTTGGTGTGCGTGGGGGCATTTTCTGGGCATTCCTCTTGCAGTTTGTTGTTACTTGTGCGACGACTAGTAATGTGTCTTGAAATCCATGTATACGTGTGGCACGCATTTTCTTTTCTGCGCCATGGCACGCGCAGGTTCCTTCTCGCCGCATGGACCTTGAGTCATTTCTGCACCCCATTCCATGAATCGGCCCCTAAATGCTTTTTGGATTTAACCAAAATGTTCTATGAAACTTGACTATTTGTAAATGAAAGTGCTACCCAAAAATATATATACACATGTTGGGGTCTCTTAATGAAATATGGTTTAATCTCCCTTGGTACAACACCTGCTAATTATAGCCTGTTGTTGGGAAGCTCCATTAGTAACCACAGGCACTACCCGATGTAATTCTCACGAACGCAGTAAACAGGGTCCCAGGCTGAGCCATCTGTTCAGTGTGGGCAGCAATCATTGCACCATTGGCATGCCAGCCTTTAGCAACCGCGATAATCACGAATGCAGTGCACATATTATAGACATTATCCAGTGGTTAGACTACCGGGTATAATACGATTGGAGGACTTTGCTGGGAAGCTCACACTTTTTGCTATTAAAAGTACTTCCACATGTGACTCACAGAAATGTAGAATGCAGGTCGCCAGACTGATTCTGTTTTCAGCTTGAGTAGCAATCGGTGATATGCCACCCCTGGTTACCACAGTAATTATGCACGCAATGCTCACTGTATTAAAAACAAAATTGAGTCTGTAAAATCACTGAGAACGCTATATTATTGGATAGGCGCCGCTAAACGCTATGGGTATCCTTTCAGGTTCTCCAGGCAGCAGGAAAAACTATTGAGGCAACTTCTCTCCACCCTCATCCTACACCTGGGTGCCAGGTAGATCCGTGACCTGTGAGTAATATTTATTTCCAAGCCTATATGAATACAAATGTTCATTTAACCAGATAAAATCATAATTATTTGTTATGCTTCAACCAAGAGAAATGATTCTATTCCTCTTGATTTTTTCTAGGGTTCAAAATTATGTATCACTAAGGCAAGCGAAGGTGAGACCTTTACAAACTTCTTGTTGGTATAGACGGGACGTGGCTTACAATGAAACTGCTACCATATGTATGTATATAAGCCTCCTTTTATTTAAAAAAGAAGACAGTCCTGAAGAAGGTGATAATGATGACTAAAACCACTGAAACCAGTTGACATAAACGTAGTGATGGTTGGAACATTCCCGCCACATACTACATAATAAGCAAAGGGAATCCTAGTTATTATGCTGGTCACCATCTTGGTTCGGTGTTCATAGTAACCTAATTAATCTTAAGCTAGCGTGTTATACATTTTTGGTATAGACATCTTAATTATAGGCTAATGAAGTTGTGAATTGCTACAAATTCTTGCTGGGTGTTCTATCCCTATCCCTTCAGTTTTAAACAAACAGGGCTTCACAAGTTGGCCATTCCCATTTCACAAAAGTGATACTGTGAAAATTGTATAACCATGGCTCTCTGACCATAGAATATATTAAAAATAATAGGAAAAACATTTCTATCCTTTCTCATTCTATCCACTAATATACAGGCAGCTCACCAGCACATAGTAGGGACATCCTGTATGAGAGGCAGGGACAGCTAGAATTGTCTCTTTCCTTTTCTCTGTCCTTCTGTCTTCCTGGTATTGGACAAGCCATTGGCTAACTACACATCCATCTGATGAGCAACTAGGCAGCTCTGAACAGCTGTACATGGATTGAATTCGTCTTTTATTTTCTGGGACAGTCTATAACACATTGCGGTTGCTGAGTGCAATTACGGCTCACAACCCAATGTTAGGGTTTGCCTGGGCACCCCCTTTCTTTCGGTGTTAAAGCATACGGCTCAGGCACAACCCATTAAGTTGTTGTTGAGCACTTGCTCCTCCTTGCTTTTGATCTGTTCTACTTAAAAATCACAGGTGGTGGGAGGAGAACTGACCCTGTATTTCTATCTTTGTCTTGCCAAGAGGTTAGTCCCATACCAGAAACCTATAGGTACATCTAAGTGGCTTCTTCAGGGGCAGCCCAAGAGAGAGACTAACCCACTCGACTATATAACAACCCACAAAACTGCAAATGGGTGTATGTGGTCAGAGCTAAAGGGTGTATATTGGGGGAATCAAACATAAAAATAACAATTTGGCCGAAAAACTGATTTAAAAATGACCAATTTCTGGTGTACATTAGTGAAGAAAAAAATGCATTTGTTGCTGTATCATAAAACAGATTGGCCCTCATTACGACCCTGGCGGAAATCGAAAAACGATGGCGGAAATGCAATACCGCCATCGAATAGCGCTCGGTGCGACTATGACCCGTCACCGCAAAGTACGATGCCATTAGCGACACCGTAGTGAACGCCAACGCTAACTGCACCAAGTACGCGCGCGCGCGCCATGCCAAACCGTAAATACCACCATGGCGCAAGGGTACGCAAATTCCGACCCTAGCGGACATGTACCTAACGCCATCAAGCATGGCGGAAAGTACCAATCCGCCATGGTGAGAAGTACGGCATCGCGAATCAACCGTAAACGGCCCCACTGAGTGCCTGTACACCGCTCCCTGCCCACAAAGTACAACTCCCCGTAGGTGCAATGAAGTCGATGCAACCAGTGAAATGTACAAGTCACCCATGCATGCCAACGAACAAAAGATTCACAAGAGGGGCCAATGGGAGCTGCAGGGCACAGATGGCACGAATACAGAAGCCATTCCAATGGACATGACCACAGTCCCCCCCCAGAAACGCACGCAAACACAGGCACCTGTGACCAGCAATATCCCGAAAATCGCATCATTCCACCAGTCCACCTGGCTGACCGGCATCTGTTACACAAAACCCAATCCCCCGCCCATGAGCATGACAACATTCAAACTGTCATATTGGCAGCCCCCATCCCTGACCTCACTGGGCTTCGTAGGCAAACGCGCCCAGCACAGTACCACGCAACTAAACTCCGAAGCTGGAACCCAATGCAGATCTCCTCACAATACATCGCTCCCCAAATAGGAATATGCCACATCAGTCGCAAAGAAGAACGCAACACGGCCCATATCAGAATAGAAATTTAATGCACAACAAAATCACCAAGGCCATACAGCCATTAGGCCATGAACTCCAAAACACATTTCACCATTGTGGGCTGCATCCGCAAGAAATGACCAGCTACTACTTGTGTGACGCCCTGTTCCATCATGGTACACAGAGCCACATTCACGTACGAAAAGGCAACATGGAAGCGCACAGAACCTCAGGGCCGTCCCAATGGGGAGGCACTAGTCCAGCTGAAAGGCCGAAATGTTGCTCCGAGCCACTAGTACTGCGTAAGGGCATGTGGCCCATTGGCGATCGTCCCATAAGATCGTAATGCTGCTCCACTGATTAACACGAAGCAGCAGGTGTCGGGAGTAAAATCCATCTGCAGGAGTGGCATACAGATGGCAGTGGCAAAAGGGGAGGAGATACCTGTCAACCAAAAGAAAAGAAAAAGAACAGAATGGCCATCAGAACTACATTCGAACAACTCACTTCAATGATCACACTAAATCCACAGCCATATGCATGCTAGCCCACTCCAAAGGATCATCACCACCCCAAAACCACTTGCGACTCATAACCATCTATATCGAGGTGTAAACACCATCACAAACGAGTGTACCTGTGCATGCGTCTGTCAAAACAGAATCCATCAGATGGGAATGTTAACGTGCATGGACACAAGTGTCTGAAGGCGCGTCGAGAAAGGGAGGGCTCAACAAGGCCAGATGGACGATGGTCCCACTATGGCAGCCCTGCATCACATAGCGCAGGGGAGGCGGATAGATTCCAAGAAGCCCTGTACATGGCAAACTCTGTATCAAATCACCTGCCCATGCATCCATTCATCATTCCCTCATCCCGGTATAAAAACGCCTGAATATTTACTCACATGACATTAGAAATTTCCATTGAGTCTGTGCGTTATGCAGCCTGCAAAATCCACAGTGCCCCAGCCCGTAATTCCAGTGTTGTGAAGTAACATGTATTTGGGAACGTCCGGCCTCATCGCCCACGTCGCTATTGCGCATCCCAAACTATTCATATCAATCATTGCATCCTCGCCATGGCCCCTGTCTCAAGGACATTGAACAATAGAACGTTATATTTGCAGTCAGACCTGTGGGCATCTCCTCGCCGCTAGCTGAAAACCGGAAGCGCCGCCCTTCGAATTCCTCATTTGCAACATCACGTCGAAAAGGCATCTGTGGCCATTTGAAATCACAAATTAATCCATCTAGTGCGGCTGTGTGTGAAAATGGCAACTGCCTTCACCCACAAATGGGACGCCCCGCCCGTCGGTGCAACTCGGTACAGTGATGCATGAGGGCCCACCGTTACTCGAGTACTACGTTCCACTGACCCTTCACAAGTCTGTTCGCGACTGCAAAGATTGTATGTGAAACAATGGGACCATAGCCGAATGTACATATCAACCAATGTTACACGGCCATCGGGTACAAATGCATGCCATTACTCGAATTGCAGCGTTGTGTGCGGGACGTGCTCGGCCAAAGGGGAGAGCAGCTTGCACAGGTGGAATGAATCACCACAGGTGGAGGCCATACAGCCTGAAAACACATATATTGCACACCCAGTCTCCTCCCACAACCACACCCACTCCGAAATGCTACCGGCAGGACTCGCGATGTTGGCCCTGGGGGACCTGATAGCACTGCAAGTACTCCAACTCCAAGAAGAAGACGAACACCAACTACAACCGGCCGCACGGAGGGGACGCAGGAGGAGGAGGAGGCCAAGGCAGGGCCAGCAAGGGCCGCCAGCACAGCCACTACCACCACGCTGGCAGCCCGCAATCCCACGCCTCCGAGCTAATCCGTTCAACCTCACAGCTGAGCAGATCCACACCCTCTACCGTTTGGACCGGGACACCATAGCCGCCATTGTGGACATGACACAGGCTGACCTCGTCAGCATGATAGATAGCCCAACCGCCATCCCACCCCTACTGAAGGTGGTGTCTGTACTCCACTTCCTGGCCACAGGCACCTACCAGCACACAGTCGGACAGTTGCATGGCATTTCTCAGCCACTGTTCTCACGGACACTATTGCAAGTGCTCGATGCCCTCCTGAAGCACGCAGACGACTACATCTCCCTACCACGCTCGGAGCAGGAAATTAGGAACACAAAAGTTGGATTCCATGCACTTGCCGGCATACCGGGTTGCATTGGTGCCATCGACTGCACCCATGTGGAATTGGTCGTCCCACATGCCATGGAGGCCCAGTACCGCAACCGGAAACAATTTCATTCCCTGAATGTACAAATGGTGTGTGACTCCAACAGGATCATTACACATTGTTGTGCCCGATTCCCTGGATCAACCCATGATTCTATGGTCTTGAGGAACTCTACAATACCACGCTACATGGAGCGACACGCAGGGAACAGATCCTGGCTACTCGGTGAGTCTCATTACATGCATGATAATGTGGGGTATGTGATTCGGCAATGACCTGGCAGGAAGGGGGGGTGGTGTGCGTACGTAGCAATGGCATTCCACATAATCTGTTTATCGTCCACATACAGGTGATGCTGGATATCCACTGAAGAGATGGCTCCTCACACCAGTCCGGAACCCACGGGACCAGCATGAGGAGGACTACAACCATGCCCACTCACGTACCCGTGTAGTCATTGAACAGGCATTCGGCCTACTGAAGACTCGTTTCCGCTGCCTCAGCAGGTCTGGCGGGGCACTCCTGTACCGCCATGAGAAGGTTGCAAAGATGGTGATGGCATGTGTCATGCTCCACAACATGTGCGTACGTAGAAATGTGCCCATGCCCCCTGACGCAGAACTGCAAGCACCTGATGATGGTCATGATGAGGGTGGGGATGTGGCAGCACCTCAAGGAGTCTGCGAGGCACCGGAGGGCCGTGACATTCGTCAGCATCTCATTGATGCATGCTTCTAGCACTCACGCCTGGTGGCTGATACATGGACACGGTACTCGTGGCACTGTGTGTGTCTGGTACATGCACAATATGGACTGTACGCCTATGATGGCCTAGTACACAAAGATCATTGTCCACACATCTCATTGGTTGATCGTGCACTGTTTATGGCATATGTGATATCATATTGAACACCCTATCGACCCGCCACCCAAGTGAGCCCAACACACCCCCTCCACCCTCCTACCTCCCCCCCGAACACCAGTGTCCAAAGATGCTCATTGTCAGAGGGCTGTCGCTATTGCAAGCCCCCTCTGCGGGTATCAGGGGCACCCCTGCCTGTGGAGCGCAGGTTCCTCCCAGATCTACGTTGGGGGCTGCCCTGGACGGAACTTGCAACAGATGATGTCTCTGCCTGCTCACGTCCATGCATGTCCCTAAGTGTTTGTGAGAGCTCAGTGAGCACACGGCGCACTGCGGCAAGTTCGGCACATACGTCTTTGGACGTCGCATGCAGTTCCCCCCTCAGGCTCTCGGTGCTTCTCTCCATTTGGACTCTCAGGCTCTCGGTGCTACTCTCCATTTGTGCCCTTAGTGTCTCTGTACTTCTCTCCATTTCTGCCCTAAGTGTCTCGGTTGATGTTTCTATGTCTGCCTTAGTGCCCCCACACTCATCGGCATGGTCCTTGAGGAGCGTGGCCAGTTGCTGCTGTTGCACGATTAACTGGTCGAGGGACTGTTGCCTCTGCTGGGCCATGGCCATTTGCGGGGGTGTCACAGAGGGGCTGTTGACCTCATGTTGCCTTGCCACAGGGCTTGTGGGGGATGGCCAGTCGTCGTCTTGTGGGTGCCCCTGCGTGGTATCCTCATGTTGTACGGGATGGGACAGACAGGGGGATTGGGACAGGTCATGGATGGATCTGACTTCGACATCCCCGTCTTCTGTGTCGGAGCATGCTGCCATCAATGGGGTGTCACCTATGGTGCTGCTGCCACCAGAGGCAGTGCCTTCTGTGGCATCCGTTGGGGGGACCTGTGGTGGTGGTGTTGTGGGCATGCTGGCTGCTGGGGTGCCTGTTGATGTTCCCTCCTGTGTGCTGCCACCTGATTTGTGCTGCTGCCGTGTCTTGATGCGTGCAGCTGAGGTGGAGGGTCTTTGGCCGTTGGTCTTGGCCCTCTTTGCAGGTGTGCTGGTAGGGGTGTCCTGATGCTCGTCGTTTGGATCGGACCCTGTGGTGGAGTAAAGGAGGGCGAGGGTTATTAATGGGTCTGTGGGTATTGGAATGGCATTGTATCACATGCATTGGGGTGGTACCTGAGGGTGATTTGGGTCGGGGCCTTGGAGGTGGTTTCATTTGTGTGTGGAGTGAGGGTGCAGTTGTTTGGCAGCCTGCAGTTAGGGTGTGCCTGCTGCACGTGTAGTGAGTGTTTTAGGGGTTTTTAATTATTTATGTATTTATTGTGAGTTTTGAAGTGAGCTATCAGGCCGATGTGTGTGGACGTTCTCCTGGACATGTGTTTCTGTTGCACTATGTGGACACATGGTTCTTCACATGATTGGACATTGTGGATTTAGCATTGTTTTATTTGGCCCACCTACCTGATTCTTCGGATGTCTGCACTCCTTTCTCCATCCCTCCGACTCCCTCTATGCTCTCCATTCCAATGGTGGAGGCACAGATTTCTTCCCAGGGGGTCAACTTAATGGGTGATTCAGGACCTCCCCCGGTGGCTGTGGCAATGTTGCGGTTGGCAGAGAGTATGCTGCGGACGCGTATCCGCAGGTCGTCCCATCGCTTTCTGCATTGCTGTGGGTTGCGGGGTGCGGTCCCCACCGCACTTACACGCTGTGCCACCAGAGCCCATATGGCCTTCTTGTTCGCAAGTGCCGTCCTGGTCATTTGCGTGGAGAAGACGACGGCAGCATTCTCCTGGAGGGTCTCTGTTAGCACGGTGAGTTCCTCACGGGAGAAGTGGACCTGCCGCTTGCGGTCGCACGCTTTCTTCGCTACTTTTCCCATTTTTCTTGGTTTCGCTAGGGTGGATGACGGGTTGGGGTGTGTCTCAGGGTAGTGTTTTTAGTGGTTGTGTGGATTTTGTGGTTTTATAGGTGTACGGCGGGATGTTTCCCGTTCCGGGCCCATGTTTTTACTTCCGTTTCCGTATATTTACGGTCACCGTACTTTCCGGTTGGCGCTCACTGCGGTGTCCGCTGTGATGGGTGGCGGTATTGCACCTAGGGCGCCGTACGGCGGCGGTGTGGGCCGTTTTGGGGTCATCCGCCATCGCGGACTTTGCACTTCCGCCATGGCGTGGTGCTCGTGCCCGATGGGTCGGAATGGGCCGGACTTTGCTCCATCGTGCAATGGCGGAATCGCTATTTACGATGTGGCGGTCCGGTCAGTCACTTTCCGCCAGGGTCGTAATGAGGGCCATTGTCTTTGTCAGTTGTTTTTGTTCTCATTATCTAGTGCAAGTAGGCCCTGAGGAAAAAAAAAATCATTCAGTAGGGGCATGTATTTGGAAGAAGAAACATTGGAAAGTTGGAGGAGTAAAGCAGTGACTTGTCATGGGACAAAATGTGTTGGGGTGGCAAAGGGAGAGTGTAATAGACAGTGCTTTCAATTACATCGCTGCCACGTTGGGAGCAGGCAGAGGAGGAGGCAGAGATGACAACAGAGCTTTGTCCCTACCACAGAGGATGTTGCAGAGGAGATTACACAGGAATATATGTTAAAGGGATAGATGTAGGAGGCAGATTCTCTGCAGTGTGCCTTTTTTGTCATAGGTGTTTGATATATCTGGAGAGAACTGTCAGGAAATAGTTCCTAGACTTGTTACTGGAAAACTATTTTATCAGCTTTGGGGTGCATAAGAGATGGTGGTAATGCAGACATAGGCCCTCATTAGGACCCAGGCGTTAAGGGGTTTACGGCGCCGTAAACGGCGCCGACCCTTAACGCCTGATTACAAGGTTCCCTTTGCGGGATGGCTTTTAACGGCTGCTTTTTGCAGCCGTTAAAATCCATGCCGCAAATGGACCTTTGCGATAATTACGGCACCGTAATTTACGGTGCCGTAATTATTGCCTTTCCCCATTCCCATTATGACCTATGGGGCAAAAATGGGAATGGGGAAGGGTAAAATGGGAAATGGGGATTCACCGCCCCACTCACCTTGGAATGGAGTGGTAAATCCACCATCCACCATGGTGTAAACATAGTTTACACCATGGTGGTAAGGGTATGACCCAGGCGGTAATTTACCGCCTGGGTCGTAATGAGGGCCGTAGAGTGTAACAGAGGTGCTGTGCTGTATGACAACAAATGAGGGAAGAGTGCATGTGATGTGCAAGAAGATGAGGATGAACAATGAGTGGAGGAGATAGAGGCGACCCCCAGCAGAGGAGTCTCAGGATAGGTACTTGACTGAGTAGTTTACAACTGCTCCTGCACTTAACGTGAGGGCATGGAGGCAGACATCCTTGATAAGATCCATGCAACACATAGAGACCCTGCGTGCTGGCGAGCCTACTTCATCAACGGTTTGGCATGATGCAAGGGAGGACTTTGAGAGAACAGGGAGGTAATATGTTATGCAATGACCCCCTTATTTTGGTACACAAAGGATGGAGTAATGCTTGGGAACCACGGCAATTCATCAGCACATAGAAAATGCAGCACTGCATCATGACTGGTGCTAATGCGCAAATGCACGCTTCCAATGACCACTCTTCCACAGTAGCATCCAGCTGTGGGGCTGCAATGAAGGAGTGTCCTCACAACAGGACACATCTGTCCGCTGCTGAGATGCACAGGCACAGACAGAAGCAGACCTCAGACCACTGCCTTATAATAATGTCTAAGCACTTGAAGAGGGAAAATGGAGACCAAATCCATGTCCCCGCACCCCAAGCGCCCCAGCGCACCCATGGGTGACAAATATGCTGAAACACACCCACTTCACCAACAGTGCAACTTCTATGCTACATTAGAATCAATGCTGCAATATCAGAATCTACAAACACAAAAATCCCTGTTTAAAGGCTTGCAAATGCCTATATGAACTAACATGGTCTAAATGCACAGTGTAAAGCTATGTTTCAGGAAAATTACAGCTAAGTTCATTTCACTCACTGAACACTGGCTGCGGGAGCCTTATCAACATTCCTCGCAAAACAAGTCCGACCTGCCAAGGCCGCAAGTTCAAGATAAAATTGCTTTCTGCAGACAGACATTTTTTTATCCACAAATGCGAGTAAATCACGGCAACCCAGTGTGCTTTTTTTTTTCTTTCTGGGAAAGAAAGACATTTTCTCAAGGACATGCACAACATTGAAACATAACTTGTAACAAGCCAGAGCCCAGGTGCGAACTGCTTGTTCAGCTAAAAGTTATGGGAACAAAGTCACATTGCAACAAGATTAGAATTAGGTAATGGGGGCTGGCACAGCTAAATCAACCCACTGACGCAGGAGGTTAATATCCAATTATCAGGCTCTCTATAAGGGCTACATATGTAACCCACCACTCTGCAGCCAATAACAGGAGGAGATAGGTTTCTGGGAGCTGATCCAATTCTGTGAGGTCAGCCTGCAATGTGATTATAAAACTTACTTGCAAGACAGCTCCGGGGGAGACGGCGCCTGAATTCGCGGTGTGCACGATGCTTTGTGTGTTTTTTGCCTAGAAATAAATGCAGTTTGAAAACATGCTGCTGCCTGCTTGGCACTCTGTTGCATTTTTGGGGGCCATATGGGAGGTGTTGGGGCCTCCCATAGCTGGTGAGGCTATGGCTGCTGGCCCCCCACTGCCCTGGGGGGGGGGGGGATCCAGCTTCTCCCCGACAAGTTGGTGCCCTCTGTGAGGCTCATTGCTCATTGTAACATGGGTAATTGAGCTCTGCCTGCGCAAGCTCTGCGATGGACTGAGCTCCCTGCCGCCGACTCAAGGAAGCTGTGAGACCCTCGCCTGCACCTGAAGACCACCGGAAAAACGCGTAACCGGCTAAAGGCTTCGGGGGCCACTTGGAAATACCCCGCTTGAGGGCAGGTGAGAGCCCTGCAGGAGAAGGGGTCCGGTGAAGCGCATTGAGGGAGTGTCCAGCAGTGGTGCAACTGCCAGTGCAGCATGGGAAAATGTAAGTAAACCAGCAACATGGGCTCTGAGGGGGGGAAATGTTTAAAGTAGAAATGTTAGTGTTTTTTTTTTTGTTTTTTTTTTTTAGGGAGGGATTGTAAATTGGGTGGTGGGTGATTGTACATTGTCACAAAATTCAGCGCATTGGTAGTGATCGGCACGTGAATTGTAGTTGGGACTGGGGTGGTGGCAGTGGTCCCTTCTTGTGTTTTTGAGCATATTGGGTGGGGTAGTGACTCCCTACACATAGAACAGGAGTGCCGCGCTGATTGGTCTAGAACAGGAGTGCCGCGCTGATTGGTCTGGATGGTGATTTCATGTACGGGGTCTGGATTTCCTATGAATTGACGTTATAGATCAATGAGTAGATGAGGTTCCCTGCTAATTGAGCGTTTAGTTCAGTGAGTGGAAGATAGTTGGCTGGTTAAGGTCCCCTGGTGAGGAGCGTATCATGCACTAGGCGACGCAGTGTGTGCAGTCCAATTATAAGAGTTTATTGTGGTTTACCTTGTTCCAGTTGAGACAGGAAGACAGCTGTGGGGATTGTGGGGTTTTATTTTGGGATTTTTTGTGGGGTTGGGAGAAATGGGTTATTGTTCTGTGTATGCACATTTGTTTTTTCATTTGCATTGTGTTTTTAGTTTGGTGACGTCACCTTCAGATTGATGTATAAGGACACAAAGTTTTGATGGTGAGGAGATAGTGGTGTGGTTTTGGATTTGGAGAATAGGTGACCAAGAGGCGGTGTGTGGAAGACACATGCGCAAGATTGTGGGGGTGTGCCGGAGAAGGCAATGGTTTGGTGAAGATGGATTGCACGTGGAGTGCACTGGCTAAGGTGCGGAGCCAAGAAGGCTCACAGAAGTTGAATATTGTTCAATTATCTTCTAACTTTTGCTCCCTGAACAGCGGACTACCGAAATTTTCGAATTGAATAGAGGTAAAATGTATCACACAATACAGAAATGACTCCCCTTCACTTGTTGTGTAGCACACAGCTTCCATGCTGAAATAGGTCAGTAAAACATAGTGTGCAAAGATTCAAAAGTACTGAAGGTAAATTAAAAAGACCATGGCTGCTCATAGGCGGCTTCTCCAGAAGCGTGCAGCAATCGCTAAGGACACACATACACAGCACTTACACGGGAATAGCTTTAAAAGCACATGGCTACAGTTGAACTGTGTGCATGAAGGAAAAGGAAAATGCGAGGGGTCAGCTGATGTTGAACAAACACGAGCAGAGGGAAGAGGGGACTCACCCTTCTGAACCTCCGGGAGTGTAATATTTGATGACACAGGGGCAGAGAAAGGCAGATGAGGACAAGTAGGCACAAAATAAATCATTCAAGCATGGGATGGGAGGGGCAGTTAAAAACAGCTTCAACACACACGCACAAGAATCACAATAGCAGTGTCAACAATCACCACAATATGAACCGCCCATGTGGGGAGGATACATGGGGCAGGATGGGATCATTTCAGCAGACACCACAAGCACCAATGCAGGTACTGTTACCACTACATGTACAGACACAACAAATGACAGCACCACTACCCCAGGACTGACTAGAATGACAACACAGGGGCACTGCACAGCAGCCAGCACCCATACAGAACACTGACACAATAGTAATGGTACCAGTTACATGACTGGGTGGGGTCTTCCTGATGGGGAACAAACCTTTCAAAGGACATAGATTGACATTATACCGCTAATAGGACAGCCCAAGACAAACTTGATTTGACTCACTCTGCCACACGCACTAATGCTTCACCGACAGAGCGGGCGAGACGCGCGCCGACACACACACTCACGCACACTCAATAATGCAGAGGACAATTGCATAGGGGTGGTGATAGGTATCAAAACATTTTCTTTTCTGGGTGACAGTGGGGCGACTAGGCCATGCATTAGGGAAGAGACATTTGTGACATCATGAGCAATGTGGATATGACCACCTTATTAACAGAGAAATACATAACTTGTTAAACACCAGACATACACATGTTGAAAGTAAGGAGGATTGTTTAAGAATAATGGGGGTGCACGGTACAGAGGGGGGTGCATAATGATAGCGCATCACAAGAGAGTACATTTAGCTACATTTTGAGCACACATCTTTCAGTGAGGAGACTGGGCTCATGAATACACGATTAACACAGAACAATTAAATGAGACACACAAGGTGGAAGAAGGTGCACTTGAGGGGGGAGGACTACATTTTATTGACAGTTCACCACAGGAGGAGAGAAATAGGGGTAAAGGGTGGATGATCCATGTTCCCAACAGAATTAATTTGGCGACACAATAACAGTGCAAGTGGTACTGCCACTAGCGCTTTTGAAAATAACACTGGCACAAATGCATTAGCCAACACACATAGGGAAAGAGGTCATTTCTGCACGAACTGGAGCATAATGGTTGTATTAGAATTTGAAAGCAGATATTGGGGGGAGAAATATATATTGTTTAAATGTAACAGTAATTAGAAATATATATTGTTTAAATGTAACAGTAATTACAGTAGTGGAGTAATAAAATACTAGACTAAATGAGTAATTAACAGAGTAGGTAGGCTTTAAAAAGTGGACATGGGGTGGGATAGAGAGAATGAGAGTAAATTGGTAGCGGATTTCATTAGTACCAGCTTAAAGTGCCTGCAGTTCACTGCAAGGCACACCCTGAGAAGTGAGAGAGGAGCCATAGAAAAAAAAAAGTTTTAAAAACCCTGCGATTATCTTAACTAAGTAACAGTGTGCACTTAATTTAGAAACACAGCCACCCCATATGACAAATTTACCACCCTGCTGTTTCCCTATTTAGCTTGTCAGTGCCCGATGCCCCACGGGACAAAGGCACGCACTATAAACAGCTTACAACAAAAGCACAGTAAATACAAAGATCCAAAGGCCCATTTGTACACTAGCACCCAAATTGCATATATATGATCCAAGTGTGTAATGAGTATCTTCACATAAATTAAGTGCCTACCCATTTTCTGGGTACATTCCGAATTGTGTAATAATTTACAGTCAGACCGCCATTGAACGCCACCAGGTGGTGACAGGATGGTGCATAGGTGTACCATTGGCTCCTCCCACTAGGACACTGAATAATGTGAGAGTAGTGCAGAGAGGTTAGGTCAAGAAAATGAAGAATATGTAAATTATCAGGTCTCAAGCGCTTCCATTTCATTTCTCGCCAGATACAAAGGACCCAGGGCAGGCCTGAAGACAACGGACAACCAACACCCAATGGCTATGGACTACAGTGGGACATTTTCCCCTCCTGACAGACTTTGTCAGAAGTGTAAGGCGTCAAGCCCTACAAAGCGGTGGCCACCCTGGCAACGAGGGAGCAACGATCAACAGGGCCAACGCAAGAGATTTTCATGAACTGCAAAATAGCACGAACTCTCCCGAGTTAGGGAAACATGGCCATCCCATGGTCCAACGCACACTAGCAACTAGAATAGGGACTGACACACGCATTTCCAAAGTTTAATTGAGTTTCATATTACATTTTGTGCACCTACAGCTGTAACACTGTTTTGTTTCTTCTCTTTTCCCCGCACATGCAGGTTGTTGCGTATGTATGCTGTTAGAAATGTGTAGGAAATTTCCTTAATGTTATCTTCCATTAGAAACTGTGAGGCCTATTGATTAAAACATTGTGAAGCATTCCCCACTCAATTGCCCACCCTATCAAGAACCTCAGACCCCTTAGAGCATGTTTCCCTGAAGTATATTTCCTTGCTTCCATTGAATAAACAGCCCAAGATTTTCCCTACCCATATTGAGAAATTTTGAAAACACGAAATGTCCAGGGGGAGGTTTGATTTTGCCCTTAGTGATTGTTTAGTTCGCGGAGCTTGATGTTACTAACATGTACTAACGTATTAACGCTTTTCTTGCGATTTTCAGGCGGGCAACTTTATCATCTCATCAGCTGCAAGGACCCAGCAGCGTAAGTGGTTATGGGCAAGCAAATAAGGACTTTTACCTTCACGATGGGACTATTAATGATGAACGAAATTATGGGGGTGGTACTTTGAAAATTATTTGTAATAGTGAGCATTACCGCTGTATCCCCTGCTAACATTCCCTAACCTAAGCAGGAAGAGTTACGGCGTCAGTGGGTAAGGAAAAGCTGCTGCTAAAGTAAGGAGAGTTAAAGGCAGACACAAGGGGAGTAAAACATACACATAACACACATATCAGAAGTGACCAACAACATGCACACATGTACAAAATTGGTAGGGACACCACTGGAGAGAGCTGTCCTGACTGTTCTTTAACATATGCCGGAAGAGAATTGATTACAACAGAAATTACTACAGCAGAGCACGACGCCCATGTATGACAAGGTGCGAAGAAGATTGCAAGGGAAGACAGCAACATTGAGATTGAAAATAAATAAATAAATAAATAAATAAATAATAAAAGAAGAAAGAAAACAAAAGGAGAGAAGAAAAATAAAATAATAAGAGACAAAAATATGATAAGTGCCTAACAGAGTGAGAGAAAAGAGCAAAGATGGTCACTGAAGAAGGACGTATACTGTTAAGGTACCAACGTTATGTTACCAGCACAACAGTGACAAGAAGTGGACAATCATGCTGGATGCAAGAAGGTTGAGAGAAGTTGCGAGATGAGAGCAGGAACATCACTGCTTATGGACTACTATTGACCACATGCATCCAAAGATCAAGAGAAACTACCACTGAATTGGGGAGGAGAGTGTTCATTGGAGCGCATCAGCATGCCCTTGTTGGTGATGACCAAGGAAGATGTGAAGAGTGACACATTCACCAAGGTGGAAAACAACAGAGGAAGAGAAACAGACAGAGAAGTAAAAAGAGGGGGGAATTACTTCTCGAGCGAGAAAGAAGAATGAGTGGGTGCAGTACCAGCATACCAAAGAATGATCAGCAAAAAATGCATCTGAAAAGAGAAAGCAAAGAACTAGCTAGTGCTTGCATGGTGATGGATGACATCATGACTGCCTGGTTGCTTGAAGGTGATAACGGAAGGACGAGTACCGAGCACAGCACCATTGTGCAAGATAGAGATACATTGCAAGAGAACAACAGAAGAAGTTATCGGAATGCAAATAAGAGACATGGTGAAAGGAAGAGCCGGACTAAGATAGCGGTGCGCAACATGGTTCCAGCAGTAATAAAGGTGGCCACTCCCTGTGATCAGAGGAAGTACGTAGGGAAGTGAGTGTGGTGGAACACAGAAGGGGAACACTCCTATATGTACTGTTGATCAACAACAAATGCAGAAAATTATGGACACTTCAAGGAATTGGCAAAGATATGCAGACCGGAAGGAGGTGAATGTTGCTTGGTGGTGTGGTCGACAAAGTCGACCAGAGGGGGGACTGAAGAGGGAAAATGGAGACCAAATCCATGCCCCCGCACCCCAAGCGCCCCAGCGCACCCATGGGTGACAAATATGCTGAAACACACCCACTTCACCAACAGTGCAACTTCTATGCTACATTAGAATCAATGCTGCAATATCAGAATCTACAAACACAAAAATCCCTGTTTAAAGGCTTGCAAATGCCTATATGAACTAACATGGTCTAAATGCACAGTGTAAAGCTATGTTTCAGGAAAATTACAGCTAAGTTCATTTCACTCACTGAACACTGGCTGCGGGAGCCTTATCAACATTCCTTGCAAAACAAGTCCGACCTGCCAAGGCCGCAAGTTCAAGATAAAATTGCTTTCTGCAGACAGACATTTTTTTATCCACAAATGCGAGTAAATCACGGCAACCCAGTGTGCTTTTTTTTTTCTTTCTGGGAAAGAAAGACATTTTCTCAAGGACACGCACAACATTGAAACATAACTTGTAACAAGCCAGAGCCCAGGTGCGAACTGCTTGTTCAGCTAAAAGTTATGGGAACAAAGTCACATTGCAACAAGATTAGAATTAGGTAATGGGGGCTGGCACAGCTAAATCAACCCACTGACGCAGGAGGTTAATATCCAATTATCAGGCTCTCTATAAGGGCTACATATGTAACCCACCACTCTGCACCCAATAACAGGAGGAGATAGGTTTCTGGGAGCTGATCCAATTCTGTGAGGTCAGCCTGCAATGTGATTATAAAACTTACTTGCAAGACAGCTCCGGGGGAGACGGCGCCTGAATTCGCGGTGTGCACGATGCTTTGTGTGTTTTTTGCCTAGAAATAAATGCAGTTTGAAAACATGCTGCTGCCTGCTTGGCACTCTGTTGCATTTTTGGGGGCCATATGGGAGGTGTTGGGGCCTCCCATAGCTGGTGAGGCTATGGCTGCTGGCCCCCCACTGCCCTGGGGGGGGGGGATCCAGCTTCTCCCCGACACACTTCTGCAACCCCGACCTACTGTGTCAGTGACAGCATCCACCAGCAGGGCGGTGTCTCCACTTTCAGTAATGCGACCATCACCACCACTGCAGCTTGGTGGTGGTAGCCCTGTTGGTGTGCCACAATCTGGTTCACAGGGAGGAACCAAACGATGTATCATGCAGGCAAACCTTGCCCCTCAGCAATGGAGGCTGCCATGGAGGATCACATCTCCAGCTGTCCTCTATCCTCTTGTAGGTTACTAACGGACCATTGGGCAACAGAGTAGGACAAGAGTAACTGTCCTTGGAGTCAGAACAACAGTCCCAAAATATTTCAAGAGTAGCATGGTGGAGACACGGTTGCCTCCGGGGAGGGGTGTCTGGGCGTTTGCTGGCGAGGTACTGTGCGCTGTGCATTTGGTACACTAGTGGATGAGTATTTTGCGCATTGCGCGCTCTTTGACATAAGTTGGTCTTGCGCTCGCATAGCAAAGGGGTACACGTGGGGATGGCTTGGATGCCCATAAGGCGAATGCGACATGTGCATCCGTGGCCTGATGCATCGTGTCGAGGCAGAATGGTCAGGCGGAAAGGAGATTGGCCCATGTTAAGTGCGGGCAGCGCCAGAACAAAGAGAGGCATGGATGGAGTGACTGGGGGCTGACCTTGCGTTTCATGCTGGTCTCTCTACTCATGAGCTTGTCGAGGCAGGTAAGGTGGGAGGAAGGGTGTCGGGACCGGTGGAGGGATATTGCAGATATTAATGCAGTGAACAGTGGTCTGTGCAGCATTACAAAGATGTGTGTTCCCCTGGGTGATAACAGATTTAAAATTAGTGAGAGTATTACCGTTTGGTGTGTGGTCTTGCCGGTAAGAGAACACTTTTGTTGATGGATCCGACCTCTGAATGCGGGGCGAAGCTGTATGGGGTCAGGTACATATTTGCATAGGCTGTATGGGGTGCATATTTACAATTTCTATCTGAAGCATGGTGGAGACATTTGGAAAATACATCAGGCCACTACTGAATTAAAATATCATTATTGCCATGAAATAATACAGTGGAAGCCTTTGATTACAAAACACCATGTTTGACCGCTAGTTTTTGAACATCCTAATTGGTAGCTGCTATGATTGATTTAAAAATATTGTCATCAATAGTCTAATTTTTTTTTTTTTAAGCTGCTATTTAGATGTATGATAAGATATTTGTGCCGTTGAAACAATCATGTTTCCAGCTGCTGTGCTCCTATGCACCAGGGATTGGAGTAGCAAAACCCTTCTAATTTGTGAGCAGTCACTTTAAAGGGAGCATTAAAACGTTTGCCGAACGTACTATTATAGTTTGCCCTGCTGGAAGGTTGTTCTTTCTACATTCCTGTGATTGTAATATAGCTCAAACTATAATGCATCTACAAGTAGTAGGTTGGCACCATGGCAGCCAGATACTGGAGTTATCTCCCAACAGTAGAAACATTGTATGGGATGTGAGTATGCACTGTGGGGAGTATGATGAGTCTACTGCTGAGATATGTTATGATATGACATTTATAACGCGCCTGTACAGAAGTGTTTCTAGGCGCAAATGTTTCTAGGGATCCAATAGAAGCCTTCTAGGTTCAGCCAGTCCTGAGCATGTTGTCACATCATACAACACTGCAATGATGTGACACCCAATTTGGTCACAGACTTCCCCCAGTGCATAGGTTTATTGCTCAGAGTGTAGTTAGTGAGTTGCTATATTTCTTTTCCTTGTGGTATGAGAAACTTTTCACACTTAGGACTTTCTTTCTGGAGAACATGTCCCACACTCTTCTGGATGAGAAGGTTATTATGGTGGTGATAAACGTGGTACTTTGACTACCACACACTGACATTTGCACTTTAACTTCTGACAGGATGGCTTTGAAAGACCATGAAAACATGTGAAAGGGTAGTTTTATCCTACTGGCTTTAATCTCTATTGGTGAAAGGAGCCTCCTTCAAATAGCTAGTTTTCACAATCAGGTGTTGTTACTTTATTAAAATGGATTTCTAGATTGTGGCCTGGTGGAGAGATTTTTGGAGGCCAAGTTGTTTCTGAAGTGCAGGAGAGAGAGGCATGTGTGACTTTGAGGGTATTCTGTCCCAAAGGGAGGAAGTATTGCAGCTGAGTGCTTGTTTTCTAGTCACCTGCATTTTGTACTATGTGGAGTCAAGCTCAGAGATGTCTTGGCTACTGGTGGTTCATTGGACATCTGAGATAGGGAGTTTCTCGGCAAAGTATGATGGAGATGTTGACATCTGTCCTTTGTAGGTGATGCAGGCTTTCCTGAGGGTGCTATGGGTTTACAGGAGTAGCATGGGAAGTTCCTTGAGTCAATGTTGATGTGGTCAGATTTCTTCTGTTCTATATTAGTATGGCCTGTGGTTTGTCAGACGGCTTTCAGTAGGTCTAAGGTTGCATATTGGATGAACGTTCAGAAGCCTGAATCAGTGATGAGCATATTCAGTCGGCTGAAGTTTAGGAGTTTGTACCAGCCTTTTTGATGTGTGTTTGAAGAGCATACATGTTCAATGGTGAAGTAGATTGACCTTGCATTCAGTTTGAGCTGGAGAGAGAAGTTGTTGGGTGTGAGTCCTGCATTTGGGGTGATAGCTGCTGATTCCAAGAAGAACAAAATCCATCTTCATTAGATCAAGTTTCAGGTGTGCACTTAGCATGCATGCTTGAATTAAGGAGGGGCATATTTAGAACTGAATGGCATTGCATTGACACATTTGAACTTCAAGAACTGCAGATTGTCATAAGAGCATGTGTGGATGTTTATCTGGAGGTCAATACAGTATCCAACAACGGCCTCACGTGGAGGATGCATCCTAGTAACAATATGCAGATTATCGGCCACATTGGAGATCTTCAGGTGCCACTCTGGTTTACTTGATGCCAGTTGGTAAGTTATTAGACAAATCAGTAAAGGACTTTCACATTGAATACTGTGTGATTGGAATGAGTCTTAAGGGGTGCTTTGTGATCGACCATTTAGACTGTGGCATAAACATTGAGCAAAACCCAAAGGCACGGAGGACCTTATTCCAAGAAGAGGAGTGTATAGAAGCTGAGCTTGTAAAGTGGAGGAAGACAGGGCTGTGTGCACTTTTTGTGAGTTGGAATCTAACAGTCTTCTCAATTACCATTCTAAAGGGTGTCCAGTCATTTTTTGGAAAAACCGAAAAAAATTTTGAATGCTATTTATTTATTTACTTAGTTAGTTTAGTATACATAAAAAAGAAAGAAAACGGGTGTTTGGGGGGGAACCCCCCATTAAAAAAATAAATTAAAAAAAGCATTCGAAACTTTTTTTTCCCGCACTTTTGGTGTGGAAAAAAAGGCATTCCATCCTTTGTATTTCGACCCTTTCACCTACAACGTTCTAAAGTAGGGTACAAGCAGTGCTCCAGATAATATTTTGAGGTGTGAGTATTTTACGCATGATTTTTCAAATTAGAGAGTAAATGCAATTTCAAGAGAGTAAAAATGAGTTTTCTCCTCAAGAGAGAGTAAATCGTATCCAACACATACACCCAATGCATACGTAAAATCAGAACCATAGACCAAAAGCGTTATAGATTAAAATTGTCTGGTTTGTGCAGAGCCCTTCACTCCACATGAAAACGGCACATCCCGTCTGGGCACATAGTAACAGCACATCACTCCACTTGATAATGGCATATATCCTCCCTGAACATGCTAGCTACGCATCTCCTCTTGACTTATACTAACGAATACGCCACTTACTATGTGGACATGGTAAAGGCACATCTACTTTCAGCATTTTCAGAGATGTGCTGTTAGCATTTGAAGAGCAAATTAGTGTCATTTGCATGTGTAAATTTCACCTTTACAATGTGCGCATGCTAACAGCACATCTCTATGCATATGCTAATTGCAGACATTGTTTTCACGTATTGATAGAACATGTTCTGTTTAGCAAGCATATTTGTACATGTTGACAGGCCATATCTCTTCCCATAGTGACCTCCAATCTCTTCTCTGTGCATGCTATTGGCACATCTCTTCTCATCTGCTAATGGTGCATCTTCTCTGTGCACATACTAGTGGGACAACTCTCTGTACATGTGTGATAACTGCACACATGTGCACAGAGGAGATGTGCATGCTAACGACATGCCTTCTACGCACATGCTAATGGAACATATCCTCTCTGCACATGCTAACTGCACATCCCATCCCTGCTCGTACTAACTGCACATCCTGTGCAGTGACGGGATGTGCAGGTAGCATGTTCAAACTCCACATCCTGTCTATGCACATGCTAACGGCACATCCTGGCTCTGCATTCTAACGGCACATCTCGGCTCTGCATGCTAATTGCCCTTCTGTTTCATGGCACATGCAAATGACACATCTTTACTAAGTACGTACTATGGGGACATTTCTTCTCTGTGAGTGCTAACGTAGCATCTCCTCTGCCCATGCTATAACGGCACATCTCCTCTCTGCCAGTCTTAACGGCAGGGCTCCCTTATGCATAGGCTGAAACGTTGCATCCAAAGAAAGGATGGCCTGCACTTCCCAAGTTCCAATTACGTGACACAGCCTTGATGGGTGTGGCGCAGAGGGAAGACCACAGAGGAGTTGCTTCTTTCTTACAAGAAATGCAATAATAAAGAATGGCCGTTGACACAAGTTACTATCAGTGCTGGAAATTGACAAAATCTACTGGGGCCAAATCTACCCGATTTCCCCCCTCCCCTTTCCTTATTCAGCCTGACATGAACATGTCCACGCCAGCCCCCACCAACAATGCCCAACAGTATTCCCCTGGAATTCTGCTCTGTTCTGCTGTAATAAATTAAGTACCATTCAAAATGGTATAATAACTGTTACCACAGTGCTTAAAAGCAGAAGGAATTTGGCTAAAAGCTCTATTTAAGAACACATACTCCCTTTCAACCTGTTTTTGGCATAGCCTCCGTACACATGCAGCAGCACATCTCCTCTCTGCACATGCTAACTGAGCATCTCTTTTCTGCATGCGCCAGTGGCACATGGCCTCCCTGCATATGCCATTGGCAAATATATTCAGTTCAGACTAATGGAACTGTTTATCCCTGCATGGGGTAATGGCCCATCCCTCGTGGTATAGCCCAACAGCAAGCACATGTCTTACTACAGCCAGCATAACTTTATAAATTATACATTACAGAGCAGGTTTACAACAGGAAGCAAGTAAAGCAATAATTGCAGATGTGTTGGCTCCTGCCCCTTTATTTCAGCACTTTGAGGGGAGAGGTTGGGGTGGCTTGTGAGAGTAAGCTGACCTACCTGACCTCTCTGCCAAATAGGGGCACCTCAAAACCTACATTTCGCGGGGCAAGACGGGGGAATTAAGTTGTGATGGGAGGGGCCACATTAGAAAATAGTCAGGGCAATCTTGGAGGCTCTGCCCCACTGTTCTTCCCAACTCCTCCCATGGTCTGAGGTAGGGAACAACTATTGAATGGTATATTTTAAACTGCAATATGCAGAGAGGTGATGGAAGACTTTCTTGAAAGTAACACATTTAAAGTTTTACTGCGTTTGTTCAAGTTCATTTTTCTGAGCACACACAGTAAAACTTTAACATCACCAGTTTGGGGGAAAGACTTCCCTCACCTTCCTGCCTATCAAAATGCAAGTGCGCACATCCAGGGGTGCACCTAGGCTAAAATGTAGGCTGGGGCTAACCCTTCAAATGTTGGGAGAGGCACTAACTTCAGAGACTGTGGAGGAATGGCAAACTTACTTGTATAGGGGCATCTAACTTCATTACTCATTGTAATAAGACTATTCTAGTGCAGCTTCAATGTTACAATCAGTTAACTGCTCTCTCCTTTGAGTTTGAAACACCCACTTCTTGCACAACCTGAATGTCCTAGAAAGTGTGAAAATGGCAGATGGTGTGCAATGAAAGACTCAATATCATAGCATAACGGGCATTGCAGAGTGTGGTGCAGTACTCTGGATGGCCCAAGCACCTTCAGTGGCTGGGAGCAACAGGGGAGAAAATGTAATGTTGGTGCTACCACAGTCCGCAATACTAGAATCTCTGGTGCACTGACTGGCTGGTGACACTATGTCTGCCTGTCAAATCCAGTGTTACATGAATGGGGGAGGACCAGTGCAGCAATAATGCACTTCTATGCAGCAGTATTGGAGCCACTAGCCGAGGAGCACCAGGAAACACCAATGTGTCCCCACAATACTGTCCTTTAGTAGGGGTGTAAACATAAATGCACTCCAATTTTTGCAATTTAAGTCTGGGTGAGATTACATTATCTGCCCAGCATCACACACTTACGCTAACCAGCGAAGCTGGGCTTTTAACCCAATTTGGGCATGGCCACCTTCTTCTGTGCTTTACTTGGAACAAAACTTTTAGTTTTGGGTGTCAAGACCTACAATATTAATGTCCTATGGAGTTTACTTGCATAGTAAAGCATCATAACATGTAAATCCTTATAGCAGAATTTTGTGCCAAAATAATATCACTGTACCATTATTTTCCACATCCTGCATGGAAAACTAGAAGATGGGCAAAACTAGAAAGGCAAAACATCCTGGATTTACCCACTTCATATTCAGTACTTAAAAAAAAAATAATAATAAGTTGTGCCGTAAACTCACTTAGGTTTGAAGATTAGCCACAAACTTCCAGTGTGTTATGTATGGTTATTAATGAATATTCAACTTATGACATCAAAGCAAACTTCACTTTTTAACATATCAAGCTATTATATGTTATGGGTATGAACACATTTTAAAAGGGTGCATGCTTTATTGTGTTGCTCGCTTAGCTGTCACAGAAATTCACCATCATGTGTAAGAAAGGCTATGCTGCTGACAAAAGAAACACTACAGTGCCATCTAGTGGTAGAAAGTATGTTTTTTTTGAAATGACTAAATCAAAGCGTACACGGTACGTAGTAGAAAATCAAATCATCCGTATCTGCCATAATTACATGCGTAAAACGGCACAATACGCACGTTATCTGCAGGGCTGGGTACAAGGATGGATTTCTGGTAGTTTTCTAAATTGTTTAGGCTGAGTGTATGCTTCTTTAGCAGGGGAAGGAATTGGACAGTTTCAGTGCATCTGGCACGAGACTTTGAACAAGTGAAGTGTTTAAGATGTAGTGGAGAGGAATCCAACTTTTTCCAGTCGCATAGGTTGGAATGGCATTGCCCTCCCAGAAAATAGACTTGAGTGCTTGGTGAGGTTTGTGGGCTCTTACATGGTTATACTCATGATGTCCAGCAATGTTTGCACATAAATGTAGGAGTGTACATAGTGGGCTAGTGTAATTAATATAATATTGACCCGTCATCATTTTGTCAGTGAAGTACTTGATGATTGTATTAAATTTGTCAGTGGAATTTAGTTTTATTGGAACTGGTAGGGGGCTAAAGAATTGTTTGGAAGGCTTGAAGAAGCCTCAACTCTTTTGGAAGGCTTCTAGTATGGTTAACTAATTCATTAATTTTGTCATTTGTTATAGCACCCTTCACCATAATTATGGTGCCAACGTGTTTTTGGTTGACCGTCCTTCGATGGTCTGAGGTCCAGACAATTGGATAAGGTTTAGGAATTAGCTATTATTTGTGTGTACATTTCAGCCATTATCGTTATGCAAAGGTGGCCAATGGTAGTCACCCATGTCTAAGTGGAGCGTGTATGGCTATAGCAGAGGAATACTTTGGACTAAGGGTAGATTGTGTTTGAGGTGATAGAGAGTTTTGCGGGACTCCACTGTTAAGGATTCCAATCGAGTATCACACACTGGACCAGGACACTTGGTCTTAGCCTGGAATGTGGTGTTCAATAGGAATGCTTTTTCTTTAATTTCAACTAATTCAAATTGAGCCGGTACCCGACCCGTCTCACACCCCGTTTATAAATACCCACGGTCACAATGGACTATAAACCAGGCCGGTTGGTGAAAATACAATATTTTATTTATTTTTAAAATTCAAAAAAATCACACAAATTTTAATATTGGGCAGCAATCAACAATGGGGTGATAATAACAATGTAAATGAAATCAATGCACGTGGTTAACCTTCTAGTAGAACATATCCAAAGCACAATTAAATAGGAGCTCTTTTTGAATTAGGATAGATAGCACCCAAATTAAGGTTTCCCCCTGCAATGTTCCCTCAACCCACAAATCATCAAATTCTGAGTGGATAGAAAGAAGCAGCAGGAATATGAGGCAGCAAACAGAATCAAAATCTGACCTTCCCTCGCAAAATAAGAGGTCAAACAGATTTTAAAACCTTTGCAAAGGCCTAAAATGATACTCCGATTTCTTGAAAAATAATTAATTATGTGTGCTGAAATAATGATATACATATGTTTTATCACAGTATTAAGGATGTTATATCACTATCAACCATAAGGTAAGGTATCACAAAGGCATACGGTTCACAAAGTAGGTTTGAAATTGAAAACCCAGTGCAGCCAAATCACACATTGGAAATTTGCATTTTTACGCAGAAGCAGTTTTAAATGCAAAAACGTTTTTTTTAAAAAACGGGTGAAAAACACTGAATTCGAATGCAGTTTTTGGGCTGGGGAAGAGATGCACAACACAGTGATAATGTAGAAGTGAAAGGAGGTGTATAGCTAGTGAATTGAGGGAGATTTGGAAGGTAGAATGAGGTTCGTTTTTAGGAAAATAAAGCAGTTAAAAATTAGAAAATTGCTTTTGAAAGAAAGACACATTTTACTTAAACTAAATTATTTAGACTATATTCTTAAAGAGGGACATAGTAAGATCCAAGTTTGATGCGCGATGTCAACCGTTTCACCCCAGCATAAAACTTTATGTGGAAATTAGTTTGATTACTCAAAATATGACTAAGGAGTTACTCGAGAAGATGAATGAAAGAATTGCGCTAACACTAGAAAACAAGAACAAGGTGCGCAGAGAATTAGCACAGTCTATACAAGTTATCAGGGTATGGATAGGGTTGCTTAGAGAGTGGAACAAAGACAAAAGTCAAGATGGGGTAGACTATGTGTCATGGGATGTGGGATACTCACAGTCCACGTTTGAAACTGTGATTTTGGACCATCAATCGGTTCTCGTCACAAAAGACTCTGGTCACTGGATAGCAGACTCTCCTGGCAAAAGACAGCTATGCAAAGGTCTGTTCACCAGATAATCAGGACAGCTGGATGGCAGGGTTGCAGCAGGCATGCAGTTAGTGGGCAAGAAGCCGGTCTGGTTTCAGGATGCTTTCCAAAAGCATACCACAGCTTTTCCCTTTGGGTATTGGGATTTTTAGTGGGGTTTCATGGTTGAGGCCTTGCTGGGATGGTCAGCAATGCTTTGGCCTTGCTGTGATAAAATCAGCTAAGCTTTGGCTTTGCAGTGGGATCTGGAGTTTGGCAAGATGAAGGTAGAAGATCAGGAACGCAGACCCAGTAAATTCAGGAAAGAGTGTGTGTGGAGTTCTGGCAACCACTGTTTATATAAAGCATGGTGACATCACAGAATTATTGGTGGGCAGAACTGAGCTAGGCCTAGCTCCAAGACTCGGATAGGTCAGCCTAAGTTAATCACCTCCTCGAGGAGGAGTCTCAGTTTATGAGGTTGTATTTTGTGAGGTGAAAAGCCTTCCCACAGTCCTTTTTGCCAAAAGTCTGTTTTTCCGTAAATGGCACGTTTGTACCTTTGGGGCATCTTAACAAATTACATAAATAGGTTACATATTTCCTGAGGAACATGCCAGTCCAACTCTACAATTTGTAAGACATTGTTTTTCCCTTCTAATGATTTTTAGTCATTTTTAATGTGAAATATTCGACCTAAAATTCTATAAATTTACAGGTGTATCTGGATTATCATTAGGCATGTCAGTATAAATCCTTACATTGGCATTGTGTACCCTTTCCATGGAATACCCAATTCACTGCCATTTCTGTTCCCAAGGTGGCAGTGAAGGCTACAACATCTCAAATTAAAACCCACAAAATTACATTAAAACTGAACTTTTTACATTCCTGCGAATTTCTGTTGCAAAAATAACCGTCTTTAAAGTTTCTTAATAAAATAGTATTTTGAAACAAATTGGCATCCTTTGTCCATCCCTGGGCCATTTTATTTCTCTTCAGCTACCACCAACTGTCACTTCAGCCCATTGTGGAGAGGGGGTTTCCCAGTTTGATTGAAAGTTTATGACTTAACAGGTTGGTGTCCCAGAAGTTCCATTGTAAGGGGGCCTCAGCCCAGACGAAAGTCTGATGAGTATGTGAACTTTCTTTTTCTTAGTCAGACAAAGTTCCCCAACCTAGTAATTATCAACCTAGTGTCCTGGAAGTATATGGTGGTTGCCTTTTTGGGGGAAGCCTTATCTTTGCCAACAAGAAACACATGTTCTGGAGCTTGCAAAATCGAGCAAATATATTTTAATTTTTTTATTTTCTGTTATTTTGTCCTGAATCAAAAACAAGCCTGTTGGATAAAACATCCCCTATCTGTTTCACAACAAGGATACGATTTTTTTTTTCAACATTTGTTCTTTAAAAACAGGCGTTTTCTTCCTTGGTTTGCAAAAACCCATTTTAGCACATGTGGTGAAAGCTAGCATTTTCCTTTCAAATTCTTTTTTTTCAAATCTGGATTCCCTCATTGTTCTGTATCCATAGTTAGTTCCTTGTATGCCGTACTTGGTTTGAATATAGATGCACTAAAATTGACATAGGCCGAGAAAGACAGGGCCTTTTTGATGCATTGATCCTTGGCATTGTGTAGCCAAAAGTAAAGCATTTCCTGTTTATCTGAAGGAAAGCTTATTTTAATTTCTTCAGACCTGAACAACAGCCTGTCATTCAGGGATACTGTTCTTGTCGATGGAGCACAATGTGAATGTGGATGGGCTCCCCTTATTTTGTACTTGTAAGCACCACACTGGCAGGCTTTTTCAGTGTGCCCCCTTGATCCATCATGCCCAATATGTGCTCGGCAAGGGGGTGCAGCCATCTTTTTGTTGCTGCCAAACACAGTTTTGTTGTGAGGCAGTGGTGCTCAAAGGAGCCAGCGCAGCCATTCTGCTCGTATCGAATGTACTCTCACACTTAAGTGGTGGAAGGATGTCGACATACACCATTGGACATAGATGAGTTGTAAGTGAAAACTGGCATGAGTAAATTGCCGTTATAAAGGGAAGACACAAGGACACACAGAAACGATACACAGATATCTTAAAGAATGAAGGTGCATTTGAAGTAACAATGTAATCAAGTATAAAGACATCCAGAAATCATTTGTGTTGGAACGATGAGTGAGATAAAACTCAATGAATGTGTATGTGCAGAAATGCAAGGCAGATAAGACATATAGAAGCTTGCTGCAATAAAAAAAAAAGGTAAATAGAGCGGCCATGATGAAAAGATGGATGTCGGATTGTGTTGCAACTACCTCAGAGACAAACCGTGGCTGCAGGACTGGGAGACACTGCAGAAACCGCTTTGTATGAAGAACAAAGAATATCTGTTTTACTAAGACTAAGGATGGTGCAGTAGGCTATCATTGGGAAGTACTAAGGGAGTTAAGCAGAATAAGCACAAAGGGCACTTTTCTTAGATTTAGATTAAGCAGAAGAGAAAAAATGTGCAAGAGCCATGTAGTGGACAATAAATATGTGAAAAGCATATGAAATGTGGAACAAACAAGTCTCCAGAGGCCAAGAATACTACCCAGCACAATTAAATCAGATAACAGTATATAGAAGGACAGAATGAACACATATTGGGTCTACTAACAAGTAGTGCAAGAACAGAAGATACAGCCTATTCATTAGGGCTCAGACAAAGATAGTGGTGTACTCTGACTACCTTAAAAGTCCCACAGAAGAAATTAGACAGCAAGGTCAACTATAAAGGAGGCGCCTTGTCTTGGCGCCTTAGTGATGAGAGATTGTAGGCTAATTGACCAAAGTGGGCAGTGGACTGATGTTGTTCTCTGCACCTGAGTTTCGTTTTGTTTACAAGCTCCTAGCGAGGCGAATGTCCAAGGTTGGGAAATTATGCCAACCAATCATAAGTGGCTCCAAAGCAGCATGCTAAACAGTGTTGCAAAAGCAAACCCAATGTTACTATTTTGGTATAATCAGTATTATACATATTTTTAGTGGTAGTTTGAGGTGTGCCTACTAGATAAGGGGCAGCCAATGATGTTATTAACACGTACACATATTATAAGTATAAATGTTCCCATAACCAATCCCTTCCCTCAGGTCATGTTGTTGTTTGCCATGTAGGATGACATCATAGCTGATGTACATTGAAGCATAAAGTCTTTGTGTAATAAAATATTTGACGAGAGTGAGCAAGCTGCATTTTTTATGATCACCAGATTTCCTTACTTTATTTGAGCAACAATAAAGTAGTACTGTGCCATATTATTTGAGTCTGTATGGTTATGTGGGTCTGAGACCATTTATTATAGTAATTCCATGCTGTGCATAAGATACACTCCAGGTGCTAGTGCATAGTGTGGATTGAGAGGGGGGAAATAGGCTAATTGTACAAACAACAGTGAGTAATAGCTGGGTTACATCTATGTGCAGTCTCACAGGAGATTTAAGTGCTTGATGAGTGCATAATGTTTGCCCTCTGAACAGGTTCTTAGAGAGAGAGAGTGTCATCCCTAGTTATTTATTTATTTATGTTATGGCTATAATGTGCCAAAGCCTGCAGGCATCAAGGAACAAATATAACAGAGAGACAAACAACAAACAGTACTAAAAGCAAAATATAGATAGAGGAGGAGGCTGGGGAGCTGTGAAAGATCCAGGCATGAGTTCATTATTATATATAGGGAGGGCAACTATTGAAAGAGAAGCGTCTTGAGCCTCTTTCAAAAAGTGTGGAGGCTCTTCTCTGAGCGCATTTCCACTGGGGGGTCATGCTAAAATAGCTATATCTGGAAATGAAGAACCTCTGCCTCAACTTCTTTTAAGCCTGGGGCTGATAAGACGACAGTTATTATTGGATCTGGTTGATCTCCCCTGCGGTTGGGGGCTGAGACAATTTTTGAAGTAGATGGGAGTGTGTCCATGTAGGCACTTGTGTGCCAAGGTCAGGATCTTAAAAGTGATCATGGAGTTGACAGGGAGCCAATCGAGTTCCCTTCTAGCCGAAGTTATGTGTTCCCGTCTTGAAACACCTTTAACAATTTGGTCTGGACTATGTCATTCTGAAGGACTTGGAGCTTTTGTATACAGTTCTTGCTTGCTCCTGCGACTAATGCATTAGAGTAGTTAATACGAGGCATTACAATGGCTCTGACAAGTGTTTCACAGTTCTTACTTGACATGTAGGACTTCACCAATATAAGTAGCCTCAAGTGGAACTGGGATTATTTTATGACACTCGCCACATGGGGAGTGTGCAAACAAGGACCCTGTTTCGTGATTGCTTGTGGCGACCTGGCCTACCATCGGGTGCTTTAGAGTTACCTGCTGTGCCAACCCTGAGCAACAGGTCTAAAGTTGCCCAGTTGTCCTCCTTCAGCATGATCAGCTTGATGTTCTCAAGGTTCATTTTGACAGGTTCTTATAGAGAGAGAGAGTGCCATCCCTAGCTCTTCCTAGTGCATGAACAAGGACCCCATTTTCACGATTGCTTGTGGTGACCTGGGGTCCATCATGTGCTTTAGAGTTACCTGTTGTGCCAAACTTAGGTGACGGGTCTGAGGTGCCCAGTTTTCCTCCTTCAGCATGATCAGCTTAATAAGCTCAAGGTGTATTTTAAGTGCAGTGTGTTGTCACATTTAAAACCCATATCAGTGCAATATCTGACCCACTGCCAAGGTTTGTTCTAGGTGCAAGTTGCTGGAGTGAACACCTGTGTCTTCCATGAGTGTTTGGGATGCCCCATGGAAGGTTGGATGGCCAAAACCAGGCTGTTTGAGGAAAAGGAGGTTTGTAGCTGAGATGGGCAAGTGGGGATGAGGAGTGGTCTGAGGGATGAGGGGGGTTGGGGATGATGAGAGGCAGGAAGGGGACTGCTGGCAAAAGCAGTTGTGTGATAGTTGGGCTGGGGATGGGGTATCATGAGCTGCGGGTTTTGGGGGTTTTTCTGAAGGCCAGATGATCCTCAATCAGGCGCATCACGATGGTAAGGGAGTTCCAGAAGGTTGGTGTGAGGACAGAGAAGCAGATACCTTCTAGTCCAGAGAATTTGAAAGGGGGGACTACCAGTAGGTGTGCAGAGCCTGATATGATTTTTCATGTGGGCTGGTAGAGGAAGAGCTTGTTTTGGAAATTTGAGAAATGATGGTCCTTTCTTGTGGATAGCACGGTGGGTGCACATGGCCTTGAAGGAGACCCATCAACTGATCTGGAATGATTTTTGGCTGTGGTGATGAGCATCCTGCAGGCTCAGTTCAGAGTTTGCATGGTCATAAGATCTCCATTACATTGCTAATATTCTCCAGATCTTTTTTCACTTACAGATATGCATGTTTGCTCTGTGTGAGTTCTTGTGTATATCATGGTGCGGAAAGTGCTTTTTGTTGGCAAACATTTTCAGTTGTGCATGGGTTTTTGGGGTTTTAGGCAGCCTATGGTCGAGCTTGTGAAGCATTGTATTGGTGTTGGATTGTTGGACCAAAGTTGATGCCTTAATGAATCGTTGTTCTAAAGGACTGTGAGTATGATTCTGAAGGGGAATGAGGTGTCCTTTTGGCAAGATTGGCTGGCTTTGTGTCCTGAAAATGGATGCATATTCCTGTGTCTTCATCAGTCCAGTCAAGGACGTAGGAACACCGTATATCTGGATATCAGTTTGAAGCTGTTCAATCTGTTGCAGCTGTGACCTGGCATCAACTGTGCAATATTGAGGTTGCACAGAATTTCAGACTGACTATCATTTTTTTCTTGGTTATTTAGGTCCCTGGCAGACTTAGGACTCAATGATAGTTGAAGACAGACTGGTTTATAATTGTTGTCATGACTAAGTGACTACATATCAGTCATCCTGGAGGCCTGGGTCTTCTAAAGAATTTTTAATTCATATAGAAAACAGAGACTGATCATTACCGCTTGTACTGGCAGTTGAAAGTGCCATGTTTGAGATGATACAGAAAGAAGTTGAAGGAGCTAATTTCGCCCCTACAACTGAGCTATACAATGGGTTAAGCTTGATAGAGATACATTGTTCCTGGAACCATGTGATAGTATTCGACCATCGTTGGAAGATTTCCTTTTAAAAGATCCATTGGCAAGTGTGGATATTGTAACGGCCCACACCAAACCAACTCAAGAGGTAGGAGTTTTCTTTTACTGTGAGTGCTAAAATAATAGAGAAAGCGGAGTTCCGAACTGAGTTCCAGTCTGCCCCAGACCCTCCTGTGGACTAGACGTGCTTTGCTTCTGCTGTGCTCACCGTTCAACACTGGACTGCACCTTTAAGAAATACAAGCCCTGCCTGCTTAAAAACTCAATTTCAGCGCGGAACGCGCGCAGAGTTCCTAGGTGAGTTCCAGTCTGCCCCAGTCCGCCGCAGGAGCTGGGGAGGGGACGTGGACCTGGACGCTTTGCTCAGCCGCTTCCTGACACAGAGGTAGGCACCAACCTCGTACTGTTTCTTTTGACTTGAGCTCTCCGAGCCCTTTCGAACGCCACCCCTTGTTCTCCTGAGTTCCTGAGTACCTCGATCCACACGATCCCCCCGAGACACGCCAGCCTTACTGAACACCGCTTTAGAGCCCCTCCCTCCCCCTTTCCCTCCTTCTAATCCCCCCTCTTTCCCTTTGCCCCTCCCTCCCCTCCCCCCTTTTCTCCCCTCCACCCCGCATCCCGCCAGGGTCCGGTGTCGGCATGGAGGAAGACTCTGATCAGAGACTCCTAAGGAGCCACATGAAAATAAACATGCTGCCCTCGAAATCACCTCTCTGTTCGAATACCGTGCTTCTAACACCAACGATGATAAGCCCTTTCACTTTATCTGACTCTGCCCCCTCCCGAGGTGCCCCGCCTCCCCCGATGAAAATTGGCACCAAGGGCTACTTGTCCCCGCCCTCGCCACCGGATGGCTGTGGACACAAGACCACTAACTAACTTCCTGCCTCAGCTCCCAAGGAATCAGCGATGGCACCCTCTACAGCCAGCGCACTGCTGACTCCCTCGCCCTGCCAGGAAGGCAGAGGCGGAGTCTCAGGATCTCTCACAGGACTGTCTCAGGCTGCGCCAGCCAACGCCATCCGCCCCCTCACCGCCTCGGCGAGCGGCCTGTCCTGCACGGGGACCGAAGGGTCCCCGACAGGGAGTCTGAGGGCGGAGGCGCTGGTGACCGTAGACATGCATCTGCCTCAATAGTCCACACCTTCTGCCTATACGCCGGTCATTCGAGAGAGGCTGTCTCCTCCTGCTTCTCAATCTTTAACGGAGACGACTTCACTGGCTCAGCCCCACTCAGAGGCGCTGACCCAGGGTCTGTGCAACAACCAGCCCAATGCTCGTGACCTGCATCCTGTCCTTCAAGACAGACCGGCACAACAGACCATCTTGGCCATGATGCACTCGGAGGACACCACCGCCAAGTCCAGTGTGGCGGAAAAAATCATGCTTTCAGTCAATCCATCTGCAGCAGTCCTCACACTCAACGAATTCACGCCACGGTCAACATCTCATCTTGTGGATGAGGCTACAATGTCCCCCCTTCACTCAGATCCAGCCTCGGAGGAAAATCCAGCCACTGCCCCTCACCTGGTCTCTGAAAATCGAATTCGGCCCTCAAAACCCACCACAGATTCGGACTCTGAATCAGATCTCGACCAATGTTCCATAACGTTGGGCAACTCCAAACATAAACCAAACCGCCTTCCAAACAAGAAAAGACCACTGAACAAAAAAAAAGGTAAATCTAAACCCAAAATCCCAGCGACCCAAGCACCAAGCAGCAAACTCCACACCACAACAAAAAAAATCACCAAAAACAAGAGGATCTTAATGCAGAAAATAGCAGTCAGCCTAAAATCACTTGCTCCCAACGAGGTCTACAAAAGCGGGGTCATGGAAAATTCTCCCTACCTTCCCCGCTCCTTTCAAATGCTCTACTGAACTTTTTCAAGACCCAAGGGAAAAGAAAACTATCGAATGACTCAGAACTTTCGGACGCAGAAATCTTGGAAGTTCTGGGTGAGACTCCTCCGGCATCTAAATGCAGGAAAACTGTTACTGCCCTTGACACTCAACCACCTGCAGTTGCGAAAGATGCTGCTCCAGTTCCGCCCAGCCTCGGAGCTTCCGCAGACACAGCGGACACTCCCCATGTGGATCCCCACTGCTTACATAATACTAATCTAATTCCACTGACTGACTGGCAGGTGGGGAACGTGTTACCGCCGGCCCCGAGGGCAGAGGTCAGTTCACCGTCTCCCCCAATTACCGACGCCCGTCCCACCCACCATGGCCTCTCTGACATTTTGGACCTACTGCAACCAAAAGCCCACCCGCCACAAAGAGGAATGAGCCCTCAACCATGAACTAAGGTCCACATATCCACCTCGAAACCCTCCTTCGTACCGCAAGAGCCCCCATTCCATCATCTTCCTACTGAAGGCAGTGACTCTGGGGCTCAAATCGCCTTGTCAAGGCCTTGTAATCCTTCAGAGGCGGGGGGCATCAGCTCCAGGTGCAGGCACTCAATTGCGAACCCCACATTCTCAGACTCCAGGGATACGCCATTGAAAAACAGAAGACCCATCAACCTTCCTTCACCTGTCCACAAAGAGTCGCCAAACAACAGAAAAGGCATGACCACGATCATGTCAGCAATAACCATTGCAATGGCACCCTTCTGCAAACTCTACAAAACTCTAGGTGTCGCCTCAAGAGACAACACGGCAACTCTAACCATTATCCAGTCTAAGTTAGCCTTCCTGGAAGGCTACATAACTGCTATTGACTTGAAGTACGATATTCCGCAAAGAACAAATGACGCGCCATGTCCCACTGCGGTCAAGCCCTGGGCTTGCACTATTTCCACAAATACGCTACCTGACACAGTGGAGCACAAGTCAGCACAGACCCTTCTGTCTAAAGAGTCCGACAAAACTGCTTCACTATTCTCAAACAAACTCAAACCACCGCCAACTGTAAGCACGACAAAAGTGATTCTGAACCTAGCCCCTGCAATCAAATCCGATCAAAACCAACACCTCAGCCGGGGAAAAAGGTTTTTAAAACTGGCCACGAAGGACCACCCAAAGTAAGCCCCTCACCATTTCATCTCCTGTGATCCCGACTTGGCCATTCTGTGGTCTCAGCCGTATACACCCCCTGGCAACGCAGACTCAGAGATCACCCGGGCAGGCTCTGTGACTGACTTAACTCAGTCTCCCAAATCAGCGGCCAAATTCATGGACTCAAGTCTCTTACCTGCTACGTCTCCCCACCTTGACCAAGAGTCACCTCTTAAAGGCAGCTTTTCCAACGACCGGCAGAAATCATCCACCGTTTCCAGCAAGTCAGCAACAACTTCCCACGCACCACTCCATCCTAGGGTGGGTCCAGCACCTCAAAGCCCTCGGCCGGACGCTCGACCGCCCGTTCCTTCAAGAGTTTTGCCAGGCCAACGGAGAAGACCCACCGCTAGAACACTCAACCGGATCCCCGACCGCTCGGCTCCACTCCTCTCGCAAATTAATTGATAACAGAGAGGCTGACTCTAACAGAGACAAATCCATCCGTCTCTTTAAAATTGAGCAGATCTCCAGCAAAGTCAAATACATGATCTTGAATCGAAGAACAGTCCTGAAAATAACATCTTCCACAACTGGCTTAAAGAAACTGAAATTGGAAGACTTTAAGCGGGTCGAGCCATACCACAGCGACAACAAGGCCAAAGCCTACCTGCATATCTATGAATCCGCAATCCAAGATGTGAGCCGTCAAGCTGGTGAAGAACTAAAACAACGAGGTCTCCTTCTGTCGGAGTTAAAAACTCCTGACCACAACAGTCACATCCGGGTAGACCACCCTACAAAGAGAAGAATCCAAGATCGCGGCACACCTCACCGACACACCGCTCGAAGAGTCAAACTGAAGGCCCACTTTATAGATTCATTAGAGAACCTTAAGAACCACCATGGTCCAGACATCATCCCTCCTGTTCTACATTTGCCGACCTTGACCCGGCACGCTTTACATCCAAATCCGCCCGCACTGACGTACCCGACTCAACGGACACACGCTCCACTCAAGGCCGACAAGAGACAAGCAGGACAGTCCAGTTAACCGCACTACGGATAGGCATCGGCCACATCAAAGAAGACAAAGTTGGATCGACCAGTCTCCTCAGAAAAGACCTCACACCTACAGACCTCACAGGCAAGACTCATCTATTTGGTCTTCCTCAGAATCAACTGCTGCGCCAAAAAAACCCACGTCAGCGGGCGGACCATGGAACTGGATAAAAGGAGCCCTAACCTCAAACTGATCGAGATAGCAACCACCAAACGAAGCCGACGTCCCCTTTCATCAAAAGTCCTTGACGTTGGCCTCATGGAATACTAGAGGACACGCCCACCTAGCCGACAGCAACAGTGTGGACTTGGGTCAGTTCGACATTTTTTGCCTGCAAGCGACATGGCTTCAGGAGAAACCGTCAATGGACGGATTTGAAATTGTGATCTCCCCAGCCGTCAAAGGTCTACTAGGCCGTCCCTCGGCAGGCCTTCTCATTGCTGTACGGTCAGGTCAGAACCTAAAAATCATCAAGACAATGGCAAGATCTTACGGGGTGCTAGCGGTCTTAATCGAGTGGAACCGCGCTGTTGAAAAGACAAAGATAAGCACAAGGTCAGGCTCAACATCTCCTCTTGCACTGATCACCACATACTGGAACCCGCAAAGGACGACTACATCTCTTTTCTGCCAAACTATGGCCGAAACCATTGACACCATCCTTATCGAATGGAACCCTTTGTTCGTCATAATCTGCGGAGACCTCAACGCTAAGTGTGCTCATCCGAAAGACCAATTCTCAACCCCCGCCCCATCCACGCAAGCCGAACTCAGAGGTCAAGCCTGGATGAACCTCCTGTCAGCCAGAAATGTACACAATATGGCATGGATTTTGGACGGGCTTCACCACATACCAACCTGGGAAAGAGGTCAGTCGGCTGCCACCCTTGATTACATCTTCGCCTCCAACGCTATGTGAGCAGAAATCGACAACTTTCTTGTGGTCAAAACTACAGCAAGCGACCATAACATGTTGACCCTAGTGTGGCCGTCTACTGCCCGAATGGCAAAATGTTACTTACCTTCCGTTGAGACTAACCCCCAACAATCGCGGCTCCGGCTGACCGCAGCAAGTGTTAGATCTATCACTCAGCAATATGTCGCAGAAACTGAGGGTCAGCTGTCCCCCGACCCAGCATCAAGACCAAACTACCTGCCTCTGCTGATCAAATATAAGAACCACCCGTCCTCTGCAAAGTCCATTCCGAAAACCTACACTCATAATTACGACAAACAGATAGCAGACAAAAAAAAGCTCATAAGCAAACTAAAACGCAGCGCCAAAGCGGACAACACCACAGTCGCGTGGGATCTGTGGAAAAGCGAACACAAAATCTACAAATCATGGATCAGATCTCGAAGGGCTGCTTTACACCAACATGACGCCGAAACGATGCTGAGAGCACTCACTTCCAAAAAAACAACTGACTTCTGGTCCCTGATCAATAATTCTCAAGGCCCAACAGTTACAAACATGATCAACTCAGTTACGGAACAAGCTTGGATGGCCTTTTTCACCGACCTTTTTGCCAGCCCGACACCAGCCACAAACTGATGTCCGGAGACTATGCAAGCGCCCTGGGTTGACCTTTCGACAAAAGCCGACATAAGCCTGGCCATTCAGAAGCTAAAACCATCAAGAGCGCCAGGCCCCGACGGCTTCACCAACATCGATTTAAAAAAACATCTTAACGAATGGTCTACCTTCATCAGTCTTTTTTTCGAACACTGTAGAGCCAGCAGGAAGATCCCATTATCATGGACTAAAGCTACGGTTATTCCAATCTTTAAGAAAGGAAGCAGGGAAGATCCAGGCAACTATCGCCCAAAAGCGCTACAGAACATTAAGGGCAAACTGTTTGCATCCCTCCTCTTGGACCACTTCCAACGCTGGACGAAAATGGCCCCCTGCAGCGACCCCTTTCAACTGGGCTTTAAGAAGAACGGAAGCACCACGGTGAACATCTTCATAGTCAGCATCTTAAAGGCCAAAATAAAACAGGGCGCCCTGACAGTCTATGCCGCGTTCATCAACCTTTTGAAGGCGTTCGACAAAGTGGATCGAACACTACTATGGGGAAATCTGAAACACTGGAGATGCCCGGACGCCATTCTAAATGCTATAATAGCACTTCACACCAACACCACACTCAGTGTCCGGTTGAATAGGCAAGGCTCTCTCTCCAAGGAAATTCAAGCAGAAAGAGGAGTCAAGCAAGGCTGCTCGCTAGCCCCCGCACATTTCATTGCTTTTCTGGGGGACTTCCAAAACTCAGAGGTCACTGTCCGAAGCTTCCCCCCGAAGTTAGAAAACACCAAGCTGTCCCGTCTCCTCTATGCTGATGGCATGATCCTGCTTGACCAGACGCCCATTGGTTTACAACGTCAGCTGGAAAATTTGGCAGAGTACATGACCATCAACAATCTTCACATAAACAAGTCTAAAACAAAAATCATGATCTTCTCCAAAAACCGCCAGCCCCTGAAAACCACCAACTCTTGGTCAGTGAACAAAGTCAGAATCGAAGTGGTGCCTCACTTCAAATACTTGGGAGTTATCATCGACGGGTCGCCTCAAGAGTCGAAAATGCAACAACATCTGTGGACCAAAGCCAAACACTTGACATCCCAATTGAGATCGATTGATCGAAAGTTTGGAAACTTCTCACTGATCCCGGCCATCAACTTTTATAAGGGAAAGATGGTTCCAGCCCTAACTTATGGTATGGACGCTACGATCACCATTCCTAATGGGCTTTGGCAGAAACTAGAGGGGTATATTTGGAAAACCCTCCTAGGCCTCCCAAATTCGATTCCCATTGCGGCTGTCAGAAGAGAGCTGGGGCTCCTGTCGCTAAACACCGCCGTCAGCGCTGCCTCATTGGCCCTCAGCATGATGCCTGTCTATTTTCAACATCATCGGTCAGGAGTTGGCCTCAACGAACTGCAAGGTCCTGCAAAACTGGATTCTTCATAAAAAAAAAAAAAAAACTGGAAGAACTTGTTTGCTCAACAGATGACCTCATCACTAATCCACAAAGTGTAACTGAAAAACTGAAAATTCAAGACTGGATCGCCACCACTGAAAAAGCAGCAGCGATTAAGTTTTTAAAACACCTTCCACCCACGTACAATAAGTTAAAATCTCCTTTGGCGTACTGCACAAAATTCCCGGACAAAAAGCACTGATGCACATTTTTAAGAGCACGTCTTAACCTGCTCCACACCAGAGAAATCCTGGGGCTAAGAAGGCTATCCACTATCACAACCTGCAGACTATGCAAAACCCCAGATTCCTTTGAGACTGTTCGCCACCTCTTGTTAAACTGCCCCTCTCTAATTCAGGAACGCACAGCTTTCTTGGCCCCATTATGGGTTGACTCCGTCTTGATAGAAGAAGACACATGGTGGTGCCATCTCATTTCCGGGGAAAAATCACGCTGGGCTGTAGCAGTGCCTAAACTAATGGAAGCAGCCTTTAGTAAAATCAACACCAACGGGCATCCATCTACAATGGAAATCCTGACGGCAGAAGGGCCTGTCCAATCACAGACTCTCCACCACCAGGCAATGAATGGCACGGAAATTTGCTAAAGACTTTCACTTGCCACGCATTCGTTCTGGTCTGAGCCTTCCTTCATTTCCATATTACAAGACCCAATTTCACAACCTCGAAACCTTGTATCCACATCTTCTGAACACTTCATGACTCTTTCTTGTAAAAATCATTTTCTTTGATTATACACAAGTAAATAAAAATAAAAAAATAGAGAAAGCTAGCATAAACCATAATCCATGATATGATAGTGATTGCATGGTTGCTACAGGTATATTGGTTAAAAGTGTGAAGGAGGTTGCTACAGGTCGTTTAATTGCATTATCGGAGACCAGGAAGAATTACAAGAAGTTAATTAAGAGAAAAAGTAAGGCCCACGTGGAAGAGACGTGGAACAGCCTGTTAGCAGCCATTACTAACAAGGAGTCACAAAAGTTCTGGAAGTTAATGGGGCAGGGCGAACTATCAGCCATACATCAATCTCTGGTTGTATCATATAATTAGTCTGGCATGAGTATTTCATGAGTCTTTATTGTGATACTAGGTCCTTTGAGGAGCAGAAGTCATCCCCAGATTCTCAGGAGCTTGGCTCCCTAGATATAGCCCCCTTGATTCTTAAGATGTAAGGAAGGCCCTTCCAAGTCAGAAAACGTGAAAAGTTCACAGGCCGGTTAAAGTTGCTGCTGACTTTTGCATACTTATTATCTGGGTACTATGTTTTACGAAATTGTTTAATGCAGTAGTGGACTCAAACGTAGTCCCCCCTTCTTGGAACAAAGCAGATATAGTCCCCCTATACAAAAATGGTAGCAGGGACCAACAGTGTAACTTTCAGTCAATTTCCCTGCTCGATGTTAGTGGATAAATTAGCAATTTATGATTAGTCATCTGCAAGAATGTTCTCAGGGCACTACGAGAACGATTGATCAGAGTTTACGACTATCATTGTTTTGCACACAATGTGTGAATTTAAGGAAGATGCTTAGCACTCAGTATTTATAGATTTGAAAAACGCATTTGATAGTGTCCCAAGGTCAAGGTTATAGCAAGCCCTCAAAATATGAATATGCCCCCATCACTACTGAAGGCCATCCAGATATGCTCAAATAGCGAGGCAGTTGCTAGGTGGAATTTGAATGGCAGCATTACGGAGACGATAGAGATCCAGATGGGTTTGTTTATCAATGGTGCCATAAATAAACTGCTAGGATTGCTGTTAAACACTCGAACCTTGGCAGGGGAAAAATACCAATTCTCATGTTCACGGATGAAGCAGTTTTAATGCCACTCACCGCAATAAGGCTTAAGTCACAATTAATAGCATTTATTTAGTTGTATGCTGAAAATGGGCTGTCAATTCATGTGGGAAAGATTATGGCCCTGGTTATTGGGGGCAATAGGGGAAAAATAACGAAAAAGATTAACATAGAGTTAAATGGTGAGCCAATAGAGCAGGCGGACATTTATGATGACTTCCGATTGAGAGTTAGAGAGGACTGCAGGTTGACTGCTCAAGGCCGGGTTGTCTCTGGCAAGATAAAGAGGAGCTATCACACTGTTTACTCATGAATATGAAAATGGGGCAGTTAGAGTTTCTATAGAAGCATATATAAACTGCAGGCCAGACAGGCACCCTTGTATGGAGATTAACTATGAGATGATGTTAATTGTGGAAGCCTGGCAGTAACTAAACATAAACTCATAAAACATTTTTAGGCTTGCCTATTATTGCACCCGATTTGACTATTTAATTGGAGGTAGACTTGCAGAGGTTGGAGTCTCTATGCAAGTCTAAACCCACATTTGTTTGGGCTTGGGTCTGGACCACTGTCAAGTCGGACACGTTTAGAGAAGCAGTGGAGGATTTTATGGCTCAACCCGTGGGGGGTTCTCTCACCCTGCTGGTGCTTATAAGAAAGAACTTGAGGGCATATGGATGAGCTCATGCTGGCTTCACACCGAGCAAATTGTTATTGTTATTGTTATTTTGCATTTACATAGCGCCTTATATACCATTGGTATGGTCTGAAGGTGCTGGTAGGTTGAACGCCCTTGGGAACCGAAGTTCAGATCAATAGAGAGGGTAGAGAGAGTCAAAGGTGCGTGTGAGCACCAGGTATGTGTGCAGCTCGTGCGGGATCCATGTGATAGCTGCTTCTTAGCGGTAGGTGTGGTGGTCGAGAGATCAGGAGTATGTGTTCGTTCTGGCAGGATTTATCCAGACCGGATGTGGCTGCGTTAGGCCATGTTAGGCCTGAGGAGAACGCCTGGCTGGGGGTGTATGAGAACAGTTATACCGAATGGTGTCATAGTATCTCTGTGTTCTAGTTGAGTGGTGATGTAAAGGAGAGAGTAAGCATGGTGGTGAGATATGATGGGATATATGCACTTTCAAATGTCTACGCACTCACTCCCTCTAGGCACTCTCCCCTCTACGCACTCACCCCCTCTACCCACACACCCGGTCTACCCACACATCCCCTCTACCCACAAACCCCTTCTACCCACACACCCCTTCTACGCACTCGCCCCCTTTACGCACTCGCCCCTCTACGCACTCGCCCCCTCTACGCACTCGCCCCCTCTACGCATTCATCCCCTCTACGCCCTCATCCCCTCTACGCACTCATCCCCTCTACGCACTCATCCTCTCTACGCACTCATGTGCTCCCTGCACTCATCATCTTTAAGCAATCACGTTTTCATGCAATCAGCAGCAATATCAAGTTCTACATATTCATTTCTTCACTCCTCTGTTCTATACGTTCATCCGTTCTATACACTTTTCCACTCCTCCGCTATATGCACTCATCTGCTCTATCCACTCATCCGCTCTATCCACACATCCGCTCTATCCACACATCCGTTCTATCCACTCTATCCATTCATCCGCTCTATCTACTCGTCCGCTCAATTTACTCATCCTCTCTATCCGCTCTATCCACTCGTCCGCTCTATCCACTCGTCCGCTCTATCCACTCATCCATACACTTATCCACTCCTCCGCTCCATCCACTCATCAACTCATCCACTCTATCCATTATCCGCTCTATCCACTCATCTACTCATCTACTCATCCGCTCTATGCACACATCTGTTCTATCCACTCCATCCAGTCATCCGCTCTATCTACTCATCTGCTCTATTTACGCATCCGTTCTATCTACTCATCCGCTCTATCTATTCATCCGCTCTATCTACTCATCCACTCTATCTACTCGTCCGCTCTATCTACTCATCCGCTCTATCCACTCATCCGCTCTACCCACTCGTCCACTCATCTACTCATCCACTCATCCGCTCTATGCACACATCTGTTCTATCCAATCTATCCAGTCGTCCGCTCTGTCTGCTCATCCGGTCTATCTACTCATCCGCTCTATCTACTCGTCCGCTCAGTCTACTCATCCTCTCTAGACACTCGTCCGCTGTATCCACTCATCCGCTCATCCACTCATCCATACAGTTATCCACTCCTCCGCTCTATCCACTCATCCGCTCTATCCACTTATCCATACACTTATCCACTCATCCGCTCTATCTGCTCATCCGCTCTATCTACTCGTCCGCTCTATCTACTCATCCGCCCTATCTACTCATCCTTTCTGTACACTTTGTCCACTCACACGCTCTATCCACTCATCCTCTCTGTACACTTTATCCACTCATCCGTTCTATCCCCTCATCCACTCTATCCACTCATCCGCTCTATCAGCTCGTCCAATCCTCTGTTATATCCACTCTATTCACTCATCACTCATCCGTTCTATCCACTCATCCACTTATCCGTTCTATCCACTCATCCACTCACCCATTCATCCACTCATCCACTCATCTGTTCTATCCACTCTATCTACTTATCCACTCATCCGCTCTATCCATTCATCCACTCATCCATACTATCCATTCATCCACACTATCCACTCATCCACACTATCCACTCATCCGCTCTATCACTCATCCACTCTCTCCACTCATCCTTTTTGGACACTTTATCCACTCATTTGCTCTATCTACTCATCGTCTCTGTATGCTCTATCCACTCATCCGCTCTATCCACTCATCTACTCACCCACTCAACTGTTCTATCCGCTCTATTCACTCTTCACTCATCCGTTGTATCCTTTCATCCACTCATCCATTCATCCATTCTATCTGCTCTATCTACTCATCCCCTCCATCCATTCATGCACTCATCCGTACTATCCACTCATCCACTCATCCACTCATCCCCTCTATCCACTCATCCGCTGTATCCACTCACCCGCTCTATCCACTCTATCCACTCATCCACTCTATCCACTCATCCGCTCTATCCACTCTATCCACTCATCCGCTCTATCCACTTATCCGCTCTATCCACTCATCCGCTCTATCCACTCATCCGCTCGATCCACTTGTCCGTTCTATCCACTCGTCCGTTCTATCCACTCTATACCCTCATCAGCTCTATCCACTCATCCGTTCTATCGACTCATCCGTTGTATCCGCTCTATCCACACATCCGCTCTATCCACTTATCCGCTCTATCCACTTATCCGCTCTATCCACTCAACCGCTCTATCCACTCATCCGCTCTATCCACTCAACCGCTCTATCCACTCATCCGCTCTGCACATTCGACAGGTCTGTACATCTGTTCCAGCGATCTACACACGCTCTGCACTTCTATTTTCACCCAATATCCACATTCATGTGCTCTACATACTCATCCGCTCCACATACTCATCTGTTCAAGACATTATCCGGTTTACGCTTGTCCGTTCTGGACATTACTCTGTTTTACGTACTCTTGCGTTCAACACAACACAATATGCACTTAAAAGAGCATTCAAGATGAAGGCGGAATGCCAGAGTTATGAGCCTGGTGGGCCAGATAACCAGCCCGAGGAGCTACTGGGTATTCAAGCAAGTACTCAGATATGAGGAGTACAGGGATCAATGGAATAGCATTAAACAGACCATTCTGTAGTAACCTGACAAAGAGCAATGTTAATGTCATGTTAATTTTCCCTGAATATTCTAACATCAGGAAGAGTTATTTGAAACCACTGTTTTTGGCCAGATCTATCCGCACGACAGCTCACACAATATGTTACTGAGTCGCCAATTGAGGGATAGTGTAGCAGTACATTCAGTATGTAATTATCTTAACAGAGCATGGAGGCAGAGATCGTCGAATTTAAATAAATTAGAGGCAGTTGATTCTGCTGACATATTACACCTACACACACTGGCACTTTGTCCACACATTATTGCATATTAGGGGCCTCATCACGACTTTGGCGGTAACCATTAAATCCGGCGGTAGCGCTATTACCGCCAGATTTAAGGGTCTGCCAAATCAGGACTTCGGTGCATTTCGCCCCAGCTCTGAGCTGGGAGGAAATCCGCCGAAAAATTGCGCTATTAGAGCGCAAATTTTCCCCATTGAGCCCAATGGGGAATGGGGCATTTCCGAATGGGCTCAATGGGGAATGGGGATTTACTTTAACACCAAACTCATGATCCGGCACTATTAGCGCCAGGGAGTTCGGCGGTAGGGCTAATACCGGCGGCGGTAATACCGCCGGGGTTACCGCCCAAGTCGTGATGAGGCCTTAGACCTAGTGACTGCAGCTTTAGTTTTACAGACCATAATCAAAACAAATAAATCGCAAGAAGGTTAATGAGCTGTTGATAGTATGTTATTAAAGGTTAAAATATTACATTGAAGATTTTCATTTGATGCAATGTCTATATTATTTCATGTTTTTTAAGCAATTTTATAATATTGTGATTTTTAACTGTGTTGTTGATGTTTTGTGTTTCAAATATGCTCTGTTTTGAGATGTTTATGATGTGGTATTTTATTTGTACATGAGTTCTTATGGCAAAAGTGCCGATATAAAACAGAATTGAAGTTGATTGTTGGAAGTTTGCAATTGAGGGTCAATCTAAGGCCGTGGTGGACCAGGTGTGTTTCATATATTTACCTAGGTGAGACGAGCAAGGTTTTTGTTCCATGCTTTTATTCAGTCTCTAGAATGGATTAAAAGGAATTTTCCCTTATCTATGTCTTCTCTTATTTTGAAATGCTAAGGCAGAGTTCCATGGGAGGAATACCATAAATGTGATAGAGGCAGAACATGCAATATCTTTGTAACATAATCCTGGTTGTAGTTCACAATCTTTCTTTTAGTGACTGGAATTACCATATGACATTGTATCGACTTTAGACTGATTTTTTCTCCCTTCATCAGGACATTTACAATAATCAGAAATGATTCTGTATAGGCTGGAGGAGTTTTAATTTCTCTCTCTTCTTGTTATTGATGTGACCATCTTAAAATAAGCCCGGCAGTGTCATTATTATCATAGTAACATGGTAAAACAGAACAAGAGACTAAGGAGTGTCATCGAGAATGGACAAGTCAAGATCCCATTTATTACAGGTTTGCAAACAAATAAACAGACAGCATATCACTAACCCACCACCGAAGCTAAAACACCTTGCCTCCAATTTACCTTCTTCTTATATCCCCTCATGGTCTGACCCTTTGCAATACATGTCACTTCTGTTTGATCTCTCCAGCCCCAAACCGTAACAATAGCACCCTTTGTATATTTCCAAAGTCTATCTTCCATTTCCATTCTGTCTCTCATCGTCACATGGTCCTGGTCCTATACTTGTAGGTCATCGATCTGGACTAGCAATGTGTTACTCACCGGACGGGAAGTAAACCAAATCGGTGGCCGGAAGACACAGGATTGAACTATTGATTGAAGAGCTAGGTCGGGGCCTCCAACCTAGCCTCCTCTCTGTGAGGGCACAAGACCTTTTTAACGATATGACCCTCTGCTGGGTAGGACCAGACAGAGGGACTGATCGCTCAAAAGGGCGGGGAGGACACGCCACCAAGAACCCAGCTGTAAAGGAAAAACAAGAGATGAGCAATTGGAAATTTAAGATAGATCCCTTTCCCTCGATACCTCTTTCTAGTAGTACCTGAACTATGCCCTCCCCTTGTTTCAAGGCAACCGGAACAACCTACAAGGAAGAGAGGAGAATGTAACCTATACTAACTATAGTGGTCGATTAGCTAAGGAATATGGAATCATATAAATAGAAAGCCCTTACCACTGATGTGCTGTTGAGTCTGTGTTGTCCCAAAGAGTTCATAAAACGGAGGTGCAAAATAACAAACGGGTAGGTTAGTTAGGGAACTGAACCCGGGTGGAACGAGGGCCGCGCTAGAGTCGGGTAGGTGCACTATCTGCAAGGCGTCCCTGTGCACTACTGAAGAATGTCCAATGGAAGTCTGATTGTGGAGAGGATGGTAACAGCAACAATAGGAAACACAATTGAGTTGGAGTATTGCAGTTGATGTAGTTCAGCGGCAAGGTACAATGAGTACAGGAAAAGCTTGTTAACAAGTGGTGAAAAAGAAGAGTCTTACCGATACCGTGATCACAAGTTTCCAAAAGCGGCAGGCATAAGCAGTCCGTGAAGGAGGAAACAGGTCTGGTACACGGGTAAGTGGTTTTCCAAAAGCGGCAGGCAAAAGCAGTCAGTGAAGGCGGAAGCAGGTCTGGTACACGGGTAAGTGGTTTTCCAAAAGCGGCAGGCAAAAGCAGTCCATGAAGGAGGAAGCAGGTCTGGTACACGGGTAAGTGGTTTTCCAAAAGCGGCAGGCAAAAGCAGTCCGTGAAGGAGGAAACAGGTCTGGTACACGGGTAAGTGGTTTTCCAAAAGCGGCAGGCAAAAGCAGTCCGTGAAGGAGGAAGCAGGTCTGGTACACGGGTAAGTGGTTTTCCAAAAGCGGCAGGCAAAAGCAGTCCGTGAAGGAGGAAACAGGTCTGGTACACGGGTAAGTGGTTTTCCAAAAGCGGCAGGCAAAAGCAGTCCGTGAAGGAGGAAACAGGTCTGGTACACAGGTAAGTAAAGTGGGATCGAAGACGGAACTTCTAAACACCGGGATGCAACTTTAATCATAAGCAGCGTTTCGCCCGGTTCTGAGGTTTAAATCAGGAAGGAGAAGGCAGAACTGGACGAAACCGAGGTTCACGCATCATCGCCTTACAGCTGACAGCGGGAGGTGGAAGGCTGGGAATCGTAGTCCAATTTGCCGCAGAGTGCTGCAGAGTGAGCCAAAGCCACTATTTTCCAGGCAGTTGCCAGTGGGCGTAAAATGGGTTTGCAATGTGACGCATACCCTTACGGAGGGCAATAATCTTCCTCCGGGCCTGCCGAGGCGTAACAGCATCCACCCCCAAAGGCGGCACCACCCCCCTACGGGCATGAAAGCGGCGAAGCAGGGACGGAGCATGAATATTAGATAAAGGCTCCCAAGACCTATCCTCAGGGCCAAAACCCTTCCATTCAACCAGGTAAAAAGGACTACCCCTCCGAAGTCGGAAATCCAGGATATCAGCCACCTCGAACTCATCATTGCCATCCACCCGCACCGGGGGCGGGCGGACCGGTAACCGCATATTGGCCGGACAAGGCTTCAGTAGGCTGACATGAAACACTGGGTGCTGTTTCCAGGACGAGGGCAATGAAAGACGCACAGAAACTGGATTTAGGACCTTAGTGACAGAAAAGGGGCCCACAAACTTGGGTAAGAGCATTCGTTTACCAGGCATTCTCAGGTTGCGCGATGACAGCCAAACCTTCATACCCACGCGGTAGTCGGGTGCAGGTGTCCGATGCACGTCAGCAAATTTCTTAGCCTTTGCCTGAGCATGCAGCAGGTGTTGACGAACGACCTCATGAATGGACTTGAGGTCCCGTACACATGCATGAGCTGCTGGATTGTCAATGGGAAGATCAGGATCCAGGGGCAAGGACCGCGGATGGTGTCCGTACAATGCAAAAAAGGGAGATACACCAGAAGCGGTATGCAGAGAATTGTTATAAGCAAATTCAGCAGGTGGTAGCAATGCCAACCAAGAGGCCTGGAAACGAAGTGTGAGGCAGTGCAGGTATTGCTCGAGAGTAGCGTTGAGCCGTTCAGTTTGCCCATCTGTTTGTGGGTGGAAGGCAGAGCTGAACCTGTCATCAATGCCCAGAGATGCCGTCAGAGCCCTCCAGAAATGTGACGTAAACTGCGGTCCGCGATCCGAAACCACAATAGAAGGCAGACCAAAGAAACGAAATACGTTCTTAAGGAATAATGAGGCCAAAGTCGGAGCAGAGGGCAAACCCACACAAGGAATGAAGAGCGCCATTTTTGTGAAATAATCAATTACCACCCAGATGGTATCAAAACCGTCCACCGGTGGCAGGTCCACAATGAAATCCATAGAGACCATGCACCATGGTTTGTGAGGAACCGGGAGTGACTGCAACAAACCCACAGGTTTAGACCGGGAGACCTTACATTGAGCGCACACAGAACAGGAGGCCAGATAGTTAGCCACGTCTTGTGACATAGACGGCCACCAGGCCCAACGACGGAGCAAGTCCAGAGTCTTCTTTTGGCCTGGATGAGCCGCTATCAAGGAGTCATGGGATAAAGCAAGGGCCTGGAGACGGGCTTTCCCCGGGGGCACAAACAGGTGGCCCTGAATATAGGGAAGTCCTTGTACCACATCAAAATTTAGGGCTACACATTCCTCTTTATGTGTATTCACCCAGTCCGGGATTAAAGAACAGAGCAAAGGATGTGGAGTACATGCACATACTACCCTAGAAGGCAGCAGAAGAGGGCAATCGGGTTTGCTTTGCTTCGAGTGAGAGGGCAGGCGAGACAAGGCGTCTGCACAAATGTTGAGACGGGCTGGCCTATACGTGATGGTGAAGTTGAACTGAGAAAAGAAAAGGTGCCAGCGGGCCTGCCGGGCAGTGAGACACTTCATTGATTCGAATGCCAACAGACTTCGATGTTCAGAGAAGACAGTAACCGGATGACGGGCCCCCAATAGGTGATGACGCCATTCAGAGAAAGCGTCCTTGACTGCCAGCAATTCTCTTTCCGTGATAGGATAGTTGCGTTCGTATGGTGTCAGCTTCCTCGAAAAGAATGCAACCGGATGAATCTCACCCGAATCCTGACAGGGTTGCGACAGTATAGCCCCGATGGCCATCCCAGAAGCATCAGCTTCCACAAAAAAGGGTAGGAGCGGATCGGGATGTTACAGCACTGGGGCTGAAGAAAAAGCCGCTTTTAAGGCCTCGAAGGCGGATTGCGCTTCTGGTGTCCATCGGTATGGCTGTTTTGAGCTAGTTAAAGCTGTCAAAGGAGCCGATATGGTAGAAAATGAAAAGATAAAGCGCCTGTAAAAATTCAAGAACCCCGGGAATGACTGTAGGGCTTTGGTTGTAGTAGGAACAGGCCATTCCAAAACGGCCTTAACCTTGGACTGGCTCATCCAGATACCCCGATTGGTAAGGTCATAACCTAGAAATTCAACCTCCGATGAATTGAAGATACACTTCTCGGCTTTGACGAAGAGACGGTTCTCTCTCAGCCTTTGTAAGACGAATCTCACATGTTCAGTGTGTTCACTCTTGGATGAGGAGTAAATCAGTATATCGTCTAGATAGACCACAACAAACCGGTCCAGACAATCGTGAAAGACATCGTTCATGAAGGCCTGAAATGTGGCCGGGGCGTTACACAACCCGAAGGGCATCACCAGGTATTCAAATAACCCGTACCGGGTCTTGAAGGCGGTTTTCCACTCGTCCCCTTCTCTTATGCGAACCAGGTTGTAAGCACCCCGCAGGTCAAGTTTCGTAAATATTATAGAGGATCCTAACTGATCCAACAGTACAGAGATCAGAGGTAGAGGGTACTGGTTCTTAACTGTGATTGTGTTTAATGCCCTGTAATCAATGCAAGGGCGAAGGTCACCTTCTTTTTTAGGAACAAAAAACAGAGGAGACGCTGCCGGTGATCTTGATGGTCTGATGAACCCTGTAGCCAATGCCTTATCAATGTATTCTTTTAGCACTTTGTCTTCTGGCAGTGTGAGCGAATAAACCCTGCCAGCAGGTATTTTAGCCCCCGGTACCAGGTCGATAGGACAATCATATGGTCTATGTGGGGGCAACTGATCTGCTCCACATTTATTGAAGACGTCCCGAAAAGAAGCGTATTCCCCAGGGATGCGAGGTTCAATGGCATTGGTAATGGCACCTATCAAGGCCATTGAGGCCACCAGGGCTTGACAGGAAGTACCGGAGATGCTACTAGTCTGAAAACACCTTTCGTTACAGACAAAGGAAGGAAATTGTACCACCTTCCTGGCCCAGTCGATGTCAGGATTGTGGTGTTGTAACCACGGAATGCCCAAAATTACACGAAGCTGGGGGGCCTTAATTAGATCAAATGCGAGTGTTTCAGTATGTCCATCGTCCGTCTGTATACAGACGAGAGACGTGCTTTGAGTAACCAGACCCGAGACCAGAGAAGAGCCGTCTACCGCATGTATGGCTTCAGGTTGTGGTTTAGAAACCACAGGAACGATATTGCTCATGGCATAGTCATAATCCATGTAATTCCCAGTAGCACCGGAATCAATTATAGCCTGAGAAGAGAAAGAACAGTCAGTTGTAGTGGTAAATACCACTGGCAGACTAACAGGTATGGTCATTGCCACATTCGAGTCCAAAGATAATACCCCCGGCGTAGGGACTCCTGCTATTGCCGAGTACTGGCGTTTCCCGCCTTCTTAATGGGTCTTTTTGGACAATCCTTGAGTTGGTGCTCAGACGAACCACAGTAAATACATAAATTGTTGGATCGACGATGTTCACGTTGTGCAGGAGACAACGGACCACGCACTGCCCCTATCTGCATAGGTTCAGAAGAAGCAGAGGAAGGAGGATTAACGGAATCAAGGGAAAGGGTTACTGGAGTCACATTCTTCCGTTCTCCCTTCCTTTCAGATCTTCTAGCATCTATTTGTAACACCAAACCAAGCAACTCCCCGAATGTGGTAGGAATCACTGGCACAGTAGCAAGGATGTCTTTTAACTCCTCAGACAATCCTTTGTAGAATACCGCAGACTTCTTCTCTTCGGGCCAATCCGTCTCGGCTGCCAACTGATTGAACCTAGTGAGGTATGCAAACAAGGAAGACGTACCCTGACGTAAATTTAAGAATTCTAGATCCGTGGCCTGTGACTTGTACCGGGTATCAAACACCCTATTCATGGCTGTAATAAGAGCGTCACAGTCATACAAAACATAGCTATTGGATTCAAGCAAGGGATTAGCCCAGGATGCCGCCGTCCCTCCAAGATGCGAAAGGACAAAGGCCGCCTTTGTGGTGGGATTGGGAAAGGCAGAAGGGCGACAAAGAAAATGCAATTTGCATTGGTTGATAAATGTCCGGTACTGCTTTGGATCACCAGAAAAACGTTCCGGAGGAGCCAATGGGAATTGGGTGGCCATCAGAACGGGGCCCGAGGCGAACCCAGAGGCGGAGGCTGAATGAGCTCCAGAACCTGAGGCAGTAGCACCGGACAGATCAATCCCCAGAGTCTGGGGTGCAGGTAAGGGCCTCATGTTGTCAATCCGCTGGTGTAAGGCATCATGTGCGGCAGTCATGTCTGCCCGTAGTTCGAATACCAAATGGACTAGAGTGGCCAACGGATCCGCTTCTTCCATGGCTTCTGATTTTGTTACTCACCGGACGGGAAGTAAACCAAATCGGTGGCCGGAAGACACAGGATTGAACTATTGATTGAAGAGCTAGGTCGGGGCCTCCAACCTAGCCTCCTCTCTGTGAGGGCACAAGACCTTTTTAACGATATGACCCTCTGCTGGGTAGGACCAGACAGAGGGACTGATCGCTCAAAAGGGCGGGGAGGACACGCCACCAAGAACCCAGCTGTAAAGGAAAAACAAGAGATGAGCAATTGGAAATTTAAGATAGATCCCTTTCCCTCGATATCTCTTTCTAGTAGTACCTGAACTATGCCCTCCCCTTGTTTCAAGGCAGCCGGAACCACCTACAAGGAAGAGAGGAGAATGTAACCTATACTAACTATAGTGGTCGATTAGCTGAGGAATATGGAATCATATAAATAGAAAACCCTTACCACTGATGTGCTGTTGAGTCTGTGTTGTCCCAAAGAGTTCATAAAACGGAGGTGCAAAATAACAAATGGGTAGGTTAGTTAGGGAACTGAACCCGGGCAGAACGAGGGACGCACTAGAGTCGGGTAGGTGCACTATCTGCAAGGCGTCCCTGTGCACTACTGAAGAATGTCCAATGGAAGTCTGATTGTGGAGAGGATGGTAACAGCAACAATAGGAGACACAATTGAGTTGGAGTATTGCAGTTGATGTAGTTCAGCGGCAAGGTACAATGAGTACAGGAGAAGCTTGTTAACAAGTGGTGAAAAAGAAGAGTCTTACCGATACCGTGATCACAAGTTTCCAAAAGCTGCAGGCATAAGCAGTCCGTGAAGGAGGAAACAGGTCTGGTACACGGGTAAGTGGTTTTCCAAAAGCGGCAGGCAAAAGCAGTCCGTGAAGGAGGAAGCAGGTCTGGTACACGGGTAAGTGGTTTTCCAAAAGCGGCAGGCAAAAGCAGTCCGTGAAGGAGGAAACAGGTCTGGTACACGGGTAAGTGGTTTTCCAAAAGCGGCAGGCAAAAGCAGTCCGTGAAGGAGGAAACAGGTCTGGTACACGGGTAAGTGGTTTTCCAAAAGCGGCAGGCAAAAGCAGTCCGTGAAGGAGGAAGCAGGTCTGGTACACGGGTAGTTGGTTTTCCAAAAGCGGCAGGCAAAAGCAGTCCGTGAAGGAGGAAACAGGTCTGGTACACGGGTAAGTGGTTTTCCAAAAGCGGCAGGCAAAAGCAGTCCGTGAAGGAGGAAACAGGTCTGGTACACAGGTAAGTAAAGTGAGCCGCAGCCACTATTTTCCAGGGCAGTTGCCAGTGGGCGTAGAATGGGTTTGCAATGTGACGCATACCCTTACGGAGGGCAATAATCTTCCTCCGGGCCTGCCGAGGCGTAACACAATGTCAGGTGAGGGGCGTTGGGCTATCAACCGCATATGTCCTTCCAGTGAAAAATAGGGCTCTTTTGTTTAGACCAGTACAAGTCGGCATGATCCAAAAATGGCTGTGGGTGGCCTTCACTGAGTCCTCCCAATAGATCCTGAAAATGCTGCCTCAGCAGTGCTACAGCATATATTGCATTAAAGAGCCTTCAAGGCAAGCATTACCACAAGCCAATAAATGATGATTTCCCTACCCAATGTCTGCTATGATTTTAAAGGAAAATTATGAACACTGGTGCATTTAAATAAAGGAGTGAACCTTCAGATATTCAGATATCCACCCAAACTCTTCCTCCAAAATAGTCATTTAGCCACATTTATTACCATTCGTTATCGCATGCCTTTATGTCATCATTATAATAGAAATCCTCCCCCCAGGGGCCATCAACATTCACAATAGTTTTGCAGCAATTCTATGCATTGTAATCTCTGCAAAAAAACTCCTAAGAAATTCACTCATTTAGGATGTTAATAAATATATATATATATTTCTGACAAGATACATGGAGATTTTAACTAAGCAATAAACCTTGACAGCAGGGGCATTACTGGGTCAGGTAATGCCTCGGGCCAGTTAGAAAACCGAGCAAAGCAATTGATTTAACGTTACCCCGGGGCAATTCTTGCCTCGGCAATGCTTCCGCCCATCTGGGTTTATTGCTTTTGTTACCCCGGCATGTTGTACTGGTATACTAATTGTTTTTTTTTCCAGTTTCAGAAATGGCGTGTTTGCTGTTTTTCAACTTGAAAAAAACTACAATGCAATATGGCAGCCATGGACGAGGGTGAAGGGAGCTACACATAGCCGCTTTCCCTTTCCATGGTGGTCATTGCAGCAATGGTGATGTTCCAGAAACACTAGTGTTCCTGTGCTGGCGATGGGACAAGGCAGTGCAAGGTAAGTGGGGTGGGGGTATTGGATATGTGAAAAAGGGAGTTGGGGATAGGAACGCAGGGAGTGCGGGGCACACTTACCTGGTTCCAAGTGGAGAAGAGTACTGCCTCCTGCTTCCGAGGAGGCTCAGAGTGGGATTTACCAAGTGGTAAAGCCCCCGTTCTGAGTCTCCTGATTGGCTGGGAGGCCACCACCCCCTCTTGCCATGTACTAATATACATTTCAACAGTGTTTCATGCTTTGAACATTCGGATACTCTTCTATCTCTATAGACATTTTAAGACTTTTCCCATCTGAATATTGTAATACCTTTTTCAATATTAAATTGTGCTTTCAAGCATATTTTTCTGAATCATTACAGGTGGTGTATTTTCTGAACTTCTGTTAGGGAGAATTTTCATTTTAGTGTATAATTCCTCCCACCTTAGAGACCCCAGCTCTTTTGCTGAACTTTGGGACTGTGTACTTTTAATCCTATGTATGTTCTGTGTTTGTTTTTGGAGTCTGACAAATTGCATGGGCATCATCCTTTTACATTGTGACACAGAGCACCCTCAGTGCAGTGTCACAGAGAAATCCTTTGGATCTCTGCTTAGGTTTAAATACCTTCTCTTGGATAACTACTGTTTCCAAGAGTAGTAAAGTGAAATTGACTTTACTTAAATTTTCCTCTTTATAGACCCAGCACACACTATCTTACAACAGGGTGCTGGAGGGGTTACTTAGTATCCCCTTTGTGTAACTTCTCATGTAATATTTTTATGTTACCCTTTCTACAATTAATGGCAGGTGGCAGTGGTTTATTTTTTACTACCATTTTGTGTTTTTACCGCGGGCTGAGTTCGCAGCTGCAGTATAGCAGACATGGGTGCCCATTTTGTCGAAATGGCCCAGTCTTCTTTTTTCGCCATTTCTTGTTGGAACGGTCCTTCTTGAGATTTACTCTGTACGCCAAAACCAGGTTTGGTCCATTTGTTTGTTTTCTCTTTGGCGAGATTCACTGGTGAAGCCTGCCTCTTGTTCCAGTGTGTCTGGCAGGGCAGGAAGCAAGGGAGGTTCCAAAATCTCCCTGTGCTTAGTCTCCTTGGTCACAAGAATGTATCCAAAGGTGATTGGCCGGCTGGCTGTCCTTGGAGGACAGCCACCCTGCTGTGTGAGTGACAGCTAGGCTGCAAATGAATGGAAGAAACTTGCATAAAACGCAAGGTCTTTTGCAAGGAAGGCAGAGTCGACCACTGGACGAAGGAAACGAAAAAAGAAACTGGAAGAGACACTTGCTGCAACTCATGTATCGTTGGTTTGCCCAGTGATGCCTTGCTGCAGTGCTGAAGCTCCTATTTTGACATCGACTAGAGAAGCCCGGAACGGACGACTTCGCCCCTTTGGTTGGTGGGACCAATCAACCCCAAGATGAACTCAACTGAAACCCCTCTCTCTGCTGGCTGTTCTTACATTGCTGCTGCAGGAACTGAGTGCCAGGGGACAGGAACACCAGAATCGAGTGCATATTTTTTAAGCTGGAACCGAGCTCCAGGAAGATCCTCCAGACTCCCTCGAAGCAGGGTTGACCAAGCCTGAGCCAATTCAACAGAGTGCTGGACCCCAGAATCAAGGAGAGTCCACAAGGTGTCCAAGCACCGCAGTGGTGCTATTAGCGAGAAGCTGAAAGCGCAAAGTGCTGGTGATCTGAATTGCGCCCATTGCTGCCGCCAACCTTCGCCAACCCAGAGGTCCTCCCTTTTGTCCCCACAACTGAGGCTCAGGAACAACAGGATCTGCAGGAACTACAATAGGAACAGAAGCTACCTGGATCCTTTTTCTTCAGACTCAAGGTACTGTAATTAAGGGGTACTTACCTCGTGTGTGTAGCTTGCTTGCTCTCAGTTGAGATTTGCATTGGCTGCCCTTTGCAGAGTTTCTTGCAGCTTTGCCCTTCACAAACCTCCCAGCTTGTGGCCCAACAGTGATTTCTTTTTCAACAAAACTCTCTTTAACATTGTGAAAGACATTTACTTACCTTCAAGAAGTGCCTCAGCTCCCATAGACTTTGCTTAACTGACATTGGCTGTCCTGGCTCCCTGAAAGACTCTTCTCAACCTCTGACTTTGTGTTTAACTATCCCTCCAAAAAGTCATACATACCTTACTTTTATAGGTAGGAAAGGGTTAATCTACATTGCATTGGGGGGTTCAAAAGATGTTACCTATTGGAGAAACTTGTTAACCATTGTTTCCCTCCCAAATCGTTTCCTTTTTGCCACAACTTCAGTATTATCAGTTAAGTGTTTAAAGTGATATATTAATGTCCACAGTGTCCTAGCAATTGAAGTCACCGCAGGGTGTAGGAAAATCTGTGTGCCATCCCAAAACGGTATGTAATTACTTTATTCAACTGAAGGAGTGTATTTTGAAGTGTATTTTTATTGTTGCCAAACCATATTTGGTCGATATGAAAGAAGCAAAAAAGAATGGTGTCTAAATGCCCTAACTGTACAAAGTTTTCTCTCTTTTAAAGCCTATTCATATTACTAATTTTGGATAACTGTTTGCAGAGTCAAAAAAGAAACCTAAGCTAAAAAAAAATAGATCTATTGTTACACAATGTGCACAGGTTACTGAATTGTTCATTACAATCCCTTAGAAGGAGGTATTTGTTCTTTCTTTAAAATAGGGGGAAACAGAGTTGACATTACGATTCTAATTATCGCATTTCAAAATCATTTAAAACTGCTTTGTTAAGATGTGAAAACCTTACATTTGATTTGAATCTCAAGAGATCAAAAGACCACCGTTCCATACAGACACAACATTATCTCATGCTTATTGTGTGCCTTTGTTGCTTAACCTTATATGAATAGTATTGCATAATCTCATTTCAATTCTGTCATAACTAATTTGCATATATTATAACATTGTCATGGCAAATGGACGTGTTTGATGGAGGCTTTGTTCTGCTTGTGATGCATGTGTTTCAGTGATAAAAGATACATGACCATATTTAAAAGTGTCACGTCTAATATTAATGTTCCAATGTTGCAAGGATTTCATTTGTTTATACACCTTTGAAATTGTGTAACTCTGTCTGCAATGAGAAGCTGTTCAAGCTTCTTTGCAAAGCGATTTGATTTTAAAAGTATGGACTTTATTTTAGTAAACTCACATTACATTATTGAGAAAACTCCAGAGATAATGTAACGTTTACTCACAGGAACACAAAATGGTATAGGCGAATGATATTGTCAAATGACTGCAACTGCGATTAGTAATTGTAGGGTCTGAGTAATCTCACCATATCGATTCATATCACCAACATTAGTTGCACTCAACGGACGGTGCCATCTAGAAAGCAATATTGTTCTGCACAACATATATGATAATAATGACATGAGTGCAAAATGAACCCAACTACAACTGAAGCAAAACATGCAACCGTTGTTCTCACAATGTATGTCTTTATAGATGTACATAGCGTGCATTGGACAACATGTTCACTCTTTACTTTTTGAACATGCAGTGACATCATATAGAAAGTGGGTTGGACAAAAGGGACAGGAAAAGGCAGAACAAAAGGGAATGTGGATTCAGCAGGAAGGGGGAAAGACCAGGAGGCAAACTAGGTTGTTCACCATGTAAGTAATACATCCCTGTGTGAAATTTGAGTGAATTCGCGTTTATTAAACAAATATACAGCACTAAGAAGCGCTACATCTGGTGTCAGAGCCTGGGATCCTTGCCGCCGTTACCACATTCTTGGTACTGTCTGCCATTCTGCGTGTTTGTGATCAATGTTGAGTATCTTTACTGCTCTAGGTGGGTGTTATTATCATGACTACAAAGCCCTGATAGCCCGTCAGCCACCCATGTCTCAGCCAGAGGCACCACCAAGGGGTGGCCAAGGGGGGCCATGGTGACCCTTATAAAAACGCTGGTCCCCCCCACCGGCCCGAAATTCAGTTTTGTGTTTGTTTTAGTGTGCCACACCAAGATTTGCAGTGGCCCACATCTATGAACATTTTCTGGGGGCACCACTGGTCTCCGCTCTCACACAGCCTCCATTCAATGCACTCCTTATACAATGGTGGCCATCTTAAGTAAGGATGACCTGCTTCAACTATATGCTTTACCATGAAAGTTGCCATGACACACTTCTTTGCTGATGGCTTTTAGTACAATGTTTTCCTTCTAATATGGCAACTGGAAAATCTAAACATTCTTTTTTTTTTTTTGATACAGCTGAAATCAATCAACTTTTCAAAATTACATAATCGGACAAATGAAACAATTAAGAATTACATTTTTACTTAACATTGGAACAAAACAAGAGACAGTGAAGCAATTTAAAAAAAAAAGGTTAGGTGTACATGCATATACCTCTTGAACAAACCAGATAAATAATCGATTTAGTCCCATGAAGACTAAAATAACATCCAATATTTACGCATAAAATTGTAGAACAGAGTACTTAAAAGTTAATTTCAGTGGGTAAAATGGTTTCCAAAAAATGAACCAGGGACTTTATAACCGAAAATCTGGGACTATTAAATAAGATGCTCCATGTCTCAATTTCATCCCATTCCATATGCAAATTCATCAAATTAGTAAATTGTTTAACTCGTATGTCCTTTAAATAGGGACATGTTACTATCAGATGTTGCAATGTTTCTTACACACTAAGGGATTCACAAAATCGATAAAAGTTACCATCAGGTGGGATGATTTTTTGCCTCTCCAGGACTTCCCGCGTAGGCCATAGGTTCATCCTTACACGTAAAAACGGATTCCTGATTTTTGCCGAAGGACATTTCAATAGATAATCGGCCACTTTCCCCATCCGTTTAATGCCAAACAATTTGGTATTAAAATCTCTGTATTTTGAACAAACATTATAATTTTGGATCCAGACCCATTGATAACATTTAACTTTGGCTCTTACTGGATTTTCAATTAAATACTGTAAAGAGATGTCAGCTTCCAGTAAAGTGTTCAAGACAAGACTTCGCCATTTCGAAGCAAAGATCAGAGTGGAGGAGGACAAATAGCAGGCAACCGTGCTCAATATGTTATTATTAGTAGCGGCAAGCAAACACTTACGAAAAAAGGAGCACATTCGCCATTTGACCCTGCTAGATAGTGGATTTAAACCCAATTCAAAACGCAGGGTGGGCATGGGCAAACAGTTTGGCAGGTGTAGCACCTTTCTCCAAAAGGTAGCCTCCAATTTATCCCATAAGTGATCATTGGAGTACAGTTTTGATTCAACGCCATAAGTAAGTATGGGGATGACTTTTTGTTCGTAAAACATAAACAAGTGCTTTAGCGAAAATTTGCCATGCTTACAGACGAGAATTTTGGCCTGTGACGTGAGAGTCATAAGTTTAGCTTGCAACATATTCGAATATATCAAATCACCTACACTATTTTGAAGGAATAAACCTAGATATTTATATTCTGAAACTATAGCCATTGGTTCTTGTTGCAGGTACCAAACTGTATTTTGTAATTTGGATCTCCCTGAGGGCCTACAGACCATGATCTGCGATTTTTCCAGATTTACAATTAATTGATTTTCCAGGGCATATTCAGACAGAGCAGAAAGTAAGTTCTGGAGACACTTTGGCGTTTGGGAAACCAGAACCAGGTCGTCAGCATATAGGAGCCACGGAATACACTGACCACCTATTTCAGGGGCATCCGACAATATCCGAAGGAAGGAATGACCCATATAAACAATAAACAAATTAAACAATATTGATGCCAAGATGCACCCCTGTTTTAGTCCCAAGAAGGTGGCAAAAGATGACGAAAGGTGGCCTTCAATAGAGAGCCTTACACGCATAGAAGTATCTGTGTGCAACTAAATGATGATTGACAACAGAGAAGGAGGACAGTCAAGAGCGTTTAACTTATGAAATAGTAAATTACGATTTATAGAGTCAAACGCTGAACGAAAATCAATAAAAGCAAAATATAAAGATTGTTTCCTGGACGTGTATTTAGACTTAAGAATGTTTAATGTAGTCATGTTAGGAAGAGTACCTAGGCCACTGACGAAGCCTGATTGTAAAGGATCTGTTTTAGCACATTCTCTTGCCCAGTTTTTCAACTGCCTCAGGATTATTTGTGAGTAGATCTTCCCAGGAACATCAAGGAGGGAAATAGGACGATAACTAGCTGGATTGGCTCGATCACCTTTCTTATAGATGGGGATAACAATCGACTGATTCCAGGACAATTGAATCTTCTGGGTAACATTAATAGTTTCAAATATAAGAAGCAGTATGTCCGCCCAGATGTCCGGGAATTGTTTAAGATGTCTATTAGACAGGCCATCCGGCCCAGGAGCTCGAGAATTACTTACTTGTTTTATGAAATACAAGATATCGTCTCTATCAAATGCTATATGAAAGGGAGGTAAGGAGTCAGGCATAAATAAACCTGACCGTGACGGGGGTGGTGCAAACAAGGCAGAATAATGCTGAATCCACCTAACCTCCATCACATCATTCATTTGAATCGCCAGCTGATGCCCTGATGTGACTTGATTTATAATATTCCATGACTGGGCTGTGTTCTTAGAGGCCAAGGCCTTCAGCATGTTATTTCCATCAATTTGATAAAGCTTGGCCCTCAGCCCTCTTACCCAGTTTCTATACTTAGTTTTGATATTAGCAAGAACAGATGCTCTCATAGATAGCAGAAGGTTAGCAGTGGCCCTCCTATCTGCGCGCAACCTGACTTTCCTAGCTCTTATTTCATGGTCATAGCTATGAAGATGAGGTGTTTGTTTATGTTTATGTGCAATAGAGCCTGATTGGAACAATTGGATTAGATCATGATATACGGTGTTAGCAGGGACATGGCCCCGTTTCCCACTATTCAATTCAGCATGATAGCAGTTTCTAAAAGCTACCAAGGATGTCTCAGTCCATGTCAATCTATTCCGAGCAGAATTAACATTAAAGGGGCCCGGTATGGAAGCAGAGTTGGCATGATTAACTAAGGAATTTGAGGACCAAATCATATGCAAGATATTATGGTCACTTAGATCTGATTGAATTATTTCAAACGCTGTGACATTATTTAACATATGAGGAGATGTATACATAAAGTCAATAATTCTCTCGGACCTTCCTCGATGCCAGGTGGACCTTGGAGGAATGTCCTGTGAAAAAGCTCCATTTACCATGAACAAATTGTGAGATTTCACGAGAATCTAAACATTCATAAAGAAAGATAGACATGATGCACTGAAAGATACATAGTTGACAAACGGCACACATCATGCCAGACTGGGATAATGATGGAGAGGCTACCTTTCGATGCCCTTGCCCAGTCAACATGAGTATTGAGTTTTGAGCAAGAGCTAGGTCCAAAATGAGAAAGGTGGATCAGACACTTTGAAAATGAATTAGAGGCACAGAATGAGAACTACTCTTAGAAAATACGTGATGTTCTTGTTTATTAATCTAGTCGGTGATGAAGTTAAAGACTTAATACCCATCTATCTGCAAGACAAAGTGAGTAACTATACTGAACGAAGTGCTTGCTTGAAAGAGTAATTTAAACCACAATGGAACATCGGCCATGAGAGGCATCTCTTTAACGGGACATGCCAGCTTGAGGATGAGCCTCTGGATATGTTTGTCACAGACCTCTTAAATTAGTATTGCATTGTGACTTTCACATATATGAATTTCTCTCCAGATAATTGTGACTTTCACATATATGAAACGGTCTCCAGATAATTGGGAGCAGTGTCTGCTTATTTTTCAGTAAAAGGTTCATTAAAGAGCATCTTCCTGTGACAAACATTCTCACAATGGCCCGAACAGTGGTAAGAGTTTGAGAACAAGAAGCACAAATGGAGGACATTTCACCTAAAAAACCTGAGTCAATACACCACATGACACACAAATGTAGAACATCGAGAACCATCAATGATAACATTTTCTCTCTCACCCCAGCTCTCGCTGATCTTTGTAACCACTCCTTTGCTACAGGTTCTTGTCCATCCTCCCTCAAGCACTCCCCTGTGCGCCCCTCTTTAAAAAACACTGTCAGAAGACCCTTCCTGCTTGGCCAACTATCGCCCCACCTCCATCACCCCTTTCCTGGGGAAATTGCTTGAGAAGCTGGCCCTCCCCCAACTTAACTGCTACACTGAACTTGTTGACGGTCTTCCCGATCATCAATCTGGATTCCGAACAGCCAGACGCACTGAAACTGCTCTTCTAAAGACCTGTGAAGAACTGCTTGCATCCCTTGATTCCAACTCCCCTGCTGTCCTCATCCTCCTTGATTTCCCTTCTGCATTTGACACAGTGAACCATTCCATCCTAAAAAAAAAGGATCCATGACACCCTTGGTATCTCAGAGTTTGCACTCAACTGGCTTAGCTCCTTCCTCTCTGATCGCTCTTCCAAAGTCATACTTGGCACCTTCTCCTCCCCGACTTCCTCCTCCACCTGTGGCATCCACCACGGCTCCATTCTTTCGCCTTGGTTCTTTAGCATGTACCTTACTGTGCTGGCATGAATCATGTCCTCATTTTCCCCTCCCTAACTTCCAGTGCCATGTTGATGACACATAACTCTTCAAACTTCCTACAGATGCCCTTGCACCCTGCTTCATCACTGACTGCCTCTCAACCATCCAAGCCTGGTGTACCGCTCATGAACTTTGCCTCAACGGCAGCAAAACAGAGATCCTCCCTACTGGAATCCTGACACCCAACGTCTTCCCTTCACTTTGGCCTTCTTCCATGTGATCTCCCCCTGCTCCCTCTTCAGAAGCCAGAAACCTCAGAGTCATATTCGACTCCTCTCTCTCCTTCCTCCCTCATACTCAGGACATTGCCAAGAAGTCCTACTTTCAGCTTTTCTTTCTGAAAGGAATTCTACCTTTCTCCACCTTCCCACAGAGACTCAATGTTACCCGTGCTCTGGTTCTTTCTAGGCTTCACTATTGCAATAGTCTCCTCGTTAGCCTACCTTCATCCACTCTACGACCCCTCCAGCTAATCCAGAATAGGGCAGCAAGCCGTATCCTTGGACTTAAGCCCAAGGAGCACATCTCTCCTGCCCTACAAAGTCTCCACTGGCTCCCGATTGCAGCACAGATTACATCCAAATCCCCCTGCATCATCCACAAGGCTGTCTGGGCCGGGACCACTCTATCTGCAACTCTTTCTGACCAAATACTCCACCTCTAGACACCTGTTTTTCTCTAGCACCAACTCCTTTCGTGTGAAGAGGTTTGCTAAACAAAGAGCAGGTGGTCGATCGCTTTCCTCAGTGGGCTCCCTTATTTAGAACAGTCTCTCCCTCCCTCTTTGTCCTGCACGGGACCTCCTTGAGTTCCGGAAAAGATTCAAGACCTTCCTCTTCACCTCTTCTTTCCCTCCCTCTCTCCCATGCTAATCACACAGTAGATTGACTGGTGTGCAGGGCCGTTATGCATCCTTGTGGCCCTTGCTTCCCACATCTTATCATCCCAGCTGCTGTCTATCCTCTGCACTTGCCGCAGCTCACCCTCCACCAATGGAGATTGCACTTATCTTTCCTCATAGCACTTCAACTGCTGCTCTCCATGAGAACCACATCACCTATCCCATACCCATCTCCCCTCTGCACTTGCACATTTTAAACACTCACAAGGCAAAGAAGGTTTGTCTACCGCATTCTCTCTTCTTATTCATTTGTATTTCATTATTTAATACTGTTTTAATTACATTGTCTATCATACCCTGCCCCCTTCATGTTGCCCTGTTATTGTTATTTTTATGGTTGTTTGGCATTTATATAGAGCTCTATATATCATTAGTATGACCTCACAGCGCTGGTAGATTGAAGGCCCTCAGGGACTGTAGTCCAGGTCAATTGAGAGAGTAAGTGTCATAGGGTGCTTGGTTGCACCAGTTATGTGTGCAGCTGATGCAATTGCCTGATGGTAGCTGCGTCATAGCATTAGGTGTGGTGATATTGTTATCAGTTGGATGTGTGCAGTCTGGCGCTGGTCACCAAGACTGAATTATTGGCTGTGTTAGGCCTGTGTAGGACACTTATGTGTGCAGCTAGGCCGGTTTGTCATGGGATGTAGCTGCGTTTTATTAGAACTATGAGGTGTTCATGGGGTGATGTTCGCATGTGAACAGCTAGGCTGGAATTGATTGAGGGGTGTAGCTGCACTCTAATTGTGTGTTGGTGTAGAGTAGAGAGTAAGCAAAGTGATATGGGAGGTGAGTGTTTGGGAGTAGTTATGATCTAAGGAGTTCGCTATTCCGTATTTGAAGCGTGCGTTTGTTCAAATGTGACTTAATGAGTGTAATCAGTGGTGTCATTGCACGGGATCTCATTGAGTATTTGTCATCGGGTTGCAAGGCTCAGTCGTCTCAGATGGTCATGGTTGGATTACCCAAAGAACCACGTTTCTAGAGTTTTGCGGAAGGTCATTTAGTATTGGGTGTGTCGAATATGTGGGTGAAGTGAGTTCCACAGAGTTGGGGCCAAGGTTGAAAAGGCAGCTCCTCCGATCCTGGCAGAGTTAGAGGTTGGAATCACTAGCAGGAGGGCTGTGCTTGATCTTAGGGTGCTGGATGTGAGGTAGGGTTTTATTATTTCTTATAGGTACAATGGGCCGGTCTTGTGCACTGCACGGTGGTTGATGGATAGGGTCTTGAAGGTGGCCTTCATCCGACTTGGAGCCAGTGGAGGGTTTGGAGAGCTGGCAAAATGTGGTCTCTATGAGTCAGGTCAAGGAGCAGTTTTGCAGCAGTGTATTGGGATTTTTTGGAGTTAGTTGATTTGGAATGCAGGAGTTCTTAGGTACAGGGAGTTGGCATAGTCCAGTCTCAACATCACAATAGACATAACTTCAGCCAGTCTGTTTGGGTAGGAGAGGTAGGGAAATATGCGTCTGAGAAGTTTGAGGTGGTTGTGACAGCATTTTGACACGTTGTTGATCTGACGGGAAAGGGTTAGGCCTGAGTCAATAGTGCAGCCTAGGTTTTTCACAATATTGGAGGGGGAGGGGGAACGAGGGCTGCGGGCCAAGTGAGCAGATGTCGCGGAAGGGCAGTATTGCCACACACCATGATTTCAGTTTTATCAGGGTTTAAAAGGATATGGTTTATTGTCATCCAATGGTCGATATCATGGAGACAGGTTTCAAGGTCAGGATGGGGGTTGGTGCCTGACTTTGGAATTCTTAGGATAATTTGGGTATCGTCAGCGTAGTTGTAACAGGAGATGTTGCGTGTGCGGATGATTCCTGGTAGAGTGGTCATACAGAAGTTGAAAAGGAGAGAATATAGGCAGGCGCCACGGGGTACTCCAGTGTTCACCGAGTGGCAATTGAGACAAAAGTGGAGTGGAGGGTTATTTGTGGGTGCGTTGAAACAGTATTTGATTCCTGTATAAGTGCCTAAAAAGAGAACAATAAACAAATAAATAAATAAGCATACAAAATTTGCAATATGCACACTCATGTGTACCCTTGAACAGTCACACTACAGATGTGGCTTACCTTATTCACATGGGGATATGTGTCCTGAATTAGGAAAACACAGCCACTGTGACAAAGGCAAGCACATGGCAAAAAGTGTGTCGAGCAATGCTGGACAAATATCCTTGAAGAACATTGAAGAATATTACAAGGTGCATCTGCAATACAAAACTGAGGAGCCCCTCAGGAGACACCTGTTGAGAGACTGCATTCACGGGCAGGTTATAGCGCACTACTGTAACTTTGTTTACAAGACATTATAAAGGATCTGCAGCTGCACCCCTTCCCCAGACCAGTTAAGAAATGAGCTGTACATAACTTTGTATTTTGCAGAATGCAGCTAAAGAATCATAAAATGGATCCCCTTGCAAGTTAGTGATGCAAAGACCTGATGCACTGAGTGTATGTTATGTTGTCTTATTTGGTTTTATAAAGCGCTCATTCGCAGAAGCTTCATGGTGCCGAAGAACATCAGGAAGAAAAGGTGTTTAAAACAGAAAGATGTTTAGCAGGCAGGAGAAGCTATCGTGGTTAGGGGTAGCCTGAATTCGGGAAAGGTAAAGCGTTCTATAGCTTGGCCACAGCAACTGTACAATTAACACATATGTGTGGCATACATCTTGAGCTTTCTGGATGCTTTGTACTACAACTCTCATGACACCTTTGATGAGGGTTTTAGTCAGCAGCAGTGGCAAGTAACCCCCCCCCTAATATTGGAGTTTATTTTTATGATTTCTGAAGTGCTGCTCCAGAAAGTGAATGCTGCACTCTTATGGTTTGGTTAGTGGTACATTCTACTTTGCAGATAATGTAACCATGCCATTGGGAGTGACACATCTAACTCTGTCCTTTTATGGAACAACAGCTGTGTCCAAGAGCTCAGCTGATCATCATCACAGACTCTGTGGCTTTCAACATTTAGAACTCAGATGTCCGGTGGAAGGGAATTCCATGCAAGTGGAGCTAGAACAGAGAAAGCGCGGAAGCGAGAGGAAGCACAGGGAGTATGAGGAGCCACAGGGGTAGTCGAGGAGGTAAAGCAAAGATTACGAGAAGGCTTGTACAGTTGGATAGAGGAGGTCAGATACAGTGATGCCTTACCATTTATAGATTTGTGAACCAGGAGAAGACATTTGAATCTTGCCCTGTTTTGTATCGTCAGCCCTCCAGCCTGGTGACAGTACGAGGAAGTAGTTGTGAGAATCCTGGTATCAAAGTTAATGATTTTGTCGAACGGACAGAAAACATAGTTGGGGAGACCAAAAGGATGCTGGCACAGTAGTCCAATTTAGAGAAGACAACAGTGGTTAAGAGATGCTTGGCAGCATTGAAAGAAAGGTAGTGCCTGATTTTCCTATTATTTAGGAGGTTGAGCCGAGCTGCTGTTTCAGTTTTGAAGATGACAGTAGAAAATGAGTGAGAAGCATCATAGATGACACTGAGGGAGAGTGTCGGGTGTGAACTGGATAGGCAGAGTTACAGAGGGGTGAGAGCTTTTGGCAGGAAAAAGCACCTGTTTTGAAAGTGTGAAGCCATACAATATTTAATCTCAGAGAGACAGTTGGACATTTTGATAGAGAGATCAGAGGAGAGTTCAGGAAAAGAGAAAAGGATTTGAATGTCATCCGTGAAGAGTTGGTATGAGAACCCAAAAGAGGAGATTATTTCCCCAAGAGCAGAGATGTAGAGTGCAAAGAGGAGCAGGCCCAAGACAGAGTCTTGTGGATCACCAACAGTTAGAGGAGTGTTTTGAGAGGTGTTGTTGCTCCAGGAGACAGAATTGGCAAAGTGCAATGTAGGATTCAATCCAGGCAAGGGTTTGATCAGCAAACCCAAGAAGAAAGAGAGTATAAAGGATATCAGAGTGATCAACAGTGTACAAGGCAGCAGACAGGCCAAGGAGAATTAGGATAGAGGATATGTTGGACTGTTTAGAAGAGGCAAAGACGTTGGACACATTCATGAGAGCAGTTTCCGTGCAGTGCCAGGAGCGGAAAAACCTGCTTGTAGGGGAGCTCAAAGGTTGTGAATGTCTAAGAATTTGGTAAAATGGTTGAAAGCAACCATTTTGAGCACTTTAGAGTAGTGCGGAAAGAGAGACACATGGCAAAAGTTAGTCAGTAGGTTCACAACAGCCCCTTGCTTTTTTAGGATTGGGATGACCATGGCTGTTTTGAAAACAGAGGTAAAACAAGCAGAGTCGAAGGACAGCCTGAAGAGTTCAGTTCAGTGAGAATCCACTAAACGGACAATAGGCTTGACTAGCTGAGGAGAAAGAGGGTCTGGTGAGGCACAAGAGGAGATGGCCTTCATCAGTACAGATAGCACTTCATCAGTATTAGTGTAACTAAAGTGAGAGATAGAGGCAGAGGATGATGGTAGAGTAGGCAGTGTGTACAATGTAGGAGGAGGGAGTGTGAGGAAGGTCAGCAGAGAGTGTCTAATTTTGGAAATGTTTGCAGCAAAGTATTGAGGTAGGTCATTGGCTATGAGAGTGGAGTTGATAGTCATAGACTTAGGATGGAAGGAGGAGGGAGTTTAGGGTTCCCTGTAGCTGGGGAGGACGGTTGGAGTGAGTGTCAATGAGGGGTAGGTAGAATTCCCTTTTCGCTCTATCAAGCGTGGACATGAGAGATTTCAGGGCAGGGAGGTGGTGTTGCAGGTCTTCATGTGAGTGGGTACACTTTCAATTGCACTGCAGCCAACACATGCCTGTGTAGACATAGCGTATGAATGGGGTGACCCATGGTTGAAGATGCTGAGAAAGTAAGCAGTGGAAAGTGAAAGGAGAATGAGTCAAATAGTGGGTTTTGGAAACTGGAGAACACCATGTAAGTTAAAAAGGCATCGGATGTGAAGGAGGAGAGTAGGCACTGTAGTTCGGAAAGAAACGGTGGAAGTACAAATGGTTTAAATGTCCTTTTAGTAATGGGTGAAGCAAGTGTTGAGGAAAGGTCACAGGGTAGAAAGGAGATGGTTGTGGAAACAATTGAGTGATCAGATATGGATGGTATGATATGACAAAAGGTGAAGACAGAAAGCATAAAAGGTACAGGACCTCTGCAGGTTTAGTAGTAGTGTGAGCCAGAGTAGGTGCTATGCCCAGTACTCGTCACTGGACTCCTGAAGAGCAGTAGATATTTAATCAGAAAATGGTTTGTGTGATTGTGAATATAGTGGGATATTCAAACATTACTGGCATGCATACGTCAGCAACTGGTCATGCACTCAGTCACTACAACAGCTATCTTTATCCTAGCCACACATGCCACCAAACAACTCGTCTTCAATCTTTTCGAAGACTGACTTATACCAAATAACAATTCATTGGGCCTCATTCCAAGTCTGGCAGTCTGGAAATAAGGGTGCCAATAGCAACATACTGGCACCCTTTCTGGAATGCCAGACTACAAGAATGCCTGCAGGGGCCGGTGCTCCCAGCAGGTCTGACCTGCCAGGAGCACCAGCCGCGGCAGGCATGGTTTCCACGGAAGCACTGGCACCGTTAGAAACAGTGCCAGTGTTTCTGTGTCACCATTCCCGTGGAGTCCTATTGGACTCCATGGGAATGGGGACTTACAGTTCCCACCACCTGACATCCTGGGCCATTGGAACTTGTAATATCCCGGTGGCACCGGGATATCAGGTGGTGGAAACAGTGTTATGAGGTTGTCGGCAACCCACCGGTAGCACCAACAGGTTACGGCTGACATTGTAATGAGGTCCATTGTCTTTCCATAGTCTTGTGCAATGAAGTGACTGTCAGTTTTTGTGAATGCCAGTTGCTCAACATGTAGCACTGTATATATTTACCTGCAATTAGAGACAACAGCCCTGGTCAAACAGAAACCTCGCTCATGCAGCAACTTGCTAAGGGGTACATTAGCAATTCAATAGCAACTCACACAAGTGCCAATGGCCAGATAGACTGCCTACTGTACATGTACTGTATTGTCTCATCTACCCGTTCCATTTTTTAGGTGTCCAGCATCAAGTATGTGTACAGTTGATGGTCAGTTGCTGGTTCCTGTTCACTGATCCTCTGCATACATGATGCTCAAGTTACTGAGGATGGTGTCCCAAAGGATTTCCTCCGCCTAGGCCATGTCCACACTACTCAAGATTTCAACAAATGTCATTGATGTAGTGCCCATTGATGCTATTTATCTTGAGTTTGGCATTCATGTTGTAGTTGGAAACACTATCGCAAGTTTGTGTTTGTCCCCCTGTATGGTTACTTTCTCAAAGTGACATTTCAAACACGGCAGCAAAGATTACTTCAAAATGTGTACAGAGTTCTTCCTTTGTTGTTTGCTGTGAGTCTGCCTCCCTAAAACATGCAGATGAAAAGTGGACAAATTTACCTTAAAATGTGGATGAACAAAGAAAGCAAGCAAGTTATTAATGTTGCATTTAATTGCAACTACTCGTGTATTGACCCCCAAGGTTGAAAACAGGTCACTCACCATCAGTCGTACATTGCTATCACATGCTAAGTAACACTCCCTAACAATGTTGGGCATGTAAGACTAAAGCTGGTACACCAGATGAAGAGCCCCACCTTGGTGGCCTTCTCAAAAGGTCATGGAACAGAGCAGAAATTACCACTGGCATAGTGTACAAAATGTCCAATATAGAGCTCTGCTATGAGATTTGCAGTAGTCTGTGATGGCACTGAACTACTTATGCAGCCTGTCCAATATGTGCAAAGCAGAGCTCCAATGGGTGAACACTGACCTCGTCAGGTTGTGCAATGGCAACTTGTGGCACACCTACAACTGGCACAGTACATTTTTGGTATGGTGAACCTGGCTGAAATATGGGGGGATATTTCACATGCTGATAACATGATAACAGCAGGTAACCACATGTTGAATGTCATGCACAAAATGAGGATGTACATTGTCTTGTTAAATCATAAGGCAGCAATGACATTTGATTCATTTTCTCTTGCAACAAGCCTAAATGCATTTAGCGAGGCCTTAGCCAATGTGTCACCACCATCCTTCAAATGTCAAAACCCCTATGGCTTTTACCTTCAAACTCTTGCATTCTCATTGATTCCTGGTGCTTAATTGCATACGCACATTGCCCCATGTTATTGAACTGGAACAGCGCTTGGCTAGTAGGATAAGGAAAGCCAACGTCTGTTTTGATGGCTATCCAGACAGTGCTCTCATTGCTGGTCCACAAGTCCATATTGAAGGATCCAAAGATTGCTGTAGTACCTACCTTACTCTAGCCATTATGTTGTCATACAATTCTGGCACCAACTCCTGATAGAAAAACCAACAGCCAGGAACTTTCCAGTGGTTATCCATGTTTCCCCCACGTCAGCAGAATCCAGGGTTGTGTTGGGAAGGGGGCATTCCCGTCCCTCCCCCTAAATGCTTTAGAGTGAGGCGAGATGAATTTGAAGCACTATGATGAGCCAGGAGGCACGGGGGAAGGTGAAAAGACCACCTGCCAGAATAAAGGACCCCACTTCAATATGATCAAATATGATTGACCCACTTAGTGTAACGCTGGGCGCGAGTAACATTGTTATTTTGTTTAGATATTAGTTATCATTGGTAGAAGATAAGGCTTGTGCGGCAAATGCGGCATTAAATGCACTAGACCCAAATTACAACACAAGGGAAAACTCAAGTCATGCCCAAGGTCACATGAGGACAACCCACACCCCAACCACCACAACGCTTATTAATTGTTCTAACAGTGTTGCAAAGATGTGTTTTTTACTCAAGAGGAATGTGTCCTACAAGGTCGTGTTCACAGGCCGACGCCTGGTGTGCATGTTATCTCACACTGACCAAAGCATGACCCGTCCCATCCCCAGGCGACTACAAGTTATAGCCCGTATAACTGACTAAACCCCAGGATCTCTAAATTCCATGGCACTAGGTACCCTTTGACCACCAAGCTCAATGGTAGCATCAAGAAATATTTGAATGAGAATCCAACAATCACCTTTCGGAAAGCACCAACTATGAAGCAAAAGATCAGTCTGAGCTTCCTCAAACCGGATCCACCAAAAGACCTTTACAGCCTTCTTAATTTACAAACACCCATTGGAGTGTACATGTGTGGAAATTGTAAATTGCGCCCACAGATCAATAATGGAATGAGGACTTGGGATTTACTGAATGGGAACTGTAAAAAAATGAGCAATGTTTTAACTGTAACAGTAAATTCATGGTCTATGGCATCAAATGCGTCTGAAAGAAACTGTATATGGGAAGCACGATTAGGCTCTTTAAAGTACAACTACTTGAATACATAAGAGCCATAAAAAAACAAAGACCTAAGATACCCCCTAGTAATACATTTTTGTTCGGAACATAATGAATCTGAAATAGACCAAATTATATTTTTTGAACTAGAAAAGGTAAGCGCTCCAGCAAGAGGAGGCACTATGGAGTTAATCCCCAGAAGAAAAGAAACTAAATGGATTTGTTTAATGGATACTTGCTTCACAGGTCTGAATTCAGACCATGAGATGTCATACTGGTTGTAAAAAACTGAGACCAGAAATGTTGTGAAATATATATTTGTTATCTACGGTACAATAATATAAAAAATTGAATGTGATGTTGATTTAAGATAATATGTGATTTGTAAAAATAAGGAATATATCAAATTTTTCTTAGGACAATTTATGATGGAACAATAAAAATGTTATATTGAAAAAATGAAAGACTGAAAATTGTGATCAATTGGAGAAAACATAACAATCACCCAATAAACAAAAGTATAGCTGTCACACAAGAAAGGATACCAATTGGAAAAAAAATGTTGTATCTTATTATATTGCAGTAGTAACAATATAGGTGTCCACCGTGTCGACAACTATAAACCTTGAAAATAAGAGAGGTTTGCCAAGGACAAAAACCAATACTGACTGATATTTGTGAGATCATTTTATGCTGTAAATATGTATGGTGCCACACTTTTCCATGAACCTGCAACTGTATCATGTTCTCCTTGCTCTCAGGGGATTCAGACGACAGAGCAGAGGAAGAGGATGTGAATAGGACAGTGATGACAATATAGATTGGGTATGCCAATTGGCAAAATTGACACTGAGAATGTGCACCTCCAGAGGACACAAAGCCACCACCAGATGACAGAATGCAGCTCCTGCCCTCCTCCACCCTCACTGCACAGCCTTCCACAGCTGAGGCTAGGGACACCATGGCAGTGATGGATGAGAGCACTGCCACCCCTATGGAACCATCTCTGCAAAAGCCAGGTAGGGAGTCTGCTGCTCTGCTTCTAGGGTCTCTGGGACATTTCCCCACTTTGGAGCATGCATCCGGGATTTTCAGCCGACTTCCTGTACCCATTGCACCAGCCACTGAGGCAGCGGTCTCTTGGCAGACATAATTGAGAAACTTGTCACATGGGTATATGTTGAGGGATACCCAACAGTCCATGGAGGATGTACACCAGGAATATGTGGCTTAAAACTGACTAAGGGAAGTACTGCTTGAAGAGGCACGGAGAGCAATGCAAGACACCAGGGAGGATGCTTGGCTTGCTCTGGAGCAGGCCTATGCTGCTGGATTTGCAGAGGCCTGGCTCAGGCAATGGAGTATTCTCAGCTTGCCAGGATGCTGCTGGCTGCACTGGCATTGAATGCCTGCAGTGGGGCAGTCGGGCATCCTCGCTGGCTGCAGTGTAGGCGTTTGATGCCAGTGCAGCCACCTGCTTCCTGGCAAGCTGAGAATCCTCCATTGCCTGAGCACAGGCCTCTGCAGGTCCTAGGCTGGAGCCAGGGAGGGCAACATATTGGCTTGCAGAGGCCTACTGTGGGGCACAGAGGATGCCTGACTGATCCAAGAGCAGGCCATTATGGTGGCTGAGTGAATCACAGCTATTCAAGAAATTAAGACTCAGATCAAATACAATGAGAACAGAAATCGCATGATTGAGAGCGAGAACAATTCAATGTGAGAGAACAATTCCTGCTCTAGATCTAGAGAGAAAACAAAGCCACGAAGGGTGCTCAATGGACTGGAAGCAGACACAATAATATAAGGTCCAAATAAAAGTGCCCAAAGCTAAATTAAGGATGAACCTGGAGAAGCACAAAATCAATCACCAAAGTGCACCGCATAACACTAACACGTGTGATCAAAAACAGTGTCTCCCAAACAGGCCACACCCTCTGGGTAGCAGAAGAGCAAATAGCACTTGCGTGTCACAGCAGTGACTCTTACTGCAACACAAAGATAGTACCACTGAAAAATCAGTCTAAATAATTATTAGATATCCTGAAAACGGAAGCGTACACCGCTCAACATTGCAAAAACTGCAATAATCAATATAAATGGACCATGTACGTAGCAAAATTACTATCCCTAAATCTTCCGAGATACCGAACACAAACGAATTTATCGGTATTCAAAAGAGTGCGTTCAGCGTGTGTCAGCAGGGAAAGGGCTTGTTCCTCCAATGCGAGTAGTCTGTAAGCAATGACTGCACAATTGAGCAAAGTATGCATGTAGCCATGACTCAAAATGAGTGTCTTCTGTTCTGATAATACAATATCATCCGGTCTGATTTACCATGGACTGGAAAGAAATCAAAGTCAGTGCGAGCAGACCACCGTGTGGTAGGTGCTCCTCAAACAATTCCCAGTTGAACAACTGTGTGGGCAGGACCAGCCGGAAAGACGCCTGATATTGATGCTTTGGAGAAGCGTGAAAGTGCTCAAGCTAATTACCATTGAAATTAACAAACCACACTTGTATGGTCGTGCAGGTGCCATGCATGTGCTAATATGAGCGCCATGTTGTACATTCTTGATCTGGGTCAAGCAGACACTGGCAAGTCTGAAAGGGACTCCAAGACATCCTCTAGTGTTCATTGCACTTTCACATGTATGAAAAGGTTTTACTTATAGTGGCTGAAGCTGTCACAGAGGCCATGTAGGATGCCTGAATTTCCAGAGAGCAGCCCTCTACTGATTCTTAGGAGGCATACGTTGGGGTCCAGGAGGATGTATGAATGACCCATGAGCAGACCTCCAGGCACTGTCTGGCTGCTTGCAATGCTGCCATAGCATCCTCTGCTGCGGTGCAACATTTTGCCCACCGAAAGTGTCCACTTTGCCACTAGATGGTGTGGGGCAGACTCCAACATAGTAAGTCACAGGCTGCCATCACTGACAGGCTGACGTGCGTGGAGCAGTCCCTCACCCTGGTGCACAAATCTGTGGGTAGTTGTTCCACCCCTTCCTAATCTGTCCCTCTATCTGCCCCTCCCTTGAAACTGCAGTCCCTAGTTCGGCACCTATGCCATCGGCAGGTTCTTCGTGCATCAACACCAACTAGATGTGCCCGCCAGAGAATCAGCCATGGGGGGTGGCTGATGAACCCTTCAGTGTCTCCTTAGTTGTTTACCACCCTACATTACTTGTGGAATAATGTCTTGCAGACATGTGTTACATGCCATGTCCTTGCAAACTGATCTAATTGGAAGTTAGGGGGAGTTGGAGTGTGGTATGCACTCAAATCAATCAGAAGTTGTCCATAAGCTTGTCACACAAAACAAAACCTTGAATGCTTTCCTGCTGCTGGCCATGCCAGGGTTACATCTGTTCAGGCCATTGTCATCATCATCAGACTTATCAGGCATGGGATGCTGTGTCTCATGGCTACATCGTGCAACATGCAGCACATGCCAATTATTTGGCAGATGTATTCTGGATGTTACATGAAGGCATAACCAATGCAAAGGTGCAGTCCCTCAAAGGTAAACCAAAAAATAACAAGAAGTAGTCAAAAATGGCAAGGCACAACTTGCAGAAAGTAATGGCTTGGCAGGCGAAGAACGATGGTCTGGAGGGTTGCCTAGAGCAATTGGCAGAGGTTTAAGATTAATTCTAAACCTTCCAGGCATCACCTCTTTGTTAAACTTGCAGGAAAAACAGCTTTTTATTAGCAAATACAGCTGGAAGAAGGTCATGAACTGAATTGAGAACCAACTCAATACACCCATTCCGGACTACTATTTAAGGCGGAAAACTGTACAATTAACATATTCTCTAAATGCAACATTAGTTCTAATTCTAACATTTCAATTAGCTGTTTGTCATCAAGCCTCTAAAGAACACTATGCATTAAACATTATGATTGGGAGTTTTCTTTCTCATGACAGTTACAAATACCACCCCTCAAACATGATCAAATTTCATAGTCAGCTTTAAGTGCCACGGTGCCATTGGTTGGCCCTCTTCATCATGCAATTGATTAAAAAAAAGTTCTGCCTTGATTGGACAGTTACACCTGAGGCAGCCTAGACTGTAGCATCCCACTGAGACTGGCTAATCATATACTGTGTCAAACCCAGTGAGGTCAAAACTTTGTTGCATCCCATGGTACACCACAATCCCTTCCCTGTAATTGGCCCTTTGCCCTTCCACCCCTTGCGCCTGGAACTCTTGTCTTGAAACACGTTGCCAACTCCATATCTGACCTAGTTATCTTCTCTTGATGAATCACTGTATGAAAAAGTGTGTGTGCGGCCCTGCTCCTGGAATTGAATTCCTTCTATTTATTTGTTTCCCCAAGACACTTTTAGCCCCGGACCAAATGCCCTGCTCTCAGTGGGGACGCTGTGCTCACATCCTAGTTCTTCATTTTGGCAATGCTGCTCTCTCGGCCTGTTCTTGCATCTCACTGTGTCCATCACCACCATTATATATTCATTTGTTTATCATCTGGGAAGGCTCCTGATATCTTCATCCCTATTTCGGGCTACTGAGAACTTTCTCTCTTGCAGCAATTAGCTGAACACTGGTTGGCATCTATTTCCATCCTGCCCTTGGCTGCTTGAAGCTTTTTTGCCCATCAGCAAAATAAAATTCAATCAAATGGCCATAGCTCCAAAATTATGCCTAGCACACTAGAATGCCAAATATCTGCAGCCTTTAGCAATGGCTTCCTTCGTCCTTCCTATGCTTTGGTTTTAGTTTATTTGATTGGACTACTGAGCTGCCATTTGTTGATGACTGTGCTTTTATCTGATCTTTCTTTGGGCATCAATTGATATATAGTGAAGGCTTACTGGTGTCATATCTACCATTATTTCTCTGTATGTTTGTTATGTGTTATTGTTTTTTGTGTTATTATTTATTGTTGTATTTGTTTGTTATATTTGTTACTGACTTGATGCCAACGTGATAGTTCAGCAGTATATACATTAAAAAACAGTGTATTTTAAAATGGCTGACCTCTTGCTCAATACAACAACTTAAAACTATGCAATTCAAATAAATCAAAATTATTTAACCTTATTCAATAATATAGGTGAGGTGAAAAGACTACAATATTATTTTAAGTGCTTTGCTGCACATGTGTTTTTCTGTGCAGCACACAGCCTAAAAGCTTCCTGAAGTGTGCCAAAACGGCATCCACTCTAAATACGTCACACCAGGGAAAGCACTTGACACCTACATCACTACCAGGGGTCTGATAACTTGCTAAAAGAGTTTTCTTATCTTGTATTTGTGCACCCCTTTAGGATGTTGGACTTGCATTTTTACACTCCCCCTTCAGTTAAATTATTAACTAATAACACCTCCTCCTTCCTCCTATCCGAATCATCCTTTGAATCCATATTTTATAGATGCCTTGTAAACTTTCTCCCTGTGCTGCATATGCCCCCCTCCCCCAGGTGTACAGGTCATAAAAGCACAATCACCATCAGCATTACAATCTACCCAATGTTCAGTGTAATTCTCCGGATCAACAGGTGGATTACACAGCATCCCTGGGGGACCAATTGGATTCCCTGACCAAACCGTACAGTGTTCAAGCTCACCATTCCACTTATCTCTTGTTTATGAACATGTCTCATGAGGGGTGTGGCTGCTTCATAGGAATTCTTCTACAATCATGGATGTCCCCTTAGCCCCAACCCTTTTGCAACAACCCAGAACAATTTGAAGGTATTTCAGCAAGTCTATCAGAGGACTCCTGTAAGAAGTAACTGTTGCAACTGCTTCTTTATATGTTCAGGGACTGCATAGGCCTCTTATGGTACAGATATTTAATATCAGGATGTTCATCAAAGGGCACACGTTCAAAATGCGGTACCACCAATGCTGTTGAGTGCTGGGTAACAAGGGAGAATATGCCGGCCCAATTTGGTGGGGCATAATCCAGGGTGCTGGGCCGCCAATAGGTATCCATTAGAACTGTTGTTCCTTCCCGTAGGATCCAGAGATCCATTGTTCATGTGCACTTCCTGTTCATGCCGAGTTTAATGCTACACCTGGATCTGAAACACAAAAAATATTGTGTAAGTGCTTGTATCTTAATGGGTTGTTTATTTTCATCTATCCAAGTTAATGTCTGCACATTACATTGCCAAATAATAAAAACGAGTCTTGTTTATATTCATAGCCACTTCATCTAAAAATCCCACCAATCTTTATGCCCCACGCCCAATGAGCCCTTCAATCTATTTGTCCTGTAGAAAACACCACCCTCCATATATTATCGTGGTCTCGTCCTAAACCATGGCAATGGATGTCCTGTTCAATTCTCGCAGAAAGTGTGTATTGTGTTGTAAATAATAGCTCAACTTTCCTTGGTTCCCATGTTTCGTAATGCAACACAATGGGGGTCATACAAGTTAGGAGGTAGCCATGCCGCTATTAGTGGCATGGCTACCCCCTTACCGGGTACCAGGTCCGGGTTCCACAAATGAGGATTTACCGGGCTATTCCGACCTTGGAAGGCCTGGTAATTCCTCATTCGAGGAATCCGGACCGATTCCCATTCAAGCCCCCATAAGGTTCAATGGGAATGGGGAGGGTGCTAACAACGGCACGTTAATAACGGGCCTGTTGTTAGCACCCTGGTCTGCTTGCGGGACCCGCTAAGGGCACCTGGTAAAACCAGGCATCCTTAGCGGGTTCCTGCAAGCAGATTTGTAATGAGGCAGTAAGGGGTTGACAGCTCTGGCACCTTTACCGGCACCATTAACCCTTTAGCCCCTTACTTGTACTGACCACCAATACCCCCAATATCATTTGTTTCTTCCATTTCTGCCATTTTCGTTAACTTGATGTTATTATTTTCACAAACAACATCACTCTCTTATACCGACTGTACACACAGCATGTGCCCCTGGAACAACCACTGGAACAACCCACTAGCCCTGCATAAAGCCAGAAGAACCCGAAAGTGTGCTGTTTGTGCTGGTACTACCTGGGGGATGAAGGTAGTGAGTGGGCCTGTCACATGTTTAATCAGGGAGAAAACATAGCAAGTATCATTTGCTCTATCTCTTCCCAATGCCCTATTAAGTTATACCGTGTTATCAGTGTTGTTGTGATGCTCATCCCTGGTGCTGCTCAAGACCAAGTCTGGATTCAACACATCCCTTTTGTTTCTGGTCACAGTACTGTTCCAGTACTGTTCTTTGGCATGGCACTATATGGAAGAAAACCCCATGCATGTTCAAACCAAAGGAAAGGAAGAGAAAAGAGAAAAAAGCAACAAATAAACATAAAATACACTTTTTTATTTCTCTGGTGTTGTTCTGTTGTAAGGCTGGAAAAAGACAGTCTGGTCACCTAAAAACACAAAAAGATGCTAGAAAAGTCACAGTTAATTGGGAAAAACCTCCCTTGTATCTCCCCCCCCCCATTTTCTCCTCCTGGAAGGGGATATTGCCTTTGTCCATTCAGACGATGGATAGGAGGCACCATGGCTACCGACCAGCGACCTTGATGGCAGTGAATGTGAGGTAGATCACCTTAAAGGGGCTGAAAAAGCAGGGCTTTGGATGTAGACCTGGTCGCCTAGATCAAGTTGAGGTTGCTGTAGCAGTGATGCGTCCTCTTGTGGTGTTGGTGCTTCTGATGTTGTGTTGGATAGCCGACTTTAGCAGGGTTCAACCTGCCAGGATATAAACATACGAGAATGGGTAAGTTCCCTAAGATAGGCCTGAAATTCATCTTCCAATATCTCTGCTGAACTGTGAGCATCTGAAGCTTTATGGATAGGAGTGAGCAGTGCTTGCATTCTCCTGTCTGTCACTATCTTCTTCGGAGATAATTGATTGTCAGAACCATGCTGGTTCTGTAAAGAAAACAAGCCGAATACAAGCAATGCAGCCAGCTCTTGTAAAATGTGTCACACATATGCACAAGGTGTTTAGTAAGCCATTGAGGTGCTCCACTACACCTTTGGCTTTCAGGTGGTGAGCTGAATATAATTTGTGTCTTATGCCGAGTAGGGAAGTCATCTCTACGAAGAGGTCATTGAATAAATGTGGCCCATTATCGGACGTCAACGCCTCACAAATACCCCATTGTGGGAACATCTCATGCAAAAGAAATGTAGCTGCAAATTTGGCATTAGGGTGTGCACAGGGACCAACTTCAAGACAACTGAAGAATGGGCACACCACAACAATCAAGTGGGGAAAATTATCGTATCTGTTAAGCATATCTACAAAATCTATGTGCAGGTGTCAAAAAAGTCCTGATGGGTGAGCAATGTTGCTTTAATTGTTTTCAATCTGGGACCAGATGTATAACATTTGGGATGAGCCAATGTACTCTTTGGAGGTGAGTGCTAGATAATGCAATTGTTCAAGGACATTTTAAAGTAATACCTATGGCATGACAACCTTCCTTGAAGAGTTTTGTATCTATATTGAATCTGTGTCGGAAAAAGAGAAACGTTTCTTTGTCCATAGTGCTTGCACTTGCCGAGGAATATGTCCCTGTAATTCTATTATTATTATGTGACATATGCATTGTAGGGTTCAGTAATGTGTACTTGCTGTCGTGAAGCGTGTAAACGTGCAAACATTTTCTGTAAAGTGTGGCAACTATACTGATTCTTTTGCTTCTGTGTTTGTGTTAAGATGCCTACCCCCGGGCATCCGGATCAAGCCCATCAGCCCCGGGAGCAGGCATCCAGGTATTTAATAAAACCCCAGCAGCCCCGGCTGGGGGCTGTCTGGGTTCAGTCCTGGTGCCTTAGGCACCAGGCTCATAATAGAAATCAGTCCTGGCGCCATAGGCGTCAGGCTCATAGACTTTACTTACCTCATGCAGACCATGCTGCAAATGAATCCAAGCCAATGTGAGGCCTGGATGGGATTATTTTTCTACAGGGACTATTTTTTACTCGGGTGTGGTTCTAGGCCCTTCTTACCTGGAACTACTTTGGAGGCTATTTAAACCATGCCCGAACAGCAGCACATGCTTCGTGTTATTCTGCATCCAGCAGCGTAACGCTCACCGTGCCTGCAGTCAGCATCCAGTCTTCAGCCACGCCCGTCTCGAATCCAGAGCTCTTAGCAATAGAAGAAAGAAGAAGGAAAGGTTAGAAAACATATTATTTCAATCCTTACCTGAATTCTGGATCCATCATTTCTTCGAACTTGAAAAGGACATTATTCTACACGCGTCTCATCGCCAGCTGCAGTGCCACGCCATACTCACAAGTCCTTACAGCATTTTTTGATCCGGCGCAGCCTCCATCATTTTCTCAGCCGAATTCCACCATCTAGGGGACAAAAGAAACATAAGGTGAGCAGAGAGAGCCAACAAATACAACCTCTCCACCATAGACTTACCTGATTAATAACCGGAGGCATTATTCTGTAACAAACCGCAACTTCTTACGCCGCACCTGTAAGGAGAGAGAAACCAGCAATTTAAACACACGCATCTTTTGCCAGACAGTGTTGGGTAATACAGACTCTTACCTCAACACCATCAGCTGCCACAAGACAATCCTCCCTTGGACCCAGCTGCAACACAAGAAAGGAATGTACAAGAGTGAACATCGGACATATTGAACTCTTTGAACTTTATACTTACGGGTTCTCGCCTGGAACCTCAGAGTCAATATTCATCCGGAACTCTTCCAACGCCCTCAAACCAGGGAAGTAACTGGTATCTATGCGCCCCTGCATTCCACGCAGGATGGAGAGCTCATCATTTACAAACATAAGGTGAGCTTACAGAAAGTGAATATCGATGGTGATTAGTGGGGAGAACAGTGGGGTGCCATTACTAAAATCCACGGGTGGCTGAATCTCTTTCTCCACTTGCAGGAGAATATTTCTACGGGTCAAGCAGACGAGATTAGGCGGTCCAGTCCAGTCTGTCATCCCTGCACTACGCTTCACGTTGGAGGAGGTTGCAGCTGTCCGGGTCTGATCGACGCCCCTGTGGGAGCCAGGTGAGCGTAAAAGAACACAAAGCCTATCTACAAATTCCCACCCGGGCGTTATGGAAACCTCCGAAACAGACCAACTAGCCCAATTATTAGGGGAACTTAGGGCGGAAGTGCACTCTGCGCGCCAAGAGACTAATGCCCTCAGGAGAGAACTGATTGTGTCAAAGGAACGCACAGATGATCTTGCTAGAAAACTGCTGCAAAATCAAGCTGGGCAAACACCCCTATCTGGACTCGGGGGAAACCCAGCTCCTGTTTCATCGAGCAATCCTGTGCAAGTAATCCTACCAGGGGCTATTCCTTTAGCTCTAACCGAACGCTTTCATGGGGACCCAAAAAGGTTTGCAGTGTTTATGAATCAATGCCGCTTGCACTTTTTATGCAGACCTGGAGCTTTTCCCAATGACCAAGCCAAAGTAGCCTTTGTACTATCATATCTTAGTGGCAGCTCAGCTGACTGGTCAATTCCACTAGTCAACCAGGATAATCCTCTTCTTCAGGATTTTCAGGGTTTTCAAAGAAGCATGGAAAGACTATTCACCAGACATTCACAGGGACAGGCTCTGGATAACGAACTTTTATCCCTTCGACAGGGTAATCAGGATCTGCTAACCTATATCGCAACCTTCAATAGGTTGGTGGTGAAAACCGGATGGCCTGAGGAAAAACGAATTACATTATTTCATCGTGGGCTTCGGGAAGAACTCAAAGATGTTTTGGCTCAAGTTGTGAACCCACCTCAGGATTGCGCAGAATATATAGACTTAGTGGTCCAGTTAGACCACCGACTTCAGAATAGAAAGGCTGAGTGAGCTAAGTTCGAGAGTTGGGTATGGGTTAAACCCAATGTCACCCCCAAAGGAACAGATGCATCAGAACCTATGCAGATCGGGGGGGTTATAGGACCCTTAACTCAAAAGGAAAGAGAAAAGAGACGTCAGATGCAATTGTGTTTGTACTGTGCAACCGCAGGACATTTTCTACGGGATTGCCCTATAAAACCACCCAAGAAAGTAGTAGGAGTTGCTGACAAAAGTCAAATAGAGCCTGATTCGGGAAACGACCACGCCCGACAAGCGTAGAGGTCCGCTTGCCGAGCTTAAAGAAGGACACTCAGACCTCCCACCTAATTATACCAATGGTCCTAATTGATCCAAAGCAGCCATCACGTATGCACGCAGTAAGGACATACATTGATAGTGGGGCCGTAGGAAACTACATGGACCACGACTTGGCCTCAAAGATGAATCTACCCCTTTGCAAAAAGACCGCTTTGGATGTCATCACCACAGTCGATGGAACTGAAATTGCCTTTGGGCCTGTAACTCATTCCACTCCTGAGCTGACACTGTTGGGTCAAGATGGGCATCGAGAAACTATTGTGTTTGATTTAATCAAGGCCCCGCAATTCCAAATAATTCTGGGAATACCATGGTTGGAAACACATAATCCTTGTATTGATTGGCGAGAGAAGGGAGTGACCTTCCCAGATAGTGCACACACCTGTTACCTGGAAAAATATCTTGAACAAAAGCCTGGCCACCGTTACTAATCCAGTTGTTCAGTTACCTCAGGAATATCAAGAATTTCAGGATGTTTTTCAAAAAGAACAGGCAAATACCTTACCACTTTACAGATCATACGATTGTCAAATTGACCTAGTACCCGGTCCACAACCTCCATGCAGTAGAATCTACGCCCTTACGGAACCTGAAAATCTTCACCTACAACAATATCTGGAACAATACCTTGCTAATGGCTTCATTCGTCCATCCAAATCTCCTGCATCCTCAGCTCTATTCTTCGTGCCTAAAAAGGAAGGTGACCTTAGAACGTGCATAGACTACCGTGCATTAAATCAGATTACAGTAAAAAAACAATACCCATTGCCTCTGATCCCCGAATTACTAGACCAAGTAAAGGATGCTTGTATCTACACTAAGTTAGACCTCCGAGGGGCATATCATCTGGTACGTTGAAAGAAAGGCAATGAATGGAAGACTGCCTTTCGCACCAAGTACGGGTTATTCGAATACCAGGTGATGCCCTTCGGGTTGTGCAATGCACCAGCAGCCTTCCAGAATTTTATGAACGATGTCCTTTGTGAACTCATTGACGTCTGTGTTGTCGTATACATAGATGATATTCTAGTGTACTCCACCTCAGAATCAGACCATGTGAAGCACGTTTGTGCAGTCCTAGAGAAACTACGCCAGCACAAATTATACGCAAAATTGGAGAAATGTGTTTTTCATTCTACAGAAGTTGAATTCCTGGGATTTATCCTGACTCCAAAAGGAGTTTGAATGGACTCTCGAAAGGTGGACGCAATCCTCAAGTGGCCATCACCCAGTTCTGTTAAAGGGGTACAAAGCATGCTTGGATTTGCTAATTTCTATCGCAAATGTATTCCTGAATTCTCACATGTTGTACACCCCATCACAGCACTTTTGTGAAAAAACAAACGTTTTTTGTGGACTGAAGAGGCTGAAAGAGCCTTCCAAGAGCTAAAATAGAAATTCACGTCTGCAACTGTCTTAAAGCATCCACGCCCTGAGCTTCCATACATAGTTGAAACCGATGCATCCAGTTTAGCCATGGGAGCTATCCTGTCCCAGAAGGATCCCGAAACCGGTCAACTTCATCCAGTAGCATTCTGGTCAAGAAAGTTCTCAGCACCCGAATTAAACTATGCAGTTACTGATAAGGAGTTATTAGCCATCAAGTCCGCCTTCAAGGCTTGGCGGCATTATCTTCTCGGTGCCAGGCATACCATCACTGTAATCACAGATCACAGGAATCTGCAGTATTTGAAAACAGCCAAGGCCCAATCATCGCGTCAACTTCGGTGGGCATTATTCTTTGCCGAATTCGATTTCGTGATCACTTATCGACCAGGTTGTAAAAACGGCAAGGCAGATGCCCTATCCCGAATAGGGATGGGAGAAGTATATTCGAACCCGGAACCAGTGCCTATAATTTCAGAACAAAGAATTATTGGCATAACTACTCTACAGACTCTAGAAGACATTCATTTAAAAATCCAACAACTTTTCGATCCAGCAGCCCTGCAGGACTGGGTAAAGAAAGGCCAAGATTATTCAGTCATCAATGACCTGCCTTACTATCAAGGACGTCTATTTCTACCACACAAGTAACTACAAGAACTAGTCATCTCCAATTATCAGAACGCCCTTATGGAAGGACACCCAGGTATCGCAAAAACTGAAGCTAAAATTAAAAGACAATTCTGGTGGCCCACCTGGCGAAAGGACGTAAAGTCATTTGTGATGTCTTGTGGTATCTGCGCCCAAAACAAAAGTCAGAAGAAAAAACCAGCTGGCCTTTTACAACCTTTGGATATTCCACCTACACCATGGCACACCTTGTCTTTAGACTTCATTACAGATCTACCTCCGTGTAATGGATTTAACACCATTCTAGTTTTGTGGATCTTTTTTCCAAAATGGCCCACTTTATTCCTTTAAAAGGATTACCTTCCGCTTCGATTTTGGCCAAGGAATTTCTCGAAAACATTGTTCGAATCCATGGATTTCCTTCCGTATTGGTCTCTGACCGGGGTAGTCAATTAATTTCACAATTTTGGAAGAAATGCTGTCAATTGGCGCAAATCGACATAAGGCTATCAACCAGTCACCACCCCCAAACTGATGGTCAGATGGAGAGAACCAACCAGACTCTTGAACAATACCTATGTTGTATGCTACACCAAACCGAAAGCAATTGGACAGATATTTTATGGATTTCCGAATACACATACAATAACTCCGTACATTCAGGAACCGGACAAAGCCCCTTTTATACCATATATGTGGACATCATCCTCGAACCTCAGAACTCCATTCGCCTCAACACTTAGAAATGCCTGCAGTGACTCATCTGCACTCTACTATTACACAAGCCTTTAAGGAAGCAATAGAACACTTGAAACAAGCAAAGGAGAAATACAAGAAAAATGCTGATCGACATAGAAGTGAAACTCCACAATACCAGATTGGAGATCAAGTTTGGCTAGCTACAAAACACATACCTCTAAAGGGAACTCGAACTTTCAATCCTAGATATTTGGGACCTTACATCATTAAGGCCATTATCAACCCGGTGGCCGTCAAATTGGAATTACCCTCTAATTTGCGGATTCATCCTGTCTTTCATGTTTCACTTCTAAAACCAGTTCAACCTGGGACAAGATTAACCAAACCACCTGACCCCATCCTAATAGATGGAGAACTGAATTCGAGGTAAAGAATATCCTGGACTCTAAGATGGTTAAATCAAGACTTTTTTATTTAATCGACTGGAAGGGTTACGGACCACAAGAAAGGTCATTGGAACCTAGTGACCACGTTCATGCACCTCGGTTGGTGAAGAAATTCCATCGGAACTTCCCAGACAAACCAGGACTAAGGGAAAGAGCAACTTTAGGAGGGGCCTTGGGGGGGAGTGCTGTCATGAAGCCTACCCTCGGGCATCCGGATCAAGCCCATCAGCCCAGGGAGCAGGCATCCAGGTATTTAATAAAACCCCAGCCGCCCCGGCTGGCGGCTGTCTGGGTTCAGTCCTGGCGCCTTAGGCGCCAGGCTCATAATAGAAATCAGTCCTGGCGCCATAGGCGTCAGGCTCATAGACTTTACTTACCTCATGCAGACCATGCTGCAAATGAATCCAAGCCAATGTGAGGCCTGGATGGGACTATTTTTCTACAGGGACTATTTTTTACTCGGGTGTGGTTCTAGGGACTTCTTACATGGAACTACTTTGGAGGCTATTTAAACCACGCCCAAACAGCAGCACATGCTTTGTGTTATTCAGCATCCAGCAGCATAACGCTCACCATGCCTGCAGTAAGCATCCAGTCTTCAGCCACTCCAGTCTTGAATCCAGAGCTCCTATCAATAGAAGAAAGAAGAAGGAAAGGTTAGAAAACAGATATTATTTCAATCCTTACCTCAATTCCGGATCCATCATGTCTTCGAACTTGAAAAGGACATTATTCTACACGCGTCACCTCACCAGCTGCAGCGCCGCGCCATACTCACCAGTCCTCACAGCATTTTTCGATCCGGCGCAGCCTTCATCATTTTCTCCGCCGAATTCCACCATCTAGGGGACAAATGAAACATAAGGTGAGCAGAGAGAGCCAACAAATACAACCTCTCCAACATAGACTTACCTGATTTACAACCGGAGGCATTATTCTGTAACAAACCGCAACTTCTTGAGCCGCACCTGTAAGGTGAGAGAAACCAGCAATTTAAACACACGCATCTTTTGCCGGACTGTGTTGGGTAATACAGACTCTTACCTCAACACCATCAGCTGCCACAAGACAATCCTCCCTTGGACCCAGCTGCAACACAAGAAAGGAATGTACAAGAGTGAACATCGGACATATTGAACTCTTTGAACTTTATACTTACGGGTTCTCGCCTGGAACTTCAGAGTCAATATTCATCCAGAACTCTTCCAACACCCTCAAACCAGGGAAGTAACTGGTATCTATGCGCCCCTGCATTCCACGCAGGATGGAGAGCTCATCATTTACAAACATAAGGTGAGATTACAGAAAGTGAATATGGGTCGTGATTAGTGGGGAGAACAGTGGGGTGCCATTACTAAAATCCACGGGTGGCTGAATCCCTTTCTCCATTTGCAGGAGAATATTTCTACGGGTCAAGCAGACGAATTAGGTGGTCCAGTCCAGTCTGTCATCTCTGCACTACGCTTCAAGTTGGAGGAGGTCGCAGCTGTCCGGGTCCAATCGACGCCCCTGTGGGAGCCAGGTGAGTGTAACAGTTTGCTACATCATTGCCTAAATATATAAAGTCTGCACCTTTTTTATGGGCAGCACATTTCACTACCTCTAATGTACAATGAAGGTGCATGGCATCTAGCAATCTAGAAACTAATTTTGCATACTGCAGAGTTGCGCCATCTGATTTCCTCAACCCTCTCCTCAACTATTTGGACAACCTTGAATGTACTGTTAATGTGACATATGCTGAATCTGAATAGATGGTGGTAAAACATCCTATTGACTTTTCTACAGCTGTTATTAATTCTACAGGTTTGGCTGCTTGTGCTGAATAGTGTAATGGAATTCTCATCTTTACCATGGCCTCACGCTCCCCCTTCTCCTATCGTACCACTGCTGCTCCAGTGTGCCTGATTTGATTGATTTGATTTGAAACATGTATATTGCGCACACAACAAACTAAATCGTATCCTGGTGCAGTTGGAATCAAAAACTGGGAACAAGGTCAGCAGTATGAAAAGGTGTAAATGCTGATAAGGGAGCATAAAGGCCAACATATGTACTTGAACAGGAAGGTTTTTAAACCTGCTCTGAAGATTTGTAGGGATTTTGCCCTTCTTAGTTCAAGTGGGAGGCTATTCCATAGTCTTGGCCCAGCGACTGAAAAGCTACAGACTCCTCGAGAAACACAGTTGGTCCTAGGAATAATAGGTAGGTATTGGTCTTCTGACCTTAAGGTCCAAATTGGGCGATATTGCTTTAGCTTATTTATCAAATAGATTAGTACCAATACATTTATACATTTGTACACCAAACACCTGATTTTAAATTTAATGCAGTCTTCCAATGCTAACCAGTGCAATTACCGGCAAAGGCCTGTGGTTGGTGTGTTCTTGGTGACACCGAAGAACACACTTAAACCAGCATTTTGGGCTTTTTGCAGACAATGGAACTGCTTAGTTGGGGCATTGGCCAGAAGTCCATTGCCATAATCTAATTTAGGGTTAACCAAGGCTCCCACAACTATCGCACAGTCGGGATCAGGTACATAGGATAGTGCTTGGCGAAGGAGACTGATATTATAAAAAACTGACTGTATTTTTGCTGAGACCTGGCCGCTACAGCGCAAGTCACTCTGCCCAACACAGCCAAGGTTTTTAACCTTGGCAGTGTATTTAAGGCTGGTCCCCAAAAAGTGGGTCGGTGGGCGGTATCTTTTTCCTTCCAGCAAATGTTTAGGACCAAATAAGATTACTTCTGTTTTTTGGCGATTTATTTGTAACCAATCTGCTTCAAATTTGCTTCCATCCACACTCCTATTTCTTCCAGATAGATCATCACTGGCCCATCAATGAAAAGATGTCACACCCCTGGAGTATCTCACAACTCCTTCCTGACCACGGAAGCCAAATGTAGTTGACCTCTTCCAACTTAGTTGGCAGGGGCTCCTGATTCTTGCTGACAGTTAACCTTGAGGCAGCCAAAAGGGCAAAGAGGGTTAGGGAGAGGTTGTGGATAGGGGGTGTGCCGGGTAACCAAATAGAGGGTTAGGGGTTGTGTAATGGATAGGTTGTGAGGTTTGTAAAGGAAGACACATACAACATTCACCATAAGAAAACAGTGCTAACCCTCTTGTTCCTTGGATTCTTTTTCTCTTGGCCTCTCTCCTACTCAGCAGAGCACAATCCTTCTTGATTAGGAATATGCTCTCATAGTACTTGTACCTTCAAACATTCATACCCTAGTTGTAAGTGAGTAACATAAGCACATAGCTTCCAGGAGACCCTTGGACAAGTGCTAGCACAAACAAGCACTCCTTCCTGCTCTTCCTCCGGCCCATGCCTCCATACACCAAAGTCACCAACACACAGCATGGACCGGGGAGGAGTTTTATAGGCATCAGCATAGTGCGCTTGCACAACCTCCAGAAACGCCTGTGAGGATGATGGGTATTGGATTCCTTTGAGCCTTCCAGCCCATGCATAGTGTTTCCTGACATTCCTGACACCCCATTTCCTCACATTACCCCCTCCAGACCGCTTTGCAGGATGCGGCTTGTCCGGAAGAACATAATGAAAATCCCTTACCAATCGTGGCGCGTGAACATCATTCGAAGGCTCCCAAGAGTGATCTTCTGGTCCACATCGAACCCAGTAAATCAACTACCAGAGTTTCTTGTAGCGCCACTTGGAGTCCAAAATTTGGTGCACATCAAATTGTTCCTGACCATTCTGCATTACCACAGTAGACTTCTGTGTGACAACACCAGGAGCTGGCGGTTTAAACAAAGAGACATGAAAAACAGGATGTATCCTCAAAAGAGAGGGACTTCGTAAGCAAACTGCGGTCTCAGAAACACATTTCACAATCGTATAGGGACCAATAAATCAAGGTAGAAATTTCCAAGAATGAAACAGCTTGATAGGTTGTGTGGACAACCAAACAAAATCTCCCACTGCATATTTAGGGCTATCCCACCTCCTATGGACTGTTTGCTTCTTATATGCCACCTGTGTTCTGTCTACATATTGGCATGTTCTCTCTCTTTTGTCCAGAATCTCCTCAGTATGCTAAATAACCGCAGAAACTGAAAACTGAAAACTCTTCCGGCAGCATCTTACAGTCTTGCCCATACATGCAGAAATGTGGAGACATTACTAACTAATCATGCTTAGTATTGTTGTGACAGAATTCCGCACAGCCACAAGGTGGGACCCAAGGTTACTTGCCATCTTCCATAAAACACCTCATGTATTGCTGCATTGTTTGATTAACTCTCTCGGTCTGCCCATCTGTCTAAGGATGGTAACTGGTGGGCAAAGCACAGGAGATTCCGAGCAAATGGCACGCCAAAACTGGATTGTAAAATGAGATCCCGGATCCGAAACTATGGCCCTCAGTAAACCATGCAACCTTACCGCATGTTGTTAGAACAATTCTGCTAAGCACTTGAAATCTCTTCACTAATTGGCACTCATGCGCTGAAATAATATTCTTTACCTCAGGCGCTCATGCGGTTCTCCCGCTGACTCATATCTCTCACCCCGTTCACTCCACTTGAACACCCCCATGATGGCACCTACCCAGGCAATGATGAAGCAGCATTGAAGCGGGTGATCCCGCAATCTCAAGAACGCTTGCCTCTCATGCCTCAAGGGAGAGAAAGCAGTGATGTCCTCTGACTCTCAACCCACACAGCCTCTCGCACCCCTCCACTCTCCTAAGTCTTCCAGCACTCCTTCCTGCTCTTACTCTGGCCCGTGCCAGACTGCTTCTACATTGTTGCTGAAAGGGCAGAGGTCATGAACCATCCTCCAAGACACTCCTTTCACTTTTTTCACTGGATATATACCCGGGATACATGGGAATTCTGAGGACTGTATGATGCCTTATCACCACAATGCCAGAGTGGTATAATACATTTCCTCATCCGCTTCCCTTGGCATTGGGTACCGTTTGAACTGGGGCAATATCACCCCTGGTTTCAACTTGATGCAAACACAGCCTATTTCTTTCAAGAGACCCACATCATGGGGGCAGCTGGTCCATATTTCTTCAGGCACCCTCTTCAAGTCCGCCTGTAAGTGTACTGATAGTCCTTTTGTAAGAAGCATTTTCTGGGGAACCTCTCTGTGTTCTACAAACACCTGACATGGTATGGATATCTGAAACACCACCTGCCCAATGTCTACGTTATCTGTTAAAATCTGTTTGTCAGTTAAGACTGCCAAATGCTGTACTGGGTCAATGCATAAGACTTTGTGCCATTGAATGCCATCATCGTATGCACCATGCAGAATCACTTTGTCCTTCTTTGTTACTGCTGCTTCTAAGTGTATTGTGATAGTGGTGCCTGGTGCCACTTCCTTGTGAACTACTGGTCCGAACATACATTCTGTGGATAATTGAAAGTGTGGTCCTTATTTCTGGGCACCTATACTAACAGGATTTGCACGCCATAAACGAATAATTCTGGGTAGAGTGGTTCACCTTGCAGATTGCTGTGGGCGCAAATGGCTTGTATTATTGCAGCGCCCTGTGTGTAATACTCACCTGGGTTGGAACACACTATGTCCTTTTAGCAGAACAAAATTGTCAAGTTTAGTTTGCTTATTAGATCTCTGCCCAATATGTTAATTCGTGTTTCTTTTCAATATAATGAGGGTGCTACAACTTTTTGTGTGCCAATGGTAACAGGTAAATATCCAGTGAATGGCCATATCACTCTTGATTTCTGCTGCTACATTCCTGTGCAAAAGTGTCACATTCACACACAAATATAGCAGAGCCCTCTGAACCTGGATCTTGCTCCTCCATATCTGAAACCAGTCCCCCTTCTTCTCTGAAAACCACCCCTTGCTTCTGGAAAATACCCTGCCTGTGGAAAATACCCTACTTGTGCAACTTTTGGAGAACACCTTACTTGTGGAGGATACCCCATCCTGCTCCCCGATCTCTGCTAAGAGATGTACGCATGTTGTCCTTCTCGGGTGCTTGTAATTACTGCTTCTTCCATGCTAAATTAAGCTAATTTATTTTGTATCAATTTCACTTCTTCATTCTGTGCTTGGTCAATTTTACTTATTTGCTTTTCCTGTTTCACTCTGCAATGGTGTACTATGTGTGCTTGTATCTCGGCCCATCCTTTTATCTTAATTCCTACCACGTTCCTGCCTAATTCTGCCCAGACCTCTCACCATAATGTGATAAAAAATGGGGATGTTTCTATCCCATGGTTGTCGTGTATCTAATTGCCACATAACCTCTATCTGCTGAATGTACTGTGCATAATCCGCATCTGGTCCCATAGTATGAGCTAGGATAGACTGCATGTCTGATGTATCTGGGTACATTTCCCATAGTACTCTCCATATGTGTGCTCTGCAGTTATTGAATGGTGTGCCATCTTGGTCATTACTGTTCAAAGTCACCCTGTCATATCCTGCCTTTGTCCAAGGTGTGTTTGCCTGCTCACCCAATAATGAGATGAACAAGCTATTCATGTCTGAAACACTTGTGTATGAGTGTGATAGAAATAAAAAATATCATGTCCCATACAGCCAGGGTAATCCCTGCTGTCTGTTTCTCAAGTGCATACACAACTTGCCTGCCCTTGCTGTGAGGGAGGGCAAACTGTCCATTAAATGTTCCTTGTGCATATTTGTCCATGGTACATTCTGAGACCCCCTCTAGCTTTCTATAATAGGGAAACTGTGTCCCCTACATTTGGTGCTGCAATGCCTTCTCTTCCTTCTTGGTACTTACAACAGCTATTTTGGTGGGCCTTTTCCTTGGCTGCCAAGACCATGCTGGTATCTGTTCTTTGTCTTCTCCAGCCCATAATATCCTACTTCTGCCTTCCAAAAAGACCATGTAACCTGCATCTCATGTTACACTCCCGCCATCATCGATTTCTATCTTTGTATCGACACACGTTGAGTCGCTATCAAATTCTTCTACGGTAGGGAGTTCTGTGACAGGTTTACTGTCAAGTTAAACATAATCGTGCCTGATGTCCACTTACTTGTTGCTACCGCTGCACACTGCTCCTCATCCTGCTCCTACGCTGCTCTTGCAAGCTCCTCCTCTGCTCATTTCAATATGTAATCTATCAGCCTTCACACATGTTTCCCTATTTCTTTAAGTACATGGTTCTTAACAGTAATGGTCATTGTATTCCTATGCGTGTCTGTTGATGTTTTTCTGATAGATTCTGCAGGTTTCTTTTTCGGCCGATTTTTTTATCATCATGTACAGGTGCATAATTGGGATTGGTATATAAGGGGGCAGGGTTGGTGCGGAAGGCACCATAATCCTCTTATTACTTTTAACAACCTCATCATTAGGGACCTCTTTTTCTTCCCCACACATTTTCCACCACTCTAACATGCGGTCTACTCTTCAGCAATTTTCCTTTTTGTATTGACAATAGGTATGTGTATATGTCTTCTAAAACCTCTTTTAAAGCGTGCCTTCTGTGGGCCGCTGTTGAACCTGTTTTCCTGTGGCCCCCTGAACCCACTCTGCATGGTATTTGAGCTCTATACTGTGGATGCCTTTTACAAAATGTTCTCACAGTCTCCATAACACCAGTGAGCCCCATCTCTCCCTGCAAAATATTTGTTGCAGCCGTGTCATAAATTTGAAACTATTCGCGTCCCAACAATAAAACAATTTGCAAAAAACACGGGTTTTCTTTTTCTTCACTCTTCACTGTGTAATTGATAAAAAAGCTCTGCCTTGATTGGACAGTGATACCTGAGGAAGCTTGTTGTGTGGCATCCCACCGAGACGGGCCAATCATATAGTGAATGGAAATCAGTGAGGTGAAAACTTTGTTGTATCCCATGGAACAACAAAATCCCTTCCCTGTAATTGGCCCTTTGGCCTTCTGTCCCTTGGACCTCCAACTCCCATCTCGATACTCGTTGCCAACTCTGGATCTGACCTTCTAGTTATCCTCACACAAAGAAAAAACATGTGTGCAGTTTTGCTCCTGGAAATTAATTCCTTCTATTTATTAATTTCACTAAGACACCTTTACCTCCAGACCAAATGCCCTGCTCTCAGTTCGTGTTTTGTGCTCACATCTTAGTTCTTTATTTTGGGAATGCTGGTGTCTGGGCCTGTTTACGCATGTCACTGTGCCCTTTACCAGCATTATGTATTAATTTGTTTATTGTCTGGGAAGCCCCATTTCAGGCTCCTAAGAACTTTTTCCCTTGTAACAATTAGCCGAACACTGTTTGCCATCTCTTTCCATCTTGACCTTGGCTGCTTGAAGCCTTCTGCCCAGCAGCAAAATAAAATTCAACTAAATGACTATGGGACTCTTTCCGAGTTTGGAGGTAGCCATGGTGCTATTAGCAAAATCGGTCCGGGTGCCTTGAATGGGGACTTACCGGGTCATTCCAACCTTGGAGGACCTTCTAAATCCCCATTCAAAATACCCATCCCCAATCCCATTCGAGTCCCCATAGGGTTCAATGGGAATGAGGAGAGAGCTAATAACGGGGCAGCAAATAGCGGGCCGGTTATTAGCTCCCTGGTACGTTAGCAGCTCCCGCTAAGGGCAGCTGGTAAAATCAGCCGTCCTTAGCGGGACCCCCTAAGGGACCTAGGAATGCGGCAGTAAGGGGTTAACGGCACCGGCACCCTTACCGGCGCCATTAACCCCTTACCACCGCACTCGGAATGAGGCCCTATGAGCCTCATCAGGGGTTGGGCGGAGCATCAAAAATTCAGCAGTAGCGCTATTACCACTGCAGTACCATGCCACCCAATCCCGAGATTGAGCAGAAACAGCAGATTTTCCTCCAGCTCTGAGCTGGTGATGTACTATGTAATTCATTGTCAGTCCATGATTCTTCCAGTTGCATGTTTCTGATATATGTATTGCTTGTGCACGGGCTCCCCTTTGCCCTTCAGGGTGACTGCAAGTATGTAATTTGACATTCTGTTTCTTGTATGTAAGTTGACATCCGGGTTGTTTGTGGCTGCCTGCTCTGACCTCTGCTCATCCTACACACTCCACACTATGACGCTCTCTATCTCCTTCCAGGTTGTGAGTTGCAGCAGCCCCACTGTCCCTCCTCCAGTGGCTGCTTTCTCCCTATGGTGGTTGGATACTAAGTTGCAGATCCTGTCTTTGAGGTAATTTCACCTCTACCTTAGGTCCTTGCAGTCCTGTGTCACAGTCCCCAAAGCCTCCACCTTGTCCCGGATTTCACTCCAAGTGCATTTTCGCCCTGGTGGAAAGACTTCCGGTTTTGTGCTCCACAGTGTGCTCGGCCTCTCATATTTTGGCTTATGAACCTGTAATTTGCAGAGTTTGGAGTTGGCGCTTTCAAAATGGTGACCAAGTTTTTAAGGATGTCCACTGCTGGATTAACCATTTGCCTCATGACAATTTAATTATGCCAACGTAAGAACTGTTCGTGGAATTACCGTTTGTAATCCTCCCAATTCTACAACAGTAAAGGTAATTCTGCTGAAACTTGGCAGAATTATTGCTGTCCTTCATATTTCAGGGGTAATTCCCCCTGACGGAATTAATGTTACTGTCGAGGAATGGTCTGATGGACACCACTGCCGTAATGGAGATTCCATCAGGCGGAATTGCCACCAGATTTACCGACATACTTATAATGAGGCCCAATGCACTATATACTATTTGCTGGCTCGCTTACTTGGACAAGAACTACACAGGGTGTTTCTGTCCATGTCTTTGGATAAGTTATGGGTTAAGGCTTTGAAGGGACAAAGCGAAAGGATTTCCTTCAACATTTTCAAACCTTGCAGGAACAACGCAGACCTTTGTCAATATGAGTTTGACAAACTGAGTAGCATAAATGGAATTATATTAACAGCAGTGCTTAGAAGCGAGAGAAATCCAGCAAAAAGCACTGCATACAATTATGATGGTTTCCATATTATCATTGTCTCCATTTCATCTGATATCCTCATCTGACTACCAGCCTTCTGCGAGAATGGTGTCTTATTGTCTAAATATTTTGTCATTCAAAATGCATGGATGAAATTGCAATAGGAATTCAATCATGTTTTTATTCTCTGAAAATGCAATTACAGAAGCTATTCTGCGTGTTAATTCCCTCTTCAATCCATGGTGAAACACTACCAGCTGTCCTCTGAGCAATGAACGTCTTTTATCAATCCTTTCCAAGGGGACACACAGTGAATCAGATTTTGAACATCCTGTCTGATTGAAATGAATCCTTCCCCATTCGTTTATGCTGCAACTCTCAGGACAATCAGCAATTGAAAATGATCATCACTTTATTTTGTATGGATCTGATGAATGGTTACCTGTCTGTAATATTTGAATAGCCTCTAACAATCAGAGAGGTGACTTGAGTTTCATCATTAGGTACAGCTTTGGATGACACAGAACATTTTGATTTTCAACACATACATTACAGAAAATCATAATTCTGTTAAGGACACAGAGGGGAAGGATTATGCTTTTCTCTCATCTTTACTTTCTCGAGCAGCATCATTAACAATAAAACAATAACCCAACAAAGTATAAACTACAATCCCCATGTATTTTGAGTCTTTGTAGTCCTTATTGTTTTTGGTCCTTCCAAACACGTGAGCTATGACAACCAATAGTTCATATCCTTTCCTATAAACACTTCCCACCATCTTAGATCCTCCACTTTCTTTCTCTGGTCCTCTCAACTTTTGCGCCCCAACTGGTAAACGCTGACTGACATGCACCCCCAAGTCGATAATCACAACCTGTCAATTTGCTATCCGTCATGGAGCCTGCAACATAAACCATATCTCAGCCATTTGGTCTATTCTGGTGGGTAATCGTGCCACACAACATTTGCATAACAGAATTGCATCACGACATTACATTACTTCATTACATCATTCATCATTGATTGCGATTACTAGGGTGGGATAATCATTCGCCTCTGTGTACTTCATAGAATTTATACTTTCTGTAACGTATGTGTTGAAAATCTGAATTCTATGTCAAGACCCAAAGGCTCGGATTATGCTTGTTCAAAGCTTACTTACCACCAACATTGCCACCCTTTCTACTGGCTTGAAATAAACTTCATTACTTCATTACATCATTCATCATTGATTGCGATTACTAGGGTGGGATAATCATTCGCCTCTGTGTACTTCATAGAATTTATACTTTCTGTAACGTATGTGTTGAAAATCTGAATTCTATGTCAAGACCCAAAGGCTCGGATTATGCTTGTTCAAAGCTTACTTACCACCAACATTGCCACCCTTTCTACTGGCTTGAAATAAACAGTTTTTGAATGTTGATTCAATTAATGTTTCGAATGTCGATTCATTCGATCAGTATTCTGCTTTCATAATGTCCTCCAGTCGGGCCCCCAATGTAAAAGCCTTAGAGGACATCGCCCCCTCACTGAATGAGTGATGAAATACACTCAATATCAACGCCTGCCTGGTTCATCACCCATCTGACCCATCTTGCCAGAGTTGCGGGAGCTACTGCTCCTGAGGGTTTCCTTAGTGCAGTGAGCAATTGAGTCACCCCTGCGGGTCACAGGTCTATCGTCATGTTTTCGTATGTCGATATCTCTGGGAAAGATTCATATGACACTGATCTCAAATTCGCTTTTATTCTTTTTGTGATATGAGATGTTATCCCTCGTGGGAATAATGACTTCCTGTTACCTTCTAACACTCTCAGGTCGGAAAACCTCTTGCATGACAATAGACATAGAAGCATTGTCATTTTGGCAGATAAAACTTTCCTTGTTAGTTCACTGTTGTCAGGCCATGTTGTGAGTATTCTCAAAACCTAATAGACGTCCCAAACTTGGTCGTACTTCTCCCTCAGAGGTATGACTAATCTAATATCCGTCAACAATCTGCAAAACAACAGATCTTCCTCTGACTGACAACCCTTCTGTTTTCAGGTGTCCTGTCGTTATCGCCGAGCAGGCTGTATTATTAGTTCTGTATGCTTTGCCTTGTGTGCTGCCAGCTGCGCTAGGAAGTTGGCTACCTGCACCACACTTGTTCCAGAGGGGTATACGTTCCTTTCCATGCACCAGCTATCCCAGGATGACCAGGCATAGACCAGGATCCACTGAAATTGCCCACGCAATGAAGATAAGGCTGCCGTCTTCACCAACGGGTGTGCGCCTCCTGCTGGTTCCCTCACCATCAGCTTGCACCTTGGTAGAGCTATTGAATTGTCATGAAACATCTTTAACAGATCTGGGAACCACGCTTGACTCCTTCAATCTGGGGTTATTAGAATCATGGACACCTGTTGTCTCTTCACTTGCACCAGCATCCTCACTATCATTGAGAATGGTGGGAACGCATATTATGTGTTCAGACCCCAGGTCTGTAAGAATGCATCTATCGGTTCCGCTTCAGGGTTTGGTCTCCGACTGAAGAACCAAGCAATTTGTCCATTCAACCTTGACGCAAATAGGTCTGTCTGGCATGGATCCCATCTTGCAATCATGTTCTGGAAAACTCTCTCATCCAGCTTCCAATTGCTGGCCTCCCTGAGAATTCTGGAGTTCCAGTCAGCCACTTTGTTCTGACAGCCTGGAAGATATTCTGCCATTACTGACACCTCTCTTTGGAGGCATAGATGCCGAAATTCCTTCGCTAGAATTGCTAACATTTTGGATTTTGTGCCTACCATCCTGTTTATGTAAAGAACCACAGAATGCAGCATTGCACCCTCTCTTGTGTCCAGCATTTCACTGTGAACGAGCCCGCTAGGAGCTCCAGGCAGTTGATGTGAAGGTTCAATTCCTTCTCTGACCATTTGCCCCCTGTTGAAAAATTGTCACATCAGGCACCCCTGCCCAATCTACTGCCACTGGACTCTATTATTAGGTCCGGGAAGGAGCCAAATATTGCTCTTCCATTCCATACATCCATATGCTGAAGCCACCACCCCAGCTCCTCCCTCGCTTCCTTCGTTAGGGGTATCATTTGTTTGTAGGATGTGCCCCTGCTGAGATGCTGTATCTTTAGTCTTTGAAGGGCTCTGTAGTGTACCTGGAAATATTGCCTGTATTGAAGAGGCCAGGAGCCCCACAAGCCTGACTATCACTCGTAACGACATTGCTTCCTTCACCAACATACTCCTTTTCTCTTTTTTGATGTTGTTTAGTTTATTTAGGAGAGACTTAGCGTCCCTTTCGCTGTATCTACCATGAAACCTAGAACTTCCATGTCTGACTCGAATTTAGCTGATATTTCTCCCAATTCACCAGAAACCTGGGTGTAGCAGAAGATCTATTTTGGTGTCCACCTGCTCCTTAATAAAAACCCTGTCCTGACATATTATGCATATGTCGGCCAGGTAAATGATCAGTCTGATCCCCTGTTCTCTCAGAAATGTCACCACCGGTCTCATCACCCTTGTGAAACACCACAGAGCTGACGCCAGCCCGAAGGGTAAACATGTAAATTCCCATATATAACCCCTCCATCGATACCATAGAAATTTCTCTTGTTCTGAAGCAATGGATACTGTCAGGTATGCATACTTGAGATCTATTCTGACTAGACAGTCACCTTGCTGTAAGATGTCTCTCAGAAGGTGTATGCCCTCCATCTTGAAGTGTATGTATACCACAAAACTGTTTAATTATCTTATATTTATGACTGGTCTCAGATTGTGATGCCCTTTTACCAAAAACATGTTGCTTAGGAAACGTCCTGCCGTATCTGTCACCTGTACTATGGCTGTTTCTGTTCCAGCACTTTTATTTCGGTGTTTAGCAGTGCCTTGTCTGCTGCATTCTGTACCAACTTGTTTGGTCATCTCTCTTGAATTGGTGTGGTATGAAAGTCGATATGAAAACCTTGAACGTTATCTATAAGACAAGTATCTGATGATATGTGAAACCAGCTCTCTATCCATCACGCTAACTTCTACATTCCATTTTTGTGCATGAGCACTTGTTGTTACCTGTGCTAGATTGGCGTTGGTGATCTGTCTCTCTCCACCCTCTTCCTCTTCCTTTCGAAGGGAAGAACTTGTTGGGCTTTCTATCATCTTGTTTCCACTGGCTCTGACAGAGCGACCCCAGTCTCTCTCAGACAGGCCAAAAATCTGCTGGGCGAAAACCCTCTTCAAGGACGCAAGAGCTTTGTCAGTGGCTGCGTAAGAGTTGGCAAACTTCGTCAACTCCTTAATGAAGGAGGACCCAAACAACTTAGCCTTGGCAGCTGCTTCCGACCTGGCAAGCTCACTGAGCATCAGGTCGATCTTTACGAGAATCAACCTCCTCCTCTCTGTTGTAATTGCGCCATTAGCATTGCAAAATAGACAAATCGCTCTCTGGGCCCATCCTGGCAAGATCACTTGGTCTATGTCCTCCTTCTTTTCTTTAGCCTCTTCCGCCATTTACATAATTTTTGTCAGCAGTCTGATCACGTCATGCATCTTGTCCTGGCAAGAAGGCCTTAATAGTTATAACACTCAACTTCTCACACAAAATACAAGTATGATAAAATATGCACTTAACTGGCTGCCCGCACAGCGAAGAAAGAGGAGACTCTAAGAGGGTGGTCAGTGTTTATGGGGAAGGATATGAACTATTGGTTGAGAAAGGTCATGTGTTTGGAAGGACCAAAAACAATAAGAACTACAAAAGACTCACAGTGCATGGGGATTGTAGTTTTCACGTTATTGTGTTATTGTTTTAATGATGCTGCTCGAGAAAGTAAAGATGAGAGAAAAGCATGATCAAAGAATATATAGAATACTACTGGCACTAGAAGACCAATTTTTATGGCAGGGTTATTCTCTGTTTGTGGCCTTTCAACTTTAAAGTACCTTTTCGCACAAGTGAATAATTTAGTACACTACTAAGCGATTATTTAAAAGGATGGATCAGTGTAATATTGTAAAGAATTATCCTCTGTACTGCTCCTCTACATGTTCTAGCATTGGCCCACATGCTATAATGATGACAACTGGGCTGTTCTCTCTGCACCATTTGTGTGTAGCACCTGCATTTTGTTCAGGTGCTGTGAAGACACACATTCCAAAGGAATGGTATTATTTTATGTTAGCTGAAGAGGTATTGTACAGGATACAGAGAGAAATGTTGGTTGCTTTGGTGATGAAGGGATATTGCGTGAATACAATGACAACCTTTATGTTGTGGTGAGAGTGCATGCACAGAATTGGCTGACCAGCTTTTGTCCCCATTTGGATGCATCGGCTATCAGTGGACAAGGTCATGGTAGAAGTGCTTCTGATGGTGGGAGCAGTATTGGCACCAAACTAGAGTGTTGTGAGAGTGGGGAAGGTATTTAGAAGTGGGAGGGAGAAAACATAATGGGAGTCAATGGGCCTCATTACGAGGTTACGAGGTTACCGGTAAGCGAAAAACGATGCTGGTAACGGATTACCGGCATCGCTTACCGCTATGGTGTATTCTGACCCGCAAACCCGGTATTAGCAGCACCCTAAATAACGGTGCTGCTAATAGCGGCATGGGCATGTACATGCGCCCCTTAGGGGAGCAAATACCGGCATGCCGGTAATAGGAGGACATCCCAACCCATGCGGACATGCAAATACCGGCATCGCAAAGTCGGTAATCACAGGCTGCACGATGCCGGCCATACAGGCATTGTGGACCACCCGCAAACAGCAATCAGGAAACAAGCCAACTGCCAAGGGTGCACACAATCCCCACAGGTGGAGTCAATGGAGGCTGGGCCTGTATAAAATGAGCACACACACACGACACACCCCTTCCAACACCAAAATGCTACCACTAGCTGTTGCAATCATGGCTCCGGAGGACATGCCCATACTGCTACAACTACAGCAACAACAGCAACAACAACAACAACTACAGCAGCAACAACAACTACAGCAGCAACAACAGGCAGCACAGAGGAGACGCAGGAGGAGAAGGAGGGTGAGACAGGCCCAGCAATTACCACCAGCGCAGCCAGCAGTGCCTCGTAGGCAACCACCAATCCCTCGCACCAGACCCAGCCCTTTTAACCTAACCCGTGAGCAGATCCACACCCTGTACCGGTTGGACCGTGACGCCATCACCACCATAGTGGACATGATGCAGAACGACATTGCCAGCCTCATTGAAATACGCACTGCCATCCCCCTGCTACTAAAGGTGGTGTCTGTGCTCCACTTCCTGGCCACAGTCATCTACCAACACACAGTGGGCCAGCTGCATGGCATTTCACAGCCACTATTTTTACGCATATTGAACCAAGTGCTGGATGCCCTCTTGAAGCATGCAAGCACCCACATATCCCTACCACGGACTGCCCAGGAGATAGCCGACACCAAAGTAGGGTTCCATGCACTGCAGGCTTGCCCAATCGTGTTGGTGCCCTCAACTGCACCAATGTGGAATTGGTAGTCCCCCATGCCATAGAGGCGGTGTACCGCAATCGCAAGCAATACCACTCCATCAATGTGCAAATGGTATTTGACTCCAGCAAGATCATCACACATTGCTGCGCCCAAATTCCCCGATCAACACATGATGCCATGGTACTGCGCAACTCCAAGCTTTGGCACTCACAACAGGTGTATTTTTCAAACAGGCAACAATGTGAACACCCCCCCAATCCCCAGTGAACTCCCTAACCCACCCTACAAACCCCAAATGTCCCCAGTGAACTCCCTAACCCACCCTACAAACCCCAAATGTCCCCAGTGAACTCCCTAACCCACCCTACAAACCCCAAATGTCCCCAAATGTACTCTAATGATTGTTCCCTTCACCAACAACCATGTGTACCACGGCCATTGTCTGGCCAATCTACTTCTTTGCCTTTTTGGTATCCGGGGGTGGCATCTCTGAGTTCCGTGCACTCCTCGGGTCATCCGCACAGGGCTTATGTGGACTGAGGTTGAAGGTGTTGTAGCAGAGGACGTGTCAGAGGCAGGTTCCACACCTGCTCCAAGGCGTGGCCGCTGCATATGGAGCAGGATGGACGTTAGCACTTGCGTTACTGCCCCCAGACAGTCCCTCATGACGATTACAGATGCGTTAACAGCAGATTTGCAGCAATGGCTGCTGTGGTCTCCCCAGTGGCAGTAGCAATGGCCCTCCTCGTGTCCTCCCCATCAGCAATATACTGCCGCATGAGATCAAGTATTGATTCCTGTCATGCCTCCACCCTCGACAGGCTAGCCTCAAAGGTGTTGGTGGTAGCTGGAGTGCTGGTGGCCGGGGTGGTGGTAGCTGGAGTGGTGGTTGCTGGGGTGGTGGTAGCGGGGGTGGTGGATGGTGCTTACACGGGGCCCACAACCAGGGTGCTGTCCTCCTCGAAGAAGCAAATGTCGGAATCTCCGAGGTCGGAGTCGCGGAGGCAGGGGTCATCACTGCTGTCGGCCACCATATGGGGTGGGGGGTGGCCAGGGTGCTTGGGGTGGGTGTAGTGGACAGGACTGTGACACCCTCGGTGTGCACATTTGGATCTGCAACGTCTGCGGTGGTTGCTGGTGCAGGAACGTAAAAGCCTCCCACTGTTGTGGGTGGCTGCTGCTGGTCTTGATGTGTGTGGCCCACACTGGCAGCAGGTGTTTTCTGTTGGGTATCAACCCGGTCTGGCACACTGCCTGTTAGTCTGGCCTGTTTCTCTGGCTGGGGGGTGGTGGTGGCGGTGGCCCTTGTCCCATGGCGTGATGTTCATGCCCTTGCGCCCCTCTCCTGACTGGCATCTTCCTCATCAGTGCCTGGGGGTTAGAAGAGATGCAGGTCATCAGTGATGGTGTCACATGCCAGCTACATACTATTGCGCTGTGATATATTCATATATTCATGCATCCATTAATTACAGTGGTGTGGCAATTGGTGTTCTGAGTGGGCATGAAGGCCATCAATGCATGGCAGGTGGCATGCCATTGATATGGGGTCTGTGTGTTGCGTTACATGGGCACGGTCGTGTTATGTTGCCCATGTGTTGGTATTGGGATTGGCACTCAGCATGCATTTGTGTATGGCAGGGTGTGGCACACATTTTTGACTGGATATGTTGATGTGGGTCTGGGACATGCATTGGCTTGCCTAGTCTCACTCCACGTCACTTGTGCTACATCATGGTTTCCCCTACAGGGATGTGCAGGGTCACTCACCTCCTTCTGGGGATGATGCGGTGCCCATCTCCATCTCTCTGAACCCCTCTATTGGCTCCCTCTATTGACTCGGGATCAAAGAATGAGCTGGCAGTCTCCTCCCAGGGCATCAGCTTTGCTGGTGAGTGTGGCCCGCCGCATGTCACCATGGCCGCCCTCCTGTTGACTGCCAGGATGTTCCTCACCCTCAAGCGGAGGTCGTCCCACCTCTTGCGGCAGTCCCGCACAGTACGTGGGGGTGGTCCCCACAGCCGACACCCTCTCGGCAACCTCCTGCCAGATTTGCTTTTTCTTCATCTGGGCAGCATGCTTCATGTCATTTGACTTGATTATGTCTGCATGCTGGGCCAGAGTGTCTGCCAGCTTGTTAAGCTTAGCGTCAGAGAAACGCTGTTTCTGCTTCCGGGTGGTCATCTTCTGGGTAGCCTTTGACATCCTCAGGGTTTTCTGACGCAGCACGACACGAAAGGACTGGTGGTTAGGGAGGATGGCAATGGATTGTGTTTTTAAAGATGGCAGCCGGCCCATTTCCAGTTCCTGCTTGATGACGTTATTTCCGGGTCCGGTTTTGCGAACCCGGTATTAGCATGGTGGTATTACCGGGCTGGTATTTAGGGGTTGCTCCTTGGCGGTGCCGGTATCGGCGGGTCCCGTGATGCCGCTATCAGGGTGTTGGAGGGCCTTTAGCGTCATGCCAGTATTTCCATTACCAGCATGGGGGTTTGTGCGTGCTCACGCACTCATGATCACCCGCTATTAGCCGGTTCATACGAGCACGGACCCGCTCTTACCGGCATGCCGGTAATGATCCTGTTTTTACCAGGCTTCTCGTAATGAGGCCCAATGTGTTAGATGGGCACCCAGAGGTGGAATGTAAAGTGGGTTGTGGCTAAGGGGTCTCCCAAAACCAATATAGGATCCCGGGTAAACAAGTGGATACTACATCCAAACGCACAATGGAGACAGCAAAAGTTAGGATTTGGAAAAATATGAGGTTGATGGATCCACATAGCACTCTATGAGGTCTATGGCCATGGGGACAGGGATAATTCTCAAGCAGATTTCTTTTTGATGCAGGCTGGCAGGAGGGCTGGAGACCACAGGAGAGACTTCAGAGGACTACTATTGATGGTGAGAAAGAGGTGCAACATGGCCATGGAATTCAGTTTGTTGGTTGAGGGGTGTGTTTTGAGAGGATCAGGGGAACAGGGACACCTTGAAAGTGGGGCAAAGGAGGTACTTCCAGGCCCACATTATACTTTTTGGGAAAAGTGGACACGCTTGGGAGGCCGTTGTGGGGGGCAAGGGAAATGGTAATAGTGGTGAAACGGATAACCAGAGCACCGTAGTGCTTTGGGGTTGTGGGAGTGGTGTGCTGTCAGTGTCTGTAGTTAAGCTTGTCTTAGTTTATGTGGGAATGTTGTATGTATTTGTTTGTAGGTGTGCGTTTTATATGTAGAGGGGCATGTGCTTGTCTGCTCTTTCTGTGTGTGCTCTAGAATGTTTTTTATGCCTTTGTGGCAATCTGAATGGGGTGTGTATGTCGGTATTCCAGTATGTGCATTTGTCCGAACCCTACTTCCACAATGCAACCCAGTGTTGTATGATTCATTTTCCAGACTCTGGAGAATCTAATCTTTAGCATTTAAAGCACCAAATGCTTACTCATCATGCGTTTATGCAGTATTTAAATGGTTTCATATCTAGCTGTATAAAAATTCCCCACTGGATTGCATGGCTAACTGTGTTTGAGGACATGCAAACTAGTGAGGTCCATGACACACACAATTGTATGGTTAATTTGACAAACCCGGGAGAAGCCACCATCCGACTATCGACAATGGCATGAACCAGTTGTCTTTGTGTTATCAACACAGTTAACTTTCTGAAAACCAAGTAATAATCGATTTGTATCCAGCTCTGCATAACAACAAACACATTTAGCAATACGACGCCAGAAATAGTCAACTGGTAGACCACTTTTTTCGGCTGGGGCCCCCGTCTGGAACAGCCTGCCTGCCCTCCTGAAACTTGAGGAGAACCATCTCCGGTTCCGGAAGTACCTCAAAACCTTTCTCTTTGCTTCTGCTTTTTCTCCTCCTCTCCCCTGCTGAGTTCCTGGCTTATACTGAAACTGCACCGGTTTGCACCGGTTTACCTGGCCATCCTCTGATCTCGGGCCCAGGTGACTCCTCTCCAACAGTCGCACTCCTGCACTGCCCTCCTGGAAACCCCCGCACTTGAGGACTGTTCTCTGTATCCCTACAGTCCTACCACTAGCACTTGACACCTGATGCCTGCACTTACCCTTCTCCCTTGCACTTGCCACCTGCTGGCCATACTTTACTTTGTTATTTATTCTATTATCCCATGTATTGCACTGTCCCCTTCCCCCTGCCCCCCTGCACTTCCGCTTGCCCCCTTCCCATGCACTTGCACGATCTGAATGACACTTGGCCTAGTAGGATCGTTGTATGTCTTTCCTCTCTTCCCCCTCCCTTGCCTTGTCGCGCCTTGAAACACTTGTGTATAGGCGCGTTATAAATGCCATATCATATCATATCATATCATATCATATCATATCATATCATATCATATCATATCATATAACAAATATGTGGTGCTGCAAGACTGTCATTATGTTACCTTGAATCCCTTTGAATACCCACCAATTGCTAGTTAAACCTCTTGTGTGACCTTACATTGACCGATGCAACTTTAGCAGCTAGAAGGATTTGAAATCGTACAGGCCGCACACAGGAAAAGGGACCAGCATGTATGTTGTATTTGTAATCATTAAGAAAACACTCTGTAACTTCTGCAAATAGATCATGGGTAGGATTAACTTCCAGTTCAGTAAGGTTTAATGATGGGGCAGAAGGAGGTTTCAGTCTCGTATGAAACTGCTCTATGACGTAATACCTACATTCTTCAAAGCTTTGAACTGACAGCATTCTATCTGATGTCATAGAAACCACAAGCAATAGTGTTCGTGAATGCAGTAAATTGGCTGCTACTTGTGGGATACCTTGCACTGCTCTAATACAAGCCTTGTGAATACATTTGCTGTTTACACATCATTGTAATGGTGATGAACTGGAGGTACCCTTTGGCAAACACCAAGTTAGGAGCGAGTTCCCGGTGAAACTGCTGCATTCAGGATACTGCTGACAATTTAGGCAGACTGTGAAATTGGAATAGCAAACATGCTAAAATGTGCAAAAATGAGCCCGGAGCAGCAGGTTCTGTAGTACTGTTAGAAGGCACAGGATGGTTTGTGCAATGGGTCACGGGCAGGCCACCTTTGATGGTGAGCACACAAACACGCACCACTATGGCAGCACACAGAGGCTCAGCAAATGAGGAAAATGCTTGTGGCATGGTTGCACTAGCACAATCTTTGTCCCCCCCCCCGCGACCTCCTAAACCCCACTTGGGGTTGGGGGAACAGGGACATTGCGTGGAAGGTGGCACAGTGGGTCCTTCTGCATACACAAGCAACACGAGGATGCCACATACCTACACAGGCAGTCATTGGCAGTCATTGTAGGGTGAGCCATGCCTAATGAACATCTTTACATGGTGTGACTCTCTAAGCAGAGTGAGTGTCAATGTATTAAAGGATGTGCTTAAAGAGGCTCAGGTTCAGGTGTAAATGCTGATCAAAATCCCCGTGGGCACAAAGAGAAGCTGTGACACAGCCCACAGTAAAGTGACTTGGCAAGGATAAATATAAAATACACAAGGATCATATTGAAAAATGAGGACGTCATATTTGTGAAGGCCAATGCACGTAGAAGAGACATAATGAAAACAAAGATACCCCAGGACCATTGTCTAAAGAGCAGTTCCTGTCATTCCTTGGAATGGCTGAGTATTATTATAAGTTTATGCAAAACTACTCCAAGAATACCATCAAACTGAGGTCACTATTGCGGTAGGGCAAGTCATTTGAATGATGGCTGTAGAAAGGTGTTTTGAAAAGTGAAACAGTGTCTAAAGACGTCCCCAGCATTGAAGAATAATTTGCATTGCAGGAGGACAATGGAAATACACATGGCAGTGTGAGAGATCTAGAACTATTCTGATCAATATGCATACACGTGGAAGGAAAAGAGCGAGTAATCAGATTTGCATCCATGATCCTGAAAGGGTCTGAAAGCAACCGTCCCATCATTGAGAAAGAAAACTGGCAATTAACTTGGCTGTAGACACATTCTGACCAATCCCGTGAGGCATGAAGTTTGAGGTTAGGACTGACCACAAACCGCAGAGAAAGAAATTCTTATTTCCAAAGGTCAGGATAAGGAGCCTGGGTGCACCAGGAAATGGGTGGCATTGCTTTAGAAACACAACTTTGGAATGTTTTATTTGCAGTATCAAGAACAAAACAACAGACTGTCTATCTACAGTTGCATTCAGGGTTGAAGAATGCAGCATTTCTAATGAGAAGATGCTGTCGCTCGAAACCAAAGTGGTATTGGAAGAAAAGTAAGTAATGGCAAGTGTAAAAGATGTTTAGTTACCGAGAGTGTGAGATGTGGTTAAATCAGGAAGACGGACAAAGGCAAAAATGAAGTGATACTGTAGGAAAGGATAGGTTTAGTTTCCCTTCTGACATTTTGACAGGTAGTCAAGTATTTTTCAATTGTTTTTTTATTGTTTAAAGCACGGATGTAGCTCGAGAGCAGCGAAGCGCTGTACCGGGTGTGGTTAGCTGCATTTGAGATGGTGTATTTTAACAGTTGGCCAACACTGAGATTTGCAGTCTGTTGGTCAGTCTTTCCGTCAATTAGGATTAGTACTTGTCAGGTGTTGTTGAAAAAGCCAAGTTTGGAGAGATTTTCGAAATTGGATCATTTGGCTTGATTTCTAAACTGATCAAGGTCCAGATGGTGGGTGGGTGGCATGAGATGGATACTTTGTAGGTCCTCTGTTTGAGCGTGGGGCATCAGACGTGTGGAGTTTAGCCACTAGGTACAATGGATTGCTACTTGTGACTACTTTGTAGATGATACATGCAGTATCCAGCAGCTTCATGGCCTGGAGAGATATCCAATGTAGTTTGGGTAGAACACAGGTTATTTGGTCAAAAGGCTGTGCAACTGTAAAAAGGCATGCTGTGGCATGGTGGAATGCTTTTAGGGGAGACACTTGAATAGATCAGAGCCCTGTCAGGAGGAAGTTACTCCCATTGATGTGCAAGACCACAAGTGCCTGCCTTATAGTCCACAAGTCCTGTGGCAAGATGAAAGGTTTCATTTTACGAATGGTGGAGATTTGGTTCCAGGCCATTGGGCCATCTTGGCTATGTGTTTTTGGAACTACAGGCTGCTGTTAGTGGTAATGCCTAAGGCTTTTGCTGAGTCTTGAGAATTGTAGATCATATTGCTTTAGGCACACAACATTGAGCCATTATTGGACGAGCTGCTGTTTAGCAGGGGGACCAATGGGGACTGATTTGGTTGTGGGGAGAGTAGGTTTGATGTAGGCAGTTGACATTCAGGACTGGATGATGGCTTGGTAATCGCAGAGATGACGGATGTCCTGTGGGCTTTTTACTCTAATGAACAACTGAGCATTGTCTGTGTATTGGAGGATTACATATATCTGGATCTATGAGGAGTGTGCTCAGTGAGAGGATGGAGCAGTGGGGGACTCTGCAGGAGACTGTGAGACAGTTACAATTCAATGTGCCTGGTGTCTGCCTGAGTGGTAGAAGATATGCCAATTTAGGAAATCGCCAGAGAATGCCATCCTATCAGCAAAGTTGGAGATGAAGATGCCGCTCTCAAAGGTGTTGAATGAAAATGAGAATTGAAAGAGGACAAGGAGACTTCATTCACCCAAATCCTTGATATGTAGGGCACCATTCATCACCTGGTCTCAATGCTACACCTGGGACCGAGAGAGGAAAGAATTTGGTTCAGATATGCGTGCTGCGGTTCAGGGGTGGGCAATGCTGGGGGATGTTGTTTCAATTGTCTGTCAATGTTTCAATTAAAAAAATTGTAGATTCTGCTGCATTTTTCCTGAGTTTGCAGCACCGGTGGGTCAGATGAGGGTTTGGTACAATTGTTTAGTACTTGAAGAGGGCCTTGCTCCTTCTAAAGGTTGCTGCAATGGGGACAGAATAGTAATCTAATCAGCTTTGGCCTTAATGATCAGAATCCTATGGTTGGCACAAAGAGATTTTAGGTTTGTGAGATCTTAATGGTTAGAGTTTTGGCACCACTATTGATCTAAGATTCTGATTGAGCATTTGTTGGAGGCAACCTTGGAGTGTACCAAGGCTCATATGGTTTGGTCTTAGTGTTGCTGTTTTTTAGGGTAGCATGAATATCCACCAGTTTCATGGCAGAGTTGTTGAATAATTGAGGCATTCGCTGTAGTGGGAAAGTCTGCAAAGATCTAGCTAATTGAACAGAAGGTTTCCAATAAGCGGAACTGAGTGAAGGGACATTTAGCCTGTCCTTTGTTGGCCATGATGGAGAGGGTGATCAATAGGGGAGTTGCTGTGTGGTTCAGACCAGTCAAGTGTGATAGCATCTGTACAGGTGATGAGGGAGGACTAGGTCTAGGGTGGTGCCTTTATGCCTTTATTTTGCATGGGGAAGAGCACCATTTGCTTAAGGTCCAACAATCTGCTTCGTGCTAAAAGTGTGTTTTGAGTGAAGTTGTTGGCATGAGACTTAGGGACTAAATTGGCACAGAGAGTAAGTTGGAGATGTCGTCAATGAAAGAGGCACTCCTGTGAGGTTGTCTGTATATGAGGTGGAAGGTGATGGATTCCTTGTGAGATTAAGGGAATTGACAGGTGAGTGATTCAAACAACCTTGTTCTGGAGAAGGGATTATGGAATATGGCCAAACACAGTTTTGGATGATTGCCACTCTGCCTCCTTCCCAACAACTAATATGTATTACACCATATTTAGAAGCAACACAGTGCCTCACTGCTTCTAAATAGGTTTATTAATCCTGGGACCAGAGAGGCAGGGCAATGTTTCTGAATGTGGGTTAATATTATTTGATCACCTGTCACAATGGGCAATAGTCACATTTTTCGAGATCAAGTTAAACACAATATTTCATTGCTTTTGTATATTAAATATCTTATTGTGAGTGGTACACTGTATTCATCATAAACAGAAAATAGGTCACAGTTCAAAGTGAAAGAGTAATTGTTAAAAATGACATTACTCATAAATGCAGTGCCAAACACCATCTTGATTTAAATGAGTATGTGGATCATTAAAATAGGTTCTTCAAGGAGTGCACACACTGGGCTCTGCAATCCGGCTTGAACTGGAAGGAGGCTGTACTGTACACTGTCGCTGCAAACAAGTTCACACTTTCCTTCACCTGTGGACTCATTTGTGCTACTTAGGCGTAGCAACCCAATAACAGGATGTTCCATCTCAGCACAAGAAGGGAAAGGGAACCACAAAATGGTCAGAGTAAGAATATAAGCTGTGCAATTACACAATACATTGAGTCTTGATAGGCACAACAGCAGATGGACAGGGTGCCCGAGGTATGGTGTTGGGTTAGGATAATGTTGCAGGTGTGCATCTGTCTTCATGACATAACTGAGACCCCTGTAGTCCACACAAAAGTGGACTTTAGTTTTCCACTACTGGGCTTATTAGGGACCAGTACCACCGGGCTAATTTAGGGGCTGTGGGAAGTCGATCATCTTGGAGACCTCCTCCTTGATGGTGTCCTTTACCTTTTTGGACATCGAGTGAATTCTGTTTTTCACTGGCTTACTGTCACCAGTGCCAATATCATGGATGCACCAATCATTTTTACCTGGAGTCTGTGAAAACAGATGTGCATACTGGCCCAGCAGCTGTTAGGATGCCCAGCGATCCTGTCTTTCTGGGAGTGGGTCTTTGAGACACTCAGTGACAAAGTAGGTGAAAGAATGAGCCTGAACCCAATAATTACACTATTGGGCTACACCAAACTTATCCCCAGAGGTATCAGGATGGCTAAGCGATGGGTAGGGATGGTGTGGGGTGGAACCCAATCTCCAAGACTAGATCAGTGGCATACTAAAGCCCTGTATTGTAACGACCTGGAGATTGAATATGGTTAACTACTAGACCACCAGGCTAGACCCAGAGACATATGCGGACCATATATTCACTATCTGATTGCTCAGTCACATAGGTCACAAGAAATTCCGCCCCCACGGTAGGAAGACCAGGAATTGACAGCAAAATGCAGGATGAAGTTACCTGATGTATGAGTGGCCACAAGAAATAATGGTTTAGCGCTCAGGTCGATGTACCCACTTGAAACACATCATAATGGAGCATGGAATCTGAAAATGTAGTGCTCACACAAATTGAGACTAGTGTTTGTGCCCTCCCCGTCTTTGACGTGCAAAAGAATAAAACAAACACACCCCTGACGGGCAATAAGGCAAAGAGAGCAGGCTGCGAGAGTTCAAGGCAAGGTTTATCTGATGAATAGTATTCAAGAGATATCTGAGAGCGCTCTGCACAAGTTATCATTACATTCCAATTTATAAGGTAAATGACGGAACTAACAGAGGAAGAGTGATGTGTTACATTTATTATTTTTGCAAGCATCTCAGGCTTCAGCGTGAGAATTCAACCACAGAGTTTTCCAGTCAGAGTGAGAGCGAGGGTGGGGGCCGTGCGCCTTGCGCGCCTGGCCGTGCTGCTGCGAGAAAAGTGAAGAGAAGTGTTTTGTACTATCGCCCTGAGGCCTAGTCACCAAGATGGAGTCGAAAGGGGGTACAAAAGTGGATGCCCCGTGTCCTGCTAAGTGGTCCCATCTACGCGAAAGTCAACCAAAGTTAACATTGCATAAGGGCAAGGGGCGAACCCACTACTGGAGGCACTTGGTCCGAGTTTTGTACTGAGAAGTAGAGGACGCGAGGGGCCTGATGGCCCCTCACTCCCACACATTCCCCCCTTTTGTTACATCTAAAGTAACAAATTATGACACTTTATTCTTTTCATTCTCCCTTCGGTATTACTCAGCTTCAGCGACTGCTTCTTCCCAGGCTGGTGTACCCTTTATTGGCATCCATGCTCTGCATACGCTTCTCAAGCTATTCCCTCTTCTTGCATATTCATTTGGAGTGCATGTTAAGTATACCCCACCATCCCCGTCCAAATCTACCCATACCTCATTATACCATGGCAATTCTGTTGGTTTCTTAATTGTGGTGTAGTATACATTATCAACCCTGTCCCCATATTGCCTGTAAATGGCAGTCATCCTGTACTTTGGAGGGTTATGTTCCCCAGTTTGTATTTGGGCATCTGTCATAGCTGCTACCATTGTCGGTCGGCCCATTGTTACCATCATCATAGTTGAGGTAGGCATACTTTTTGCACAACACCGTAGTCCTAATTGGCACACGCAGAAGAATAGTAACACAAAGACGAACTAGTGTTTTCATCATCACATTTACGAATGATGGTATCCAGCTGAATAAGTTGTCAAACCATGTACTTTCTTCCGCTCTGCCCTCTGTTCTCATCTTCTCTCCTAGATAGTGGACTGCTGTTATCACATGTGAGAGTGTCCCGTTATCTGCATCTTCAGATGGCACAAATGTGCAACAGGGCCCCGCAATTTTACGGCAAACACCACCGTCCATCGCCGTGAGGAGATCTAAAACATATCTGTTTTGCATTGTCATTAGGCGTAGGGCGCGGAGCTCTATTTATATAATGTTGAATCCTTCTTCAGTGTCGTTGGCCAATTGGATGAGCTCCAAGCATACTATTTGCAACCATTTGACGTTTGCTCGTGCTTGGAGCCCTGGTGCTAGGAGTGATGCAAAAAATGTCTCTGCAATTGAGAACAGCTTGTATTTTTGCGGGATGTCAGCAAGGAGTTTTGATGACTAGGACGAAATGTAGCTGGATGATCTCTTGCTTTGTGACAACTTTGTTTTCAGCTCATATTCTGACAATAGTTCATACGCTGGAAGGTCTGTGTTTTCTTGTTGGGGTGCTACCGATGGACCAGCCGATTGCCCTGCTGCCAGTTTGCCAGCCGATTCCACTGCTGCCGATTTGCCAGCCGAATCCCCTGCTGCCCCTTGGATCTGGCTTTCTGGTATTACCATCAGTGATGTATGGAGAGTTGCTAAGGTGCAAGTACCCTTCCAGGATGCGGGTAGATGCAGGTAGGCTGGTTTGCCACAAACCCAATACATGTCCATGAGGGCTGTGGTGCCTTTTTTCATGTCTGGTATTATTACTGTCTTGTTGCATTTTCTGGCTTCCACCATGTTCACTTTTCCTTCGCCATAGAAACATAGTTCGTGTGGTATTTCTTTTTGTGTTTTTTATGGGCTTTTCCAGTGCTGTAATCCATGTTAGCTTAGCAACATGCTGTGACCAGATAGGCGTGCACATCCTTTTATCCATTGGAATGCGTCTTCAGCCAGCCCCCGGAGTGCTTCTGCTCTGCACTCAATAGTTTAATTGTGCCATTTGTTCTCTGCATACATCGTCCCATTATGACAAGAAATGGCTCTTTGAGGCATATTACTCCTTGATGCCGACTTGTGCATCGTTCTCTCACTCTCCATTCTTTCAAGACTGACGGTGTGTGCCTGCAAGGTGCTTTTTATCCTACACAGAACTAAATGAATTAAACACTGAGCCTCCGACAAGGGCACTTCCTGGGGTATCAACATTTTTGGTGTCCCTGATGCATGAGGAATGAGTGAACATACATAGCAGCTTTCATTTGTTGCTTGCTTTGCCGTAGCACTCATGTCTAAGTACCATTTTTTACACTGGTCCGGGTGGCGGGGGTCTTCTTTTTCATCTAACGCCAGGTCATGATAAATGTTGTATTTTTCCCCTCCCGCCCCCCTTATCCTTCTCCTTCCCTCCTTGTTGCTTCTCACCTTTTGGTAATGTATTGTAAACATTCCAACCCAGGTCGTGTCATTGCTGTTGAACATGCCATGTGTATATTCACTAGTGGTAGCAGCGTAATATGAGGTAGGTTCTATGGCTGCCTGTGTATATGCACTTGTATTAGCTAAGTGTTTCGGCCAATAATAGTCGCCATCATATTCATTTGATTTATAATCATTACTCATATTTATGCCAGGATGTAACAATGAGACAATTGTTGGACCTGCAATGGCGTGTTCTGAAGTTTGCGTTACATTTGTACCGTTAATACCAATGTTATAAGTTTCTCCCCACATTGTCTTTACTCCAGTCCATATTAGGTTGGAACCTTCTCGTTTCATATTAGCCCCGCTTCCCCCTTTGTGTAAATCATTAACCAGAGATAAGAGAGTATAGTACCAGGCCATGAAAAACAGCATCACTGAAAACAAAATTGCAGCACATTTCAAAACACATTCAACATTGCTAAACCTTTTTGCTCTGATGGCATCCCTATCACTATCTAACATAATTGCATTCACCGCAATCGTACTTCGTGGGTCATTTGTCACCTGGAGGGGCAATACAAAGTTGTTAAGTCACCATAATATGTACATTTATTTATATATTTACATTTCATATTCACTCATTACTTCCACTTTGCAACTTCATTTTTATATGCATTTCTCAGCCCTGTGTTTCAATTACGTCCTCTGTTCTAGGTATTTCTATAGAGTGAGAGAGAGAGAGAGAGAGAGAGAGAGAGAGAGAGATAGAGAGAGAGAAAGAGAGAGAGAGAGAGAGAGAGAGAGAGAGAGAGAGAGAGAGAGAGATAAAAGACAGTAAAAGGAAATTGATACAAACATATGGCAGAGTAACTAGAGGGCATAACATCCTTTCATGTTCCTTCTTCATTAAATCAAGTTGTCATTGTTTCTCAACATCGTTTGTAGTACCAGTTGCACATTCCTGTTCGATCTGAGCGAGTGTACTATTGCGTGCCCTCCTCACATCTGAGAGGTGCACCCAATATTTCAGTCCCTTCACTTTGACTGCAGTGGTGTACTATATATGACCTCATAGGGGCCATGAAACCTAGGTGAATTACAACTCCTCACAAAGCTTCGGGCGTACCCCTGTGACCCTGGCATCAGCGGTCCACTGGGGCTGTCTATAGCTGGTGTGGTAGTATCAGTTGCCACATTCTCAGTGAATGGTGGTGCTATTTGGCACGCTATGCTGCGAAATGCCCGCGTCAGCTGAGTTAAATATTACCTAAATTCTTCCCCCAGCACTGTGGCACCCCTGTGTGCATCCGATGCCCTCAACGTCATCCCTGAATTGTATGTTTGGCATGTTGTACACTCTATGACAAATTTTGACAAATGCTCCTGCAAGTTGGGTAATAACCAATGTTCCTGAATGTCTGCTGCAATGTGTTGTTTCGCTACATGGGCTGGGAAGTGCAGCTGTTGGAATGCTACTTCTAGTAATTCTACTGGCATCACTACCTTTCCCGTTGTCTCCTGTCTCCAAATAAGGTCTGTGGCTGACTGTTTTCACCCTTGTTTGCCCCACAACTCTTGCTCTTCTGGTGGTGCTCTATTCTATAGCTCTATTAGCTGTGCTATGGGTGTGTTGCTATAAGCTTCTTCTAGTGGCTCTACAGTGGTTGCCTTCACAATGCATTCTGTTGCTGGTGTTGTATTGAAATACGAGGCCTCCTTCGCTGCTGCATCGGCTGCCGCTTTTCCCAATGAGATTGCATCTGTGTTGTTGGTATGGGCCTGGCAATTCACCACTGCCACTACTGATGGCTGCGCTAATGCATCTATCAATTAATTCAATAGCACGGCGTGCTGTACTGGGGAGACATCTGCTCTTCTAAACCCCCTTCTAGGCCAATGAGATAGTCCTGAATGGACTGTAATAGTTGCATATGCTGAATCTGAATATATCGTCACTGTGCATCCTTTGGCTGTGCGTAATGCTTCAATTAATGCAGTTAGTTGGGACGGGAGGCACTTTTGAACTATTGTTTCATAGCTATCTTCTTCCATTTGTACTACTGTCATCCCTACATGTTTTTCCCCTGTTTCCAGATTTATTGATGCTGACCCATCGATGAAGTATATTTCTCCTTCCTTCAGGGCGTTTTCACTTGCTTTGGGAATATTGTCACCCTCCCCCTCATACGTTGCACAGTCATGTTCCTGCATGTCCTCCATAGTGCACGGCTCTGTTATGAACGTTGCTGGGTTTACCCTTTTACCCCAGACTACATGTACATTGGGGCGTGAAATTATTATTTCATATGCTGTTGCTCTTTGCGTTGTCAGTGTCGATTTTATCCGCTCGAGAATTGCAAATAATGAATGCTCGGCATATAGTGTTACTGAACATCCCATCACAATTGTGGCACTCTTTTCAATGGCGAAGGCCGCAGCTGAGAGGGCCTGTTCGCACACAAAGTGACCTTGCATTACAGCGTCTAGTGTTCCACTGTAATAGGCCAATGGTTTGTGGCCTAATGATGTTTTTTGTGTCCACACTGCTGTCATCAGTGTTCCATTGCAGTGTGAGAACAAGAAAAATTCCCTCTCATAATCTGGGTTCGCGAGGACTGGGGCATCTGCAATGAGGTCTTTTAGTCTAAAGTACTGAGTCATCATGTCATGTGTCCATTTTATTGGGGCTTTGTTCTTCTGCGCTTCTTTTAGTGCTTGCAGTAATGGACGTGTGTATGCCGCATAATCAAGGATCCATGCTCGGCAATAGTTACATATACCAAGTCATTTTTGCATGTCCTTCACTGTTTTTGGTATGATTATGTTGCGTACGGCAGCTGCTCTGTCTGGGACTATTTGTTTCCCATCTTTCGATATCAACTGTCCGAGGTATACAACTTCGGCAAGGCAGTATTATAATTTTCCTTTATCCACCTTGTACCCCTTTGTAGCTAACACGTTTAGTAGTGTTATGGAGTTTTCCCTGCATTTTTCCTCTGTTTTGCTGCAGACGAGTAGGTTGTCTACGTATTGTATAATGGTGCTCTCTACATTTATGTTCCCAATATCTTCACGTAGTACTCTGTTAAAAATGCTGGGGCTTTCGCAGTACTCCTGTAGGAGTCTGCGATGCTCATATTGGTTGTTTCCCATTGTGAATGCTGTGAGGTACTGTGATCCTGGATCAAGTGGTATAGAGAAGAAAGCATTCCTCTAGTCAACCACAGTAAAACATGTTGATTCTTTGGGTATACTGCACAGTATTGATGCCGGGTTAGGCACTAACGGGAATTCTTTTTGGATGACGTCATTGAGTGGGCAGAGATCTTGGATCATCCTCCACGCCCCTCCTTTTGCTTTTTTGATAGGGAAAACGGCCGTATTACATGGGGAGTTTGACGGCACTATGATACCTTGGCTCAGGAGTGCATTTATTGTTTCCCTGATTCCTTCTTCTGCTTCTCTGTCACAACCCTTACCCCAAAGCGCGCCTGGCCTACCCATGGGCCAGGGGGAGCCTTGACCCCCGTCTCCTCTAAATCCTAACCGAGGCCTTCTTGGGGTCAGTCCTGGTGCCTTTGGCACCAGGCTAATACTTAATAATGTGTTTGTGCTTTGGAACTACTTTTTGTTACTGTCATTCAATGTGGAAGCATCCACAGAATCAGGCTTCTTAGAACCTGGCTTGCAGAAGGATGGTTTGGGTGTGCACCTTGGAACTCTTTACCTGGACTTCTTTCTTGAAGCTATTTAAACCACGCCCGACTGGACTGACACGCTTCGCGTTAGTTTGCAATACTGCAACGTGACGCTCACCACGTTCAACTCCAGCCACGAACCTCGGATAAACAGCATCTGCAGAAAAAGAAAGAAGACATTGTTAGAAAAGGTTGCAGCTTACCTGAATTCCATCATTCTCAGCTCTTCCGACTGGCATCCTGGAACCAGCGCTCCTTCGGATCGACAGACCTGCAGAAAGAGAAAGACAAGGCTTTAGACATTTTACACGGTTAACAAACTCTGCCAAAAGGCTTACCTTCCCACTCGCATTTCATTCCTTAACATCTCTGGAATACTTCACTCTAGCGGAGCACCGCGACCTGTGAAGACAAAAGATAACAGGTTAGCAAAAGCAAGGCACCTTAGCGCTGCGTTAAGCGCCAACTCGCCGTGTCTAGGCACTCCAAAAATGCTAAACTTACCAGCGAACCCCAAATCCAATCTTCGCCACGAATTGGACTTCCACGTATCTAAGGAAGAGAAAAAAGACATTATTAATTCCAGAAAGGCATGCTAGGACAGCAAAACATGATAGCAATAAGACCTACCTGAAAGACTCACGTCGGGCCGGCATCAGTGAAGTAACTCGTTCGCCATTGCCCGCAAAGCACCACACGCCCCTGCCGAGACAGCAGGACGGAGAACCCACCAAAATCAAGAACAAGGTGAGAGGAAGCCCAGAGGGACCGCAGACATACCGGGTGGTGGGAGGCTATTAATCCCAGTTACCCGGTCCTAAACATTGTTTACCTGTATTTCTGGCAGGATTCTTCCGCTGGTCACTACTGGGCATCGCAGGGAGGGATACCTGGACACCGATTGCTGGGTGGCGCCCCCGTGGAACCAGGTGAGTGTAACAGAACGTGAAGCCTCCAAACTAAAATCCACCTGGGCGCCGTGGAAACCTCAGAACTAGACCAATTGGCCCATCTGATAGGAGAATTATGCGCCAAGGTTCAATCTGCCCGTCAGGAGACTAATGCTCTCTGAAGAGATTTAATTGTGACTAAGGAGCACACAGAAGACCTTAGCAGACAATACTTGCAATCACAGGCAGGCCAGATACCTCTGCCGGGAGGCAATCCAACGATGCAGAACCCTACACAGCCTTCCGCTTCTTCAACTCCGGTGCACATTACTCTACCAGGAGCAGTTCCTTTAGCCCCACCGGAACGATTTACAGGCGATCCACGGAAATATGCCTCTTTCATGACTCAATGCCGCCTTCACTTTCTTTGCAGGCCAGGAGCATTTCCAAAAGACCTAGCTCGGGTGGCCTTTGTTCTATCGTATTTGAGCGGTAGCGCAGCCGCAGCAGATTGGTCAGTACCATTAGTGACCCATGATGATCCTATATTACATGACTTTGGGGGATTTCAGAGGGAGATGGAGAAGCTGTTTGCCCGTTACACTCGAGAACAAGCAGTGGACAATGAACTCCTTTCCCTCCGACAAGGAAATCAGGATTTGGTAACGTACATCGCTACCTTCAACAGACTGGTCGCTGAAGCTAGGTGGCCTGAAAACAAGAGAACCACGTTGATTCATCGGGGGTTAAGGGGAGAGTTAAGACGTTCTAGCTCAAGTAGTGGACCCCCCTCGAGACTGTTCGGAGTTCATAAACTTAATTGTGCAATTAGATCATCGACTGCAAGACCGAAAAGCAGATCGCTCCAAAATGGATCCACGGGCAGTGTATGTTCAGTCAAGAGACATTGTAACTCATGCACAAGAAAACCCTGTGGAGCCCATGCAACTTAGGGGAGTGCAACCCCCGTTAACCAAACAAGAGCGAGACAAAAGAAGGCAGCAAGAACTATGCGTGTACTGTGGAAAATCAGGACACTTTCTGAAGGACTGCCTGGTAAAACCCCCTAGGAAAGTCGTCGGGGCCACTGAGAAGATGAGGAAAAAGAACCTAAGTCCGAAAACTACCCAGCTCGACAAACGTAGAGGTCAGTTTGTCGAGTGAGAGAAAGGAGCCACCAACCTCACACTTTGCAATACCAGTGATCCTAATCAACAACCAACGGTCCTCAAGAATGCATGCCATTGATGCTTACATCGACAGTGGGGCAGTCGGAAATTATATTGATCAGGATCTGGTTGCAGAGACGGGACTTCCCTTATGTTCCAAGGCGACTATGGATAAGGTGACTACAGTTGATGGAACTGAAATTGCTTCCAGACCCGTTACCCAATGCACAGCTGAAATAACAATGCTGTGTCAGGATGGGCATAGAGGACTCATTTCGTTTGACATCATCAAAGCACCTCAATTTCGGCTTATACTAGGGATGCCATGGTTAGTTGCTCATAATCCTTTGATTAACTGGCGAGACATGAAATTAGCCTTCCCCAGTGACTGTTCTCTAACCTGTTATTACCAAGAACAGAATAAAGCTTGCAGTAGTTCAACAACTCCCCGAACAACGACATCTGTTTTGGGTGCAATCAGTAATCTGCCTGAGGAATACCGCGATTTCCAGGATTTATTCCAGAAGGACCAGGCAAATACCCTGCCACCCCACAGGCCCTATGACTGTCAAATCGACCTTGTCCCGGGTGCCCAAGTCCCCTGTGGGAGAATCTATGCTCTAACTGAACCCGAAAACCTTCACCTGAAGTCCTATTTAGACCAATACCTTGCAAACGGATTCATCCGTCCGTCGAAGTCCACTGCAGCCAGTCCTTTGTTCTTCGTACCGAAAAAAGAAGGGGACTTAAGGACCTGTATTGACTACCATGCATTGAACCAGATCACTGTAAAGAACCGTTACCCTTTGCCACTCATTCCGGAAATGCTGGATCAGGTCAAAGATGCTCAAATTTACACCAAATCGGACCTGCGGGGAGCATATCACCTGGTTCGGGTCAGAAGCGGTGACAAATGGAAAACTGCTTTCCGTACTAAATATGGTTTGTTCGAATATCAAGCCATGCCCTTTGGGTTATGCAACGTGCCGGCAGCATTCCAATACTTCATGAATGACGTCCTGAGAGAGCTAATTGATGTCTGCGCCTTAGTGTACATTGATGACATCCTGGTGTACTCAACTTCCAAACAAGACCATGTCAAACATGTCCGTTCAGCCCTCGCCAAACTCTATGAACATTGTTTATTTGCCAAGATGGAAAAGTGCCATTTTCATGTAACCGAAGTAGAGTTTCTAGGCTTCATTCTTACTCCCGGAGGCATCAACATGGACCTGCACAAAGTCGACCCCGTTCTGAAATGGCCATCACCAACGTCTGTAAAAGGAGTACAAAGCATGTTAGGCTTTGCAAACCTTTATCGCCGGTTTATACCAGACTTCTCCCAAATCGTACACCCAATCACCGCATTACTGCAAAAAAATAACAAAAAATGTGCCTGGACTGAAGACACAGAAAAGGCTTTACAGGAACTAAAAAAAAGGTTCACCTCAGCACCAATACTGCGACATCCACGTCCAGACCTCCCGTACATCGTGGAAACGGATGCTTCCAGTATAGCAATGAGAGCTGTCCTCTCTCAAAAGGATCCCAAAACTGACCAGCTACATCCCGTGGCCGTCTGGTCAAAGAAGTTCTCACCCCCAGAAATAAATTATGCAATAACAGACAAAGAACTCTTGGCAATCAAGTCCGTCTTTAAAGCCTGGCGACACTACCTTCTGGGAGCCAGACTCACCATTACAGTAATCACAGACCATCGTTACCTGCAATATCTTAAGACAGCCAAAGCCCAATCTTCACGCCAGCTGCGATGGGCTCTCTTCTTCGCCGAATATGATTTTCTCATAACGTTTCGACCAGGCGTCAAGAATGGAAAGGCTGATGCACTTTCTCGTACTGACACTAATGACTTGGTTTATACGACTCCAGATCCAGTCCCCATCATACCAGTAGACAAGCTCTTAGGCCTTACTACTGCCTTAACCCACACAGAACTGAAAAAAGAAATTCAACAGAGCATGAATCCGGATGCCTCCCTTGCGTGGCAAGCGCCAGGAGAACAGTATTCCATCCAAGACCAATTACCATTCTTCAAGAATCGCTTATACATACCCACCAAGAACTTACAACAACAGGTTATTTCAAGTTACCATAACTCCCTAATCGAGGGACACCCCGAAGTTATCAAAACCTTAGCCAAGGTTAAACAGAATTTCTGGTGGCCTACCTGGCGAAGAGATATCATCCAATACATTCAGTCTTGTGGAGTCTGCGCACAGAATAAATCGCAAAAACACAATCTATCTGGCCTTCTGAAATGTTTGGGCATTCCACCAGCACCATGGCACACTCTTTCCCTCGATTTCTTCACTGAGCTACATACCAGTCAAGGGGTTAACACCATTCTGGTAGTTGTGGACCTATTCTCAAAAATGGCCCACTTTATTCCACTCAAGGGTCTTCCAGATGCATCCACGTTAGCCAAGGTATTTCTGGACAATATTGTTAAATTACATGGCTTTCCGTCATTCCTGATCTCCGATCGAGGTAGTCAGTTCGTTTCTAACTTTTGGTGGAAGTGCTGTGCTATGGCACAAATTGACATTCGCCTATCCACTAGCCATCACCCTCAAACAGACGGCCAGACCGAAAGGACCAACCAGACCCTAGAGCAGTATCTGCGGTGTATGTTACATCATGAGCTAAGAGACTGGAAAGACTTGCTATGGATAGCCGAGTACGCTTATAACAACTCCTTACATTCCAGCACGGGGCAAACGCCCTTTTATACTCTTTATGGCAGACACCCGCGTATCTCGGAATTGGACCTCTCAACCAGATTAGAAATGCCCGCGGTAGTAACCCTTCACACCAACATCACTCAAGCTTTTAAAAATGCCAAAGAACATCTAACGCACGCCAAAGACAAACAAAAACAATTCGCCGACCAACACAGGACTACGGCCCCCACTTATCAAGTAGTAGACAAGGTCTGGTTAGCCACCAGATTTATACCCATCAAAGGAACCCAGACCTTTATGATATGGTATTTGTAGCGCGCCTATACACAAGTGTTTCAAGGCGCGAAAACCTTTCAACCTAAGTATGTGGGTCCCTATACTATCAAGGTAATTATCAATCCAGCGGCCGTCAAATTAGATTTGCCACCCAATCTACGTATCCACCCAGTATTCCATGTGTCCCTGGTAAAACCGATGCAACCTGGCACACGTATTGGAACGGCACCAAAATCCATTCTTGTCGACGGGGAACTAGAATTTGAAATTAAAGGTATACTGGATTCTAAGTACTCTAGGGGCAAGCTATACTATCTAATAGATTGGAAGGGTTTTAGACCCCAAGATAGATCCTGGGAACCCAGCGAAAATGTTCACGTGCCACGTCTAATCAAAAGGTACCGTTGAAACTTCCTGACTAAACCTGGAGCGGACAGAAGGAACACCTTGAGAGGGGCCTTCGGGGGAGTGCTGTCACGACCCTTACCCCGAAGCCCCCCTGGCCTACCAATGGGCCAGGGGAGCTTTGACCCCAGTCTCCTCGAAATCCCAACCGAGGCCTTCTTGGGGACAGTCCTGGCACCTTTGGCGCCAGGCTCATACTTAATAATGTGTTTGTGCTTGGGAACTACTTTTTGTTACTGTCATTCAATGTGGAAGCATCCACAGAATCAGGCTTCTTGGAACCTGGCTTGCAGAAGGATGGTTTGGGTGTGGCACCTTGGAACTCTTTTACCTGGACTTCTTTCTTGAAGCTATTTAAACCACGCCCGACTGGACTGACATGCTTCGCGTTAGTTTGCAATACTGCAACGTGACGCTCGTCGCGTTCAACTCCAGCCACGAACCGCGGATAAACAGCATCTGCAGAAAAAGAAAGAAGACATTGTTAGAAAAGGTTGCAGCTTACCTGAATTCCATCATTAGCGGTTCTCAGCTCTTCCGACCGGCATCCTGGAAACCACGCTCCTTCGGATCGACGGACCTGCAGAAAGAGAAAGACAAGGCTTTAGACATTTTACACGGTTAACAAACTCTGCCAAAAGGCTTACCTTCCCACTCGCACTTCATTCTGCAACATCTCTGGAATACTACACTCCAGCGGAGCACCGCGACCTGTGAAGACAAAAGATAACAGGTTAGCAAAGGCAAGGCACCTTAGCACTGCGTTAAGCGCCAACTCGCCACGGCTAGGCACTCCAAAAATGCTAAACTTACCAGAGAACCCCGAATCCAATCTTCGCCACGAATTGGACTTCGACGTACCTAAGGAAGAGAAAAAAGACATTGTTAATTCCAGAAAGGCATGCTAGGACAGCAAAACATCATAGCAATAAGACCTACCTGAAAGACTCACGTCGGGCCGGCATCAGTGAAGTAACTCGAACGCCATTGCCCGCAAAGCACCACGCGCCCTTACCGAGACAGCAGGACGGAGAAGCCGCCAAAATCAAGAACAAGGTGAGAGGAAGCCCAGAGGGACCGCAGACATACCAGGTGGTGGGAGGCTGTTAATCCCAGTTACCCGGTCCTAAACATTGTTTACCTGTATTTCTGGCAGGATTCTTCCGCTGGTCACTACTGGGCATCGCAGGGAGGGATACCTGGACACCGATTGCTGGGTGGCGCCCCCGTGGAACCAGGTGAGCTTAACATTCTATCGATATTGGGTATTGTTTCACTCTCGGCGGTATGGCACCTGGTTTGAGTTTTATCTTTCTAGGTATCACTTCATGCAGTAGCCCTACATCATGGGGGCCTGTAGTCCAAATTTCTGGCGCCACCTTTACCATGTCTTCCTCGAATATTCTTGGTGGGGCTGTAACACTAGCTATAAGTGCGTTGTGTACCTCTCTGTACTGGATCATAATGACACACGGTATGCTTTTTTCCATTATTATCTCTCTGTCGTCTTCATTATCAGTGAATAATTCTTCATCAGTTATGTCTCTGAGCATTATGTTGGGATCTATGCATAGCACAGTTCTCCACTTGCACCCATGCGTGTCCAAGCCTATGACCACAATACGTTTACTCGATACCTGAACTGCCTCGATGTCTATGGACATTATTGTGCCTGGCACGACATCTACACTTGTGATTGGGCGAAATATAAAGTCTGATGGTGTTCTCCACTCTTTTCTTATTATTTCAGTCACTACTCGGGCTAACACCTTGATGTCATAGATGAACATGCCTATATCAATGGGTACCCCTGGCACTACAACCTCATTCATTATGTACTGATCATCAACATCGCTCGTACTGGGCACACTCCTGGGGTGGAACACACTTTCTCCCGTTCTGTAAATGAAATGGTCATGTTCAATTTGCTTAGCAAATCTCTTCCCAGCAAGTTCATTGGCGCGTCTTCGTGGTACAGTAAGGGTGCGCGCACTGTTTTTTCCCCCACCGTTATATCAAGATCTTTGGTGTAAGGAACTTTTAAAATAGCGCCAGAGAACCCCTGCATTTCCAAATTCCTCCCTGAGAGCGGAAACCGCTCTTCCATAAGACATGATTTTTCTGCTCCTGAGTCTACCATAAAGATAAACTGCTTATTTCCTATCTCTGCCCCCACTAGTGGTTCCTCTTCTGCACGTGGGGTGGTAGATAGGACTGGACACGCAAGTGCTCCCTGTGGGCTGTCCTAATCTGCCTACCTTTCTTGTCCTGGCACTGAAAAGACATTATCTCCAAATACTGTTAAGCCATGGAATGGTGCAGGTGCACAGTTTGCAGCCGTTGTAAAACTGTTATTGCTGGCATTCCCTACAGTGTTTTGTCGTTCCATGGGCTGTGATGTGGCTGTGGGATGGCTGTCTTTGTTGCATTTGGGGTTCATTATAACACTGGTCCTGTTGTCTTCCACTCTCCATTGGTAGTCCATATAGGCTAACTGGGTGTGGGCAACCCCATACCTGTTCATTGACCATGGGTGGTTGCCCTTGAAAGTACCCTGCCGGCCGCATTCTGCAATCTGTTGAATAGTGTCCCCATCTTCCACAATTCCAACATGACCCTTGCTGTCCCCCTGTCATCCCTTGCCCACCGAATCCTCTAAATCACTAAATGTAAATCTGGAATGTATGGAAACGTGCGCCGCAATGCGTCCCATACTTGCGCTCGAACATTGTTGAATGGCGATCCATCGTGGCGGTCACAACTCATTGCCACTCCTGGGAACCCTGCTTTTTCCCACACAGCGTCTGCCTGATCACCGACGGCGGACACTAGCAAACTCTTTACATCACCTATCGCTAATGGCACTCCTGCCATATTTTTCTCAAATGCATGTATCCATTTCCCTGCCCCTCCCGCAAGTGGTGGGAGGAGCTTGAATAGGTTATGCTTGTCCATTTGGGCCCACAGAATATAATGTGGCCTACCTGCTCCTTTATGTATCAACGGCATCTGCCACTTATGTTTCTTTCCTGTCTTACTTACCATCCCTTTCTTTACCTTACTTAGTAACATGTTCCCTGCTCGCTGCCTTAATCTACCCTGCCATTGTGGGGGTGATGGTTCATCAAAATCATCGAGCTGAGATGGAAGTGGGGATCCCATTGCTGCTGCTCCCTCTTCATACTCATCTAGATCACTCACACCTCTTCTATTTCCTCTTCTTGCTCGCCATTCTCATTGTGTCCTTCCCCTCACTGACTTTCTGGGGTGGCTGGGTGTATAATTTTCACTGGTTTATCATTCAGATGGAACAGGAACTCTCCTGACCGCCATTCCTTTTCTCGCCCCTGTGATATATGTGTTCCATGAGACAATATGGATCGTGCTGGCTCTGATGTTGCTGGTGCCAACTCCCCTATTGCGCTTAATGAGGGTGTAAGATCTGCTGCAGATAATGGTAGCACTTCCCCTCCCCCGGCAGCATTTGGCCCTTATCACACAATGCTCTCAGCTGTGTTATTTCCATCTGTGCATGCCCTATCTAGACCTCCAGTTAATCGTGCTAAATTTACAGGGGCGCGCTCATTGGGCCATACAGGCCTCCTTTGTCATATGGCGGCATTGCGGTGGCTATTGCTCCGTTAGAGGGAGTGGGGGTGGGGCATGGCGGTATGTACAGAGGCTCGCTATATCCTACTGCTGGCCTTGTCATTAAGGGGTATATTTTGGTTGTGTCATTCTCAGCTGTGGTCATTGTGCACTGACCCTTCGGTGTTCCGCTTACCTCTTCCTGCATTTTCTCCTTTTCAATTGCCTTCCCAGTACTTACTTCTACTGTGGGGGCTATTTCCTCAAACTGTCGCCACAGATCTAGCACTTCCCTTCTGTTCTGGTACTGTTTTCCCTTATATCTTGCCAATAAGTGCATGGACACTAAATCTAACATCCTTTTGTCAAATGACCCTCCCTCTGTCCAAATTGGTGTCACGCTGACCCCTTTTGCTCTGTCACCCACTGATCGTGGTATTTTTGTATTTTATCACTATATAGTGGGAGGTGCTGGCAAATATGAGCTAATGGTGTTATTCCCCCCATGATGATATTTTTCCCCGACACTTGTATGTGCGCTTGCACCTGATCCTCTCTTCTAGTCACACCCTCCACCCACCTCTCTCCTTGTACGGCCCAACAATATGTCAAGCTTTTCTCAATTATTGACAGTTGTTGTGCATCAATATTTAATGATAACTTTGTGCTTATTGCATTTCTAACTCCAATAGTTCACGTTGCACGTATAACCTCTTGCCAACAAATAACTTAAAATATTTTGACATATGCAACAAAAAATGGACAAAAGCAAAAACATATAACACATAACATGCACATGCACTACCTGTGCGCTTATTTTCCCCTTTGTTCCCGTACTGAACACCTCTTCCCTTTCCCCGTTTTACCTACTCTTCTCATTTACTCCCCACCTCTTACACCCTCTTACTTGTTCCCAAAGATTTCTTGCTTACACGGAAAAAGAATATTCTAAATAACTACTCCGAGTCTACTCAATATATGCGACCCCTACTATTTTCTCTTTATCTTCACTTATTTATCTGCACTGGACGAGACAATGCTACACGGAGCCGCCTTCTACCCCGTTGTTAGGGAGAATTCTCTTATAAGACTAATTTCCCAAACCTAGTGAGTCCCCCAGCAGCTTTGCTGGATTTTTGGGGTTTGTTTTTTTCTCCTGCTAAGAGTGAGACTCTTTTCCTCCCACTCTTAGGCATGATTTGAGGTATGTCTTTGACTTTGTATGTGCTTATGGGCTATGGGGTCTTTTACTCCATAGGGTATCATGTGGTTTTTGTGTATGTGTTACACAGCACCCTCAGTGCAGTAACACAGGGGTGTCATAGTGAACCCCAAACATAGACTCCATACCCTGGGACTGACTACTGTCTCCCAGGGCATGTAAAGTCACCATTGACTTTAATAGTCCAAAATTGTGAACAGAACCAGTACAAACCATCATATTGTGGAAGTACTGGAAGGGGTTAATTATATTGCCTCTGGGTCTGTTTTCAAGGGGGCACTGTCCAGTCCCCCCATGTCGAGTTTCTGGCTGGTGGCAGTGGTTACCATGCAAAATATTCCACCGGAATATTTCCTATGGGATTTTCCCATTGATTTTAAACGCACCACTTTTTGGTGCAATGTTAAAGATACCGCTGGTTTATTTATTTAATATTAAATCAACGGTTGGGTCTTTTCGCGAGAACTCTTTTCTAAAATGGCGTTCGTGTCCCTCTCTGTAACTCCAACTCCTTTCTTCTACTTTTTGGCGGGCTTCTCCACAGAAGCCCTCCAAATGGTGGCACTCTATCTGGGTTCCACAGGATGTGTGGGGAGGGGAATTTGCACCCTGGACTGCGTTGCCTTAGCAACCCAAGTCACACTCTATTCTGATTGGCCCAGTGGTGAGCCGCTGGCTCACCACTTAGCATGTTTGAGTGACAGCTAGGCTGTTGAATGGGGGTTTTTCTGCATAAAAGCAGGGCTTTTGGGACTGGAACTTCAGAAGTCGCCACAGGACCAAAGAATCCAAAGAGGGAAGAAGCTGAGCCATCTGCAACGACGACACCACCGGTGGAGCCCTGCTGCAACAAACTCACCACTTTCCCAACGACAAGAGAAGATCTTCAGCTGGATGAGTCTTCTTCCTCTGAGTTGGTGGGATCAACCAGTTCGCTCCTTTCACCTTCCAAAGACGTCTCTTGGTTGAATCGCCCGTGCCAAGCACCCCGGCAGCTGGATAGCCAAGCTTCACCACTTTGACCGTGAATAAAAGGAACACACCTTTTAACCGACAAACTCAGCGGCTCGTTTCATCCCTGTGCAGTGCATCAACTCCAAGTGTCCTCCTCAACGAGATCCTCTCTTCCCCTGGTGAAAACAATGAACTGCAACCACTGCCAGGAACAACTGCCACCGCTGGAGCTTCCTCCCTCTTTAAGGTACTGTGTTCTGCCTGGCCTCCGTTTCTACGGATTGCTAAAGGTGACTCTTAAATCCTTGGCTTTCCAACTGGGTTGTCCCCAGTCATTCTAACTTTACTTCTTGAATCACCCCAACCTCTTTTGAACATTCTGAAAAGACTTTTAGTGCATTTTAAACTGTGTGATCTTGGGAACATTTCGCTTTGCTCCATTTAAAGTGGGCCTGGCCTATGAACTTTGGCTCTACAGTGTATACTGCCTTAACTCCCTTGCTTTGAACTTCTAAAAGTGTTGGGAACCGTTTTACTTCTATGCCCTGCCTTTTTCTCTCCCTTTAACTTAACTATTGGAGTCCCATCTAGGTTACACGCTCACATCTGTTTTAACAAATCGTGGTGTTTTAACTCTGACTTGTCTAATAGTTATCAAGGGAGGTGTGTATACTTTACCTGACTGTGTTTTAACTTGCTTTTGATTTAGAGTGCTAGTGTATTGCCTAAAGTGTGTTTTAAATAAATAATTATATACTTTTGATACAAAGCTCTGATCAGTGTTTGTTTGCTCTACTGTGTTTTTAGCCCTATTGTGTATACTCTATATACTTCCCTACTCTTCTTGAGAGAAGTCTTACTGCTCAGCCACAGCTACCAGGTAAATCTGGGTGGTGCAGACTGCTACCAATTGGGTTTTCTGCTTACTCCTGTGGTCTTAATCTTTTTGCAGTGTTCCCCAAGGCAACTGCACAGGATTCTGCCGAACACCCGTTCGGGCTAGGATACCTCTTCTCTTCTTCTTCTCACTTTTTCACAAAAAAAAATGGCCATATAAAGGACAGATCAGAAAAGCCTCAGCATCACTCACACAGTCCTTGCTCTTGTCTTTAACCCCCAAACAAGCCGTGGCCCGCCTCGGCGAGCAGCTTTTCAGTCGGGTATTCATCAACCGCGAACCCTTGACCCTTTCTCGTAGTGCGCACAGGCTGGTCTGCCGCAGAGGTGATGGTTTTGTTGGGGGGCGTCCCGGATCTTGCCGCACGGTGTGGCCCTCGAGGCACCTCTCCAAATCACGTCGCAGGGGGTCACCAAATGTTTGTGCCCTCCCCGTCTTTGACGTGCAAAAGAATAAAACAAACACACCCCTGATGGGGAATAAGGCAAAGAGAGCAGGCCGCGAGAGTTCAACGCAAGGTTTATCTGATGAATAGTATTCAAGAGATATCTGAGAGCGCTCTGCACAAGTTATCATTACATTCCATTTTATAAGGTAAATGACGAAACTAACATAGGATACTACGTTGGTCCCGGATTGGTCAGTTCACTCGATGTCTCAGGTGTGGTGGCATCTCTTCATCCGGGTTGGTCGCTTGGTTGGCGGGAGGATTGACGTCAGTCATCTGTGCGCCGCATGGGTGAAGGTCAGGTCGCTGGGAGGCAGGGTGGTCACTATCTAAGCTAACATAATATATTCTCAAAAAATGCATGCACTAAATAATAGTTGTTCAAAGTCCTTCATTAGCTTATCATGTCTCTATAAAAGTCACATATATCCATACTATCAATAACATTGGATTATACAAGTCTTAGTTTAAGGGTCTTGACCGCTATAATACACTCGTTGAAGTTAAGGTCTGCACTCATATGAATCTCTGGTATGTGGCATTTGCTAGTGGTAGGCAACGATATACTGCAGCAGAGGTCTAATGTTAGTTGGGGATCTGCTGGGTGGGCATCATGGTGTGGTCAGTGGTCTGGCACATGAACGGAATATCTTGCAGGGACACAGGGTCAGAATAGCAGTAAGTTTCCACTGGCAAAGGCGCGGGGGCAAGGGCACGTTTGTGGAGATGAACGAGCTATATGCTTAGCTCATGCTGGTTCACATGCAGGACAGTGATCTCAGAGGAAGAGTGATGTGTTACATTTATTATTTGTTGCAAGCATCTCCGGCTTGGTTTATACGACTCCAGATCCAGTCTCCATCATACCAGTAGACAAGCTCTTAGGCCTTACTACTGCCTTAACCCACACAGAACTGAAAAAAGAAATTCAACAGAGCATGAATCCGGATGCCTCCCTTGCGTGGCAAGCGCCAGGAGAACAGTATTCCATCCAAGACCAATTACCATTCTTCAAGAATCGCTTATACATACCCACCAAGAACTTACAACAACAGGTTATTTCAAGTTACCATAACTCCCTAATCGAGGGACACCCCGAAGTTATCAAAACCTTAGCCAAGGTTAAACAGTATTTCTGGTGGCCTACCTGGCGAAGAGATATCATCCAATACATTCAGTCTTGTGGAGTCTGCGCACAGAATAAATCGCAAAAACACAATCCATCTGGCCTTCTGAAATGTTTGGGCATTCCACCAGCACCATGGCACACTCTTTCCCTCGATTTCTCCACTGAGCTACATACCAGTCAAGGGGTTAACACCATTCTGGTAGTTGTGGACCTATTCTCAAAAATGGCCCACTTTATTCCACTCAAGGGTCTTCCAGATGCATCCACGTTAGCCAAGGTATTTCTGGACAATATTGTTAAATTACATGGCTTTCCGTCATTCCTGATCTCCGATCGAGGTAGTCAGTTCGTTTCTAACTTTTGGTGGAAGTGCTGTGCTATGGCACAAATTGACATTCGCCTATCCACTAGCCATCACCCTCAAACAGACGGCCAGACCGAAAGGACCAACCAGACCCTAGAGCAGTATCTGCGGTGTATGTTACATCATGAGCTAAGAGACTGGAAAGACTTGCTATGGATAGCCGAGTACGCTTATAACAACTCCTTACATTCCAGCACGGGGCAAACGCCCTTTTATACTCTTTATGGCAGACACCCGCGTATCTCGGAATTGGACCTCTCAACCAGATTAGAAATGCCCGCGGTAGTAACCCTTCACACCAACATCACTCAAGCTTTTAAAAATGCCAAAGAACATCTAACGCACGCCAAAGACAAACAAAAACAATTCGCCGACCAACACAGGACTACGGCCCCCACTTATCAAGTAGTAGACAAGGTCTGGTTAGCCACCAGATTTATACCCATCAAAGGAACCCAGACCTTTATGATATGGTATTTGTAGCGCGCCTATACACAAGTGTTTCAAGGCGCGAAAACCTTTCAACCTAAGTATGTGGGTCCCTATACTATCAAGGTAATTATCAATCCAGCGGCCGTCAAATTAGATTTGCCACCCAATCTACGTATCCACCCAGTATTCCATGTGTCCCTGGTAAAACCGATGCAACCTGGCACACGTATTGGAACGGCACCAAAATCCATTCTTGTTGACGGGGAACCAGAATTTGAAATTAAAGGTATACTGGATTCTAAGTACTCTAGGGGCAAGCTATACTATCTAATAGATTGGAAGGGTTTTAGACCCCAAGATAGATCCTGGGAACCCAGCGAAAATGTTCACGTGCCACGTCTAATCAAAAGGTACCGTTGAAACTTCCTGACTAAACCTGGAGCGGACAGAAGGAACACCTTGAGAGGGGCCTTGGGGGGAGTGCTGTCACGACCCTTACCCCGAAGCCCCCCTGGCCTACCAATGGGCCAGGGGAGCTTTGACCCCAGTCTCCTCGAAATCCCAACCGAGGCCTTCTTGGGGACAGTCCTGGCACCTTTGGCGCCAGGCTCATACTTAATAATGTGTTTGTGCTTGGGAACTACTTTTTGTTACTGTCATTCAATGTGGAAGCATCCACAGAATCAGGCTTCTTGGAACCTGGCTTGCAGAAGGATGGTTTGGGTGTGGCACCTTGGAACTCTTTTACCTGGACTTCTTTCTTGAAGCTATTTAAACCACGCCCGACTGGACTGACATGCTTCGCGTTAGTTTGCAATACTGCAACGTGACGCTCGTCGCGTTCAACTCCAGCCACGAACCTCGGATAAACAGCATCTGCAGAAAAAGAAAGAAGACATTGTTAGAAAAGGTTGCAGCTTACCTGAATTCCATCATTAGCGGTTCTCAGCTCTTCCGACCGGCATCCTGGAAACCACGCTCCTTCGGATCGACGGACCTGCAGAAAGAGAAAGACAAGGCTTTAGACATTTTACACGGTTAACAAACTCTGCCAAAAGGCTTACCTTCCCACTCGCACTTCATTCCGCAACATCTCTGGAATACTACACTCCAGCCGAGCACCGCGACCTGTGAAGACAAAAGATAACAGGTTAGCAAAGGCAAGGCACCTTAGCACTGCGTTAAGCGCCAACTCGCCACGTCTAGGCACTCCAAAAATGCTAAACTTACCAGAGAACCCCGAATCCAATCTTCGCCACGAATTGGACTTCGACGTACCTAAGGAAGAGAAAAAAGACATTGTTAATTCCAGAAAGGCATGCTAGGACAGCAAAACATCATAGCAATAAGACCTACCTGAAAGACTCACGTCGGGCCGGCATCAGTGAAGTAACTCGAACGCCATTGCCCGCAAAGCACCACGCGCCCTTACCGAGACAGCAGGACGGAGAAGCCGCCAAAATCAAGAACAAGGTGAGAGGAAGCCCAGAGGGACCGCAGACATACCAGGTGGTGGGAGGCTGTTAATCCCAGTTACCCGAACCTAAACATTGTTTACCTGTATTTCTGGCAGGATTCTTCCGCTGGTCACTACTGGGCATCGCAGGGAGGGATACCTGGACACCGATTGCTGGGTGGCGCCCCCGTGGAACCAGGTGAGCTTAACATTCTCTCGATATTGGGTATTGTTTCACTCTCGGCGGTATGGCACCTGGTTTGAGTTTTATCTTTCTAGGTATCACTTCATGCAGTAGCCCTACATCATGGGGGCCTGTAGTCCAAATTTCTGGCGCCACCTTTACCATGTCTTCCTCGAATATTCTTGGTGGGGCTGTAACACTAGCTATAAGTGCGTTGTGTACCTCTCTGTACTGGATCATAATGACACACGGTATGCTTTTTTCCATTATTATCTCTCTGTCGTCTTCATTATCAGTGAATAATTCTTCATCAGTTATGTCTCTGAGCATTATGTTGGGATCTATGCATAGCACAGTTCTCCACTTGCACCCATGCGTGTCCAAGCCTATGACCACAATACGTTTACTCGATACCTGAACTGCCTCGATGTCTATGGACATTATCGTGCCTAGCACGACATCTACACTTGTGATTGGGCGAAATATAAAGTCTGATGGTGTTCTCCACTCTTTTCTTATTATTGCAGTCACTACTCGGGCTAACACCTTGATGCCATAGATGAACATGCCTATATCAATGGGTACCCCTGGCACTACAACCTCATTCATTATGTACTGATCATCAACATCGCTCGTACTGGGCACACTCCTGGGGTGGAACACACTTTCTCCCGTTCTGTAAATGAAATGGTCATGTTCAATTTGCTTAGCAAATCTCTTCCCAGCAAGTTCATTGGCGCGTCTTCGTGGTACAGTAAGGGTGCGCGCACTGTTTTTTCCCCCACCGTTATATCAAGATCTTTGGTGTAAGGAACTTTTAAAATAGCGCCAGAGAACCCCTGCGTTTCCAAATTCCTCCCTGAGAGCGGAAACCGCTCTTCCATAAGACATGATTTTTCTGCTCCTGAGTCTACCATAAAGATAAACTGCTTATTTCCTATCTCTGCCCCCACTAGTGGTTCCTCTTCTGCACGTGGGGTGGTAGATAGGACTGGACACGCAAGTGCTCCCTGTGGGCTGTCCTAATCTGCCTACCTTTCTTGTCCTGGCACTGAAAAGACATTATCTCCAAATACTGTTAAGCCACGGAATGGTGCAGGTGCACAGTTTGCAGCCGTTGTAAAACTGTTATTGCTGGCATTCCCTACAGTGTTTTGTCGTTCCATGGGCTGTGATGTGGCTGTGGGATGGCTGTCTTTGTTGCATTTGGGGTTCATTATAACACTGGTCCTGTTGTCTTCCACTCTCCATTGGTAGTCCATATAGGCTAACTGGGTGTGGGCAACCCCATACCTGTTCATTGACCATGGGTGGTTGCCCTTGAAAGTACCCTGCCGGCCGCATTCTGCAATCTGTTGAATAGTGTCCCCATCTTCCACAATTCCAACATGACCCTTGCTGTCCCCCTGTCATCCCTTGCCCACCGAATCCTCTAAATCACTAAATGTAAATCTGGAATGTATGGAAACGTGCGCCGCAATGCGTCCCATACTTGCGCTCGAACATTGTTGAATGGCGATCCATCGTGGCGGTCACAACTCATTGCCACTCCTGGGAACCCTGCTTTTTCCCACACAGCGTCTGCCTGATCACCGACGGCGGACACTAGCAAACTCTTTACATCACCTATCGCTAATGGCACTCCTGCCATATTTTTCTCAAATGCATGTATCCATTTCCCTGCCCCTCCCGCAAGTGGTGGGAGGAGCTTGAATAGGTTATGCTTGTCCATTTGGGCCCACAGAATATAATGTGGCCTACCTGCTCCTTTATGTATCAACGGCATCTGCCACTTATGTTTCTTTCCTGTCTTACTTACCATCCCTTTCTTTACCTTACTTAGTAACATGTTCCCTGCTCGCTGCCTTAATCTACCCTGCCATTGTGGGGGTGATGGTTCATCAAAATCATCGAGCTGAGATGGAAGTGGGGATCCCATTGCTGCTGCTCCCTCTTCATACTCATCTAGATCACTCACACCTCTTCTATTTCCTCTTCTTGCTCGCCATTCTCACTGTGTCCTTCCCCTCACTGACTTTCTGGGGTGGCTGGGTGTATAATTTTCACTGGTTTATCATTCAGATGGAACAGGAACTCTCCTGACCGCCATTCCTTTTCTCGCCCCTGTGATATATGTGTTCCATGAGACAATATGGATCGTGCTGGCTCTGATGTTGCTGGTGCCAACTCCCCTATTGCGCTTAATGAGGGTGTAAGATCTGCTGCAGATAATGGTAGCACTTCCCCTCCCCCGGCAGCATTTGGCCCTTATCACACAATGCTCTCAGCTGTGTTATTTCCATCTGTGCATGCCCTATCTAGACCTCCAGTTAATCGTGCTAAATTAACAGGGGCGCGCTCATTGGGCCATACAGGCCTCCTTTGTCATATGGCGGCATTGCGGTGGCTATTGCTCCATTAGAGGGAGTGGGGGTGGGGCATGGCGGTATGTACAGAGGCTCGCTATATCCTACTGCTGGCCTTGTCATTAAGGGGTATATTTTGGTTGTGTCATTCTCAGCTGTGGTCATTGTGCACTGACCCTTCGGTGTTCCGCTTACCTCTTCCTGCATTTTCTCCTTTTCAATTGCCTTCCCAGTACTTACTTCTACTGTGGGGGCTATTTCCTCAAACTGTCGCCACAGATCTAGCACTTCCCTTCTGTTCTGGTACTGTTTTCCCTTATATCTTGCCAATAAGTGCATGGACACTAAATCTAACATCCTTTTGTCAAATGACCCTCCCTCTGTCCAAATTGGTGTCACGCTGACCCCTTTTGCTCTGTCACCCACTGATCGTGGTATTTTTGTATTTTATCACTATATAGTGGGAGGTGCTGGCAAATATGAGCTAATGGTGTTATTCCCCCCATGATGATATTTTTCCCCGACACTTGTATGTGCGCTTGCACCTGATCCTCTCTTCTAGTCACACCCTCCACCCACCTCTCTCCTTGTACGGCCCAACAATATGTCAAGCTTTTCTCAAATATTGACAGTTGTTGTGCATCAATATTTAATGATAACTTTGTGCTTATTGCATTTCTAACTCCAATAGTTCACGTTGCACGTATAACCTCTTGCCAACAAATAACTTAAAATATTTTGACATATGCAACAAAAAATGGACAAAAGCAAAAACATATAACACATAACATGCACATGCACTACCTGTGCGCTTATTTCCCCCTTTGTTCCCGTACTGAACACCTCTTCCCTTTCCCCGTTTTACCTACTCTTCTCATTTACTCCCCACCTCTTACACCCTCTTACTTGTTCCCAAAGATTTCTTGCTTACACGGAAAAAGAATATTCTAAATAACTACTCCGAGTCTACTCAATATATGCGACCCCTACTATTTTCTCTTTATCTTCACTTATTTATCTGCACTGGACGAGACAATGCTACACGGAGCCGCCTTCTACCCCGTTGTTAGGGAGAATTCTCTTATAAGACTAATTTCCCAAACGTAGTGAGTCCCCCAGCAGCTTTGCTGGATTTTTGGGGTTTGTTTTTTTCTCCTGCTAAGAGTGAGACTCTTTTCCTCCCACTCTTAGGCATGATTTGAGGTATGTCTTTGACTTTGTATGTGCTTATGGGCTATGGGGTCTTTTACTCCATAGGGTATCATGTGGTTTTTGTGTATGTGTTACACAGCACCCTCAGTGCAGTAACACAGGGGTGTCATAGTGAACCCCAAACATAGACTCCATACCCTGGGACTGACTACTGTCTCCCAGGGCATGTAAAGTCACCATTGACTTTAATAGTCCAAAATTGTGAACAGAACCAGTACAAACCATCATATTGTGGAAGTACTGGAAGGGGTTAATTATATTGCCTCTGGGTCTGTTTTCAAGGGGGCACTGTCCAGTCCCCCCATGTCGAGTTTCTGGCTGGTGGCAGTGGTTACCATGCAAAATATTCCACCGGAATATTTCCTATGGGATTTTCCCATTGATTTTAAACGCACCACTTTTTGGTGCAATGTTAAAGATACCGCTGGTTTATTTATTTAATATTAAATCAACGGTTGGGTCTTTTCGCGAGAACTCTTTTCTAAAATGGCGTTCGTGTCCCTCTCTGTAACTCCAACTCCTTTCTTCTACTTTTTGGCGGGCTTCTCCACAGAAGCCCTCCAAATGGTGGCACTCTATCTGGGTTCCACAGGATGTGTGGGGAGGGGAATTTGCACCCTGGACTGCGTTGCCTTAGCAACCCAAGTCACACTCTATTCTGATTGGCCCAGCGGCTCACCACTTAGCATGTTTGAGTGACAGCTAGGCTGTTGAATGGGGGTTTTTCTGCATAAAAGCAGGGCTTTTGGGACTGGAACTTCAGAAGTCGCCACAGGACCAAAGAATCCAAAGAGGGAAGAAGCTGAGCCATCTGCAACGACGACACCACCGGTGGAGCCCTGCTGCAACAAACTCACCACTTTCCCAACGACAAGAGAAGATCTTCAGCTGGACGAGTCTTCTTCCTCTGAGTTGGTGGGATCAACCAGTTCGCTCCTTTCACCTTCCAAAGACATCTCTTGGTTGAATCGCCCGTGCCAAGCACCCCAGCAGCTGGATAGCCAAGCTTCACCACTTTGACCGTGAATAAAAGGAACACACCTTTTAACCGACAAACTCAGCGGCTCGTTTCATCCCTGTGCAGTGCATCGACTCCAAGTGTCCTCCTCAACGAGATCCTCTCTTCCCCTGGTGAAAACAATGAACTGCAACCACTGCCAGGAACAACTGCCACCGCTGGAGCTTCCTCCCTCTTTAAGGTACTGTGTTCTGTCTGGCCTATGTTTCTACGGATTGCTAAAGGTGACTCTTAAATCCTTGGCTTTCCAACTGGGTTGTCCCCAGTCATTCTAACTTTACTTCTTGAATCACCCCAACATCTTTTGAACATTCTGAAAAGACTTTTAGTGCATTTTAAACTGTGTGATCTTGGGAACATTTCGCTTTGCTCCATTTAAAGTGGGCCTGGCCTATGAACTTTGGCTCTACAGTGTATACTGCCTTAACTCCCTTGCTTTGAACTTCTAAAAGTGTTGGGAACTGTTTTATTTCTATGCCCTGCCTTTTTCTCTCCCTTTAACTTAACTATTGCAGTGCCATCTAGGTTACACGCTCACATCTGTTTTAACAAATCGTGGTGTTTTAACTCTGACTTGTCTAATAGTTATCAAGGGAGGTGTGTATACTTTACCTGACTGTGTTTTAACTTGCTTTTGATTTAGAGTGCTAGTGTATTGCCTAAAGTGTGTTTTAAATAAATAATTATATACTTTTGATACAAAGCTCTGATCAGTGTTTGTTTGCTCTACTGTGTTTTTAGCCCTATTGTGTATACTCTATATACTTCCCTACTCTTCTTGAGAGAAGTCTTACTGCTCAGCCACAGCTACCAGGTAAATCTGGGTGGTGCAGACTGCTACCAATTGGGTTTTCTGCTTACTCCTGTGGTCTTAATCTTTTTGCAGTGTTCCCCAAGGCAACTGCACAGGATTCTGCCGAACACCCGTTCGGGCTAGGATACCTCTTCTCTTCTTCTTCTCACTTTTTCACAAAAAAAAATGGCCATATAAAGGACAGATCAGAAAAGCCTCAGCATCACTCACACAGTCCTTGCTCTTGTCTTTAACCCCCAAACAAGCCGTGGCCCGCCTCGGCGAGCAGCTTTTCAGTCGGGTATTCATCAACCGCGAACCCTTGACCCTTTCTCGTAGTGCGCACAGGCTGGTCTGCCGCAGAGGTGATGGTTTTGTTGGGGGGCGTCCCGGATCTTGCCGCACGGTGTGGCCCTCGAGGCACCTCTCCAAATCACGTCGCAGGGGGTCACCAAATGTTTGTGCCCTCCCCGTCTTTGACGTGCAAAAGAATAAAACAAACACACCCCTGATGGGGAATAAGGCAAAGAGAGCAGGCCGCGAGAGTTCAACGCAAGGTTTATCTGATGAATAGTATTCAAGAGATATCTGAGAGCGCTCTGCACAAGTTATCATTACATTCCATTTTATAAGGTAAATGACGAAACTAACATAGGATACTACGTTGGTCCCGGATTGGTCAGTTCACTCGATGTCTCAGGTGTGGTGGCATCTCTTCATCCGGGTTGGTCGCTTGGTTGGCGGGAGGATTGACGTCAGTCATCTGTGCGCCGCATGGGTGAAGGTCAGGTCGCTGGGAGGCAGGGTGGTCACTATCTAAGCTAACATAATATATTCTCAAAAAATGCATGCACTAAATAATAGTTGTTCAAAGTCCTTCATTAGCTTATCATGTCTCTATAAAAGTCACATATATCCATACTATCAATAACATTGGATTATACAAGTCTTAGTTTAAGGGTCTTGACCGCTATAATACACTCGTTGAAGTTAAGGTCTGCACTCATATGAATCTCTGGTATGTGGCATTTGCTAGTGGTAGGCAACGATATACTGCAGCAGAGGTCTAATGTTAGTTGGGGATCTGCTGGGTGGGCATCATGGTGTGGTCAGTGGTCTGGCACATGAACGGAATATCTTGCAGGGACACAGGGTCAGAATAGCAGTAAGTTTCCACTGGCAAAGGCGCGGGGGCAAGGGCACGTTTGTGGAGATGAACGAGCTATATGCTTAGCTCATGCTGGTTCACATGCAGGACAGTGATCTCAGAGGAAGAGTGATGTGTTACATTTATTATTTGTTGCAAGCATCTCCGGCTTCAGCGTGAGAATTGAACCGCAGAATTTTCCAGTCAGAGTGAGAGCGAGGGTGGGGGCCGTGTGCCTTGTGCTCCTGGCCATGCTGCTGCGAGAAAAGGGAAGATAAGCGTTTTTGTACTATTGCAATGAGGCCTAGTCACCAAGATGGAGTCTAAAGGGGCTACACAAATGTATGTCCTGTGTCCTGCTCAGTGGTCCCATCTACGCAAAAGTCAACCAAAGTTAACATTGCATAAGGGCAAGAGGTGAACCCACTACTGGAGGCACTTGGTCTGAGTTTTGTACTGAGAAGTAGAGGACGCGAGGTTAAATTCGATTCACTGTGCTATTATTATTGTTTTTTTAATTTTTATTTTTCCCTATGTAGCTTGCTGAATGTTGGCACACTAGTGCTGGTTGTGTTGAAAAATGGCAATAAAAAGAGTTTAAAAAAAGAAAAACAGAAAGCATGACAGGAACATATCTCACTTTCTCATCATGTGCTCTTCCAAGCCACCTATCATGTAGCGCCATGGCTACCTCCAAACTCGGAATGAGGCCCTTTAAAGTCTGCTCCAAATGACAACCACTTCCTGCAATGTGGTGAATTGACCTCTGCCCTGCAGGAGTACAAGGATGATTAGAGGCTAAAGTGCCCACTCAGCCCTCGCACTTCTACAAACCAACATAAAGGTAAAACAGGCACAGTTAAGAGATATACCTCATTTGCCTTTTGTCATAATGTGGGCTGACGGAAGGCTATACTCCAAAGTGTGTGAATGTGGTTCAGTAGTAACCGAAAAACCAATGTATAACAGTCCAAAATGAAGGAAAGCCCAATAAATATTCTATATAAAAATATAGTTTCATCAAACACGCCATGTAAAATAATAATCAACTAGAAAACAGTGTAAAAATCCACCCCTGAAGAAATGTGCAAAGAGGGAAAAGATTCAGCACTCGTGGTAATGAGACAGGAGAGAAAAAGCCACTAAAATACCACAATGTTCAAAAATGATATTTCTTGAGGTTGCAAAATGGATTAAAATGACCTGTCCCATCTCTAGAGCCCAGATTTGGCCCACGGGGGAAGATATCAGTCACTAATCCCTTTGCATATACTTTGGCAGCCGACAGCATTGAATACGACTTCTCAGCATTGTTTGCTGGTTCTTTCCAGTTTGAGGATGCAGCAGTCACAATGGGCCAGCAGCAAGCTGGCATTGAGTCAGGATCAAATGGAAGGTAGCTGCGGTCTCGAAGCATCTACTCAGACAGTGCAGATCAGGCAGTCACCAGGTTTGGTTGGCGGTTTAAGTGACAGCATTGAGCTGGTATCAGCATGCCCTTGTGAATTGATTCGAAGTAGAGGCTGAGAGATTGCTGTTCAGGGGACACCAGTGTCGGCCAATAGATTTACAGGAGCGGCGATGTAGAAGCTGGTGTTTAGAATGATGACCCGAGCAATGCAAGGCAGCAGTACTTCGTTGGTTTCTTCTGTGGAAACAGCACGCTTCGGCTGCTGCAATGCAGTGGTGAAGAGTTGAACGGAAAATAACAGTCTGGAGAGTGATGAACCCCAAAGGCAGCTTCGAAGGTTAGTGGAGGATCGTTCGATGTTGAACATGCTCGAATCATGGGTCATTGCGGGTCGGTGTTTAAAACACAGGAATCTTGACTGATCAGGCTTTCAGGAGATGTGAGTCCCACTCCAGAGTCTCAAGGGCCAAGGTTAGTATTTTTCTCATGCTCCCAAACACAAGGGAGGTGGGCACACACCTACAGGGGTCCTGCAACACTGCGAGATCCTAGGCAAGAGTGGCTGGCAGATATGCACATCTGGGTCCTGCAGCAGACTTCACACCGAAAGGTCCTTGGGGATTGTTAGGGGACAGTGATCGTATCTGCCTTGGAACACCTGTATTCACCTCACAACTGGAGGACTTTAGAAATTACTGCTCTCATAGCAGGGTTCTTTGCCCTTCTGACATCACATCCAAAGTGCTTTGCTCTATAGGACATGGAAGAGACAGGAAAGAGAGAGAGATATGCAGAGAAAAGAAGATAGGTGATGGAAGTCTTCATCCACTGCACATATGTCTCCCTGGTTACAATAAGCCCGCCCCTCCCTTTTTATAGAATCAAAGGACTTTTTTTTTTTTCTTTTTCTTTTTATTTATTTGCATTTAGTTCATTTACAAGAATAATTTCAAGTAGAACCTTTGCAAAGGAGCAAGTTAAAATCCATGTATGAAGAGAAGAAAATTTAAACATTTGATTTTACATTATTTTACATTATCACACAATACTTTAAAATGCTTTAAAATACAATTTAAAATACAAGTGAAAAAAAAAGATATACCAATCAGTTTATCAGCTCAGCATTTCATTCTCCAGTCAGAATAAGTTCTTTTTCTATATGCTTACAAAAGCTTACTAATTCATAGATTAAACGGTTGTGAGTTCCTTGCATCATGCGAGACCATAAAAACTCAAGGCAATCTTCAAACCCTATATCAACAAATTTCATAAATCTTGCTGTACGTATTTTGTTAAAATGGGGACAGTAGAGAATGAGATGCTTCATTGTTTCATATGGTTCGTTACACTCATCAAATCGACATCCCACAGCAAATGTGGTGGTATTTGTTGGCCAATTCTTTATTCTATCTCTAGTATGATAAAGATTGAATCTAAATCGGATATATGCCTTCCTGGTAATTTCACAGGGGAATAAAGTGATATGTGCATAGCGAGGGATGCGCTGTTTAACAAAGGCACCATATTCTTCATAAGATTTATAAGTCATAATCCGATCAATAGTTACGCACCAGTCTAAATCAAAAAGTTTTTTTTTTGCATAGCACGGGCGAAGATGGATATCATTCACTGTAATATTCACTTCACTTAAAAGTTGTTGCATTTTCAATTGATAATTATAAAAGGAAGGAGGACAGTGGGTACCCAGCATCTTATACAAATCCGCATATAGCGAATTATTCGGTGGATAATTCATTTTTGCAAAATGAGATAACTGTCTCCATTTCCATCTAGACGATAGTGCCACCAATCCCAATTCATGGCGTATGATGGCATTTGGAATGGACATAGGCAAGAACATTGCTGCTTTTAAAAGTGAGCCTTGTACACAATCCAACATATTAGACATATCACACAAACATATATCTAGTGCATAAAGAATAATACTCTCAGTCTTCAGGGACATAAATTCAATTAACGGAGTTAATGAGAATTTGCAAAACCGGGTATAGATCCTTTTCATTTGCGAAAGGAGTGTCCTGGTTTTGCATTTGATTATGTCTGTCCATACCTTGATAGAATTCTGATCAGAGAGATGATACCCCAAATAAATGGCGTTGTTAATACAAGATATCTGCGTATCCATAATATGCCATCTAAAACTGCCCTTTTTCTGCTTCACTCCAAATTTCATAATGGCAGTCTTTGCCGGGTTGGGAGTCAAATTGTGGTCCTTTGCAAATTCCTCAAAGAGTGTTAATTTAGTTTGTAAGCCTACAGGAGTGGGGTCAAACAAAATAATATCATCTGCAAAGGCAATCCATTGTAAGGATATCCTCCCAACCTTCACAAAGAACAGGTTCATCTTTTCCCAGGTTTTATCCAGATCCGCCATATATAAATTAAACAGGGTTGGTGCAAGGTTGCAGCCCTGTTTCAGGCCCAGTGCTGTTCCTATTGGAGCTGTGGTGCCCCCGTCCTGTGATATTTTTATTCTATAAAATGTGTTGGTATGCAATTTCATGATCCAATACATTAAATCTTTTGGAATTCCGAAAGACAACATTTTCATCCACAATAAGTTGCGGACAACATTATCAAAGGCTGCACTCATGTCAATCATTGCGATATATACCGGATTGGAGTTCTTATTCTTGGCTCCAGCAATGACATGCGCAAGGATAGTTGCATTTAAAGTGGTGCTCATATTCTTTCTAAAACCCGTTTGAAATTTAGAGTAAAGACCCTTGGACTCGATAATCTTCTCCAGATCGTGAAGAAGTAGAATCGCAAAGATTTTAGCCTCGGTATCGATTAGAGAAATCGGGCGGTAATTTTCAGGACAGGAAGGGTCACCCCTCTTAAATATCGGGACTATATTTGCAGTTAACCAAGATGGTCAGATTTCCCCAGAATTGAAGATGGTTTCGAACTTGGTATTTATAATTTCTGCCCACATGGCAGGGTCCGCTTTATATAGACAAGGGGGGAGCCCGTCTGGTCCTGCAGCCTTAGAATACGACAGCCTCGAGATTGCCCAAATTATGTCTCTAATGCTCCAATTAAACCGAGGGATCGTGGTAAAGTCTAACATTATACCAGGAAGAAATTGGAACTTATAAGGTAGTTGAAATTTTGCAGTTATATACTTCTGCCATGTCTGATCAGAAATACAATTTGGCATTGGTAACACGGCATTTTTTGGGTCGGTTTTTAAAGTACGCCATATGACTCGAGTGTCATGTGACGTGATGGCACGAATTAAAGTACAGTTATCTTCATTGTGTCTCGAGATCCGGGCGAATCTTAAGTTTTGTTTATACTGTGAAATGATTTGATTCCGCCTTTCTCTGAGTCTTTCAGTGCCTAAGACTTTATTTTTTAATTGTCTTAATGCTTTGTTTTTTTCCCTTTTCAACAGTTTACATTTCTGATCGTAAATGTGTGTGTGTTTCGCACTACTGGGGTTTTTACAAAATTTGAGCAAGACAGTGTCAACTATTTCAGAGTAATCCCTATCAGATAGTTTTATTCTTAAATTGGTACCATATTGATCAACTCGCATTGTTTCTCGAGATATGGGACTTTAGAAATGCAGCACCCTGTTGTTTGGCTTGGCCCTTTGTGAATGGGTGTTCTCTTTGATTTCTGAGCACGGGCCAGCTTCCTGTGGCATGGCTTTCCAAAGGGAAAGCGTATTACCTGCCCTTATAAATGATCAAAGAGAGGTAATCCCACAATGCTTCATTCCAGCCAGTGGGAAGGGGGAGTCTTGTCTGGAACAAATACACATAATACTTCCATAGCTAATGTGGCTGGTATAACTATGAGAGATGTTGGCCACCATATCCTAACTCAGGTATAGCTGATTGTTATAGTTCAATTTGCCATCAGAAAGGTATCCTCAGAATTACACAGTTTTTGGAACAGGGGCACTAAGAGACTTGGCTATCACTGCACCTGTCAAGAGGACACCTGTGACTTGATCCTGCTCTTTGCCACTATAGGGAAAGTGGAGGCATCAGATTACTGCAATAGCAGTGCATATGTGTACACTATATTTTCGGCATGGAGTTTTATGAAAGGGGAATCTGACAGCAGATTTCCATCCTGAAATGGAATTACCTGCATCATTTATTTTACTAATCAAAATTAAAAGAAATCAGTGCTCCATTGCCCTTGCGAGACGGCAATTCCTCGCAGAGTGAATAATCGAACTGTTGGTAAAATTGACAAATGGAAGAGTATGGAATGTCACTAGGGTATGCCCATGTCAGGAGTCGTCAAGCAGGGCTGACAAAGGAAACCATGTGTAACCACCCCTCAGAGTCATTTGGGTAGGCAAGTGAACATAGCTACAGCTAGCCCTATTACACAGGCCAAGACACATATTGAAGAATGTGTGTAATTTGAACAATGCAAGGTTTAGGGAAATAAAAATACTTAACAGCCATGTGAAGGATTTTTGCAGGTTGGGATTTGTGTACTCTTTTAGTCTTTTAGAACAATGTGGCGTGTGGTATTGCTTACATTCTTCAATAATTTACACTTGCAGCATTATATCTGATGTCATAGGAATGTGAGTGTTCTGGAATCACAAGCGGAAGTGTTGGTTGGTGGGGTGAACCAATCATCTGTTACCTTTGAGGTAGCTTGTAGTGTAATATTTAAAACCATTTTAATTTTAATATGACCCCGGTTGAGCCCCCGTTAGAGAAAATGGACAAGATATGAAATCTGCCTTAGTTGAAAAGGTAGACTGTTGCATTCAGCAGCTGACAAGATGAATGAGGTTTGTCCTGGGGGCGGAGGGAGAGAGAGAAAGAGAGAAAGAGAAAGAGAGAGAGAGAGATGCAAATACTGTAATTGGCCTAAATATAATCTCTTGTTACAGCCAACGGCTGGTGACATTTTAGGAGGTTCTCTCTTTCCCACTGGAATACCTCCTTTCTCCCATTTGCTGTTCTGTCTCCATCTTTTGCAGGAGCTCAAAGACCTGCTGTTTCTGCTCTTCTAGCGCAACTGCCACTTTCTGATTTTGCCCCCTCATTCTGAAAACAACCTTATAGTACGAACATAATTATAGAACTGAATTTGATACTCAGGAAGGAGATCGGCCAGCAGATATAGAAACAAATGAAAGCACATTGTGGATATTGTAATATTCCTCTGGCACTTGACATTCAACTAGAAACAAGAGACATATAATTGGATAGAGTTGGTAAGGATCAATTAAATAATGCTGTTTCTTAATGGTTCCAAAGGCAGTGTTGGAAAGGAAAAAGGGTCTTCGCACCCCCTAAGCGATTCCAAATGAGAAACAAACTGTAAGCCGCTCATCAAGGGAGCAGGGTGGATGGGGGTGTACACACAAGAGAGTGTATGATCGCGTAGTGCATGCATGAGGAGCTATAAAGTAGAGGCGAGTGGAAACGGCATCATAGTTGTTGGCAGCCATTTTTTTAACGTATGCCCAAGCATGGCAAAAAGCACCAAACGTGTTAATAGTATATTTGCATGGCCCACACAGACATAACCCCCACCACGAGTAAGCTTTGGCGCGGTAGAAGCCTGTCATTCTTTCAGAGGCTGTATACCTTCGCACCCCAGAAAGAATATGCTCTGCAAGGCCAAGAGAAGGGGTCAGAACACCTCTTGGCAGTTACCATTCCACGATGCACCGCACACGTTAGAATTATAGCCCTCCTATGCTTTGATCGGAAGACCCCCACATACCATGGCACCAGCCAGGCCCAGACCATCGACCATAACACTGTAAGACCCCCGATCGATCAGAAAGATCAGAAAGCAAGGCTATCTCGCCTTCAAATTTGGGTCACGTGAGTTGTGCTGCAAGGTGCCACGGTGGGATAAAATCATAGCTCAAAGCAAGGGTAAGGACCTTGGAGGCTGCTGGCGAATCTGGGAGTGAGTGAAGTATGCAAGTTGGTATGACTTCGGATCTCCCCCCGGGCCTATCTGTCTGCCAGCTCCACCATGAGTGGCATTGTTTTCGGAATAAGTAATTGCTTGCTTGGCACTGTTTTATCACGGATGACGAGCCCAACAGCACCCAGGTGGACAACGACGAACAAGAAGGTTAGGACCAATGGCCTAGTATCCCATATGGAGTGGGCTGCCCATGTATAGGGTCACTCCAACCAGCCTTAGGGGTTTTTACTGTATGTAGTGACGATGTTGATGACGCCAGACATCCTTTTTGCCAATTTTGCCAATTTGGCAGAAATTCAGCAGCAGAAGAGTTCTTTGATGATGCATTGTATATTGTAGAAATAAATACTTGTTATCCTTGCAAGCAGTGACTTGGGCCTTTTTCCCTAGCAGGTTGTATTTTTTTCAGTTGTGAGCATGTAGGGGCATGCCTTCATTTAGTGACCCTGACATGATCCCAGCAACCCCTGCGGCGATGGCACCCACCTGCAGCGACCAGTCCCAGACGCGACAGTCACAGGGGAGTGCAGGAGCCGTTTTTACAGAATTCCTGTCTGCTCTTTGAAGCGGGGCATGATTCTGAGGATAGAGCAAGCCATTGTTGCGACCACATGATGGAGGAGATCCGGTGAACACGCATATGGAAGTGTAAACTTGCAAGTGATAATAAGTAGGGGAACGGTGCACATGCATGAAAGTCGGGGATTGTGCAAATGGGGAAAAGGAATGTGTGATTGTGTAGTAAAGGAGAATTTGGGTGTTTTTATCTATTAACATTTTTTTAAAAGGAATAATAAGGAAGGAAAATAAAGGAGTGTAGGGAGCCGCCCTGAGTGAGGAAAGATGACGGTACCATTTACTTTGCGAACACAGTGGTAAACAAGTAGGAGTTCCACATAATTACTCGACTCAGATATACTAGTATTTGTTGCTTTATTGTTGTTTTAGTGTATTGCAATTTTTATTTCTAAAGAAGTGGATGTACGAAGTGGGTCCTTGTTAGTATGGTATTTTGAGTACATTGAGTGAGCGTGGGGTGGTATTGGGTGTGCGTGAAGGGAAGTGGAGGGACCTTTGACTGGGGGTGGCTGGGAGGAGGAGACAGAAAACTGGTCTTGACTTTGACAAACTGCAGTTTGAGCAGCGCGCAAGCATAAGCTTGGGAGATTTGAGTGTGCTATCTCACTGAGTTCCATGATACCCACAGCCTCCGGGTCCTCTTGCATCTGGCTTCTGACCTTTGCATTCTACCGAGAAATCTCTCCTCAATGTCAGTAACTTCATCTCTTCCACTCATCATGCAAACCTATTTGCATTCTTCTCAACCTCTCGGCCACCTTCGATCCTTCAATACTGTTGACTATTCTGGCCTTCTCTCTTCATTATCGCACCTTGGTATTAGAGAAAAGGCCTTTGCTTGGTGTGCATCATATCTTCCCCCAGTCACATTCAGTTGTCATGGAACAACCTTACCCCCTCACTCACTCTGCTTACTTTTAGAGTCCCCCAAGGGTCTGTCCTTGGTCTACTTCTCTCCACTCTCTATACTTGGTGCCCTGATCTCCTCTTACAACTTCTCCTATAAACTCTTTGCTGACAACACTCGTATCTTCTTCTTCTTTCACTCCTTATCCAACGAGCTGTTGTCAAAAATGCCAAACTACATCTCTGCCATCAAATATTGGATGGTGTCTCACTCAGTCATGCTCCACCATGACTCAAGTTCACTACTTTCCGGCCAAACCGGATATCTCTTCCTCTCCCCTTCTTCTCTTCTATTCTCTTCTCTCCCAACTACCTTCCTTAGTCTGCTTCTGCTCGTACCCTTGGTGTCATCTTTGATCCATCACACAACGTCTAGATATGTATCTCCAAATCTTCCACTGCAGACACATTCAACCTCCTCCGTATCAGAAAAATCCATCATCTTCTTCCTTCCAATACTACTAAACAGCTAATATCCTCCTTAGTCCTTTCTAGATCTGACTACTGTGCCAGTCTCCTCTATGGCCTTTCCAACTCTGATTGTTCACCTCTGAACAAAGTCCTCAACTTTGTGGTCTGCACACTTTTCAAACTTTGTCACTTTACATCTACCTCCTCTGCTTGTCACCAGATTGGCTGGCTATTTATGAAACAAAGGGCTATGTATTAACTTCTCATTATCTTCAATACTATCCATGGACTCACCACACATTACCGATCTGCTCATCTCACTCTATACTTTCGTCCTCACTTATTTCAACTATCACCAGCTCACATCATTGCCACCGCTCGTGACCGCTGTGCTCCCTCTCGTTTCTGCTCTCTCTCTCTCTCCTCGCTTCCCTACACTGGAATGTTCTCCCTCCCCCTCTCTGTACTACTCCAACTTTGCCACTATTTAAATCCAACCTCAAAGCTCTCCTTCTTCTGAAGTACCTATTTCCTAGCACTTTACAATACTGAATCACCCTGTTTTCCTCTCTCCCTACACTTCATGGACAACCTAACAGCACTTTTCTGTCACACTTCCATCCTTAATTCAGCACTTCCTCCACCATCCCATTCCTATATTATTCTGCCCTGTCCTCATCGCCGGTTCATGTTTCCACCTTCCCCTGCAACATCTGGTCCTCAATTCACATTCTCTCCCCCCAGTGTAAAGGAACAATATCCTCCGCTCTGTTATCAATGGTACATTGTGTATGCATTTATGTGCCAAAAATGCATTACATTCTCATTGATTTTTATACATAAATTATACACAAAATTGTGTTGCTAACAGCTTGAGCCCCCATGAACCATGTGGCCACATTGAATTGGTATCCAGTGGAATGTGCTAGTGATGCACTGATATCATGGGCAAAGAGGTCAACAAAGGCTTATTCCTCTTGGGGACACGACCCATTGTATCAAGTGTTTCCATGAAACAACAAATACAGTGGTCTACAGAGTATTCAGATACCATGGGATGTTGCATCACGCAGTGAGTGTTCTGGGACCACACGCACATGAGTGAACATTTGCACAACTATGCATCAGTGATGTGAATATTGCCCATGGTGGCCATCCTACCTGCATCTGTACTGCTGGCCATTTCACCTGCAGCAATTATCTCTTAGGTGGCATTCATCCATAGCTCCCTCAGTCACAGCATGTTTGCCTCACCACTGAAGCTTGGGAAATGCTTTCAATAGTCAAGTTGGCAAGTACTGCTTAATGTGCTTGTGTGATTTTACAACGTGAGATTCAGTGGCCACACATGTGCTCCAAAAGATGTGCACCAAATACATATTTCAGTGCGAGCATGGAGAAATGTGCTGCCAGGGCTGTCATTTGCGGGTTGCCTGGGGCAGCAGCTGCTACCCCTAGCTCCCCATCTGCTAACCCTAGACCTGTTCTTCTGACCGTCGGGCCACTGGACAAAGATGCAGTGCCAAGAGCAGATATCTGTATTGCGCCTGAAAAAGACGGTTGTAAATGTAACTAAATGTGCCACAGCTTTTTTCACCTGGAATCTAGATCTTGTTAGCTGGAGACATAACAGGGATGCAGTAAAAACCATGAAGCCACCATCACTAACGGGTTGGCAGTCCATTAGTGAAGAATGCCTGAATGGTTGGTTTCAGAGGCAAGGTTGTCTGTGCAGCTCATACTGAGCACTGTAACAACAGAAAGGGTATGGGGGTAGGTCGAGCTGGCTGGGAATGGGTAAGAGAAGCCTGCAGTACTCAGTGACAGCACAGCATGAACACAAATCTCATGAGTGTTTCTCGTTGTCTGCTTTGCACAAACAACGGTTTTCGTCCTCTGTCAAAAAATAGGTTTCCCCTATTTCTACAGCTGGTTCTTCTAGTGAGTCCTAGTGACCAAAACTAGTTTATACAATTGTAAACCAGCATCCATACCATTTAGACCCAAACTTCCAGGATGCCTTCTGTATGAAAGATGTGAGGAAACATGTACCAAACAAATAATTCCTTTGGTTGATTGCATTCCCTGCGAGGCAACTGATGAGTTTGTGTCACTTTATGAGCTTCATTTCTGTACCTCTTCGTTCAATTTCTGTTCTTTATGCTGTATTTCTTTGCACTTGGACAGTACTAACCCACCAATAAGTTTGAAATTGGTTGCCATTTATCGTACTGTATCTAATTTTGTGTTGTTTAGTTTCATCACCTTTAAGGAGAAAAAATCAAATTCTCAAAAAAATGACTGTTAATATAATAAAGCAGCAACCTGAGTTAAATACTAATGATTTACGCTTTATGCTTGGATTGATTTCACAGTAAAATTATTTTCCTTAGCGATACTTGGCTTACTATTTGAAGCATGCATACATGACTAAGTTAATATAATTTTTACAGGCATTTGAACAGGTATGTAATGCCAAGAATTAGATATGTGGTTGGGCCCCTCATTTTTGTTCCCCATTGCACATCCAGTGAGCCACTAGACCTGTGAGGAGAGGGGTGTGCCCCAGTGGCTTCTGCCACCAATCCTGCCTGGGCACTGTGACAGCTGACCCAGATCTGCCAGACCTGCATCACAGGCATACTGTAGATAGACGCAAGGTGTGCTCATTAATTTACATAAAGTTGCTCTCTGCCTTTGAAGTAAACCATCTGTTGCTTCCTTAATCAAAACAAATATATATTTGGAAGGATAGTTCTGGAGCAGCACACTTGCCTTTGGGACAAGAGGACGCAGTGCAACATGGGTTCCATTCCCATCCCATTGCTTAGACGCTGGAGGAGGCTGGCATTAAGCAACATATAAAGGACCAAAGAAAATAATAAAATGCAACTTTTCTAGGGGTGATTACAATTACTATCACCTGCAACACACCCTTCCCCTCTATCTCCCATCTAACAAAGAAAATGGTGGTTTACTTACCAAATAAGCCAAACAGAAAGGTGATGGCTGGAAGGTTTCAAATCATTTATAACCACTGGCACCGCTCTTTGTTTGAGGTGTGTTCTTGAGGCTTAATGTTATGGAGGCTGGTACTGGAGACTGAAGATGTTGTACTTCTGACTTACAGATGATCGGAGAGACTATTTCTGACATAATGGGCCACGTTATGACTGTGCCGGTCTGGTAACAACGGTGCCGGTAAGCCTACCGGCACCGTTGTTACCAGACCGGCACAGTACGACTCTGCGGGTCAGGGTCAGACATGGTCAGACATGGCAGGCGGAATGGCACCCGCCCGCAGAGTTTCACGGAAGCCCTGGCACCTTTATTAACAGTGCCATTGCTTCTGTGGTCCCCATTCCCATTAAGCCCTAGCAGACTCAAATGGGAATTGGGATTTACAATGTACTGCCCCCTGACTTCCCGGAACCCCAGGGTTGTAATCCCCTGGTGTTTGCGGAAAGCCAGGCACCAGAAAATCTTGCAAGTCCGGCAGCAACCCACCGGTAGCACTGGCAGGGTTACCACCGGACTTGTAATGAGGCCCAATGTGTTGGAAGAGAGTTGACATGCGCTGAATGCAGATACAAGAGTTTTGTGGAGGGTAGTTGAGACTCACACTGTTGGGGTGTTGAAGGAGGGTAACAGAAACTTAAGTTGCTAGTTTGCTTGAGGTTGATGGTGTTGGAGAATGCTGGAGACTTAAGTAACTGTACAGTGGCATTGTGTAACCATGAAGGTGTTGGAGCAAGACATTGGAGGTGTAAGGTGTTGGAGGGCGGGTTTGGGTATCAGACATCAAAGCTGTTGACTGAGGGCCTTTAGTGGCTCGCAGTGGATGGTGGTGTGCCCATGGTGAAAATGGTTGGGGGATATTCCGGTACTGGGCCACTGGCGGAAGTGGATTGCGGTGCAATAGTAATCCCTACACATACTGTCCAAGTGTAAAACCATGAATTGGTACAGCCTCTGATTGTCTTTCAGTTGGACATGTGTTGTCAGTTGCTGTTTACAGTCTATGGCCGGACACTTGGCAGGCCCTAGATGGCTGCGCTCTGTGGTTTAGTCCTCTCTGAGATGTTCTGTCTGTTTACGGTTTTGCCCGAGTGATGTACAATAGTCCAGGTGGTTGTGTTACATGTCTGCTTACATTCACAGTAATTTGGTAATATGGGCATATACATACTGATATTTATTCTAAATATGGTGATCCATTCTTGTATGAAATGTATATCATATGACAGTGATATCATAACCATATTTTTTTTTTGGGTACTGAGGGACACTGCTATGTGATGCCACTTCCTGTTTTGTCAGGGGCTGAAATGTTTTGTCCCATCACTTCTCGTGATGTCACTTGGGGGTGTGGTCAAATGACATAATTTACTGTGATGACACCAGTGGTCATGTGATGTCACTTCCTCTACTCCTGGCATTTTGGTGAAATGACGACCCTGGTGCAGCACAGGAATAATATAGATTGGGCACTTTGTGATATAATTGCCTGGGCTGCAAATGCCGGTTGGTGTTTGGCGCCGCAGGAGCGGCTTTAGTTTCCAGTCCTGGTACTTTGTGCTCCACCCCCAACACACCTGGAGGGTATAAAGTCCTTCCTGACAGCCCGGAGCAGCGGAGCTGGAGCTACAAAGCGTGGGCAGTGTTTGGCGTGGCAAGTGGAGGTGGAAATCAGGTTCACAAGGACACCCATTCCTTTGGCATTCGCTGCGGCTCTGTGTTGGATGTGCCAGTACTTGCAGGACCTATTTTTCCCTCTTCTTGGCCCCGGTAAGAACTGGTTTCATATTTTCTGTATATTTATCTGAAAGTCACAGGGGACCCCACACTCTGGGTCAGGGTATTAGTATACTACTAATCTCGGAAAAAAGGATCCAGAGGATACAATTTTTAAATCAAGGGAATCAAGGAATTTAATTAGACATGATCCATTATTTAAATATCCGAATTTTAATCATCAATTAATCATAGCACTCATAACAATTTTACATTGCAGGAAAGAATTTGAGAACACATAATTTTACATACAATTCATCTCATTCATACACAAGCGTCCATTAGCCATTCATACCTACACAACAATAACAAATATAAGCTAAAACTTTACCCTAAAAAAGTCATAACAATCGATTACTTATTGTCTTCATTAAAAGAAAATAAATATATAATCAATATATAAGAGACCACAACAAATTGCCCAGGTGGTCATGGGTTGGGATGGGTCACGTCGGTGTCCAAAATTTGACCTCATCTCTGGTTTCTCAACCGGTTTCGACGTATTTAACTTTCATTGAGGTACGTCTTCATCAGGAGATGAACAATTACACTCTTCGAAGCGAAGAAAAATAGCTGGAAGTTCCTGATATAAGTAACAGGAAGAACTGCTGCACCAATAGGCGGTGTCCTGAAAAATCTGGGCTGCATGGCTGTCAGCCAAATTATGGTGATTGTCCAATCCTACAGTGACTGATTCGCTGCAGAATAGAGAGAATTTTTGAAGGAAGATATCAGTCCTCCAATGGTTCTGTTCATTAACACAATGGTCTTTTAGGGGTCGAAAAAGGCACCACAACTCTCACGTTCTTATTCTAAAAGGAGTTGTCCTGTTCGGGTACAGCCACTCGCGGAAAAACCTGAGTCCGCCAGACAACAGGAAAGCTTCTGTGCCAGCAATATTTGTACCTGCAGCTTTTGCCGTCTGCGTTGGGATGAGCAAGGGTGAGAAAGCCGGAATCCCTCTAAGCCCTTTGAGGAGCTGCAAGGAACCCAAGAAGACTAAGTAGAAACACGCTATTTTCCAAAACAAGGTGGGAAGCGTCTGATGAACAGCACATTTTGCAGCGACTATTAAGTGCTCTTGTTCACTTTGCAGGAGCCTTGTGTTTGGCTCCCTTTTACTGCACTCTTTCACACATATCCACATAAAGCGGTGCATAGAGGCTTTTGCTTTCTCCTGACAGCATAGTAAGGAGGAGTCGGATTTTGGAAGACCCTCTAGCCAGTCGGGCGTTCTTTGCACCTGTGTTTCGTATTCTAATCGTGCTCAGAAAATATTAGGAGCAAAGGGAGCTGGGGGGAGCGGGGGTTTGTTGCGCCTGTGCTGATACTGCATATTATTTAATCATGTTCACCTTTTTTTTATTACTCCTTGAGACCCTGGATAGATACACTGCATACTTTTGTATACTTTTGTATGCCTGTGCATAATTGTATATTATTGTACTATTATGATAGAGTGATACGGTACATCTAGGGCATATCTAGGCTTGTAATCTGTGCATATGCTATTGTTGTCTATTAGCCCTGCTTTTAGTTATTTTTCTTTTATCCTGCTTTAAAGTTTTAAACTAGTGTCACTTTAGCTAATCTTATGACTGGGAGCCTGCACGGTTTTGGTAACATGGCTTTGCCATGTATTATTGAGCACACTAATAATAGATTTAAACTAAACAATTCCACCAAGCCAACGGAAGAATGCATAGCAACAGCTCAGGTAGCTGGCCCAGAATGGAATGATCTGGAAACTGTGGGAAATGATGCAGGGGTTATATCCCCCTTAATTACAACTCAAAAAAGGGCCTCGATCCTACGCACATTAGACCCAATTGGGCAAGATGGAAGTCAAATTGCACAAGGAGTGGCCAATGGAAGGGTCACGGCTAGCACAGCCAAAAAGCAAGCACTGAGTAAAGTGAAGGAGGACAAGGCTACATGTTCTAAAGTGCGGTGTACCAACACATTCAATGGACAGATTAATCCCACCTATGTAGCAGCTGATCTGAATAGCTTGAAGGAATTTGTCCAGCAACTAATGGACTCTGTGAGCTATGTAGCAAGCAGCCTGGTGCTCTTAGCCCGCTAAGTGTAGAGGAATGCCCAGGCAAATATGTAGCCCCCTCAATGGTGAAGGCTGCACAGGACACACCTACATAGTCCACCAATGAGCGCTCCAGAAATAGCCCACAAATGGACCTTAGTACAGGGAACAATACAACGAGGGAGCAAACAAACTGGGTTAGACCTTATACAGATGTCATTCGAAAACAGGCAGAATTAAAAATGTCTGATAGACTAAACAGTGTTTGCCGTTTTCCTGGTGGTCCAATCCCACTCCCAACAAACAGAGGACAGATCAATACCTATAGTCCACTTACCCGAGGGGGGCAGACAGGTTTAACCTCCTCAGCGGGCCCAGCGGGAAGGAACAAAATCACTTTATAGACATGCCTAATGTTCCAAGAATGGTCATTGCCTGGCCTTCTGTGTTTCTCTGGGGGTCCTGGGCTTGGACTGTCCCGGGGATAGGCGCTCGGCCCAGCCGGATGAAGATCTGTAGAACAGTCTGGAATCATGTCAATCCACTGTGCATGTTTTTTAACCCTCTCCTGTAGGTCTCTGGGAAGAATGTCCTCCACACTTTCAACTCTCTCATTGTGAGGGGCAGGGGTTTGCTTGTGACTCTCCATGGGATGCCCACTTCTCCTGTTGGGCGGGGTGGAGGTAATTCCTTTGCAGTCCAAGTATGTTTGTGTTCTATCTTTGGATCTTTGGTATATTTCACAGAGTAAGTACTGTGATGACGATCGGTTTTTGGAGGTAATGCTCAGATTATTTGGTTCCATGTAATAATGTCGCCACAAAAATATCCCCATGCAAAAATATCGCAGAAAAATTGCCGTTTTCTGTGGCGACATTATTGCATGGAACATGCGGGGGACACCCCCGCAACCCCCATTTTTTTTTTCTTTTTTTCTTTGCCCCTGTCCCCATAAATATGGTCACCCATATAATATCGTTGCAACCTTTTCCCGGCGATATTATTTACGGCGACCATATATAAGGGAATAATATTACCTGATACCGATTATTTACAGCAAATCTTTATTAGTTCTGGTCCTACTCTTCATCATGACAGTACTGTCACCCTCATATCTCTCTACGGTGGTAATATTGTCCCGGTTCATTTGGTATAAACAGGTGGATTATGTGATTACGCAGGTGCTTTACACCCCAGACTTGCTGTGACGAGGAAGAGTAGGAATAATGTAGATTAGTGGTAAGTCATCTGAGCATTGGTTGAAGCGATTGTGCCACGCAATTCATGCTATTACCGGTTGAGCACTTCCTGTGGTGGCGCAATGTTGATCCTAAGGCACAATCTCTTGCTGTTCTGGTGCCATTTAATGGACAAGGCACTACAGTTTTGCAGTTGTGCTGTTGGATTTTGCATAGACGTTAGTTACTCTGTGAATCAGCTCGCCACACAATATTTTGCACTGCACAATCTTAGCAGGGGCGTCAAGGCTTTGCACTATTTATTTGCATTTTGGAAATATTAGGTCTGAACAAGCAATCTGTTATTTGTTCTTCACACATGTTCAGCTTCCTGTAACATCTTTTTAATCAGGATGTGGCCATGGAATGTTGAGCCGAATCCGGTATTCAGGCTTAACCATGGCTGTTTGCACCAGTATATGTAACAAGAAAGTAACAACAACAAAAAACAAAACAAAAAACATGCACATGTTTTCTTCCTGGTGTCTTCATTGGTCAAATGAAAAAAGAAATCTGCACAAAAATACACTCATTGACGTTAAACAGGATTACATCAAGGCACAGCAAAACTTGCTTTACGAGTAATGTTCTGTCGAAGGTTGACATCAGTTCGTTCTACATCAATTTTTTTGTTATTGAAAATCAAGCTTCACATTTGGAACGCTTGGGGAATTCAAAAGAACACTCAATGTCATTTTAAAAGCATGGATGACAATGTCATCAGGCTTTGCTTTCTGTTGTGCGTCTCCAGGGGGAGCATTAGCTGACTGTACCTTCATTGTTTCACAGAGATTCTTCAAACGAGGAAATTGTATTTTTTTTTTAATCGCTAGGTGCGCCAGTCTTCCTACTGTGCTTTTCAGATCGAAAAGCTTCTGCAATAATATGTGACTAATTGCGCGAGACGCTGTATAAAATATCATGATATTACCTCTGTTCCTGAAGTGATGCATACATATTTTAAAATGTTTCCATGAAGAAGAGTGAGAGGCACTTAGATCAGACTGCATGTTTCATAAACTATGTACCACATGTGGTTTTACGAATGCCCCCTGCGCTCCCGCTCGTTTCTGTTCTCTCCCACTCCTCGCTCCCCCACTCTGGAATGCTCTTCCCCTCCCTCTTCGTACTACTCCAGCTCTGCCACTATTTTTAAATGCAACCTCAAAGCCCTCCTCCTTTCTGAAGAACCTCTTTCCTAGCTCTCTATCATCTTGATTCCCTCTCTCCCTACACTTCATGGACAACCCCACATCACTTTCCGTCACCCCTCCATCCTTAATTCAGCACTTCCTCCACCATCCCATTCCCATGTCATTCTGTTCTGTCCTCGTCCCTTGTTTAGGTTTCTGCCTTCCTCTGCAACATCTGGTCTTCAAGTCCCTTTCTCTGACCCCATTGTCAAGGACCCATGCCCTCCACTCTGTTATCTTTCCTGTGATTTCTATGAATACATAAAATAAATGGACATGGAAAACCAAAACATACGTGCCATTGCAATCTGCATTTACATTGGAGTGTAAGACAAGATGACCATTTGAAATGGGCAATAGAAAAAGCATCGGAACAGAGCTTGTAAAATGGCATATTACAGAAATGTTGCACTGATGCAAATGCATTTAGCACTAGAGTAAAAATGGCCTTTTAGCAAACAAATATTATTTTAATTTATTAGTGCCCCAGGGAAATTGACTATTATTTGGGAAAACATTGCTCTGGTGAAAACATGATTTGAAAGAATGCATTTTTTGCACAAGGGCTATTTTTGCTCTAGCCCTTCACGCACTTGCTCCAGTGCACATTTTCCTTAATAACAGAATTATTTTAATATATTTTTGCAGAAGGGCAAAGAACTAGGACCAGGGTAAACACTGACATGGAGTGTCTGTTTGTCTGGAATAAATGCCAGAGGCAATGCTGGTAATTCCAGCATCAGCATTTATTCCAGACCAGCAAAACACAAGTCTGCCAGGGAGGGCCATGGATCTCCCAGCAGGCCTGACCTGCCGGTAGTTCAGGCCTCTGCCGGCAGATAAATGTCGCAATCACTAGCACTGGTACTCCCAGTGATGGTGAGTCAGGCAATCCCATCCCATGGAGTCCTACGGGGCTCCATGGGGATGCAGCTTGCCATCACTCATCTGCCCGTAATACTGGGATATCGGGCAGCGGAGATGGTAATGTAGGGTTGCCGGTATCCCTCTGTAATTACCAGCGGGATACCGCAACCCTGTAATGAGCTTGAGTATGTTTCTTGTATTAGGGGTATGTTTGCTTATTTTCTCAAGAGAATTCTACGATTGTTCGCAACTAACTCTGTGTCACAAAGTTTTGAAGGGTGGTGAGGGCCCAGGGCAGCCTGTGTAAATTTCAGCTGCATACATCACGCGCCCGGCTATGGGTATTGTCAGCAAACCATCAAGACTGCAACCCGTCCCTACACATTTGTTTGGGAATACAGCCTGTTTTTTCATTGGGATGCTGTCCATCCACGAACAGGAGTCACGATGTGAGCTGATTATCAACAACCTTATTCATGAATGGATACTTGCGAATATTTCCAGACCTCCATACAAACAATCACTACTGTACACCATAATGCCCAGTCCTAAAAATCTGCCTGGAAAATACATATTGTGTATTGATTGCAATGTGCAGGAGAGAGCATAGTGTTGATTTGACTGGTTAACATCACAGTGCTTACTATATACAGCCATGCGACGTCAGACAAGTTACACACCGAACCATGTATGCACTCCAAGACTTGGACCAGGTTGTCTGAACTGGTACTAGTGTGTTCTTGTACGGAATATTCATGAGGATGCGTTTGCATGGATGTCTCAGAGCGCTGAAGCAAATGCTGTAATGGAGGCCTGCATCCTTGCATCAGCTTTCCGGAAGCAGTTTGCAGTGGGGTCAGGGCTGGGATTTTGTTGTTTCTTTAAGTCATGCATGGAGAAAAAATGTAAAAATAAAAAATACAATTGTTGAAATGCTAAATTCGAAGAAACAGCATAGAACCACTCAGTATACACCACGAATGTGGACCCTTCCATACACACAATGGAAGGGGTGCTCATTTGAATGCATCCGCTTTGTAAATGATGACTGGTTACTCTGAATATTCAGTTACCAGTCAGTTGACAAAGGTAAAGAGGGGAAGGCTCATTTGCTGTTCCATTCTTCTTGTGGTTTTCGTTCTACTCTGCATTGGTAATTGTGTATTGCAAAGATAAAACTGTGCGTATCAGCTGACAGTTTTTGCATTTTCAATATCCATCACGTTTGCATGTTCTGGTTCTCCGATCTCTTGTACATTTTTGGGCCTGCAGTGATACACCAGTTCCCTGTTTACTATTTCTTTAATCTCCCAACTTATTGTTGCCAGATCTTGGTTGTCCGTGTGAGAAATTGCCTTCTTCTCTGCAGGAGTACGAAGATGAGAAGAGGCTAGATCGCCTACTAAACCCTCACTTCTACAAACCAAGTGTCAACTCAATCATGAAGGTCAAACCGGCACAGTTAAGAGATATACATTATTTGCGTGTTGTGGTGATGTGGGCAGAGAGAAGGCTATGTTCTCAGAAGGTGTGTGAATGAGATTCAGTAGCAACCCAAACAGCGCAGTTTAACAGTGCATATGAAAGGAATACCTATTCAAGGTCCAATAAAAAAATATATATTTTAATTAAAACCCAACATGACAAGAATAATTAAATAGAACACACAATGTAAAACCCACACCTGAGAAAAGAACACTGAATAATCAAAGATAGCAAGATGCAGCAAGTGGGGTCATAAACGAGAGGCGAAAGGCAAGTAAAGTCCACCATGTTCTTCAAAGGGTATGTTCATGGGTACAGAAGGGATAAAAGTGACTTAAGTTCCGGAAATGGACCAAGGGGGCAGATAGCAGTCAATAATACCTTGTTGCAGTTGTTGAGACTGTGTCAGCATCACACCAGCCTTTGAGCTGTATTGTGAGTGGTTGAGCCAAGTTTGGGTGCAGCGAGACATGTTGATCCAAGCAGCGAGCTCGGGTGAATACGGTGGCTCAGAGTGGTTCAAAGGTGGCGTATAAGTAATGCAGTTTGGAGTGCTCACCAAGATCAGTCCAGGGTCGGGACTAATTGAGTCATTATGTAAAGTCTGTGCAGGGTTGGCGAGTGATAATCCTTTGGTTTTAGTCGAGGGTCGACTGAGGTTCTAAGCAGTGATACTAATGCTCTGGTGTGTGATTCGAGAAAGTGGCGTTTGAGGTCGAGGCAGGTTGAGTCATTTGTGTAAACAGCCTCTTCGAGTCAGTGAGTGACACTCCAGCGGTTCGAGTCAGGGTCCAGCGATGAGCAGTTGATTTGAGTTGAGCGGATGATGGGTTTTCTGAGGTACAATGTGTAATTGAGCTCGTTTGAGGCAATACCGGCGTGTTGTGTGGTGTCAAGTGAGGTGAATCTGGTTGAAAATCAATTCAATTGGTTCAAGGCATTGAAAACAGTGTTGCTGTTTTTGTTGGCTCTCAGAGTGTTGTGTATCCCAATCCATGTTATTAAATATGCGTGTTGGTCCTTGTTCTCAGGCTCCTAAACCCTTGGGAGGTTGGCAGAAAAATGCATGCCTTGTCCCAGCAGCAATTCACGTTCACTGGTCCCTGGTGATGTATAGGGGACAGAGCTTCCCCCTGCATTGGACACTCAGTCTTCACCTCACAGGCAGTGGACTTTGGAAAGATCAACTTTCCCAACAGAGGTCCAATGAATTCTTAAGTCTTTGTGCAAAACTGAATCAAAAAAGGAGCAGGAGATCCGTTCTTTTAAAGGCAAAAGACCACAGGTGATTGGACTAAAGCTCGCCTAGTCCAATCCCAGTTCTTAGAACAAATGGACGTTGCCTCCTGGCATCACACACAAAGTGCTTTGTGATAAAGGAAGTGGAGGGGACAGGAAAAAAGATAGGTGCAAAAAGAAACAAGATGGTAAAACTGTCTTCCAGCTGTAAAGATTGCTATTGGTATTGGTATTGTTTATTTGTAAAGCGCCTATACACAAAGCAAGTGTTTCAAAGTGCACAAGGAGTGAGTGAATAAGGGGAAAACAACAGTCATTCAGAACCCTTGAATTTCTGAATGATGCAAGTATGCACAGGCAGAGTGGGTGCATGGAAGAATAATACAATTAATGGTTTAGATAACAGCAAAAGGTCTGATGACGATTTTGCAGTTTTGCCAAGTTCATTGAGGTGCCACCATGCAAGGAAGGGAGACATGAGAAAAACAGATAGACGATCTTCAAGGCATGGTGCATTCAGATCGTGCAAGTGCACAGACAGGTGCAAGAGAGGGGGGAAGTGCAGGGGGTGGGGTGGTATAAAAATCTCCTCTTTTTACACCAACACCAGCCCCTTCACTTTGTAATAGGATCAAAGGTCATTTTCGTGTGTAGCACCCTGATGTGAGGCTAAGCTTTTTGTGAATTGGTGTAACCCTTGATTTCTTTTCCCTGTGGAGTGGCTGTGTCTCTGGAGAGGGTGGTTTCTGCTCTCACAAAGGAACAAAGAGGCAACCCCACAGGCTGCAGTCCTGCTAGCAGAAGCAAGGAGAAGGGCTGACACATATGTGATATCAAATTAATATGGGTCGGATAACCATGAGAGCTGTTGGCCCCCATACCTTAAACTCAGGTTTGGCTTATATTAAGTTTGTATGTGCCACCAGGGCTGCATACTCAAAGTTATGATGTTTTTAAAACAGGTGTGCATATTTTAAACGCAGTCCTTGTGTTGCAGAGATGTGGCTGTCACTGCAGCTATGAAATGGGTGCCTGTGACCGCTCAACCTGCTCTCTGCCACTGGAGAGCAGGGCTGCAGATCAGTGTTCTAATGCAGCAGGGCAGAAGTGTACACTATGCTTTTGACATGGAGTTTACAAAAGGGGAATCTGATTGGCAGATTACCCTTTCAGAGATGGAATTACCCACATAATTGTATTAATTAATAAACATTTAAAAAAACAGGGTTCTACACCACTGCCAGATGGCGATTCCTCACAGTCCTCCTGGTCGTGTTCATGTCGATACAAACCTTGGTAGTGGAGGCATACTGCCCTCACTATTATGTTACCTTTTTCGGTGATGAAGTTGGGATCACTCTGTCCCCCCTCTCCCTCGCCAACCCCCTGATTCAGGCATGGACAGTGTCCCAATGGATGATGCTTTAGTAAAATGGGCTGATTTCTCTTTCTCTTTCCTGACCTCCACCTCTAATCTCCTCCTTCTCGGTGACATCAACATTCACTTAGTCTCTTCAATCATGGTCTCCACTCTCTTCTGTGGTGTTAAATGACTCGAATAAAGCAGTCCCACTAAGTCAGTGCCTTGTCTGGGATTGCTCAAGGGAAGCCCTTATTTATATATTTTTATGTCCAGTTTGTGCCCTCTGGATGACAACCCTTCCCTTATATAACACCCCTCTCTTAGAATCCCCCTGACCCCACTGAGCCAAGAAGTAAGTTTGTTTTGGAAATTTAAAAGGTTTATCACACTTGTAAATATGAGCAGTAATCAGCAATGGATGAGGTGATACTAGCACGCTGGTTTAATTACTTAGGAGTAGTATATAGGATAAGGTAGCTGAGAAAGCTTTATATGGTACAAGGAAATGCAAGGTGGAAAAAAAAGCAACACAGGAATAAACTTGATATGATTTCAGCAAAACATAATATAATCACTTTTCCCCTTTTGGCAATTCACCCCCCCTCTATGCAATGTAAGGAGGTGGAAGTGACACACACAGTCTTCAGGAATACAATCACACTACAATCCCAATTCAGTTCCCCCCTAGCAAGCTTAGATCAACAGGGATGATTTTAAACACAGGCAAAGTACTTTAAAGGTGGTATGCAAAGAAGTGAAAAATATGCTAAAATGATTTTAATTCCCTCTAGAGGTTCATAGTGGGTGACAGCTACTTTGTATTAGTTCAGGATCACTTTAGCAATGCTCTATGAATGATTGTCAGGTGGCAAACGTATTTCGGCAAAGGAAAGCAAGGAGCTGCTATTTTGCCAAGTGAAGAAATTGAGCCAAACCGCAGTTCGCGGCAATTTTTCCGAGTGCGTGGAGCGCGATTACGGAAAAAGTATAATGAATAGAAAGTCGGTTCTGGATTCGTTGGAAAACCCAGAATCTTAGCTTTAAGATGAAAGTTAAATTTTGTTCCTTGGACAAACGGTTCCGGAGATACGGACGATTTCATGAAGGTAGATTCTCAAAAGAAAAGTCAAGCTCAGAATGACAGATGACAGTTTTCAGGTTTGAGATCACAGAAGGAACACAAGATTTCTAGGATGCAGTTCTCAATAGGTTAAAATGGTTTGAATTAGATTATTTTAAACTAAGAGATTGGGTTTTGCACAGTTCTGGCGGTACTCACACGATATTTTGGACAGGAATGCGACTTTGCCACGGATCGGGTCAGGATTGGACTGCGGTTCCCTTGCCACGGACGGTCTCTGCCTGGTTCTGCTCACAGCGATCTGGGTCAGCTCTGTTAGCGGCACTGCACAGCGGTCTGGAACTCTGGTTCTGGCAAAAGTTCTTGGCACTGCACGGCGGTATGTTCTCTGGTTCCGGATACAGCTCTGCTTTATGGGTGTTTCTGGCACAGGGTTTTAGGCCAGTATCAAACAGCTCAGCCCGGCTGTTTTACTCTGGTGTGCCCCTTAGAAGTCTGGGGTGAATCAGTTTGCAAAAGATTTTGAGGCCTGCTGACAAATTCTGAAGTCTGAATTCAAAGTTCTGGTCTCTGTCTGGATTTGAAGTCTAAGTGCTGGATCTGGTGTCTTCTGGCAAAACGCTCCGCAAAAAAATCAGCTTGAAGTGGGAAGTGAATGTCCCTACCTGTCCTGCACAGTCTCCTTTTATGTGTTTAGAAAGTGGGAGGGTCGACTCATCTTCTATGCCCAACCCTCTCAACTTATCATTGGCCAGTTCCTCCTCTCTCCCTTGATTGGGGGAACTGGGTTGTGAGTCAGAGTAATAAGGTAGGTTTATGGTCAGAGGATCCTCCCCTTGTCAAATTTCACACAAATCTATTTCTGATCCAAATACATATTTATCTATGTACCATTTTTCTAATATTATATGTCCAGTTAACATATTTTCTGTAGCACCAAACCATCCGATCCCTGTCTTTGAAAGATGTTGTGTGCACTTATGACAGAATTCTGCCATTTTCATCCAGATAACGACCTCTAAACCTTTCCAGATTTTACACAAATGTGCACCAGGGATATGGGTTTCAGAGGATAAAATGTCAGATTTTTAACATGCATACATTTGGAGTAACAACCATTTTTCTGCTACTATCCCCAAGAACATACCACAGGGTCCTAACACCTCTTAAAATGTGCACAGAAAAATCACAAGAATGATGATGTTATTTATATAATTTTTACAAGTCCACACTAGGAATTATCCATCTTTTTAAAATTATGCTCTGGCCCCGAAGGGGTGTGGTTTTCCAAAGCACATGGTGGAATTTCTGGTTTATCCACTTCCCCCAAGCTCAGCTGGCTCACAGATGCAGTGCCCCTCCCCGATTCCCTCCAAGAGGAAGCCATTTACGACGCCCCTAATTTAACATTTGCCTGGGCCAAGGACAGTGTTTTGTTTAGTTTCCTGTAGTCCCAGGTGCTCCTCCCCTAATTCAATCAGAGAGGTGTCATCTCCTTTTGGCAGGGGCAGCAGAATGCAGCCAGGCCTGGGAAGAGTGGCTGAGCAAGTTTCAACTCCTGTCGGGGGTGGTTGTCAGGCAGAATTCAATCTCTTTAAGCCGGCTTCAGCCAAATGTCACTTTGGTACCCAGTTTTCTACATTCAAATCACCTGACAATTTTTACACTGCAGCTAGAACGCTGATTCTAAGTTCAAAACTATGACATTTCAACAGTTGCAAACTATGTGACACTCAACAGTAGGTCACTCATTTATTTTAAACATTTAGATTTTAGTGTCTTGCAGTCCAATTTCACTTCAGCTGCTGACATACACAGCTCAGCCATTTTTGTTATAAACAATGTTTTGGGCTCTTTCTCTTTCCAGATTTAGTAGGCACACAAGAATACATTCTGCCAAATGTCTGCTGGTGTTTATTGAGATTTGTAAACATCTTGCGATGTTTAAAATAGGCATTTTCAGCTTGCATTTCAGAGAAACAAAGGTGATTTCAAAGCACTTTTTTTTTGCCACCGGCACTGCTGTTTTTCCTTTGGCACACATTTCACACATGGCACTCCTGGCCCCTCACGCTCGCACTGGTGGGTGGGTGGCAGGTCAGGGGACCATTTTGCTGTGCGCAAAACTGCACGGTTCTCCAGGATTCTGTCGCAAATGTGGGCTTTTCTGCCCTCTTGGATTTCCTAAGCCCACAGCACCAAGTGTTGCAGCATAATAACTTGAACGTTGGCCAAGACACCCAACAAGCACCCCCGCCCGACTGCGCTTTGATTTCGAGTCGAGGCGAAGTCGGGTGCAAAGGATGTTTTGATCCACGCATTGGTATATCCACATCCTCTTCTTCCAATTCCGCAGATGGCACAGTTCAGCATCTTTTCCTCCATCCGGTTGGATCAATCGGTTCTCATCGACGGTCCTGATGGGAATATTGGGTGGTACCCTGGGCCCCTTGAATCTTTGCTCCCGGTCCCTGGGTCGTTCTCCTTGGTCAGTCTCCATGGTTTCATCTCTCCTAGGATGATAAAGCAAAAGCGGCAATACCTATTCGTAGACATTTCTCCCCCACTATTGATATAGTGGGGCGGCATATACATTTTATAGTCAAAAACATGAACATATACATTTTTTTTTAACTCAGGAGGCAAGAACATATTCAAGAATCATAGAATTTTATAGGCTATATGTGGAATATTTTAGGGTGGAACTGAATTAATTTGGAGCAGTCCCCTCTGGTATTGCAGAGGACTCCGCCAGTTGCTGCAGAGTGTGCCTGGGATGGCAACACTTTAGCTGATTTATATGTACCCACTTGTCTTCCCCTTCCGCCAGACTACCTTTGGGGATGCGGATCTTATACGCTACTGGGGAGACCTTGTCTATAATTTCAAACGGTCCCTTCCATGTAGGCAAAAATGTTCACTGTTTGGCATGGTTTCTTTGGAAATTGTATAGATAAACCCGGTCTCCCACATTATATTCCTTCCTGGTGGTCTTCAGGTCGTAGTGGGTCTTCATGTTATCAGCTGATCTTTCTAGATTCCACTGAGCATAGGCAAAAGCATGTTGGAGGTGTTTCCTTAAATTCTCCACATACTCATGAGTTGTGGATGCATTTATCAACGTCTGCTCTTGGGTCCTGTAGAGCAAATGCTGGGGAAGCACCATCTTGCGTCCAGTCATCAGCTCAAACGGTGACATTTTAGTTGCAGATGAAGGGGTAGATCTGATGGCCATTAGGACCAGAGCTAATCGGATATCTCAACTTGGCCCAGAATCTGCCACAAACTTTTTTAATATGCTCACAATGGTCCGGTTGTAGCGTTCTACTGCCCCAGAAGAAGCTGGCCGGTAAGCAATATGTAGCTTTCTTTTGACCCCCAGTATCTCCCACATCTTTTTCATTACTTCACTGGTGAAGTGGCTACCCCTGTCTGACTCAATCCTTTGAGGTAGACCAAAACAGGAAAAGATATGGTTAATCATCAGGGCAGCTGCTGTTTCTGCCTTGCAGTTTGGGGCCGGGAGATATTCCACCCACTTGGTAAACAAGCATGTAACCGTCAACATGTACTTGTTTCCTCTAGACGAGCGAATCACAGGGCCTACAAAGTCGATTTGCAAATCTGACCATGGCAGTGTCATCCCCCTCTTTTGGAGAGGCGCCCGGTGTGTGAGGGATGTTGGCTGAAATTGTGCACACACAAGACACCCCTTCAAGTATTGGTCGAGGTCCTGCCCCATATGTGGCCAGTATGCAACCTCTCTTAAGATTTCCAGTGTTGTGTGAAACCCCCTATGACCGGCGGTGGCCGCATCATGGGCGTGACTTAACATGAGCCTTCGTAATGAGGTAGGGACCACCCACTGATCATGGCCAGCTTGGGATTTCCTTACCAACAAACCGTCTTGGATTCGGAACATCTTTGGACGTTTCATCAACACTCTAAGGTCCTCTTTCCCAATGTAATCGGTATCCGTCAGGGGAAAGTTCTCAGGGTCCTCAATGTGTTGGTAAAACTTACCAATTATTGGATCCCCCTTTTGAGCCGTAATTAAATCAGCATCAGGGGTCTCCTTACTCCATTGTGCAGTTGAAAGATCATTGTGAGCATTTGTCTGGGACCTAGTGATAGCAGTGACCTGGATTTCCCCCAACAGGGACTCTATTTCTATTAGATCCCCTTGGATGGCCCCGGTTTTGGCCAGCTGATCAGCTAAGTCATTTCCAGTTTTGTCTGGTCCCTCTACTTTGGAATGACCCTTGATCTTTTTCCAGTAGAGGGTCATCCCCTTCGATGTGACCAGATCATCAATATTTTGGATTAACTTCCCATGTTTCAGGGGTTTGTTGTTAGCACATAGCATGCCTCTGGTTTTCCAATTGACCAGGTGCTCCACGAACCCGTTCCGTACATAATCCGAATCTGTGATTATGACCAGTTTGTGGAGTTGCTGTTGGACAGCAGTGAGGATGGCTTGATGCACAGCCATCAACTCTGGTACCTGACTACTTCGGGGACCACTTTTGTACCCAGCGGAGGGTTCTGGGGACTAATTCACCCATGCATTCCCTACGCCGGCCACCAGTTCTTTTTCCCCATTGTTGTCAACATGGTAAGAGCATCCATCCACATAGACAGTGGGCATTCCCTCACACTTGTCTTCTTCAAAGACTTTGTGTGGGGAATTAAGTTATGCCTCCATGTTGTCCTTGAGTTTTAGACTTTCGTCCTCGAGACAGTTTTCTCTGGCACAATCATGCAAGTCAGCCAGACCTTGCACGAGGGGACTCTTCTTATTTTGGCCATATCTGACCTCCACAGGAAAGCCTTGCATTGACAGAATCCAGGAAGTAATTTGGGAATTACTCACATTTCCGGCCCGGATTCTGTCACTTTGGAGGTATTGCAGAGGTTGGTGTGGAGTCTCCACTATGATGTGTTCCCCCTGGATGAACGGGTGGTAATTCTTCAATGCCCACACCGTTGCCAGGAGTGCCTTTTCACAATCGTTGAATTTTTCCTCCACAGAGGATAAAGTTTTGCTCGCATAGGAGATTACTTTATTGACCTTGTCATGCTTTTGGTATAATACTGCCGTCAATCACGTATTAGAGAACCCTGTCTCCAGGAAGAACTCCTTGTTTCTGACAGGGTAAGCTAGGCTCTAGGTGAGAGGCTTCTTTTGAGTTGTCTTACTGCCTCGGATTGTTCTGGACCCCATTCCCACTTGACCCCCCCCTTCAAAAGATGAATCAGGGGTCTGGTGATCTCTGAGTAGCCCTCAATGAACTTTCTGCTGTAATTAGTCAGTCCAAGGAGGCTCCTTAGTTCCCGCAGAGTTGTGGGATCCTTCAGTTTCTGAAGTGCTTCCACTTTCTTTTCTTGGGGACAAAGACCCTGAGGAGTAATCTCATGCCCCAAGAAATTACACCACTGTGCTTTCTGAAAGGAAAGTTTTGCTCCGGCGGCCCTCAACTGTGTCAGAACATAACGGATCTCCGCTATATGTTCCTCCACAGATGAACTTTTGATGAGGACACCATCTACATAAGCCATGTTACCCCTCGCACCCAGGTCGGGCATGGCTTTATGTAGGAAAATGTTGAATTCATTGCCGGAGTTGAGGTATCCGAAAGGAGTTCGGGTCCATGTGTACTGCTGGCCCCCAAAGGTAAAAGCCAGTTTGTATTGGTCCTCCCTACTGACAGGCACGGTCCAGTATCCATTGGTCAGGTCTATTGCAGTGAATACCTGCGACCCCTGAATCTGGGCCAGGCCTTGGTCAATGTAGGGCAGAGGCCATCGGGATGTATGGACCCATTTGTTGAGCTCCCTAAGGTCGGCACAGAGTCTCCACTGGCCGTCTGGCTTCAATATTCCCAGCACCGGATTATTGAAGGTGCTGTGTACTGGACGGATTATTCCCCGGGACACAAGGTTCTTAATTATTTCAGTAAGGGACTCCATGGATGCGAGAGGCAAGCGATATTGCTTCACAAACACTGGAGTCATGCCAGGGTCCATGGGAATTGTTGTTGTGTGGATGTTGGTGCGACCACAGTCATATGAGTCTACCGCAAAGAGATCTTGGAAATCCAAGAAAACTTGTTTCAACTTTTGCTTCTGTTCCAGAGTCATGCAGGCATCAGCTAGGTTGACTCTCTTTTCCACCATCTGCCTGAAGCCTGGAAAGACTTCTGGTTTTGCTATCTCAGCGGCCTCCTCCAGCTGGGTGGAGAAGTCCCTGGTCAGAGTGCTGATTTGGACTGGAGGCTTCAGGTGGGAAAGGCAGCCCTCATGGACCTGGAAAATCACCTCATCCCTTCTGAAGTCACAAGTCACGTCTTCCTTACCATAAGGGCAAGAAGTGTACACCAGGAAGTTCCCCCCATGCCGGGTAAAGATCCTGTCTGGTGTTGCATTTTCATGACTGTCACTGTCAAAACAGTCCTTGGGGATTGGTCCTAACAGTTCATTTCCTAAATCAATGGAGAAATGGCGATCATCAACCGCCATTCCAATAATGGTGCCTGCGGCTAGAGTAATACTCTTTAAGTCGCTGTTATCCACCTCTATTGGAATGGTGTCATGTTCTATGTTGACTAATGGTGTTGGGTTTACCCCTAAACCTTGCTGTTGGAGAGAAGCATTTAGATGAATATAAGCATCAGGGTTTTTCAATTTTTGTCCTCTTTTAACTTTCACTTCCAGGGAGAATTGTTGGGTCCTTTCTGGGATGGTGACTTCCTCTTTAATCTGAATTTCAACTGCATAAGGTAGCAATTGAGCTGACCTAAATGCTTTTTCTGGATCATCAAAGCCCATGGGGTTACCTGCTAATTGGGACCAAGCTTTGAAGTTTATTAGGTCCAAACTAATGGCAAAGCGATTAAGAATGTCACCGCCTAAGTAAAAGGCGGCAGTGACGTCTCACACGACCCAACAATTATGGACTATGCTCTTGTTGCCAATGGAGATTTTGAGCATACACCTGCTTGGCAGGAGATGTTTCGAATTGAGTGTTTCCAGATACATTTCCCATTTGTCTATCAGTTTGAATGTGGGAATGGCTGGATCTTTTGGGAGTTGGCAGAACATGGCTTCGCTGATGAAGCTCTTACCGTTGTTCACACACACTCGGCCGAGAACAGAGTCCTTCCCATCATTTAACTGAACAGGGATGAACAACTGCTCTACAATTTGCTGAATATCAGCCAGGCTCTGAGCTGATTTCACATCTTTCTGGACTATAGGAGTGGGAGTGTCTGATTGTGGATTGGTAGACAATTTCAGAGTGTTTCCTTCCAGTGTGGAATGCCACCTTAAACTGGAAGGAAGGTTGATTTTCAGAAATAGAGAGGACCCCCCATCACCAGTCTGTTGTCCTACTGCTAATACTGTCACGCCTGGAATTTGGTTGTTCTGGAAGTGAAATTCTACTTGGTCAGATTTTTGTTCAACCATGTGGCACGTGCCGTTTAAACTAACATAGTTGACACTCTGTTTTAGTTTTATTGGTCGGCTAGTCTGGGTCCAGAGGACCCTGTTTACGCAATCTATTAGGGGTGACAACCTTCTCAGGAGGTCATTCCCTAGTAAACAAGGGGTGCCCTCTGGAGTCACTACTATGACCGGGTGTTTCACCTTGTGTCGCCCAATTTTGATGTCCAAATCTGCAGTCCCCTCAACAGGAATTTCCTTCCCGTAAAAGTTCTGCAGTTGTCCAGGAAGAGAGGTGAGAGGAATACGGTAATTCTCCCCCCTTCCTGCATTTAGTTCATCAAAGGCCCTTTTGGACAGAAAAGTAGCTTGGGATCCAGTGTCCACCAGTGCCAAAATTGTACCCCGCCCCTGTACTTGTACCGGGGCATAGTATCTTCCCTCCTTCTTCTCAAGGGAGCACAGATAATGCACATTTTTGGACAACTGGTGGGCTAACTTTCTGGTTTTGGACATGGCGAGAGAAGAGATTTGGGCAGAATTCTGTGGAGAGCCTGGGGAATCTGAAAGAACAAGTTGGCAACTGGAAATGGTTTCGGGTTCTGGGCCGCCCCCCTCTTTTTGGAGGCAGTCATCAGGATGGGTTTGACCCATGGGATTTTGGTATTGTTGGTTCTGGGATAGAATGATGGGCGGTGACAGCTCAATCCCCACATCTACCCAGTCTATTGATTCAGTTTTAGGTTCCCCTGGTTCCGGTTCTGGGCCCCCCCTGTCTTTTTGGAGGCAGTCACCAGGATGGGTTTGAACCAGGGGTTTTTGGTATTGTTGGTTCTGGGATAGAGTGATGGGCGGCGACAGCTCAATCCCCACATCTACCCAGTCTGGATTGAAATCCCTTGGGACCCATTTTTCCTTGTGATGAGTTCCCCCATCTCTGAAGCAGAAGCTCCTTCCCCCTTGATCCTCTTGGGATCCCTCTCCCTCAAATTGGAAGACCTTTACCTCCTCCACAAAGTGGGTCTGTTTGGGTACTTTGTTTCTCCTACCCCCCTCTGCTCCTTGGGAGGCAGACTTTCAGGGGCAGGAGATTTTGTTTCCGGTTCCTGGTTTTCCAGGGGCTGTTTACAAGTTGGGAAGGAAGCTTCCTCCAAGACTTTACATCCCTCTTCCCCTTGTGCCTCCTCCCTGGGAACCAGTGGGTTATCGGGGTGCTGCCCCCGTCATTGTTCTGGAGCACCAGGTCCAGAGTTTGGGGCATTCTGCGGTGGCATTCTCATCTGAGGGTTCTGTTGTGCCCTCAGAATGTGACCCAGATCCCGTGCCATATTTTGGACCTGGCGCTCAAGTTGGGAAACCCGCTCAGGTTGATACGGGGTTCTGTTTTCTCCCCTGGGCTGATCCCGGGAAGGGTAGCTATCCCTTCTCTGGTAATACCCTGGGTTGGGAAGATTTGGGTACCCCTCCACCCTTGGCCTCCCCTCTCCCGGATTAGGTGGTCTGGGCTCAGGGAATTGGGGAAAGAAGGATGGATGGTTTTGGGGTTGGAAATTGGGTGGATACCTGGGATAAATGTTCTGCCGAGTGTTTGGGGAATTTCTGCCCTCCTGTGGGAAGTTAGGAGGGAAGTTCGCTGGGTCAGGTGCTTGGCTGGATCCCCTCCCCTTGGGCTGGAGGAGTCCACACATAACCCAGGATTGGTCTGTTTCCCTTGTAGCGGGGACTTACGTAGACAGGCGTGCGGGGGACCCCATTTGTGGGACTACCTCCTTGACTCCCTGTCTGTGACTGGCCCGAGGGCCTTCTGGGCTGTGAATTATTTGGTGCAGGCAGGTTTTTAAGTCCCCCCATCTCCAAATCTAAAACGGGGGCAACCTTTACCTCTGCCACCTTGGCAACAGCAGGGGTGATGTTGTTTTTTTTTTTTGGCTGATTCTTGTTTTCCACTGGTTTCTGCACCTCATAGATGCGGGTGGCTTGCTCAATGACCCAGTCTAAAGATCTTTTCTCGTGAAAATCTCTCACGAGCTGGGCATTATGTATTTGGGGAGAGCATGGAAAAATGTGTTGATGAATTCTCTGCTGTCCATGCGCATCCTTTTGGTGGTCTGCGCAAAGGCACGCTTCAATTCTTGCACAAATTCTTGTGGGGCCTGATCCTCCCCACATTGCAAATTGTAGGCTGCCTTGCGAGCCTCTTGGGGATTTCTATGCACAGAAAAGTGTTTCAAGATGGCCGCCCTATAGGTGGACCATCTTGTATGATTTTGGTCCTCCAGCCCCACAAAGAAACTGGAGTATTCTGGGGAGAATGTCCATTTGACATGCTGGATGCAGCTACTGCTGTCCTTCAAATGGAAGGTCTCCATCATTTACTCAAAGAGCTCCAAGTGTTCTCACACAGACTACTTGGAGTTCTTGTGATAAGGTGTGATGACACTCCTGATTGCCTTAATCTGTTTTAAGAGGTCCTTAAGCAAGGCCCTTTTTGCCTTATTGGCCTTTTTGGTTCGGGTCACCCTGGTCCATTCATCCTCCGACTCAGAAGCACTGCTCCCAGAGATGCCCGTCTGGTCTTCCAGGTTTTCCCGGTTTCTGTGAGCCTGGGAATGGCTGGCAGAATGTGGGGACCTGGTCTCCTGTGTCCTGTGATGCTCAGAGGAGTCTTCAGATCCCTCCTTGCTACCAGGATTTGCTGGGTACCCCCCCCCACTGACCTAACTGGGCAGAGGTTTTCAAGATGCCCTTAGTGGGCCTACTCTCCTGGGGTTCCCCACTAAATTGCACTGTGCTTGGGTGCCCATACCGGATGCCAGCCCATCCATTCCTGGGTGGTACTGGCCTATGAGCCCCATCCTTTTGGCTGGATAGTAATCTGCCATCCCTGTGGCCCTGTGCTCATGTGCGCCAGGGGACATGGGGGTGGCAGAGTCCAGGGACTGGGAGAGGTGGAGGCCTCTGGTACTAGGGCTCCTGAGGTTATGCTCAGGTGTTTCCCTTTCCCAGCGAACTTCATTTCTATCAGCCCCTGCTCCTTGTTGCAATGCAAGAGCCTGCACTTTCAGTTCCTCAACCAAGGCCTTACTAGACTCTATCAGTCTCTCCTGCATGTCTACCTGTTGCCGGAGCCTATCATTGCGCTGACAGAGAGCCTCATTCTCTCTCTGTGCCTCCTGATTGGTCCTGGAGTACTGGGCCAGTCTTTGCTGCAGGAGGGTTACCTCCTGAGTCCCATCCCTACTGGCCTGCTCCTTTCTTGCCAGAGCATCGTCCACCCTCCTGGTGTGCTCTAACAAGTTCTGATGCTCTTTTTGGAGGTCACCCAGCCCCTGGAGGGCCAGGTGATTTCCTTCAATTTTTTTCTTTTAATTGGCAGGCTTCCTGGCCTAAGGTGTCCTTTTCCTGACTAAGAGCCTGCATCTGTGCCGCCAGGTCGTCCCTCTGCCTTTGAAAGGCACCAGCTTTCTGGCGCTCTTCCTGAAATTCTGTCTGGGTGTCCAGGTCTTTCAGAATCAGTTTATTGCTCTCCTCTTTTTCTCTATCCAATTGGCTTTGCAGGGTGGCTACCTGCTTTGTGCATGCCCTGTTGAAATCTATCTGTTGCTCCAGCTTTTTCTGGCTCTGCAGTAAGGAGTCCAAACTGTCTTGGTGCTCCTTCTGCAAAGACAGAATTCTGGTATCCTGGTCAGCCTTTTCCTGTTGCAGGATATCCATATCCTCCTTCATTTTAATGATGTATTGTCTACTCTCGTTTTCTGACTCCTGGCTACTGTGCAGCCTCTGCTCAGAAGAGACCAGGTCAGATTGGGCCTTTTCTAACGCCATCTGTTGCCTATTTGCCAGATCTTGGCCTTCAGCACATTTGTCCTGCATGGCTCCCATATATGGATACAAATATGCCACTATCCTGGCAATCTTATTGTGTTCATCTTTGGCCTTAGGAGTCATATATAGTTCACTCAGGGCCACATGTAAGGGACCCTGATCTCTCCAGATATCTGACCCAGTTGTAGTGACCTGTTGTGTGATCGCCTGCTACCATACATTTTGGTCCTGTTCAGACCATTCACCTCTCACAAACAGTTTATGTAAGAGGTGCTCCCTAGCTATCTTCATATCTACCAAGGTCGTCGTTCTGGAGATTGATTTCCTTCCTGACTTACAGACGTTTGTATTTTATTTTGCAAAACAGACTGTTTCCTTAGAGCGTTCCTTTGAAGAGTGCTTTACAGTGTAACACAGCGTGGTGATCTAACCGGATATGTATCCTGTCAGCTGGCACACTGTATTAATCTGCACAAGTGATAGGTCTAATCCAGAATCCCCGGCTATGAGCCCCCACTTTGTTAAATGACTCCAATCAAGCAGTCCCACTAAGTCAGTGCCTTGTCTGGGATTGCTCAAGGGAAGCCCTTATTTATATATTTTTATGTCCAGTTCGTGTACTCTGGATGACAACCCTTATATAACACCCCTCTCTTAGAATCCCCCTGACCCCACTGAGCCAAGAAGTAAGTTTGTTTTGCAAATTTAAAAGGTTTATTTGAGAATTAAACAATATATATATATATCGCACTTTTATAATAAATTAATAATTGATATCACACTTGTGAATATGAGCAGTAATCAGCAATGGATGAGGTGATACTAGCACGCTGGTTTAATTACTTAGGAGTAGTATATAGGATAAGGTAGCTGAGAATGCTTTATATGGTACAAGGAAATGCAAGGTGGAAAAAAAGCAACACAGGAATAAACTTGATATGATTTCAGCAAAACATAATATAATCACTTTTCCCCTTTTGGCAATTCACCCCCCTCTATGCAATGTAAGGAGGTGGAAGTGACACACACAGTCTTCAGGAATACAATCACACTACAATCCCAATTCAGTTCCCCCCTAGCAAGCTTAGATCAACAGGGGTGATTTTAAACACAGGCAAAGTACTTTAAAGGTGGTATGCAAAGAAGTGAAAAATATGCTAAAATGATTTTAATTCCCTCTAGAGGTTCATAGTGGGTGACAGCTACTTTCTATTAATTCAGGATCACTTTAGCAATGCTCTATGAATGATTGTCAGGTGGCAAACGAATTTCGGCAAAGGAAAGCAAGGAGCTGCTATTTTGCCAAGTGAAGAAATTGAGCCAAATCGCAATTCGTGGCAATTTTTCCGAGTGCGTTGAGCGCGATTACGGAAAAAGTATAATGAATAGAAAGTCGTTTCCGGATTCGTTGGAAAATCCAGAATCTTAGCTTTAAGATGAAAGTTAAATTTCGTTCCTAGGACAAACGGTTCGGGAGATACGGACGATTTCGTGAAGGTAGATTCTCAAAAGAAAAGTCAAGCTCAGAATGACAGATGACAGTTTTCAGGTTTGAGATCACAGAAGGAACACAAGATTTCTAGGATGCAGTTCTCAATACGTTAAAATGGTTTGAATTAGATTATTTTAAACTAAGAGATTGTGTTTTGCACAGTTCTGGCGGTACTCACACTATATTTTGGACAGGAATGCGACTTCGCCGCGGATCGGGTCAGGATTGGACTGCGGTTCCCTCGCCACAGATGGTCTCTGGTTCTGCTCACAGCGATCTGGGTCAGCTCTGCTAGCGGCACTGCACAGCGGTCTGGATCTCTGGTTCTGGCAAAAGTTCTTGGCACTGCACGGCAGTATGGTCTCTGGTTCCGGGTACAGCTCTGCTTTCTGGGTGTTTCTGGCACAGGGTTTTAGGCCAGAATCAAACAGCTCAGCCCGGCTGTTTTACTCTGATGTGCCCCTTGGAAGTCTGGGGTGAATCAGTTTGCAAAAGATTTTGAGGCCTGCTGACAAATTCTGAAGTCTGAATTCAAAGTTCTGGTCTCTGTCTGGATTTGAAGTCTAAGTGCTCACAACCCAGTTCCCCCAATCAAGGGAGAGAGTAGGAACTGGCCAATGATAAGTTGAGAGGGTTGGGCATAGAAGATGAGCCGACCCTCCCACTTTCTAAACACATAAAATGAGACTGTGCAGGACAGGTAGTGACATTCACTTTCCACTTCAAGCTGATTTCTTGCGAAGCGTTTTGCCAGAAGACACCAGGATCTGGCAAAACGCTCCGCAAGAAATCAGCTTGAAGTGGGAAGTGAATGTCCCTACCTGTCCTGCACAGTCTCCTTTTATGTGTTTAGAAAGTGGGAGGGTCGGCTCATCTTCTATGCCCAACCCTCTCAACTTATCATTGGCCAGTTCCTCCTCTCTCCCTTGATTGGGGGAACTGGGTTGTGAGTCAGAGTAATGAGGTAGGTTTATGGTCAGAGGATCCTCCCCTTGTCAAATTGCACACAAATCTATTTCTGATCCAAATACATATTTATCTATGTACCATTATTCGAATATTATACTTCCAGTTAACATATTTTCTGTAGCACCAAACCATCCGATCCCTGTCTTTGTAAGATGTAGTGTCCACTTATGACAGAATTCTCCCCTTTTCCTCCAGATAACGACCTCTATCGCTTCCGCTACTATCCCAAGAACATACCACAGGGTCCTAACACCTCTTAAAATGTGCACAGAAAAATCACAAGAATGATGATGTTATTTATATAATTTTTACAAGTCCACACTATGAATTATCCATCTTTTTAAAATTATGCTCTGGCCCCAAAGGGGTGTGGTTTTCCAAAGCACATGGTGGAATTTCTGGTTTATCCACTTCCCCCAAGCTCAGCTGGCTCACATATGCAGTGCCCCTCCCCGATTCCTTCCAAGAGGAAGCCATTTACGACCCCCCTAATTTAACATTTGCCTGGGCCAAGGACAGTGTTTTGTTTAGTTCCCTGTAGTCCCAGGTGCTCCTCTCCTAATTCAATCAGAGAGGTGTCATCTCCTTTTGGCAGGGGCAGCAGAATGCACCCAGGCCTGGGAAGAGTGGCTGAGCAAGTTTCAACTCCTGTCGGGGGTGGTTGTCAGGCAGAATTCAATCTCTTTCAGCTGGCTTCAGCTAAATGTCACTTTGGTACCCAGTTTTCTACATTCAAATCAAACGGACAATTTTTACACATGCAGCTAGAACGCTGATTCTAAGTTGAAAACTATGACATTTCAACAGTTGCAAACTATGTGACACTCAACAGTAGGTCACTCATTTATTTTAAACATTTAGATTTTAGTGTCTTTCAGTCCAATTTCACTTCAGCTGCTGACATACACAGCTCAGCCAGTTTTGTTATAAACATTGTTTTGGGCTCTTTCTCTTTCCACATATAGTAGGCACACAAGAATACATTCTGCCAAATGTCTGCTGGTGTTCATTGAGATTTTTGAATATCTTGCGATGTTTAAAATAGGCATTTTTAGCTTGCATTTCAGAGAAACAAAGGTGATTTCAAAGTGCTTTTTTTTTGCCACTGGCACTGCTGTTTTTCCTTTGGCACACATTTCACTCATGGCACTCCTGGCCCCTCACGCTCGCACTGGTGGGTGGCAGGTCAGGGTACCATTTTGCTGTGGGCAAAACTGCACGGTTCTCCAGGATTCTGTCGCAAATGTGGGCTTTTCTGCCCTCTTGGATTTCCTAAGCCCACAGCACCAAGTGTTGCAGCATGATAACTTGAACGTGGGCCAAGACACCCAACAGTGACCTCTGCACCACTCTCACCCTCTCTATTCTCTGCTCCAGATCTACCCACTCGGCTGGACCCACTCTCACTGCCTTCATCCATTCTGACCTCATGCTCTTTACCCCATGCATCAACCCTCTATCCTGGTCTGTCCGCACTCTCCTTTCCTCCCACCTGGGACCTCTCTGCTCCATGACCGAACCTCCCCCACCTCTGCCAACATCGTTTGGGACATCTGTCTAATGAAACAAGGGTCTGTGTTTGGTTTCACTTCCACCTTTACCCCTGTCCTCCACCCACTGACTCAACTATTGACTCTGCTCTCAACAATCTAGCCCTTGCTATCATTCACACTCTCAATATTCTTGTCCTGTCATGAGGATCCACCTGAAATCTGCCTCCAAGCAGAAGCCCAGAAATACAAGTGTAGAGCTACTGAGAGGAAGTGGCAGACCTCGAGCTCATCCTCTGATAAACTGGCTTGTCGCCTTCTCCAAAGCTAATATCGTCTCTCCATTCGCTCCATGAAGAGGGCTCACATCCAGGCCCGCATCTCTGGAGCATCTAACAACACGACTGAACTCTTTAAGATCTGCAAAGAACTAGCCAATCCATCTGCAGTCTCTACCTCACCTTTTCCTTCCCACGCCCTTTGCACTGCACTGGCCACCCACTTCACTACATCCTGATTTCTCTCTCTTCCTCTCCTTGCCCTCCTCTCCTCCCCCTGCCACCCTTGGGCCCTCCTCCTCCATCTTCCATCTTCCACTCGTTCCTCCTTTTCTCCTACCAGACTGGACAAGGTCACTAGAGTTGTCCGCTCTATGACAGACGTCTCCAAACAGATCTCCCCCTGTCCTTCCAGAACTATTAAGAACAACATTGGATCCCTTGGCCCTGCACTCACATACTTCTTCAATCACTCTCTTGCCTCCATGCCTTTCCCCATCTCCATTAAGCACTCTCTTGTGCAATCTCCCTTGAAAAAGATGTCTGCGACTACTCATGTGCAGCTAAATACTGCCCCATCTCGCTCACTCCCTTCCTTGAGAAACTACTGGAGAAGTTGGTCTTCCCCCGACTGACTGAGCACACTGAGCTTGTTGGTTGCCTGCATGACCATCAATATGGATTCTGAGCATACAGAGGCATGGAAACTGCTATCCTGAACACCTATGAAGAATTACTTGCATCTCTCGACTCCAACTCACCTGCTGTTCTCATTCTAGTTGATCTCTCCTCTGCTTTTGACATGGTTAACCACTCCATGCTCATCAAATGGCTCCATGACACCTCTGGTATCTCGGAGTGGGCACTGTACTGGCTGACCTCCTTCCTCATTGATCGCCCCTGCCAGGATATCCTGGGTTCTTTATACTCATCCCCCTCTCTAGCTCCACCTGTGGTGTTCCCCAGGATCCATTCTTTTGACCTGGTTCTTTAACGATCCTCCCCTCTTGGCTGACCCACACCCTAACACAGCCCTTTCCATGCTCCGCTCTGCTATATATGATACTATCAATGCTATTGCCCCTGTAATGAGGATCCACTTGAAGCCCAAAGCCAAGCGCAACTCTTGGTATGACTCAGACCTTGTCACCCTCGAACGCAAGGGCTGAGTGGCTGAGAGGAAATGGCGTGCTTCTGGTACATCCTCTGACAAACTTGTCTTCCGCCTGGTCCACACAAAGAAGAGAGCTTACTTCCAAGCCTGTGTCTCTGTGGCATCTAATAAATTGGCCAAACTCTTTAAAATCTGCAAGGAACTGGCCAATCCTGCTGCAGTCTCTACCTCTCCTGTCCCCTCCCTGGCCCTGTGCACGGCTCTGGCTTCTCATTTCATCTCTAAAACTCAGGACATCCTATCCTCTCTCTCTTCCTCTCTCCCTCCTCCCTGCTCTTCCGCTGGCCCTTCTTCGGCCACCTCTCTTCCCCCCTTCTCTGCCTTTCCCCTGTTCTCCCTAGACAAGGTTTCTAGACAAGTCCGATCTATGAAAGTCTTGTCAAAACAGATTCACCCCTGTTCCTCCAAAACCATAAAGGACCACATTGACAGCCTGGCTCCTGTTCTGGCTGACGTCTGCAACCACTCCTTTGCCACTGGAGTCTTCCCCTCCCCACTGAAGCACTCTTTTGTGCACCCGCTTCTTAAGAAACCCTCTGCCAACCTGTCCTGCCCGGCTAACTATCACCCAATCTCCATCACTCCTTTCCTGGGCAAACTCCCGGAACAGCTGGTCATCTCCCTGCTTAATCTTCACACTGAATTTGTCGGTTGTCTCCATGACCATCAGTCTGGCTTCAGAGCTGAAGAAATACAGAAACTGCTCTCCTGAACATCTGTGAAGACCTGCACTCTAACCTTGATTCCAACACCCTCTGTGTCCTCATCTTACTTGATTGCTCTTCTGCCTTTAAAACGGTCAACCATGCCATCCTGCTCACTGTCTCCATGATAACCTGGGAATCACCAATCAGGCTCTGGCTTGGCTGACTTCTTTCCTCTCCGATCGACCCTCCCAGGTCAAACTTGGGTCCTTCCTCTACTCTATCTCTATCTCTACCTGTGGTGTTCCCCAGGGTTGTAACCTCTCTCCCTGGCTGTGCAACCAATACCTGGCACTTCTTGCCCACCACATTGCCGTTCTCTGCCCCAAATTGCAGTGCTATGCAGATGACACTCAGATCATTTTCAGGCTCCCTTCAGCCACATCTTCTCCTTCTCTCATCTCAGACTGGGTGTCTGCTATCCAGGAGTGGTGTGCCGTCAATGATCTCTGCCTTAATGCCAGTAAGACTGAGATTCTCTTCATCGGCACACCTGCTCCCTCCTTTCCGATCACTCTCTGGCCGGCCTACCTTGGCCCTCTTCTTGCTACCACCTGTGAGGCCAAAAACCTCAGGGTCATCTTCAACTCCACAGTCTCCTTTTCTCCTCACATCTCTGACTTCTCCAAGAAGTCACACTACCAGCTGAACCTCCTCAGAGATATTCTTCCTTTCCTTTCCTTCCCCCAGAGGCTCACTGTCTCCGGACCCCCCCGGTTCTCTCTAGGCTGGATTACTGCAACAGACTCTTTCTAAATCTGTCTGCCTCTACTCTCTGACCTCCACAACTCATTCAAAACAGGACTGCAAGACTTGTCCTTCACCTCAAGCCCAGGGATTGTTGCTGTCCATCTCTGCACTGGCTCCAGTGGCTGTCAGGATTAAGTTCCAAACCCTATGCATTGACCACAAGGCCTTATGGGGTCTGAGGCCTCAATACCTTCAACTCTCTCTTCTTAAATATCTTCCTTCTCAAGCCCTTCGCTCATCCACCTCCAACTCTCTCAGGATCAGTCGGTTCTCCAAGCAATGAGTTGGTGGTAGATCTCTTTCTTCGGCTGGGGCCTCACTCTCGAACAGCCTCCCTGCCTCTCTGAAAATTGAGGGGAACCATCTCTGGTTCTGGAAGCACCTCAAGACCTTCATCTTTGCTTCTGCTTTCTCTGCTCCTCTCCCCTGCAGAACTCCTGGCTGAAACTGAAACTGCACTGGTCACTTGCCCAGGTCCACTCCCCACCAGTTGCACACCTGCACTGCCCCCTTGGCAACCCTTGCATTATGGGGCTGTATCTGTATCCCTAGAGCTCCCTACCAGCACTCGACACTCGACACCTGATGTGTGCACTTACCCATGCATCTGCCACCAGCTGGCCGCACTTCAATTTATTGTTCTTATTTATTGTTCTTATTCATTTACTCTTTATACTATGTACTGCACTTCCCCCCCTTCCCCCTTGCACTTTTCCGCTTCCACCCTCCCCTCCACTTGTGCGATCTCAATCTCACCTGGCCTAGTAAGATCGTTGTCTGGCTTCCCACTGTTCCCCTCCCTTGCCTCGTTGCACCTTGAAACACTTGTCTATATGTGTGTTATAAATGCCATATCATATCAGATTTATCACGCTCCTCTTTCCCACCTTATCCCCCACTCTTCCAGTGTTATGCAGACAACGCCCCTCTTCTTCAGACTACCCTCTACAGCTCTTATGGCCTCCTCTTTCATTCCTGATTGCCTGTCCGCTATCCAGTTCTGGTGTACCTCCAACAACCTCTGTCTTAATGCCAGCAAGACTGATATTCTTCTTACTGGGACCCCAATTCACTCTTTTATCCCTTCCCTCTGGAGCCCTTCGTTGGGCTCTCCCCCTTCTCCTTTATGTGAGACCAGAAACCTGGGAGTTATCTTCGACTCCTCTCTCTCTTTCATTTCTGACATCTTGGACCTTGCCAAGAAGGCACATTTCCAACTCTACCTCCTCAGCGGCATCCTCCCTTTCTTCACTTTCCTCCAGAAATTCAATTACTCCAGACGGCTGGTACTCTCCTGTCTGGACTACTGTAACAGCTTCTTCCCTAATTTACCTTCTTTTTCTATCCGTCCACTCCAGCTAATCCAAAATAGGGCTGCAAAATGTATCCTTGCCTTTCTGCAACAGCAATTATTGCTCTCCACGTCCTCCCAGTGTCATCTGTTGCATGCACTGCAATCCAGTCCTCACTTGCCAACACTGCCACAATCTCGACGGACACTCCAGGCCCCTCTGGCTCATCCAGTGGTGTCTCTGGCCTTAACAGATACTCATTTGGTACTCACTGCACTTTCCCTGCGATGCCTGGCATCCATGCAATAGCGATGTCTGTCCAATATTGAAACATCCCAGGGTCTACTGGCACCCCCTCCGTACTGTTTGACCACAATAGGCCTGAACAATATGCCTTACAATCATCATGCGTATGCCTGGTGTTGAGCATATTATGCATTTGTCTGTGAATTAGATTCTCATGTTTAGTCTGCTCATGATGTCATGTCCCAATATATTCACAGGTGCCTGTCTAGAGTAAAGTAAAGGTAATGATAAGTCATGGCCTCCTATATATATTGAGATGTTATCAGTAAACGGAACCACTTCTCGAGCCCCATAGAATCCTTGAGTGTTCACGGCATCACCTGACAACGCAAATGTCCTTTCCCGGATGCATGGCCTAGTTGCCCTAGTGTCAACAAGAAAGGAAAATGTTTTTTCACCTATTACCACCCCTATGCGAGGTTCCTGTGCAGGATTGAGTGTGACTGACAGGATGGGACACATCAAGTTTGTATGTGGGCTGTCCTATTGGGGGCACCTGGATAACCCGTTCCCTGTAAAGGGGTTGTTCCCCACCATGGTAACCCCTCCCAGTTGACAAACTGGTACTGTCACCATTGTGTCGATTGGTTTTCGTGTGCTGTTTTCCTGTAGCTGTGATAGCTATTGTGTGCTCCCTTTGATCTCTGGTGCATGCAAATACTACAGTAGTGGTGCTGCCATTTGTGGTGCTTGTGTCTGTACCTGTTGTGGTGCTGGTGCTTGCAGTTGTGGCATCTGTTGGTAGGTGCCCTGTATCTGTCCTTGCTGCTGTTGACCTTGAGCATAATAATGCTCTTGTCCCCTGTGATAGTTCTGCTGTCCCTGGTCTCCCCAATTTTGCTCTGCCCCTCTAAAACAGCATGCCCTAAAAAATGTGTCCTAGCTGGATGCAAGTCCAGCACTGAGGTAGTTCCCTCCCGTGCACTGGGAAACCCCCTGGGAAATCCCCCGGTGGCTGTTGCTTTTGCTGACCATATCCCCAAAATCTCCCTTGATTGTGATGTGCTTGTGATCCAAAACCATGCCCTTTTGGAATCCTCCCCTCCCTCAAAACCCCGGTTGTAACCTGCCCCAACCCATATACCCTGCTCCCATGGGTGGTGCGTATTGTTTTGCTGGTTGACATTGCTGCTGCAGTGCTGGTGCCTGGGTGGTGGGGCTGATTATGACCGCCCCTTCCATCACATACTTTGATAACTTCTTTTGCACCAGCTTAGCTTCATCTGCCTTTCTCTCTTCTGCCTTTTGTTTGATTTTCTCCTGCCATAGTCTGCAATGGTTTACTATTGTGAGCTGTATTTCTAGCCATCATTTTATTTCCATTCCCACAAATGTCTTCAGAGTCTTTTGTACTGGCTCAGGTAGCCCCTGCACCAAGATGTGATAGAAGATAGCTATCGTTTTGTCACATGGCTCTCGAGTTTCAAGGTGCCAAAGCTCTTGAATGTCCGGAATGTATTGAACAGGGTCCTCATCCTCATGCATTTTGCATGATGTAATGGCCCTGATGTCTGACGTGTCCCGGTAGTGTGTTCGTATTACTTGCCAAACTGCAGCTCTGCAGTTTGCAAATGGTGACCCGTTGTGCTGTGTGTTTTGTATCATTATCCCTGGGAACCCGGCCCACTTCCATATGTTATCAGCTGCGTCACCCAGTATCGAAACCAACAACCCTTTTATGCCACCCACTGCCAACCTGTGAGCCATTGTCAGTTTCTCCATTTTATGACTCCATTCCCTGCCCCTGCACTTGAGGATGGTAACCTGCATTGGGCATTCTCCTTGCCTGTGTGTTTCCAGGGTACATACTGAGGCCTCATCCCTCCCATTTCTAGTAGTGGCTTCTGTGAATATGCTGCCCTCTCTTCTGCAGTCTTCCTATAGAGCTTAAGTTCTATTGGCCCCCTTTCATTTATTATTTATTTTATTTATTTATTCAAATTTATTCTCCTGCATCCTGGGAGATCCCTGAGTCTGTTGACATATGTGTTATGCGCCGTGCACCTGGCCGTGGCTTGCTGTGTTTGTCCTTCTGCCTGTCCGTATGATCTACACTCCCACAATGCTGCCGCCCCTGTCACAGTTGAGTGGAGCCTGCTCTGATCCCCCCTCTCATCACTGCTGTCTCTGTCATTATTGTCATCATTGTCAGACCCTATGTCCATGTTGCTGCAAAAGGCATCGGAAAAATTAAATCTCCTTGATGTTGAATTGATGTTGGATTCTGACCTAAGATCAATATCTACCAGGTTATATTTGAGGCCTCCTGCTCATACCCCTAGGCGTGCAGCACTGCTTCCTCCTGTGCTCATCCCTTGCGCATACGTACTATATGGTTCTACCTGCCTCTCCTCCTTCTGTCTATTTCCCATTCCAGGGCAACTTTGTTTGCTAACCACCTTTATAGCTTGTTTTTCCTCCTCCTTTCATGCTGGATCGCTCACCAGTCTATCCAACTGCAACTTTATCTGTTCCCTTTCTGATAACTTCCATTGTTTCTTGTTCTGCTATCTCCTTTTGTCCCTCCGACTCCTCTATCTCTCTCACCCTCTTCTCCCTCATCTCTCTCTCTGCCCTCTTTCTCTCCTTAAGATCCCATTCTATCCTCTCCTCCCACTCCTTTTCCATCAGTTCCTTCTCCTCCTCTCTTCTTTGTTCCCTGTCTTGCCATTCCAGTTTCTCTTCCTTCCTCCTTTCCCTTTCCTCACTTTCCAACCTTATTTCCTTGTCCTTCTCCCTTCTCTCCTCCATCTGTTCTGCATAGTCTAGTCTTTTGCAATCCTTTTCCAAACTCTTGATTGCTTTAGTTGCTCCCTCTGCCTTCCCTGTGGTTTTCCCTTTAAGTTTCAAGAGTATATGTGCTGCTATCCATTCCTCCATCCATATGCCTTCAAATTCTGCCTTTGCATGTTGCAGCTCTTCCTCGCTCACTTTTGTCCTGCTATCAAGCTGTCCCGTGCCTTTCGACTTGTCCTCTCTAGTGTATGCCAGTGGCCTGTATGTTGGATTTGAATATCCCGCTGCTGCTCTCAGATCTCTAATTGGGTATATACCCTGTTCATTGTCTGTGTCATCAGATAGTACACTTGGAGGGGCAGGGAGAGGTGCGGAAGGATGTGACCCCTCTTGCTTCTCCTTATGCTGGTTCAGCATCCACAGACGCCTCGCTGCTAGCCCCGCTCCCTCATGGAACATGCGCTATAAATCGAACACCCCCATGCGTTTGGTCAATTTCTTTCCCTTGTAAGCAGCATGTATGTGTTTCAATAGCGATTGCTGCTCGTCTCTGGAGAAACTGCTGCAGGGTGGCCATGGTTTGGTGAATTTACCCTCAGTACCTTTGGACCATTCTATGCTGCATTTAACCATGTCCTCTGTATAGGGTGGAAATGTCTTTCACAAATGCTGAAGGGGAGTTACTCCCCCACTAGTTCCATGATACATTTAGTAAGCCCTTGCTTTATTTGACCTCAAATTGAGGTTTTCGATAATCCGCTGTTCAAGGAATAAAAGTTACTATGCAATGAAAGGATGTTCCAATTTTTACGGCCTCTGGGCTCTGCACCTTACAAGGTGTGCTCTGCGCACAGCCCCTCCTTCACAATCGCTGCCTCTCTCCGGCACACCACCACAATTCTGCATATGAGCCTTCTGCACAACGCTACTGGTTCTCCTCGTCTGCCAATCTGGAGTTCACAATACTAGCTTTTCACCATCCAAAATGTCCCTGTCCTATGTGTAATCCTCAGGGTGACGTCACCAAGCTAAAATCGCAATATAGGAGAATAAACAATTGTGCACACCCAACAATGACCAACAATGACCAGTTGCTCCAACCGCACACAAAACCCCACAGCTTTCGTCCTGCCTCTACAGGGCAGAGTATACCTCCATTCTCTTGTGATTGAACTGTACCCGTTGCATTGCCTAACGTGTGAAATGCCTCTCTCCAGGAGACTTAACCAGCCAATTCACCTTCCACAATATATAATAGCCCTCACAGGAATACTATCATCTATGACCCAAGCTAAAATGCCCAACCTACAGGAATACCTTTATTCATAACCTTTTTTCATCTAAGCCTTCTAAACCTGAATGTGGCCTAAATATGAAAAAAGGGTACTTCTACCTCCGCTCCAGTCCCTACTCACAACACTGATATAAAACAATCCTTTCACACACTGGTAGACAATACTTCACTAATACTTAACAATACCCGATGCTACCCCATAATACTCCGTACCCTCCCTTGAACCCACAATTGCTGTTAGTCTGGACCCATACTTACGTTCCGTGCTGCACTGGTGCTGCTTGGCTCCCCTTCCTGGTCTGTCCGGACAACTCGCCGATTCCGGGCGGGATGATTTTCGAAATGGCTTTCGACGGCCTTTATCTGGCTAGGTGTTTCCCAGTGTTCTCGAAATGCACGCAAGGGTCCTTTCGCCTCTCATGGTTTGGCGGCGAAGGGGTCGGATTGGTGCTGGGCTGGCACAGCCAACCATCTCTCTGCTACCAACTTGTTAGAATTTTTTTTTTTTAATTTTTAATTTATTTATTTTTAGTTTAGTTTACAAAAAAACAAACATTTTATTACACGTTTCCATATATCCTTTGCTTGACAATTTGTCATGTTGCTGCTTGTTATGATCAGCCCAAAACCTCATCAGATTGCTGGCAGTATGGAGTCCATATAATTTATAACTGCACACGTCAGCCGTGTATTTGTTCCAGTGATTAAATAGCTCCACCACTGTTCTAAGTTGTTGTCTTTTGGAGCATAACTTGCGAGATGTAGTGTCCTTTGGACTTTGGTAGCTGGGCATTCAATTATCAGATGTTTGGCTGATTCCACTGTATTGTTGCAGTATCTGCATTGATTATCAATGGTGTCGGGGTTGCGTATCATCATTAGAGCTGCTTTGGTCTTATAGAGGTTGAAGCGCAATCTCATGAATTGATTGCGATGATGTCGTGAAGGGAATTTACATAAGTACTTAGGGTTTTCGTCAAGGCCGTGCGACGACATTCCCAGATTTTGAATAGAAGTCAACTTTTTTCGCTTTTCGTCATTCTGAATGCAATTCCAGCATCTAAATTTTATTTTGGCTCTTTGTGGCATTTTTATGACAAGCTCTTCCGTCAGATATGCAGATCTCATGATCGCGAACCGTTTTTTTTCCCACACGCTTATTAGATCCGACGTGTTGGTGTTGGAGCTTTTTTGTAGGATTTCGTAAGGGCCAGCTACAGGAACCATTCTCATTTTCCGCCATGCCGAGATGGACTTCCACAGCACTGTACCGTATAATGACTCTAGGCCCCGTTCATAGCGGATCACTGTTGTTGAGAAGTTCTGTGGTAGTCGTAGCACTTTTCGCCAAAATGTACCCTCTTACTTACAACAGATGTCTGCAGGTATGTTCCAACCACCTTCACTGCCGAACGTTATGGCTGGTACGACTTTTTGTAAGTAGAAGGAGAGTAACGGTTTTAACGTGAATTTGCCATATGCAGCATGAAGTTTCAGTCCTTGTAAGGCGAACATTGTTATTCGCGTTAACAAGTCTTGGGTCCAGTTCCATTCACGTATTGAGACATTGAATTGCACTCCTAGATATCGGATAGAATTTGTATCATCTATTTTTTCATTGTTTAAGAACCAGCTGAAATTTTTTTTACTTCGTGGACATCCACTGATGATTGACATGATCTTTGATTTCTTTGTGTTTATTTGTAGGTCGTTATTATTGCAGTACTTTTGAAGTGCATCTAACGATCGTTGCAGCCCAATTTGTGGGGTATCTAGCAGGACTATGTCGTCAGCATATATGACCCAAGAAACATGATGGTTATTTATCTTTGGGGGAATGTCCTTGGCTCCATTAAAGTGATGGGTAAGTCCGATTTGAAAAGTTTAAACAAGAGAGCTGCCAGTGGGCAGCCTTGTTTTACTCCCCTCTTTGTAAAGATTACGTCAGATATGTCTCCTTTTGCGTTCAGTCCTACACGGAAGGAAGTGTTAGAGTGTAGTGCCATGATAGGTTGCAGTATCTCCAGAGGGCATGCCCATGATAGTAATTTTCTCCATAGTTTCTGGCGGTTGATGGTATCAAAGGCTTGTTTCAAGTCTATAAAGGCAATGAACACATTTTTGCCGCTCTTCATGGCTTCTAGTTTTATGGTGTTTAAGATGATTAGGTTCACTTCTACGCCGGCCCCCTTAGTGAAGCCTGTTTGGCGTTTGTCGATTACCTTTGCCTGCTCGGCCCAGAGCACTAGTTTCTTTTGGAGAAACGCAGCAAATACTTTTCCTATTGTATCGAGAAGCGTGATAGGACAATAATTTGTCGGATCGTTGCGGTTGTCCTTTTTGAAAATGGCAACGACTATTGCCGTACTCCAGGATTCAGGTAAAGTCTTGCTCACTGCGATCCTCTAGAACAATGTGGAGATGAACTTTCTCCATAGAGAGCTATTTGTTTTCAGCATTACATTGGAGATGTCATCTGGACCTGCAGCTCTGGAGTTGTTTAATTTTTGAATGGCACATTTTATGTCCTCCGGTGTTTCAACAATGAGCCAGTTGCAGGTGTTTCCAATCTCTGGTATTGTGCATACAGTAGTGTGTGCGTCGAAGACGGCTGTGTAGTAGGAGACCCATCTTGCATCATTTACCCCATTTGCCATGTCATAGGCTGTTTTTTCAGAGCCAGTGTTGATTATTTCCCATAGCAGTCTCGTGTCTTTTCGCATGATGAACTGCAACATGGTTTCCGCTTGCTCCTGGTCACGCTTGATATTAAATGATTTTAACCAATTTCTATATTGGAGCTGTCGTTTTTTTATTTGGGTGGCATTTTCTTTGCCTTTGCCTTTTTTTATCTTTGTTAGATCGCTGTGCAATTGTTTCTTTGCTAGGCAAAGGATTGCACTAAAGGAGTGTCTGTTGGATATTTGATGTGTCCTTTGATTTGAGGTTTCCACTCTGAACTGCATCAGGAGCGGGCTGTAATTGATGTTTGAAGCCAGTGTGGGAATTGTCACGTATTTTTCAGTAAACGTGTTCAGTTGTTTGTTATTGATTCTCAACCTTGATCCTGAGTGGTTTCTTGTTATGGGTTCCGTGCATTTGGCTTCAGAACTCGGCATCACCATTTCATACCACGTCATCACTAATCTATCATGATCGCTTTTTGTAGTTTTTTCTGTTGTCAAGTGAGTGATTTTGCTTTTTAGATTTCTAGACACCCACATATAATCAAGTGTTTTGGAACTGGATCCACGGTGCCATGTGGGTGCAGCGGGGATATCTCCATTTGTGCATCCATTTAACATAGAGCAGTTTCTTATCGTCATCTCCTTCATTTAGTGAGCACCTCTGTCTAATTATTGAGTGCTTATCAGAGTATTTTTTTATAGAGTGGACTTCGCTCCTTGAACCAAGAGTAGTTTAGATCACCACATATAATTATTATTGGATCGTTGTAGGTGATTAGACATTCATCGATCAAAGCAGTGACAGTCACTATTAGTTTGTTTTGGGGAATCATCGCTGGATTCCAATACACGTTGATTATTAGCAAGTAACACCCAGGACCCTTGTTGGACATAGGGATTTTTACCATCGTTGCTTGAGTAAACAAGTTCGGATTTACCGCCTTTACAATGGTCCAGTTTAGGTTGTTTTTAATCATCATGATAAGCCCAGCAAACGGTCGACCAAGCTCGTTCTTGCCAGCTGCATTAAACAGTACTGTATATCCATTGCTTGTTGGTTTATGCCTGAGCCAAGTTTCTTGTAGACATATAAGCGTGCATTCGTCTAATTGTGGCCATTTCTCTTTGAATAGGTGGGCGAAGCCTCTTGTAATCCAGGATGCCAAGCGGTGGATGACGATCTTTCCAGGGGTCTTGTCCTAGTGATCGCCTCTCTTCTGCTCTTCGGAGCTCCATCGTGAATTTGAAGAGTCTGTTTGGGAAGACGCAGGTGAGGCTCTTAACTGATCTCGTATATCTGCACGTTTTTGAACGTCGCTCTGTGGAACGAGCAAGCTTGAGTTTGAGCATCTTTGATGAGATGAAGCTTCTTCTAAGAACTGTATGTCGAAGCCAAAGAACAACAAGTCTTCTTTGGCGTCAAAAAGTTGCCTAGCAATTAGTTTTGACTTGAGATGAAGGGTGACCCAGTCTAATCTTGCCTCCGACATATATTCAACAACTGCAATGTCGTCAGATTTGATTGTACGTAATATAGGTATGCTATGTAGGAGCTTGATTATGTTTCGACGATTTAAGTTCACATCATTCTGTTCGTTTAGAATGTTCTCAAGTTGTAGTTTCCAACTGTGGGTCTTAACAGATTTGACAAATTGCTGAGAACTTTTTTTGTTTTGTCCATCGCATTTGGCTTTTTGAGCCATTGTCTGTTTTGGATTTGGATTTACAAGTGAGGATTGTTTATAGCTCCCCTTGATTCCTTTTCGGCAATTTTCCTTAGCGGTCGCGGCTGGAGCTAGGCTTTTGATGATTTTATTCCTCATCTCTGCATTTAATAGGGACACATTTTCTGACTTCTTACCAGCTTTCACATCAATCGACTTAGCTACATTTTTTCTTTCTGTGGGTATTTTGTCCCAGTTCATCTTTGTTGAATCATCGTTGTCATCATCAACAGAATAGGTCGATAGATCGCAGAGATCGATCGAAAGTTCGCTCTCTGCGTCTTCTTCCTCGCTTTGCTCTTCCCTCATTCTCTTGGTATGTGGAGCGGTCCCCATGTTCGATTTGTTGGCTTTTTTTGTTTAATTCGAGGTGTTTCCCTTCTTCGTCACTCGATTGAACATGCTGAGGGGCGGCGGGGTTGTGATGTTCCTGATTAATCTTTTTGCCTCGTTGGTTCTTGGTCTCTTTGCTTTCGGTTTGAGTCTTGCTTTTAAGACTTTTGCTTTTGCTTTTGTTCCTGGTTGGATTTTTTGCCTGTCTGGCACCTTTATCGTTTTGGCTTGTCCTGAGAATATTCCAAAGGATAGTTTGGTGGTCAAGTCTTGCAGGCCTGAATTGGTAGATACTTCAGGATCTGTCCTATTTAATTCTGTAGTTTCGTTTGATTTTACTTTCCCAGCATCATCAATAGATTGGGCATTCTCTACAGAGCACGTTGGAACTAGCTCTGGGGTTGTCTTCTCTTAACAGGATGGTTTGGTTCCTTCTTATAAGGCCAAAGCGAACATTGATGTCACTTGCTTCGTTGCCATTTTGTTTGTAACAGAAGAATGTGTTGCATCTTCCGTGTCAATGATCTCAATAGTTGGAAGCTCTTTGCAAGTATGAATTAGCCCATGCGGTTTTGACATTGACTTCCTTGTGGGCATTTATTCAGTTGATCTACATGCCGTGACGGCTGTGAAATCATGCTTAGGTGCCATATTGTGTCGCATCCATTTTGTACATTCTATGACAGCGTACATCAGATCAGCTTTATCATTAGATTCTTGTCTGGCAATGTCGCTTAATCGCAATTGCCAGCAACGTGAGGCGTCGGCTTCATAGTCGAGCCTCTAGGTGATGTTTTGCGATAATGTTTCCATCTTGCACAGTTTGCTGTTTATTGTGGCCAGCAATGAAATCTGGTCATTTAGGGAATCGTGCATGGCCTCATACAACTTCATGAATGGAAGCATGGCAATCGATGTTGCTGCTAGAACATTGTTATGAATTTGTAGGCTGGCAGCTGTAGATAAATGGGCCTTATTCTAGGCGTCTGAGTCTGGGACGCTGTCACATACAGCCGAAACATTGGAAGGTGGCAAACTCACTTTGGGAGTCTCGTTTGTTTTGGACTCTGTGGTTGTTTTCCTTGTTTCATCATCGGCATTTTTACATCCATCGGATATTTTTCTATGAGGCGCTTGTCTTAGAGAGCGGGGAGTTCAGGCCCGGTCTGTTTTCAGAGTTGGTGGTGTCACAGGCCTTTCCATATTTGTTAATAAAGCTCTCTTCTAGTCTCTCTCTCATCGTTAGAAAATCAGCCTTTAATCTTTCAGTTAGACGAACTTCTCTCGCGGCCAACTCAGATGCAGTCAGCTCCTTGTGCTTTGGGGATGTGTTCAATGGGACAGCAGGGCTACCAGAGCCGCTTCCCACTTTTTTTGGCATTTAATTGTTTATATCAAGCTTCGCAAGCTTTTTTGCAGGTGAGTCCTTGGGCCTTAGGCCATCGACATGCAACCGTTTTGCAGGTCTTGGGTCGACTATTAATTCTGCATTAATTCTGAAACTGGGTGGAGTCTGAGGGCACTTGTCATTGTTTTCAATGTTTCTTTGTGGCATTGGAGCCAACTTGTTTAAGCCAAAGGATTGTGAGAACGTGAAAACATCAGGCACGATATTTAGGCCTGCATTGTGGACCACACGCTCACTCACGGCCTGGTAAAGTCGGAGGTCGTCAACCCGGACGTTAGTTGGACGGCAAAGGTCGGAAGGGAGTCCGACTGAATGTACAACTTTGGTGCACGTCGCAGGTAATTCTTCAGCGCTAAACTCGCTCTCCAGTCGCAGCACTAGCAGTTCAGAGTCCGTTACGTCAAAAGAAGACTTGCTCGCATCGATGTAGACTGACGGCGAAGGTAAGACTGAGACCGAGGGCCTTTTACTCGTTTCTGGGAGCCCGCGTGGTAAAGTAGTCACAGCTGCTCTCACGGTTTCTGATAGTAGAAGATCGTAAATTGCTTGTGCTTCAAAGACGTGAGCGTCCTGTGGCTCATGAAATGCAACGGGGGCTGCAACGGGGGCTGGCTTGTTTACTACCACTGTTGCTAAGAATTTTAATGTTGGTATTACAGAAGTGTCATTTGCGGAGGGGGCAACATATAATTCGGTAATGGAATTGTTGCTTACCTCTGACTCCGCTCCATTGATCAAGTTCTGACGCAGCTGCAGCACTTTGTGATGCGTTTGAGGGCCAGATGACGATAACAGTGGCAAAAGCTGTTTTTGGGGTGCCGCAGCAGCGATAACGGTTGGAGCTCCACGTGTGATTTTTCCGGTGCAGAAGCCGGGGCGGACTGGGGCAGACTGAACTCACTGCCGAACTCTGTGCTGCGCTCCGTGCCCGGCAGTAGTTTATGTAGGTTGGCTTGTAAAATTAAAGGAACAGCAACCAAATGAGGATTGGTCCAACAGGCATCCAATAGAAATGCAAACAGTCGCTGCAGCTCCTCACACGAACAGAATCTGGGGCAGACTGAACTCACTGCCGAACTCTGTTAGAATAAACTCCCAGGTAAGCAGGAGGGCTACTAGGAGTTCGCAGACCCCAAACTCATGGTAGGCCTAACTCCTTCCTCTTCCGAAAAGAACGCGGGCCCAGACAGACAGCAATTTCAAACTGTGGTTTATTACAGCCAGAACCAACAGGGATCAGAACAAGAAAGACGCTCCTGGATCGTCTCAGCAAACCCTGGCTCACAGGCCAGTTTTTAGTCAAATCCACGTCACAATGTCGTCACAACCTGGGCCCCCTCCAGCAAACCTACCAAGCAAGTGGATTGGGCGCTGAGTGGTAGTCAACCTATGGCAGACCCTATAGTTGTTAGTTTATTGGCTCTCCCATGTCAGACAGCTGGACTGGTTCATCAACAAAAAAAAAAGCTACTTCAACAATGTTGCAGTATGAGGGTCTAATGATTGGTTCTCGCCCCTCGATACCAACCCCTAGGGCCCTGTACTGTGATTGGTTAGAGCTGTCACCCCCAGGCCCTGGAACCAAGTCGGTTCTCAGCTCAAAATGTACCTTTTAAAGGTAATAAGAACAAAAATGTATCTGCATTGTATCGCGTATGTACCACCAACAGACCATGAGAGTGCCCGTTCTAATCATCCAACACTCTGCTTCTTCTGTAACAACTTTGTTGCAAGCCATTGTCTGGCTACATGAGACTGCTCTGCTTTCCCAGCTGCTAGTTTCGGTTCATAATCAGCAGGGCCGGTCACGTGTCCAGAGATCGTGTTTGGAGCTCTGCAGCTCTGAATTGTAGGGAATTATTCGTATTTGCTGCAGCCAGTGTTACTGTAGTTCAGGGGATGGAATGTCACTCGAATCATGGTGGTCTTGGCAGCAGGTCCTTTCTCACTCTTCTGCCCAGCCTTACTCCGCTTAGTTCAGCTTCAGCCGAGGATCTGCAGCCTGTTGTAATCTACCTAAGCCATAACTTGGTCTCAACATTGTGCTATTCTATAGTGCCCATAGGTTAGTTGTTTAAGGCTCTGTCAGGTTCCTCAGGTGCTCCTGCAGCTCCATGGAGTTATTCGCATATAGGCATCTAAAAGCCTTTAGACTGGATCTATTGGTCTTTGCGGTTTCTTCATTGCTGTGGTCAAGCTAATGACAAAATAATAAACGTGAAGACTATGTATATGTCTTTTTCCTCTAATTTATAGAACTGTATGCATGTGTTCTTCTTGTATTCGGGTGCATGATATTGTCCCAATGTGCAGATGGCAGGTGGGCTTCATGTCTAATGCTGCTATTTCATGATGTCTCTAACGACGTTATGCCTGGCTTCTTGGTGCTTTAGTCGAGACTGTGAAAGGAGGTGTCTTTAGTCGCGTCTTGAGGCACCCCATCCAACTTGGGCAATGTTTTCACTGCTCCTGGGCTATTGGATTGACTGAGTGGGTACCACTTGACATACTCGTCTATTATTTGAGCACTGGGAACTGGTTCATAATGGTACGCTCTATCATGGTTCCTTTTGATCTTCCGGTTCGTGTGTCTGCTGGGAGGGGAAACAAGGGTAGACTTCAATCTTCCCTCTTCAAGTTTTTGTAACAAGGCTGCATATCTTAAATTCAGCGCCCTGTGCTGCAGAGACTTGGTTGCCACTGCAGCTGTCATGATGGCACCTGTAGCCCGAACCTGCTCTCTGCCACTGCAGGGCAGGTGCTGCCATCAGGTTACTGAGGCCGTAGTGCACACATTTACACTGTATTTTTGGCATGGAGTTTTATGAAAGACAAATGTGATCAGCAGATTCCTCTTCCTTAAATGAAATTGGCTGCATCATTTTCTTATTTAATAAAAATCAAAAAAGCCATGGTTTTGACACCCTTACTGGATGGTGATTAATCACGTTATACTCCAATGGGAGTGATTTTAAAAAAATTAGGTGTCAGAAATTAAAAGGTTTGTGATCTGTGTCCCTAATACATGTGCCTTCTGAAATATTAAACCATGCGGGGCATTAAATGAATTGGTTGTGAAAGTGGCTATAGGTGTTGTATGAAAAGGTAGAGGTAGATGACATGCCAAATCTCTTAACATTCACAGATGTGGCTACACTGAAATGACACTTGCAACAGAAATCAAGGACGAAGGGCCTTCAAGGAGATTGATCAATTTCAGTAGATGGTCTAACAATGAGAATGTATGATGTACTCATAGTGTCATATAATGCGAGATATCTGGTGCCAGTTGCATTTCCATACTGGTGATTGAGGATCCTTGCCGCTGCATAGACATTGCTACATTCAGAAATACTGAAATAAGGACTGATTAAATGTCTCATGCATAACATGAAAAGTAACAAGAGTACACATGAGATCGGATAACCTTATTATAAGAATTTCAAAAATAACTACCACAAGAAGTTATCTTCTTCAGTTTTATCGTTGAAGTGCTCTGGAGCAATGGTGATGCCAATCAGCCCTTCCCACGTGAGAAAAGAAGGACGGTCCACACTTCTTGGACCAGTGATTGTCTATTGCAGGAGCCTGCAATCTTTGGCTCTCCAGATGTTTTGATTACAACTCCCATGATCTTTTACCATTGACTATGCTAGTGAAGGCTGATGGGAATTGCAGTCCGAAACATCTGGAGAGCCAAAGGTTGCAGCACCCTGGTCTAGTGAGCAGAAGAATCAGCAAATCTGAGTTTCAGGCATTTTCCATAAATATATATTTCTACATTTCTATTATTATCGAGCTATACCCCCGATGTATGCATTTTCATTCATCTATTTGACTTATATTTTGAAGAATAAAGCAATATGTTCTATTGATTTTCTTTGTACATGTAGCTATCATACTTAGCTTCTTGCTCATGTGAATCATCATATTTTGTCTATTGCAAGCCCTCTCTGTCTGCTTACATCTCCCTAACAAAAACAAAGCAATTGAATGTGCTTGTTAGCAGTGCTGTTCCTGTCACTGGGTTATTTAGCATGGCATTTGCACAGCTAATAAACTTGCACTGGAAGGGGGAGAGAATGCTAACAGTAGCTCCGAGAAACTAATTAAGATGTTGAACCTTGGTTTGCATGGCGGCTCAGTAATCTTCTGCAATAATTTATTGACCCTCTGTGCCCAAGGATCGGTGTTTTGCTTCTATTGGTATTGTTACAGCTTGCACCTCAAATTCGATAGCCGTGCATTATAATTCCCTCGCTGCAAATTTGAAGCAAAATGTGCATTCTAAAACGTAAATTAAAATAAAAGAAACATTTAATTGTATTTATCAGTGTGATTATTTGTACACGTCATTGTAATTGTTAGCATTAAGTATTTATTTCGTGATATACAAAAATATGAACACAGGTGTGAAATATCTTTGAACAAGTAATACATACTAGAAGGATTAGAACGTGTGGCAACAAGGTGTAGTGATTGTGTCCTGACTGTCAATATCTTCTGAAGGAGGGCATGATTGTGAATGATATGCTTCTGTTTCAATGAGCCTCACAGTCCAATACGTTTCTCTGAGACTTGTTCCATGTTCTTTTGAAAACACCCACCTGATTAGAAAATAATTTTCAATTAACACGAGCCTGTATATTTGCTGAAGAAAAGTGTGCAGCATATGGAATACTAATTTGCTTTAAAAGCTAATTATCTACAATATTATGGATTGTTCGGTGCTGAAAGTGTTTAGGTGAAGGAGATAATTACTCTGTTTCTCTCTGTGTACAATTATTAGTGCTATTCAGCAGGGCATGTGTGCTTATTATATTCTCAAACATTCTTTTCTGGGGTGGACTGAATAGCAGCGTCTTTCAATAACTGCCAGCACATCCTAGAATTACTGGCACAGCACCCACTAGAGCAGTTATGGCACAATGAAGACCACCACAGCGCACCTAGAAACACTTGTGTACAGGTGCGTCATCAATGCCACATCATATCCTTAATGAAACATCATATGGTTAACCTCATTATCATTTTCATCTCAGCTCGGAAGAAGGGTCACATTTGCGATTGACAAGTAGGTACCTTTGTTATTGCACAGCATTTTTTTTGGAAAACATTGAATTGTACAAATTGCACAATTTCACCTGCGTACACATCTTGACTTGTGTAATGAAAACAACAATCAGCATACGTGAGTTTTGCAGAAAAGCACGCTGCAACATTACGAATGAAGTTAGAACAATCTTGAGCAGAGCAGTATGGAGCAAAATTGAGTAGTTCACAAAATTCCTAGTGGCACAGCCATACAAACACATCAATCATCTAAACACATACCACGAGGGTCACGAGTATGTCCAGATGAACTGCACCAAAAGGGATTGTGAAGACTCAGAGGTCACCAATCAAAAGGATCCTTTAGCTCCTAATATGTACAGGATGCAGGGGAGTTGCTAGGTCTGGAAAAGACCCGGGGCTAAGCTGATGTCGGAACTGTTAGGACTGGGGGCTAGCTAGTCTTTTGGCTGTAGCTCCTGAGATTCTATCCAGGGCTACAACCAAAAGATCAGGGGCTATGGCTCCACCCCCTAGCAACGCCCCTGACAGGATGTATTTGGGTGTGAAGTCCAGCTGCCCCTACCTAGGCACTCCTTTGCCTCCTCTGCCTCCCTGCCACACCACTGGTTCACATGGTCTCCCTCCACCCCAGCGCCACAAGAAACATTTCAATTTGACTTTTGTCTGGGGAAATTTGTTTCTACCTGTGTGACCTCGAACTTCCAGAAATTTTTATTACATTTTCAGGGCCTCGCACCACCGCAAATTGAGACGGTTTCATTTAACTTTAGCTCCTTAACCGTGCAGTAGTCAGGAGAGAAATAAATAGCTATGGCATATTTCCCTATCATTAACTGAGAATATTTTCATGGTAATCAACTGGCTTTACAATTGTAAAATACAACGTTCAACAATGTGTTCCATTTTGAAGCGTTTGGTTTTGATTAGGGACAGCTGGAAGTTAATTGAGATTGTACTCATGTATTGTGTGACACAGCTCAAACTTTCCCTTTCAGTGCCGACTATTACTACAAAGTGAGGACACTATTTACAGATTTCTTGTTTTTTCTAGGCAGGGTGAATGGAAAAACATCTCACAATGCAGGCTCACATTTCCACAAAAAATGTCCTCCTATGAAATTGATGCCTTGTGCAGTTTGATTTAGAAGTGGTGCAGATATGGGATTAAGTGCCCTCTACTGTACGTTTCAAGGATGTGGAAAGTCCCTGAGGACTTCCAAGTCCGAAGGTGGAGCTCTTTTTAGAAGGTCACAGAACTTCGATGTGACTTGCAATACAATATGGGGTATTGTATTCTTTATAATACTTTGCCACAGGGTGCCATTCTCTTTTCCTTGATCTAATCTAAGAGATCTACAATTTGCTGATCCGTATAATCAATATACATTTTGCTGGGATTTTTTTTTTTTTAATGGGTGATATGTAACTACTGATGTTTGCAGGAAAATAGTTTAAGGAGTTTAATAAAATGCAGAAAAACTTTTTCATTGTGTGCTTTAACATAAGTAATACTATGCGGATTATTGCTCACGTGTTAAATTTCAGCTATGCACAAAATAAATAGTCAAAAATACACAGTTTCTTGTCAATTAATGGCTATAAAGTGTCAAAAAATACTGTGACCACATTTAGTTTTTTTTTAACATGAAGCAGACAGAGCCAATCCGACATCGGTCACGGAAAAAAAATCATTTCTAGACTTGCTGCTATTTGTAATGAAAACGTTCTGTATGAAATCTGTACACCACCTTTTGTTGTGGCAACTTGCACAATGTTTTAATAATCATATAATGTCTTAGTCTGTGTAATTATATATGTTTAATAATGATATGTTTTTGAATGAATTGTTTGTTATGAAAAACGAAAATTAGATGCAATGTGCAGCATTTGTTCCACAGCTGCACCTCTTCCACAGTAGGCTGACTAGTCTGCACAGTAGAGGGAGGAGTAGCCTAACACTCGCCTTTTGTTTGCTGCCACTAGCTTCCCGGTTTTTCAGTGAAGTCCTCCATAAAACCATTCCGGAAGGAGTAACAGTGCATTTGGACATCATGTAAGGTTCCCCTGATGGGACACATCCAAAGTAAAGCCATTTGATTGAAAGGTTAGTCAGGTATGTGAGTCATTATTAAAAAGGTTTTTTTATTCTGTTTTTTCTCAAAGGAACCAATGCAGCCAATGTATTAGTTAGAACACTAAGGGGCCGATTCATGGAAAAAACGTGCGCCAGAAAAAGTGGCGCAAGCTGGCGCAAGCGTGAAAAAGGAAGCGCACGCGCACGCGTGGGATTCATGGAAGTCCCTGCGCGTGTTTTTCTCGGGATGTGCGCCAAACCCGTGCGTGGCGCACGCGGGCGTACACATCATTGCAACATCCCGAACGTCGTGCGCGACGCGAACAGGGAAAGCGCACAACGTCCATGCACACACCAAAAAGGGGGCGGCACATGGGGCGTAACACGCAGAATGGGGAACAACACGTGAAAAAGAAGGCATAACTGGGGAAGTACTGCAGGGAAATGCACGGAACGCCCACACGCACGCGAACAACCCGTATTCATGGATTCGAATACGGGAAACCTGCGCACGGCAAAAGACGCACATAGGCATCAATGCGTCCGCCACAGGAAGGCAGGCGGAAGCGTCCCTGCGCACAGTATAAAAGTGCGCGCAAAAAACAAACACGTATATACAGCTACGATGAATGCCCCATTTGTCACAGCACTGATCGTGGGACACCGCAGGAGGGTGAGAATAGCCAGGGCCCGCATTTTTTTGCCCCGGACCAGCCTTTTAGGGATGCCTGACGACCACATCTATGGCAGGTATAGGTTTCCACGTCATATCATCCTAGACCTTGTCAGGGTGTGGGAAGATGACCTTACTTCCTCCACCCTGTGCTCCCAAGCATTGAGCCCCTTGGAGAAGGTGCTCAATGTCCTGCATTTTTTGGCCACTGGGTCATTTCAGCAGACCACTGCCATAGTGAGGGGGGGGGTCTCATAGACCACGCAGTCACGCTGCCTACACCAGGTGTTGGCAATCATCACTGCACGCCCCTCAGTCCGCAGGCACATATACATGCCCAGAACACCCGCAGAAAGGCAGGCCGTGGTCCAGGGCTTTTACAGGGTGGCACACTTCCCCAAAGTGCTTGGTGCCATAGATTGCACCCATGTGGCCCTACGTCCACCCAGGGCCACTGAGCACATCTATCAAAACCGCAAGCACTGGCATTCCATCAACGTTCAGGTTGTATGCGATGCTAAAGGAATCATCACCTCTGTTTATGCAAACTACCCTGGCTCCACCAATGACAGTTTCATATGCAGAAAGTCTGCCCTGAGCCGGGGCCTGGAAGCTGGGCAGCATGGCGACACATGGCTCCTAGGTGAGTACAATTGCCTGTGCACATGCATGCAAGTCACACACAGACAAATACCCAAACCCTAATAATCTCAACTATCATCACCTCCCCAGGGGACAGTGCCTACCCTCTGAGCAACCACATGATGACGCCAATCCGGAACCCCATCACACCACTCCAGGTAAGATACAACGATGCCCATATTGCAACCAGGGGCATAGTGAAGCGCACATTCGGAGTGCTCAAATCACGCTTCCGCTCCCTTGACCGCTCTGGTGGGCAGCTACTATATGCAACCCCAGTAGTGTGCAGGATCATTTTGGCAGCATGTGTCCTGCACAATGTTGCAACACGGCGGGAGGTACCGGTGGACTTGGTGGTGCCCCCACATCCTCAACCACAGGCACAGGCGCTGCCCATGGGAGGGGACAGGGCACGTGGCGAAGCATCCCGGACCCAGCTTGCAGCTACATTTTTCACCTAAACTCCCACCCCTGTGGAGTGCACACAGGCCTGGCACATACCAGGTGACAATCGATGATGACAAAGAGACAGTCAACTGTCACAACCTTACCACCCTGAGAATGTTCCCACGGAAGTGCCACATTGTGTGTATCCCTAGCTACTTAAAAATAAACAATCCTGTGTGACCAAAAGAAAACATGCAAGTTGTGTATCACACACCACTGCAAAACAGTCCATCACAATCCCTGGTATGTCACCCAAACCCTGACAAACCACATCACCCTTGTCTGCTACACCATGACATGGCATGCAATAGTAAAAGACAAACACATGACCAATAATATACAAAGAGACATGTCAGAAATGAAAACGGGCATGAGACAATGATGCCCCACATGGAATCAGATGAAATGACTGATCAACAACTTCCCACACATACAAAGTCGGACACAAATGCCTTCCAACAGTCGTAGCATGAACACAACACTGAATGCCCGTTCACATGCACATTGGGAATGGCAAAATCCAAACTCCCGTGCTGTGTGTGTCTCCTGCAACACACTGCACAGCACACACCACTTTGAGCAGCCATTGTGTTGCAGATACACCTTGAGCATCACATGAAAACAACTAATGAAATCTACAAACAAATGACGCATGTACAGGGTACCTAAATGGCAATAGATCATGTGCTGCATGGACACGGTGTGCCTGAAAATGCAATCTGTGTGCACCTGTGGCCATGGAAGGGTGGATGTACGTGTGGTGGATCATTGTGCAACTGTGTGTGTCATTAGGGACATGCACTCAATATATGCATGTGAAATCAAGTGACCCTCAGTGTCCTGTACACATCACATGTGAACATTGGCCATGTGAACACCCCAGCATGTCAAACCACACCAATCCCCTGACACCTGAAAAGTAAAGATAACACAGGAACAGGCATTGAGCAGCACAACACATCATGTACATAGTACCCCACAATTACAATGTCAGAGTGCCCAAAACACTGTAGGCCAAGCCAACTGTCCAACAATAAAAGGCCCTCACACATCACTGTGACCTTCTGAACAACTGTCTCTGGGGTATGTAGCCTTTTTCCTTCAAGTCTACCTGGCTACAGGATCACCCTACCCCTTGGGCTCCATGTTCCAGCTTGCATGTAAATAAGGTCCAGCCCCTCAGAGGCCACCTTGACTGGTAAAAATGCTACATCGCAGAGAACTCCAAGTAGGCAAACCCACAAACCAGTGAAAAAGGCTGTATGCACCAAAAAACCCTGGAAGAGTCTCCAGTAGATGATTTGAGGTAGCAGGAAATGTCAAAGCACATGTACAAGCACAATGATATAACAACCAAGGTAGCACAGTTGAACAATGGTTCAACAGGATGGGTACCATTCACGGTACATAACAGACAATGATGATGCAACAACTGATGGGTACTGTCACAGCTCTGGTGTCCAGGAGCAGGAGTGGCATGAACCAACCTCCCCCTCTGTGGTCTGCGTGCCTGCAAGGTCAAACTAACATAGGCCTCTGAGACCCCGGCGGGGAAGGAGGATCAGGGATATGTTGCATGGACAGGCATTGGTATTCAGAATAACCGGAAAGAGGGGCAGGAGAGTGGATGTGGATTTGCAAGGTAAAGTAGGCAAAATACAACTAATCACAAAAACACATACTCAATCAGAGAAAACATGTTCATCATGCACATTTTACCAAATCAGTCAAATGAAAGCCAAAGAGAAACTTATCTCTGGGGTGAGTGCTGGCCTCCTGCCTGCGCACTCTCAGGTCCGGTAACTGGAGCACTTCAATGCTGCAAAGAGAGCGTGAGTTACTAATCTGAATGTGCGTTTACAACACACACACACACCCCCATCCATGCCCCAAAGTAAGTGACATCTCCACAAACAAACTCCCCTGTCTGCTGCTATGTACCCATACGTTAGCTTGGGCCACCGATGGTACATACACTGTCAATGCAGTAATGCCGGCGCATGTGGCCGCACAGGAAATGGAAGACCAATGGGTCAAGAATCAGACATGATACAATGGTCCCAGGGTGAGCTGCTAGACACGTATAGCAAGGTGCAACTTCAGTACAAGTTGTGTTCTGGCCCCCCCAATTTTAAGTAGGTAGTGCACGCGGCAATTTGCACATGCAAATGACATGCACTCACCACTAGTCTGAGCCTCGCTGGTTGTCCCTGTGCGCTGTATCAGTTTCTGGCCAGGAACGCTACACCCTAATTACTCTGCTTCAATGGAGCAGTGGGTACTCGAGGATATGTTTGATGGCCCCTGCGTGTGCCCCTGACAACTAGTAAAGGCACTTCACATTTGGCCCACAACGCATGTCAGCTGTACTGTGTGCTTCTCCAACAATGCCTGGCAAAGCTCCACAGCACTGGTGCCCCTTAGAATCCATGTGCAAGTGGCTTGGTGGAAGGTAGTCTGCGGTGTGGGCCGTTGTGTTGCTCACCTTGCCAGGATCTCCTGGAAACACGCCTGCTTCTGTCGGACGTCTGAGCACAAGCCCTGTGTATCTGCTTGTGCACACATGCACACGTCTGCACCACCGAACGTGCCCAGTTTTCTGTATTAGTCGTCTCTGTGTCTGCTGGAAAAGGTAGTCTGGAGGCTCATCTTCCTGCAGAAAGGGCATGAAATAAATTAATAAGGCTTGACAGTTCCCTGTGTGTGTGTCTACATGCTGGTTGTCACTGGGCCAGGTTACAGAGCTACATCCAAACTCCTCCCACCATCATTGTCACTTTGACAGGCCAAGGTTGCAGGCTATTGTCTATGGCATGAAGTGCATCAAGCACATTTACAGGCAAGAAAATAACATACATCACAATCCACATCAATTAATGGAGAAATCAATCACATACTCACCCAAATTCATTACAGACATGGGGTGGATGAAACACAACCAATCCCCACTAGGGGTGTTAACACAAGTAGAACAGCAGCAGACAGACCACAGCAATTAAGGAAGTCCAAAGCCCTTGTGAAATATTTTGTAACACCGAACCATCCTAGCGAGCCCATGGATAAGGGAAGCAGGAGTGGCCTATGTGAGTCAGGACCCCAAGCTGCAAACACATACACAAGACAAGCTTGAAGGGCCCGGCTGGAACAGACAGTGGATGCTTTCAAAAGCCACAAAGCACCACACCGTCACATGAATGCACAATAGTTAAACAATATTAAACAATATTAACTAATTAAACTAACAATGAACAACCTACATAAACTAATTAAAATAACTATCAAATAGTTAATATTAACTAACTAAACTAAAAGGAAAAATCAAAAATGGCCACATACGATCCGGGGGGAGGCACCCAGGAGGGGGGAAGTACAGGGTGCACCTCAACACCCACATGTGATGATGTTGAGACAAAAAAAACCCTCCATGGGCTCAACGCCTGCACACCACGACCTGTGTGGAAGATAATCCGTCGTCCGAGTCTGCCTTATCCTATAAAGGACGACGTGGCACAGGAGCCTGACCACGCCTAGGTGGAGCTTGCCCCTTGTCAGCAGCAAGTCTGCCGGATGGGTGAGCTTGGTTCTGTGCAGCAATGACACGCAGGTCTGCATGCAGAACCTCCTGTGATACACGTGCTTCCTCTTGCAAGGAAACACGTGTAGCACAGAGTTCTTCCTGCGTGGTCTGGCTGGACAACCGATGCACCTCCCGGCAAGCATGTAGCTCAGCCGAGATGGTACGCTCAAGCTGCTCAAACCTCTCCTCTGACCTCACCCACTGGGATGTCAAGAGGGCATCCAGAGTGGATCTGAGGGACTGAGACTCAGCCCTCAGGGCCGCCATGTGTGCCTCTGCGTGAGCAGTAATTGCTTGACACAGAGACAACATTTCAGCCTGGCGTGCCCTGTCAGAGGCCGCCATGCCCAGCCTGATCGAGCGGGCCGTGGACTGCGCCATCTGCTGCTGGAGAAGCACCTGCCTAGCAGGGGGGAGCGCGGATTGGGCCACACGTTCCATGCTCGCAGCGATGATATCAAGTGCTGCCCCATGATGCTCTGAAATGGCAGTCATGTCTTGCTCCCACTCGGTATACCTCGGAGGCGCGCGGCCACTGTGATACTGGACTAGACACCTGCGGGACCCAAGGACTGTGCGTCCTCGTTGGGATGGCTCCGCCCACGGCTGCACAACTACATGCCCCCATCTATGTGATGCCCCAGGCACATCAGCGACTGGTGTGGAGGGTGAGCCTGCGTCCCGATCCACCACAGCCGGAGGTCCCACCACTGTCTGGCCCATCAGTGTCCACATCAGAATCACTCACCCCTGACGTATGGACCTGATGCACATCCAACTCAACATGGCTGTCAGAGTGGTCATCTGTGCTGGACTCATAGCCAGCCAAAGACAAGATGGACTGGAGCACATGTGGGTTCTCGTGGTCTACCACCCCACGACCCCCACTTGTGCAAGGTTGTTGTTGTGATGACAACCCTGTGCCTGGCATGACAACACCATCCTATGGCTCCATTGCGTCATCACCTGAAAAGTGGAGAGAAAAAAATATTAGTACACATGTCAGAAGCACATGACACACATACACATAGACATGACACAGACAGCCAACACATGAAGCAGACATGTCACACACAAAACAGAACCTGCCATGCATGCCTTGTCAATTTGACATTGCATCAGTGAGTAGGCATGTAGAACAGTGTTACACTGCTCAGAAGCGGGTTGATGTAGTGCAGAACATGTGTACGTTACTCACTATCTACATGAACAAGTACTTCATGATATGTATCACAAATCGTGAATCCAGTCGAAGGGCTAGTTCTGTCACGCCCCTGCGGAGACCATGGTCTCTGTGGCATAGATGGTCTTTTAGACGGATTGCGGCCATCTTTACTCCCAAGATGGCTGCCGCTACGGATGGTGTGGGTCTAGGTTTACACCAGGACCGCGCAGTGGAAGGACCGCCCCCCGGCTCCGGAGCCGGTTCATCTGTTCCTGCAGACAACGCGCGGACGCGTTGCTACTCTTCCACAACAACGCTTCACCTGACTCCTTCTCCCAAATCTTGCACGACATCGGAGACTCGAGTGGACTCTCTCAGACTCACTCGTTACAAGCTGAACCTCACTGATCGGTTTGCTAGTGAGAATTTCTCCCTGGCGAGCGAAACAGGGGTATGCAGGGTCCGATCCGCAGCATTGAGATTTGAGAATCGTTCTCTTTTGGGAACGGCCTCAAGGTTACTCCTATCTGAGTCTTATCGGTAGATCTGCAATATAGCTCGATAAGTGGTACCCCCTTTCCGATCAGGTACTCTTCGTTTTCTCTACCCATATTCTGCTTTCTAGTTTCCCTTCTTAAACTTACCACTTTCCTCTGTCTTTATTCAGACGGCTCCCCTTCAGCGGATAGTCCGGGTACCAAGAACCTCTCCAGACAGACGACATCCATCCAGAGCATCGACACAGGGTTTTCTTCCCCAGAGGGTTTCCCTAGGGTCCTTCCCCTCCTTACTCCTTGTGTTGTGGGCGGAGGAAGGGTCTCAGGGAGGCACTCGTTCTCTACCCCTGTCGGAATCTTTCTGAAGAAGGCAGCTTAGGAAGGAGAACGACTGGTGTTTCTCTAAGGTAACCTTTTGGTGTTATTCAAATTACTTGTAAATTATCTACTTATTACAGTTAGCAACGCCCAAAACAAAGATTAGAAGTTACTGGGGCTTCCCAGGCGCTGAACGGTTGCCTTGGAGAACTCAATAGTTCAAGGAGATATCATGGACGCAGCCCAACAGCAGCAATTGGTTTCTGCAGTCCAGTCTTTGACTGCGGAAGTCCAGGCATTAAAACAGGAAAATGACTTCTTGAGACAACAGGTAGGAAGGGTACCTAGTTGTTCAGAATTACCTCCAGGTCCCATTCCAGGGGGTTTATATGATGGGAATCCCCACAAACGTAAAGCTTTTATCGAAGCATGTACTGTCCAGTTTTCGTTCAAGACGGCCTTCTTTCAGAGTGATCGTGACAGAGTGGGACATATGATAGCTAACTTGACTGGACCGGCATTGGCATGGGCTACACCACTGGTTGTGACAAACAACGCTCTGCTAGACTCCTATCCCGCCTTTCTGAACAGTCTTAGATCCATGTTCAGTAGACAAGAGATCATTGTTTCCTCCCAAGAGCAATTATTGGACTTCAAACAGGGATCACAGGATCTACTGTCTTATATCACCTCTTTTAAACAGCTTGCTGCGGGAACCTCTTGGGCTGATGATGCTCTGATAACACTATTTCGTAGAGGTTTGAATGAGGAACTTAAAGACGAGGTGTCTAGAGTGTCTCGACCTCCCAACCTAGCGGAAATGATTACATTAGTGATGCAGATGGACTACCGTCTACAGGAAAGGCTCAGAGAACGACGTCGAAATCGTTCTGTGAGACCATTGACTACGCATCCTACTAGTCCCATGAAAACCCCAATTGATGAACCAATGCAGATAGGAATCACAAGAGGAAGAGGTAGACTCACCTTGGAAGAACGTAATCGACGGAGAGCTAAAGGCTTGTGTATGTATTGTGGGTCCAAAGACCACCCAGTACAGGATTGCCCCATCACCCCTACTAAACGACAGGGAAACGCTTCCTCCCAACCGCATGGGGAACCGCGGCTAGGGAGCCAATAATAGGTTCCTCAACCAAGTCTTTGACTTCTCAAATCACAGACACACCCGATCCTCCCATGATTGTCATTCAGGTTTCAATGGAATGGGGCACCTCCGAGCCAATTTTGGTTCCCGCATTGATTGATTGCAGAGCTGCGGGGAATTTTGTAGACACCCATTGGAAGAATGACAAGAATATACCATGCTCCCTAAAAGCCATTGTGGTTCCAGTAGAATCTGTTGACGGAAGTCCATTGATTTCCGGTCCTATCAGGGAACAAACAAGACCGATTCAAATGAAGATTGCATCTCATCAAGAGACTATTGTATTCAATGTCATTCGTACAGCACATTATCCCTTGATATTGGGGTTACCGTGGCTTAGAACCCATAATCCATACATTAATTGGAAGGCCGGCACAATCTTTCTAGGATCAGAACATTGCCTTGCTCATTGCCTTTCTGGTGGAGCGTTAGGGTTCTGTTCTACACACTCCATCCAAGAAAAGAATTGCACTACCTCGGTGTTACATAACATCCAGGAGATTCCTCCTGACTACCAAGAATTTCAAGTAGTGTTTTCCAATTCAGAGTTCGCAGAATTACCTCCTCATCGTAGAGATGATTGCGCCCTTGAACTAGCACCTGGTGTTCCAATCCCTTTTGGGCGCATGTATATACTATCAGCGCGCGAACGGGAGGTCCTAAAGGAGTATCCCCAGAAGAATTTACACAACGGTCTCATTCAGGAATCCACTTCTCCTGCCGGCGCCTCACTGTTCTTTATCCCTAAGAAGGATTCGACAGAACTCAGACCATGTGTAGACTATCGGGGTTTGAACAAGATCACCACTCCGGATCGCTACCCGATGCCCTTAATCCCGGATATTCTTGAGGCAGTAAAGGGTGCCAAGATATTTACCAAGCTAGACCTACGCGGAGCTTACCATCTTATCCGAATCCGCGCAGGGGATGAATGGAAAACTGCCTTTCGTACTCCCTTGGGCCACTATGAATACAAAGTGATGCCATTCGGACTTTCCAATGCACCAGCTGTTTTCCAACGTTTTATGGATCACATATTCTCGGATATTCTTCTACATACCGTCATTGTCTATTTAGACGACATACTGGTCTTCTCCGTATCCATGTCCGACCATATCCGGCATGTGAAGGAAGTATTGCAGAGACTGGAGGAGAATCATCTTTTTTGCAAGTTAGACAAGTGTGAATTCCACAAGGATAGAGTGGCCTATTTGGGTTATATACTATCCGCCGAGGGAGTTGCCATGGATCCCAGGAAAATCTCTGCTATAACAGAATGGCCAGTTCCACTGGGTGTTAAGGATCTGCAGAAATTCTTAGGATTCGCCAACTTTTATAGGCGTTTCATTCCCCACTATTCAGAGAAGATTCTCCCTATGACGGCTCTCCTTAAGAAGAATGCAAAGTTCTTTTGGTCAGACGGGGCTCAAATAGCCTTTGAGAGTCTCAAGGAAGATTTCACCAAGGAACCTATACTCCTCACCCCTGACCAAAACAAGAGGTTCATTGTAGAATCGGACGCCTCGCATCATGCGATAGGTGCCGTTCTACTGCAAGAGAATGAACAAGGAGACAAGTGTCCTGTGGCCTATCTATCTAAAACACTCTCACCTTCAGAGATCAATTACTCAGTCCTTGAAAAGGAATTATTAGCTATTAAGAGAGCCTTTGAGGAGTGGCGACATCTGCTACTAGGGGCCAAACATGCCATTGAAGTACGGACCGATCACAGCAATCTCCGAGCCCTACAATACTCTCAAACACGAAATAGCCGCCAAGCTCGTTGGGCCCATTTTTTTTCGCCCTATGATATTGTATTCTCCTTCATACCGGGAAGAGTCAACCTCAAGGCAGATGCATTATCCAGAAAGGATTACAACTCAACCACTCCTTTCCGTTCCGAACCCTTGTTTCCCAAGGCCAGAATTTTGCAGGAAATCACCACCTTTCTTCAACTGGTGGCTATGGATACCTCTCGATTTATTCAGACCAATCCTCGATTTGCCGCTCTCTGGATGCTTAACTCATCTCAAGGATGCTTCTATAGAGACAAACAGTTATTCATTCCCTCCGAAGAATTAAGAAGAGTAGTCCTTCAACTCTGTCATGATTCTCCGATGGCAGGGCATCGAGGTATGGCTAATACCAAGGAATTGATTCAGCGCCATTTTTGGTGGCCAAGGTTGAGTAGAGATATCAGAGACTATGTTTCAGCATGTGCCATATGTTTACAAACAAAGGTCCCTCGATCGGCCCCAGTTGGTCTCCTATCGGTGATGCCGATTCCTGATCGTCCCTGGCAGATAATTTCGACAGATTTCAAAGTCGAACTCCCTATCTCGGAGGGCTGTACAGTAATTATGGTTACAATCGACTACTTTACGAAGATGGCACACTTTATTCCTCTACCATGCATTCCCACTGCAGCTCAGATGGCGAAAATATTCCTTTCACGGGTCTTCACGCTCCATGGGCTTCCTGAAACCATCATCTCCGATCGTGGTTCCCAATATACTTCACGTTATTGGCAACAGATATGTAAAAGCCTCAAAATTTCCCGGGCATTGAGTTCTGGCTTCCATCCTCAAACTAACGGCCAGACGGAGCGACTGAACCAGACATTGGAGGGCTATCTGCGCTGCTACATTTCGGCCTCACAGGACAATTGGGTTTCTCTATTACCATTGGCGGAGTTTGCCTACAATAACTCCCGTCATTCCGCTCTGGGTTCCAGTCCTTTTTTTTGCTCATATGGATTTCACCCTTCCTGTTTTCCTACTGGCCTTCCTTCTTCATCGCGATTTCCAGATGTGGATAACCTACTTCAAGTTATCCAGACAGGACATTTGGCGGCCAAATCTTCGCTACTTGAGGCTCAGGATAGAGTCAAACGATTTGCAGACAAGCACCGTTCTCCAGCGCCCTCCCTGAAGGCGGGTGATTTGGTATGGTTGGCCTCTCGTTTCTTACCACGGCATCTGGTCCCGTCCAAGCTGTCTCCTAAATATTTCGGACCTTTCCCCATCCTACAGAAGTTGGGTTCCTCTGCTTTCAAACTCAGACTTCCCCCTTCTTGGTCACGGATTCATCCCGTGTTTCATGTGTCCCAACTGAAGAAAGATGTGTGTGATCGGTTTTCAAGATTAAGGAATACTCACCCTCCTCCGGTGTCTACCCCGTCAGGTCCTGAATATGAGGTGGCGGATATTTGTGACTCTCGTATCTTTCGAGGTCGCCTTCAGTTTTTGATTGACTGGCAAGGTTATACTCCTGCAGACCGTTCCTGGGAACCTGCCTCTGCAGTGCATGCACCGGCTCTTATTCGCCGATTCTTCCGTAACCATCCAGGGAAGCCGGGGGCCCCTGCCCTTCGGAGGGGGCATACTGTCACGCCCCTGCGGAGACCATGGTCTCTGTGGCATAGATGGTCTTTTAGACGGATTGCGGCCATCTTTACTCCCAAGTTGGCCGCCGCTACGGATGGTGTGGGTCTAGGTTTACACCAGGACCGCGCGGTGGAAGGACCGCCCCCCGGCTCCGGAGCCGGTTCATCTGTTCCTGCAGACAACGCGCGGACGCGTTGCTACTCTTCCACAACAACGCTTCACCTGACTCCTTCTCCCAAATCTTGCACGACATCGGAGACTCGAGTGGACTCTCTCAGACTCACTCGTTACAAGCTGAACCTCACTGATCGGTTTGCTAGTGAGAATTTCTCCCTGGCGAGCGAAACAGGGATATGCGGGGTCCGATCCGCAGCATTGAGATTTGAGAATCGTTCTCTTTTGGGAACGGCCTCAAGGTTACTCCTATCTGAGTCTTATCTGTAGATCTGCAATATAGCTCGATAAGTGGTACCCCCTTTCCGATCAGGTACTCTTCGTTTTCTCTACCCATATTCTGCTTTCTAGTTTCCCTTCTTAAACTTACCACTTTCCTCTGTCTTTATTCAGACGGCTCCCCTTCAGCGGATAGTCCGGGTACCAAGAACCTCTCCAGACAGACGACATCCATCCAGAGCATCGACACAGGGTTTTCTTCCCCAGAGGGTTTCCCTGGGGTCCTTCCCCTCCTTACTCCTTGTGTTGTGGGCGGAGGAAGGGTCTCAGGGAGGCACTCGTTCTCTACCCCTGTCGGAATCTTTCTGAAGAAGGCAGCTTAGGAAGGAGAACGACTGGTGTTTCTCTAAGGTAACCTTTTGGTGTTATTCAAATTACTTGTAAATTATCTACTTATTACAAGTTCAGGCATCACGTGCAATGTGCATGCAATGGGTTGCATGGCTACAAGCAAAGCCCCCCCCAGTGAAAATGCAGGGATGCCTTGCTTGGTAGCAAAAGGCTGAACAAAGACCTGTGTATTGGCAGACAGTGTTGACTAGCATCAACGGCATCCTCTGAGTCATCTGACAACACAGCAGATGATGATGGGACAGTAAGCAGGACACATGACAAACCCTCAGTAGTACACCTAAGTGTGCAAAAGCCACTACACCAGTTGGACAGAGTCAGTGGGCCTGAAACTGGGGGAGGTCTGTGCCCCACACAGACTGTAACACCCTAAACATATGTGTGATACAGGACAGGGCCAGAGTGGGCTTGGGATGGCTGTAGAAATTCCAAGAAATGTTGCTCATACAAGACACATACTACAATGATCATCCAGGAAAGGACACAAAGAGGCATGCATGGAATGCACATGGAGCATGAATGGGCACTCATGTCCCTGCGGAGAATCTGTCATCTGCACAGTCCAAGTGATACACCCTGCATGAAGAGCAGAGGATGTACTCACTGCATGTGTCTGGCAGGTTGGCTGGTGGAAGTTAGCATGTACACAGGAGGCTTGAATAGGCCATTGCAGTGCGCCAACATGATGCACAAAAGAGCAATGGTGTAATTGGAGTGCAGGGGGGGTGGAGGGGCAAGGGGGCATGCCTACGTGGAGTGCCCGCATACAGGCAGAGGACACATGCACGTCAGTCATGCAATGACATAGTCCCAGTGCTGAGAGGAAAACCACCCCTGGCTACATGCAGAAGGGTCAGAGAGCAGGAACATGGACCAGAGGGGCATCTGGGTGACTAACATGTGAGTAGGGTGCAAGTGTGGTGATGAGGACAGTCCCCGTCTGCTCTACATGTCCACCATCCTGCACAGCAAGCACGCATCAGTGAAGCATTGCATGACTAGCATATGAAAACCATGTACACATAGCATGTATTGGCAGTCAAGCACAACACATCACACAGGCAAAAAACACATGGGCTGAACATACACACAACAACACTCACTGGACTGGGCATCAAAGTACTGCATCTCTCCCACTCCTTCGACCAATTCTTGTGGTATGAACTCCGCAACGAGTGCCTCGTGCGGAGTGAGGTGATCCTCCTCAGATGGTGGCCCACCGCCAGTCACCAGAGTCATGCTGTAATTAGAGGTACGCTTGGCCTTAGCACTGCGTTTGAGGTCATTCCAACTCTTCTTGCACTCGGCAGCTGTATGCACCTCATGGCCGAATGCACTCACATTATCCGCGACATGCTTCCAGTGGGTATTCCGATGGGCAGCCGTAGTTTGAAAATTCGGCCCCACTAGCATGTCACGTCTGTGGGCCTGCACGTAGTCCACAAGGGAGTCCAGTTCCTGTTTGCAGAAAGGCTTCTTCCTTGATGTGCAGAAGGCCTTGGATGTGTCTGGGGTCCCAGCTTGTGCTGCAGATGCAACCTTCCTCTTGGCTGGTGGCGCGGACCCTGGCTGGCGAATGCCGCCCTGATCAGTATGGCCAGTGGGACCAGTGGATTGAACCAAGGGAGTGGCAGGTTGAACGACGACCAAAGGCCTGACTTGTGTCAGTGGCTGCTGGGTGCCCTGGAATGCCAGGGTCATTGACCGTGACTGTCCTCGTTGGTAGACTCACAACCGGGGTGTTGTTAGCTGCATCTGCCCCTGCACTTGCCAACACCCAGCTGGTCGGGGCAGCAGATGACATTGCTGCCCCAGGGACACGTGTCTCGGTCAGGGCAGCCCTGCATGCACCTACGGTGTTCCTCCTGACCTGCTGGAAATCTTCCAGTGACTCTTCAAGTGCCAACGCAGCCTGCGCTGGCAGACCCTGAGTCTGGGTGGTGGTGTCCACAGCTGCACCTGCAGCTACCACTACCCTTGGGCCCATGGCAGTCGATGAAACAGACTGCCGGGTCACACGGGCGCCAGTGCCAGATGCAAGAACTGCATCTACGAGAACCACAGGGGGTGGTGGCATGACTGCACCGACACGTGGCACAACATCGGGCCCAAGTGGTGCACCCCTGCCTCTTCCCCCTCTGCGGCTACCCAGGACACCCTGGAGTCCCCCTACTCCCTGGTCACCCCGGCCACATCCCTGACCACGCCTGCCATGAGGAGTACGCCCAGCTGAGGTGCCCCTCACCTTTGGTGGCCTCCCTACTTGGCACAGATGGAGTAGTGCCGGCACAGATGGAGGAGTGCCAATGGGAGGTGTACACAATTGTCCTGGGCAATTGGGGTGAAGGGGGTGTGATGCAAGATGTTAACAGCACCCCTGCACCTGCAAGGCTGTATGTGAACCCGGTGATGAAGTGACGGGTCATGCAACGCTCAGGCACCCCAAAACTGCAGTAAAACCGTGCACTCAACCCCTGCAGCCTACGTGCGTGGAATTAACCTCCCGCAGTACGGGGTGGCACCCAGGACACGCAGACTACTATGACCTCAAAAACGGGTACGCGATACACAAGGGCACCCGCAGTGGGAAAAATAGCATGCGCGACTCACCGTCAGACTAGCGCGATGATGAAAAACATGCGTAGCCAATACCCCCGCCAAAATAAGAGATACCTCCTTGATCCGCTGTGAAGTTGTGATGGTGCGCGAAACAATACGAAGTAGCAACACACGAAAGGCACATACAGTGAACTGCTGCCCTGCTCACCTTTAACCCGTGCTGAGGGAAACGCCTGCGCGTGTCACGTCACTTACGCACTTAGGCCCTTTCCTCGAATTACACGCATTCACACACGGACGTGTGGTTTTTTCACGTGCTGATCCACTATGCACCCGTGTTGAGGGAAACGCCCGTGCGCACTACGTCACAGACACGCTTAGGCGCTAAGGGCCTTTCCTCGAATTATACGCTGACGTGCACTTTTTTCACATGCCAAATCACTACGTATCAAGCTGGCAAGTGAAAACACACGGAAGACCACGCTCCTGCCCAAAAGACCATTTTCCTGCCCCCAAGAGCCCCGAGCACGCTCTCACCTGCCATCTGCTGCTGCCTGCCTGCTGCCCACGTGCCCTGCTATTTGGTGCCTGCACGTCAGCCATCTGCAGGGGTCCAGTTGCTGTGTCCACCCCTGCTGGAACAGAAGACTCCCAACTGGGATACATCGCTCCACAGCCCAACCCCAGGACCCAGTTGCCCAGCCACGCCTGCCTCGAGGGTCGCCATGTCGGGGCAAACACCATCCGAGACCACTGGCGACCCCCAGCTAGAGAGGCAGAGGGCCACCAGCTTCAGTGAGAAGGAAGTTGGTGTCCTGGTGGAGCATGTCCTGGGGCATTATGATGCCCTCTTCACACCATTGCGCGCCAACAAGGACGGACGGGAGAGGATCTGGGAGGACGTTGTGGTTGCCATCAACACGGAGAGGGTGGTAACCCACGGCATTAAGCAAGTCCGGAAGCGCTGGGAGGACTTCAGGTCCAGGACCCTCAACAAGGCCCAGTGCCTTGTGAAGGAAGAGGATGCAGAGGGGTGCCAGGTCCAACTGAGCAAAATCCAGATGCGGGTCCTGGAACGCATTAGCCCAGTGCTCCACGCCCATATCCTTCGGAGGAAGACCCATCCAGAGTCAAGCGGTAAGCGGCCATGCATTGCTGTGTGAAACAGGGTATGTTGCAGTGTGCTGGTAGTCAGCTACTTGCCTGTATGTGCAACATAGGCCTTGTATGGATGTGTGTGCGCCGGGACATCATGGTAATGCATGTGAGACCAGTAATGCATGAACCATATGTATGGTGCATGTGTTCCAATGAGACATGGGGAGATGCATGCGGAGTGCACACATGAATGCATGCCAGTTCCTGTTCTTGGACATGGATGGGGGGTGAGGGATGGGTGCTGCTCTCATGTACATTTATGGTGTGCATGTCTGTGTGTCTGAGAAGTGTGTGTGTGACTTTGAAACGCCATGGATGCATGACACATGTACGTGACAATGTATAGATTCACTCATGTAGTGCGATCACCGTTGTATCCACTGTGTCTGTGGTGTAGGAGCCATGATGCATGACCCTCCGGTGATGCATGTGAGTTTTAAGGCAACATTTTTGTTAACAGAGGCCCTTGTACATGGATGCTGATGTTGATTGCATGCGCTGTGCCTGTTTCTGCATGTGTGTTATGTGCATTGACCCGTGTGTTGTGGAGGGACAGGATGGAAGTGACGTTTGACAGTGCCACTCATGTGTTATTGCTTCCTGTCTAGGGGACTATTGTACGGTACCCTGATGCTTGTGTTCTATGTCTCCCTCTACGCAGCGTCGAGTGAAGAAGAGGGCGGAGATGACGCGATGGAGCTAAGCGGCGGGGATGCCTCCACCGGGCGGCGATGCAAGGCCCAGCCACCATCTCAGGAATTGCCATCATCGGGGAGAGAGGGGACTGGTGCCGCGTCTGCCACTACGGCTGTAGCGGAAGGGCCGGGTGAGCCCCCACAGGGGCTTGCAATGGTGGAAGACGGTGCAGAGACATCCAGGTTGGTGGTCTCCACAGAGGAGGAGGAGCCCGCTACTAAGCCGCACATGGGGCCTGGTGGGGGTAGTACCACTGGTGCAGTCCAGGGCCAGGGTCAGGAGGCAGCACAGGTCGCCACAGAGGGGCCTTTGCATGTCGCTGTCCCTGACCCTGTGACTGCACCACCATGCACCAGCAGGGATGCCCCGTCCCAGGCCCATCTGCAGGTAGGGGAGAGGCCCACGTCATCTGCCTCTCCACTACCTGCGGATGTGGAGTCCCATGACCATATGGGCTCCGTCCTGATTGGTGTTGCATTGCGCAAGCGTGTCATTCGTGATGACGTGCGTGCTTCCTGGGGGGGAGCACGCACGCCGTCACGAAGAGCTGCGTGGCAACGTGGCACAGTTGGGAGGGGCCATGGTCGGTGGGTTCCTACATGTGTCGTGCACTCTGGCGGACCTACCCTCCTCTGTGGGGACTATGCGCCAGTCGTTCTCCCTGCCGTCTTCCAGCCCAGATTCCACCAGGGCCCCCTGTGGACCTGGCCCGACCAGCACAGCCAGCTTGGTGGAGATCCCATCCCTGACACAGTCGGGAGTCGGCGGTCCAGCAGGGGTGGACACCCCAACAACTGGAGACCAGCCGATGGAGGATGTGCAGGCATCATCGGACATAGCACATGATCAGCAGCAGCAGCAGGCTCTAGGTGGGAGCAATGATGGCTCAGGTCATCAACATCAGAGGGGCAGGCATCGGCCAGAGGGCAGGAGGACCCTGGAATGGAAGTGTCTTCCGTTTGGCTGCGGTTGGGCCAGCAGATAGATGTGGAGCGGCGGCGGGCGGAATTGGCGCGGCTCACCATGGTCAGGGCAGAGTTCTCCATGCGTCGGGCGTTGAGGCAGGCTGAGTGCCTTGAGGCAACTCGCAGGGAATTGGAACAGGCCATGGATGCATCCCTGCAGAGGCCCGCTTCCAGGAGATAGACATGGAGTTCGATGATGCCCTGGCCCACAACATCACAGAATGAGCCGCAGGACTTGCCCGCCGCCATTGTATATAGTTAGTTAGTGATGGGTTTCCTTTCTCTTTTTTTTTCTTTTGGGACGCTTGGACAATGCCCCACGTTTTTGTATATAGTTGTAAATTATGTAGGGTTTTGTAGGTAGGGTTTTTTATATTGGTTTCATTTAATTTGTTGGGCTCATGGACCCTTGTTGCAATATTTGTACATAGTCGGACAGTGGATTTAAAAAAAAACATATTTTACCCTCACCACGGATCAATGGATTTTTGAATTTGGATTTACTTTGGATTTACTTTGTTGGACAAGGAATTTTGACAAACTTTATTTTGGATTAATTTGGATTGTGTCATCATTATTATTATTTTGTTTAGGGCATGCCTTTTTTTCTTGTTTCTGATTCTTTACATGCTTTGAAACTTTTTTGTTATTTCTGTGCACAATACATTTTGATTTCTAACTTCCATATGTGGTTTTTGATCGTTGGTTTAATGCATGTCACAATGTGGGTTTGCACAATCACTCGCACCCAGTGTGTGTGTGTGACGGACATGTGTTGATGTGCATATTTGACTTTTGGTTAGTGACAAGTATTAGGCCTTTCAGTGTGGGGTGGATGGGAAACTTGGTTGTGTCTGAAGACTGGGGTGGCGTGCAGTGGGATTCTGTTGGATATGAGGCCCATGAAGGTGCATCTTTATGACATGTTGGGTGGGGACCTGAGTTGCGGCCTGCTGGCAGGTTCCCGGCAATGCTAGGTGGATGGGGGTGCTGGGGGACCTGAGTCGGGTCCTGCTGGCAGGTGCCCGTCAATGCTGGGTGGGTGGGGGTGCTGCGGGACATGAGTTGGGGCCTGACCCTCAATGCTGGGTGGGTGGGGGTGCTGGGGGACATGAGTCGGGGCCTGCTGGCAGGTGCCCGTCAATGCTGGGTGGGTGGGGGTGCTGAGGGACATGAGTCGGGGCCTGACCCTCAATGCTGGGTGGGTGGGGGTGCTGGGGGACATGAGTCGGGGCCTGCTGGCAGGTGCCCAGCAATGCTGGGTGGATGGGGGTGCTGGGGGACATGAGTCGGGGCCTGACCCTCAATGCTGGGTGGGTGGGGGTGCTGGGGGACCTAAATTGGGGCCTGCTGGCAGGTGCCCGTCAATGCTGGGTAGGTGGGGGTGCTGGGGGACATGAGCCAGGGCCTGCTGGCAGGTGCCCATCAATGCTGGGTGGGTGGGGGTGCTGGGGGACCTGAGTCGGGGCCTGCTGGCAGGTGCCCATCAATGCTGGGTAGGTGGGGGTGCTGGGGGACATGAGCCAGGGCCTGCTGGCAGGTGCCCATCAATGCTGGGTGGGTGGGGGTGCTGGGGGACCTGAGTCGGGGCCTGCTGGCAGGTGCCCATCAATGCTGGTGTATGGGGATGCTGGGGGACATGAGTTGGGGCCTGCTGGCGGGTGCCCAGCAATGCTGGGTGGATGGGGGTTCTGGGGGACATGAGTCGGGGCCTGACCCTCAATAATGGGTGGGTGGGGGTTCTGGGGGACCTGAGTCGGGGCCTGCTGGCAGGTGCCCGGCAATGCTGGGTGGATTGGGGTGCTGGGGGACATGAGTCGGGGCCTGCTGGCAGGTGTCCGGCAATGCTGGGTGGATGGGGGTGCTGGGAGACATGAGTCAGGGCCTGACCGTCAATGCTGGGTGGGTGGGGGTGCTGGGGGACCTGAGTCCGGGCCTGCTGGCAGGTGCCGGTCAATGCTGGGTGGAGGAGGGTGCTGGGGGACATGAGTTGGGACCTGACCCTCAATGCTGGGTGGGTTTGGGTGCTGGGGGACCTGAGTCGGGGCCTGCTGGCAGGTGCCCGGCAATGCTGGGTGGATGGGGGTTCTGGGAGACATGAGTCGGGGCCTGACCCTCAATGCTGGGTGGGTGGGGGTGCTGGGGGACCTGAGTCGGGGCCTGCTGGCAGGTGCCCGTCAATGCTGGGTGGGTGGGGGTGCTGAGGGACATGAGTTGGGGCCTGACCCTCAATGCTGGGTGGGTGGGGGTGCTGGGGGACATGTGTCAGTGCTCACTTGTGCGTGGTGACATGTGGGCTAGCTGGGGGTCTTCAACAGGGTGGATGGGCTGCCCGTGGGGCATGGCCAGGGGTGCAGTGTGTTCCCCTGTGTTGTGGTCTGCCTGCAGGCCCTGGGGCAGGGGGAGATGGCACACCTGGGAGGACACACACTGGCAATTCGTTGGGGCACCCCCGAAATACACGTACCATGCTCGTACAGGGCCAATGGCGTGTGAAACTTCCTGCGCACTCCTGAAATACACGTACCCCGCTCGCACAAGGCCAATCGCGTATGAAACTTCCAGCGCACTCCCGAAATACACATACCCCGCTCGCACAAGGCCAACCACATGTAGAACTTCCCGCGCACCCCCGAAATACACGTACCCCACTCGCACAGGGCCAATCGCATGTGAAACTTCCTGCGCACCCCCGTAATACACATACCCCGCTCGCACAAGAACAATCGCGTGTGAAACTGCCCGAGCACCCCCGAAATACACGTATCCCACTTGCACAAGGCCAATCGCGTGTAGAACTTCCTGCGCACCGCTGAAATACACGTACCCCGCTTGCACAAGGCCAATCGCGTGTAGAACTTCCCGCGCACCCCCAATATACACGTACCCCGCTCGCACAAGGCCAATCGGTTGTGAAACTTCCCGCGCAACCCCGAAAAACCCATACCCTGCTCGCACAAGGCCAATCGTGTGTAAAACTTCATGCGCACCACCGAAATACACGTACCCCGCTCGCACAAAGCCAATCGCGTATAGAACTTCCCGCGCACCCCCGATATACACATACCCTGCTCGCTCAAGGCCAATCGCATGTAGAACTTCCCACGCACCCCCGTAATACACATACCCTGCTCGCACAAGGCCATTCACATGTAGAACTTCCCGCGCACACCCGTAATACACGTACCCCGCTCGCACAATGCCAATCGCGTGTAGAACTTCCAGCGCACCCCCGTAATACACGTACCCCGCTCGCACAAGGCCAATCGCGTGTAGAACTTCCCGCGCAGCCCTGTAATACACGTACCCCGCTCGCACAGGGCCAATCGCGTGTACAACTTCTCACGCACCCCCGAAAAAAATGTACCCCACTCGCACAGGGCCAATCGTGTGTAGAACTTCCCGCGCACCCCCGAAAAACACATACCCTGCTTGCACAGACCCTATCGCGTGTGATTCTCCCTGCGCACCCCCCGAAATACACGTACCCTGCTCGCACAGGGCCAATCGCGTGTGAAACTTCCCGCGCACCCCCGAAATACACGTACCCCACTCACACAGGCCCTATCGCATGTGACTCTCCCCGCGCACCCCCGAAATACACATACCCCGCTCGCACAGGGCCAATCATGTGTATTACTTCCTGCGCACCCCCGAAATACACGTAGCCCGCTCGCACAGGGCCAATCGCGTGTATAACTTCCCACGCACCCCCGTAATACACGTACCCCGCTCGCATTCATGGTTGGAGGGCTGTATGCTGGTCCACTGGCCTGTGCACCATGTACAGGATTTGTGCCCTGTTCATGGTGCATGGGGAGGGGTTGGGGGCGTAACTGGTGCTGCTGCAGGGTCGCTGCACCACTTTGAGCCATGGCTGGTTATGGATGTTAAAATACATGAATACGCTGTGCGCGGAAATGGATTTTAGCGCACGCGGCTGGTGCAGACTGCCGCACTCGCACACTGTGCACCAGCAGCGTGCGCCACTTGTGCGCTGAATTCTATGAATTACCCCCTACGAGTACATTTACAGAAAATCTACCATAATACAGTTCAACATTAAGCACCATTACCCTTTACATTTTAATTTCACATAAAGATGGTTTACTTTATATGCTCTACATTTCCTATACCATACGGATGCAAGCGAACAGCTTGGAAGACTTCCTTGATGTTTATTTTCTAAAGGATGGCTGGTGCAGAGAGCTTAATGTAAAACAGGAAACCTAGCAGACTAAAGACTGGACCGGTCACATGGTCTGTGCTGGCCCTGTTATTGGGCTGATTTCTTTTTTTTCAAATCTGCAGTCGTGGCAGGATGTGCACAAGAAACACACTGGAAAGCAAGCTCACACTTGCTCCTGAAGAGGTCACAGAGCAGGCTTCTTCCTGGTGGAGAGGGGCACAAGAGGGGCATCTCCCATGCCTCCATCTTCCTGTGGGACAAATATGGTTTAAAGGCCTGAACAGTCCTTGTTAGAAGCTAAAAAGGACTCCCATAGACAGCCGACCTCGACAGACCAAATTCTCCTTATCACTCTCCTCACATTTCACAGGTTTACACTTTGTACATATGTACTGTCCCCAGAAGGTTGACAGTCCATGATGGGGCGCATCCAAAGTCAGGCCATTTGGTGAAGCTGAAGGTCACGTAATTGAGTCATTCTTAAAATGGTGGATTTGTATACATGCTTTTTCCCCACAGGAGCCAATGCTTACATTAAAAACAAGTAATGCGTTACAGTAAGAACAACGTGAGGGCTCACTTAAAGAGGATTCACACTAATAGAGTTGCAAATTAAACACCATTCCCCTTTACATTTTCATTTCACAGGTAAAGATTGTTCACATTTATATAAAACACAAGTAATGTACTACTAACAGAAAGCCCAACAATTCCGCAGATCCACACACCCTTCGATTTCCCCTCATGTTGGGCGGGCTTACATTTTTAATCTGCAGCCAGTGCACCGCACCACAAGTGTTCTATTGGGTAAGTCATTTTCAAAATAGTGGCTTTGTTACATGTTTTTTTTTTTTTCTCAGAGGAACCAATGCTTGCATAAAAAATACAGATAATGTATTACAGTAAGAATGCTCTGAGGGTACGCTTGCTTAAAACCCACCCTAATACAGTTCCAAATGAAACACCATTGCCGTTTACATTTTCAGTTAATCTCTAAATAGACTTTGCATTGTCACATGAAACCCAGGTAATGTATTACAGTTAGAACATCATATCATATCATAACAATTAGGGTATATTTACAAAAAACCCGCTGTAGCAAAGTTCCAAATTAAAAACCATTTCCCTTTACATTTTAATTTCACATATAAGGACTTCCACACAAAAAAGCAGGTCATCTATTACAGTTACAACACTGTGAGGGTGCATTTACAGAAAACACACCCAACAACAATTCCACATTAAGCACCCTTGCTCTTTACGTTTTAATTTCACATATTAAGAATGTTTAATCTCTCATGCTTCCCACCCTTCCTAGACCATATGTGTGGAAGAAGACATCTCATAGAGGGTTTCCCTGGTATTTTGCTGTTTTATCTGCAGGGCAGCTGATGCGAAGGACTTGCAGCAAAGTAGGACACCAATCAGAATGAAGTGTGGCCCAGGATGAAACAGGTGTATCTTTTACGTTACTAGCAAATTAGCATGGTTGGAAAGTCTGCGCAGGCTAGAATCAACGGCAAGCAGGAGGGTCATGAAGATATGTTATGTTACATTATGTTATGACTATGCTTCAGTATTAGATTAGTGTTATTCCAACCTGGCGCAGGTCCTGGGGCAGTTGGGGAACCCAGGCACAAGGTGGACACCACAACATGAGTGCGGTATCAGTGATGCAGAAAGAATGATGTTGCACTAAGCATCAGCGGACAGGGCAAAGGAGTGAAGCAACTCACATGCCCAGGTTTTCACCTGGGTCCTGAGGTGTGCAATGGCCCTGGACCTGGGCAAACAACCTGCTTTATTTGCGAATCCGCCATGCTGGCAAGAAGAGTACAAGAAACCTCTTGCAGGGCACAATCTCTCTTATTCTCTTTATGCCCTACAGATGGCACATTGCAGGCGTCTCCCTGGTAGAGAGTGGTACCAAAATTGCACTTTCAATCGCTTCAGGAATCTGAAGAGCAAAATGTAGGTTTAATACCTAAAACAGGCATTCTTTATAGGACATCTATGGGCAGCAGACCTTGATGAACCAAACCCCAATTGGCTTTCCCCTCATGTTTGGCAAGCTTAAGTTTTCATCTGGAGCCAGTGGGCAACACACCATATTTACTGTCCCCAGAGGGGTGACAGCCCGTTCAGAAAACGTTACGCTATGTAAAGTACACCTGATGGGACACATACAAACTCAAGCCATTTGGTGACATACTCAATTGGCTGAGTCATTTTTAAAATAGGGGCTTGTTTCATGTTTATTTTTCTCAGAGGGACCAATGCTTGTATAAAAAAAATGGGTATTGTATTAAAGAACCCACCCAAATACAAATCCAAATGAAGCACGATTTAAGCACCATATACATTTAGTTTTCACTTCCACATAAAACATGAATAATGTATACCGTTAGAACACTGAGGGTACATTTACTGAAATCCCACCTTAATATAGTTCCAAATTAAGCACCATTGCCCTTTACATTTTCATTTCACATATCCACACAATCCCTAGACCATACATGTGGAGACCAATAGCCTTGGGAAGACTTATTTTGTATTTTGTTACAACGTGGCTGATGCAGAGGGCCTGCGGCACAATTGGTACTTCTTTTATCTTCTATGTGAAGGAGCAAGTGTGGGAATGCTGGCTGGACTAGAATAAACCATAAGGAGGGTCAAGAAGGAGACAACTGGCCTTTAATCACATATTGTCTTCTTTTTTCTAACCTGCATCAGGACTGGAGGTCATTGGGGAACCCAGGCATAAGATTGGTTGTGTCTGTGCTGTGTAGAAACTTGTTTATTGACACCTCTCTGTCGATGTACCTTAATCATGGGCACCTTAGCTAAAAATAAGAAAGGCTTGGTAATGTTGGGAAGGAAATTAACCTATCCCACCCCCCTAGGTGCTTTAGGGTGAGGCGAATCCCATGAATTAACCTGTGATATACCAGGTGGCATGGGGTGTGCTAAGAGACCCTGCACGGACATAATATTACGCAAACTGTAGATGTTTGGAGTTAGTGTGCGCATATAAACAGGCACCATTTTGTAACTATTGCAGAAACATTGGGCCTGCACGGCAGTGCAATAGACACAGGCTGCACACCTGATGAAGAAACCTGGATAAGTCCACACACTGACGACAGAGAGACCCACGCTGTTAATTTCGACAGAAACCCTCTGTTTTACAACTGTTTCAAATACACTATCCAAGTTCCAAGACGCCTAAATTCCAAGATACCATCTGACCCCAGGCTCACCGACCATAAACCACACAACCATAAAAGATCTAAAAGGATGGTCATCCTATCTCTACTTTACAATGGCATGATTTGCAATGCAAGATGCGGGGAGGGATACATTATAGTTCAAAATCGAGGGTGGAAGCCTTGGACGCCAGGCGGCTCAACTGGGATGAGTGAAATGTGTACAGGTCACAGTGACCTCGAGCCTCCACCTGTAGCAGTCCATGATCATGCCAGGTGCCCTGTGTAGCAAAGAGTATCACTGTTCAACTAACATATTTATTTGGATTTTCCACCTTAGTTCCCTGGAGACAATGAGCCCAGCTGACCCCATTTGATGGGAGACAGATGGAAGGGGCTGGGGCCAATGGCCTGGCATCCACTATGGAGTAGGTTGACCATGCATATGGTCGCACCAACCAGCTGTGCAGGTTTTTACTGTACAGTGATGAGACAGTACCCCTTTTTAAGCTCTTGCTTGCACCCTTTTTGCTCAGAATGTTCCTGGGCAGCTCATGGCCTTTTCCCCTAGTGGGTTGTATTTTTTCTGGTGTGAGTGTTTAGGGGCGTGCCTTCAATTGGTGACCCCAATGTGATCCCAGCACCTGCATACCTGCGAAGGTGTCCAGTCAGGTTCTCCAAAGGGGCCAAAATGAAGTTAAGCCCTGTATAATTAGAGAGATTGGGAAAAGTAATCGTTTTTATTTTAGCTTGTTATTTTAGCTTGTTTTGTTTGTGTGTTTAGTGTGTAGGGTGAAGGCCCAAGGAGGGGGGCTGTGTAATTAGCTGTATGGTTTCAGTGTCTGGAGTGCGTGATCAGGAGTGTGGGAAAAAATGGGTGGGGAGCAGAGGAACAGTATTTATTTGATTTTTTGATAAGAAGGAGAGTATTAAAAGTGGACTGGTTTTTAATGAACAGTAACAGTGTGCGCAACACGTTAGCACAGGCGTAAGGACATCAAGGGCACAGACATCTCTATCATGGGAGGAGAAACACCTGTCGATTATATGTACAAGGCCCTACTGCTGTATCGAGACAGACTTGAGAAATAGCATAAACAGCGGGCAATGGAAACAAGAGGAGGGGGGATGCCCCATGCATGGCCAGAGCAAAGTTCCCATAATAAGGGTATGCTAGAGCATGTGTCCATGTTCCTAGCAGCTAAATATAAGGGGAAACAATTACAAAGAAGGAATACTAGAATCTTCGGAAATCTTTGGAAAATGTTAGAAGACACAGAGGAGTGTAAGGGCGAGTATGGACAGGACGGTAGCAAGGGCGATTGCCGAAGAAGAGAGGGTGGGTCAGTGATAGAGCACAGAGTGATATACCCACTGACAGTCCACCCTGCAGTGGGTTGTACTAACCCAACATATGTATCCACAGCAGCGACAGCCCCTCCGCCCCGATATGTAACCCCTCTAAATGCCCCATCAGAAAGAACAGAATTGTATAGACTATGAACAGTGAAAAATGAAATGAAAACAGACAGACAGGTATAGTAGGCACCAGATGAATGGAAATCAGGAGATTTCCTATTCAGGATAGATAATACTCCTATAAAAAATGTACATGTAGAAAAAGAGTGGGAAGGAAGTGAAGGGGTGGACTGCCTAGGATATGACAATGCTGACAGGTAGAGTACATTCAATGAGTTTGAGAGTGATGAGGATGAGGAGGCAGAACAAGTACCTGAACAAACTCCTCGGGTGGAAAGCTTATGGGATGGGAGGTTAAGGAGCAGGTTTTGCCAGATGGCAGTAGCAAGGAAAAAGAGAAGTGGGAAGAAGGCCAAGGCAAACAAAGTAGAAAGGCAAATGCCTCATATACATAAAGGGCCTGGCAGGCCTCATTATGTGCCATGGGCACTGATGGACAAAAACAAAAGTACCATGGGCCACAAGCCATTGCCCTATTACAGTGGTACACTTGACTCAGTTATGCAAGGGCAATTTGCATGCAAACAAGCACTTGCTGCGACTGCTTTCGCAATAGTAAAATGTTCCACAATGGTAATGGGATGCTCAGTGACTTTGTATGTGGAGCATTCACTATTCGCCATTTTAGAAAGGTCAATATCTACCCTGACAACACAGAGAGCATCGGCATACAAGATTATCCTCTCAATCATAAACATTCATGTTGTGCAATGCAAAATAGTAAACACTGACACTTTTCTGACAGAAGAATGCACAGATGAAGATTTGGTAATACATGACTGTGTCACATATGAAGGGGAGGAGGATGAAATTCTTAAGGCAAAGGATAGCCCAAAAGAGGAAGAGGTGCTCTTTGATGACAGGTCAGCAACAATTGATCAAGAGATGGGACAAAGACAGGCTGGTGTGGTAGTAGTGCACTTTGAATGAGGCAAATATGAAACACTAGTGATGAAAAGACTACCCATGCATTACTCGGCCCAAGCAGATGAGCTTGTGGCACTCATTGAAGCGGTATATGCATCACAAGGTTGCCACATGACCATTTATTCAGACTCGGAATACGGCACTGCAACAGTGCATGCTGGGTTTTCATGATGGAAGAGGATGGGTTTCCGGAGAGCAGACAGTTCCCCAGTACAACATGTCACACTGCTATACACATTGATTTCCAGATTATCACATCCCTCTATGGTGACAGTCGTCAAATGCACTGCCCACACCAATAACACAGATGAACTTTCATTGGGAAATGCCGTGGGGATGCTTTTGCAAAAACAGCAGCATATCTTCCTGTCCCAGTAATTTTCAAGTATGTCCTGACAACACCAACACACAGTCATCAAGACATACCGTATACAGCATAACCTGTCACAGAGCTCATCGAGCTGCAAAGCAAAGTGCCAAGTGAAGAAAAGGAAATGTGGTCCAAAAGAGGGTGTAAACAGTCCCCAACAGATGTGTTAGAGTAACAGGAATGCTCTGGTAAAGCAGTAATTCCATATGATTTGCTACCAATACCTTTTGACCAACTCCATCACTCCACCCACAGCTCAAAACAATACATCACAGCAAATATACAGAAGGATTGGTTTGTCCCCAATCTTCAGGAGTACCTCACAAACATGATCATACATTGCACTACGTGTCAGAGTTTCAGCACAGGCATGATGCTCTGGACCCTACGAGCCCCTTGACCCACCATATTGGGCCAGTCCGCGAGCTACACATAGATTATGCCGACATGGGAGAAAGATGCAATGTGTCACGGTACTTTATCATTGTACTTTGCTCCTTCTCACATTGGGTCAAGGCAGGTCCTTGTGCACACCCGGATTCCAAACGTGCTGCTAAATTCCCTGTCTGTGAAGTTTTCCCCTGATGAGGTGTGTGCGATGTGTTAAGGTCCGATAATGGCACACATGTTTTCAATCAACTCTTTAAAGAGATCACAGCAGTACATGACATTAACGATAGGATGTGTTAATTTTACCACACCAATCCAATGGTGTTGTGGAGTGCATCAACGGTCTGCTCAAAAGCAAATCTAAACTCTGCATCACATTAAAAAAGAACTGGGTAGACTGCTTGCAATTGGCCCTTTTCAGTTTGCACATACAACCTGACAAAGACCATCATCTGTCACCCCATGAGGTGGTAACTTTCCCATGCATGTACACTCCCATCTCCCCTGTCTGCAGAACATCAGTTGCCCATAATGAAGCAGCAGTCGTAAGTGAGGAAGATTAGCTGACAACCCAAACACACACCATGAAATGCATCTCACGACAAATTGCACCACCTCTGACTGAAGATACAACAGGTACCACACACAGCGGTGGCAGGCTCCCAGCTTACCCAACCACTCCTGCCTGGAAAAAATGATCTACATGCACAAAAGTGGAACAACCCTAGATGCCATGGCCACTACAAGGTAATTTTCTCAACCCCCTCTTGCTCTAAAGGTAAAGGGGCTCCGCTATTGGATAAATCCTTTAGTTGTAAAAGGGGGGGGGGGGCACATTTGCAGGAGGCACATTTACAAGCGCCACAAACAAAACTGTAAATATGCATAGCACCAGTAACCAGAACAATAATAGCTATAACAAAGCACCAAATGCACCTGCATATATTAATAAGAACATGTGTGTGATATTCGAACATCTTTTTCCTTTTTTTTAAGTGTGTTTTGCATAACATTAGCATTTATAATGACGCTAGTAGTGGAAGTGTGGTTAGAAAATACTTAGAAGTATGTAAAAGAGATAAATGGCAAGCTTGAAGGGTGAACTATGATGCCTCCCATGGGCCTGGCCTCAATGCCATTGAGGATGCATTACATCCAGAAATGTCAAACAGCTGGTACACAGACATGAGTTTGGTAGGAAGGCGAGCATCAAATGGCAGCTGCTACATCTGTTCACTAATCCTATATGCGTCAGGGGCACCCAGGGTATTATTACCACAGGAAGTACCAATTATAGAGGGACAATGCCTGGTTCATCTTGCTCTATGTAGGATCAAAGGCACCTTCCAGGCGTACAGGGTATGACTAGAACACATCAATCCAGATCCCCTGCATTGTAACAGCAACCCAAGAGACATTATGCTTGCAGCAGCTGTACTTAGTTATTGAAGGACTCAAATACACAAATAGTAAATGGCAGCAAACTACACTCACTTGTCTGGCAGAAGCAATATCAGGTCACGAGGCGGAACACCTGGCCCGACTATATGCAACCTGTGCATACATTTGGACAGAGAACATTGCAAAATTAACATGAATTGCAGCAACAGAGAAAACAGTGAAAGTGCATTGAGAAGACGCCTATGAACTTTGTTTCCACAGTGAAGGAACTACCTTTATCGATTCAAATGAAAAGTGCAACAGGACCCTCGTCATCCCAGACCTGAAAAGGGGCACAGCAGCAGAAATGGACTATTACTGGGTCTGTGGCCAACAAGCTAACTTGCACCTTTCACCATCAAGGAGGGGCTATTATTCTCTGGCCACCTGCACTCAGGGCTACTGGTAATCCCAGAAGAACACAAGAAAGGGGGGCCTATACCTGACACAGCCCCAACAGTTTCTCCTGCATTCGAGGAACACGACCCACTGCCACCACCAGAATTCTCATCTACCCCGGAAAAAGCCAGCATGAAAATTGCAAAGGAAGAAGTGATCATCAAACTATTTATCAAACGACTCAGCTGCTTTGAAAATACTGATTGTTCAGCTCGGCTGAAACCTTTTTTGCCTCACTCTTGATACCCGGCATACAAGCAGCTGCCAATGCAAAATTAATTGGTCCAGTTGAAAAGCAACACTGAGCATGGCTTCAACGTCATAAAGGTAGAGCTGCATGCCCTAAGGTTGATGACAATGCAGAACTGATATTTCCTTGATATGCTGACAACAATGTAAGTAGCTTGTGCTGGAAAAATCAGGGATTCATGTTGCACATTCGTGCCTCCCGAAGATCAGAAAATGGATCATTGTCTCATATAATAACGGCAGTACAGGGTCTTGGAGTGCGCATGAAAAAAGAAGCTGGTATCAAAGGGGAGGATTGGTTTGACATCGCCTTTGATTGGGCTCCATCCTGGCTAGGATCCATTGTGAAGATGCTGGTACCTGTCATCATTTTCATCTTGGTCATATTCTGCACCTGCCAAATGGAACTCCGGTGTTGTGCCAAAGCAGTTCCTAGTAGCGTGATGATGATGGTTTCAATTGGGGCTCCAAAAGCACCTTGCAATACAAACAATACTGAAATACAAACAGACCATGCCATTCCTCGAACGATTCCTATCCCCTATGGAGACGAAGCAGAGTGCTTATACCACAACATCATTGTCGCACCCCTTGACCCTGAAAATTATGATAAAGTATGGGTTGATCGAGCAGTATATGGGGGATGTATTTAAATGACATGCACAACCAAAGAATATATGCAAGCAGAATAGAATTTGCAGTCAGTATGTAGGGTCTGGATGTCAATCAAGGAAGTACACAATATGAGGCCGCAGTGAAAAGGGTGAATGAAGGCATTCTTACAGGGGAGTTGGTTACTGTAAAAGTAACGAAAAGGGGAATGTTGGGAAGAAAATGAACCTATCCCAACCCCATAGGCTGTGTAGGGTGAGGCAAATCCCATGAATTAACCTGTGAAGTGCCAGGGGCTAGGGTCTGTGCTAAGAAACTCTGCACTGACATATTACGTGAAATGTAGATGTTTAGACTTAGTGTGAGCATATAAACACGTGCCATTTTGTAACTATGGCAGCAACATTGGTCCTACACGGCAGCGCAATAGTCACAGGTCGCAATGTGCGTATTTCTTCTTTACTTTAGTTTCCCTGTATGTCGCTCTAATTTGTATGCATTCTGGGTTTTCATTTGCATTTTTTGTACTAACACATGTATGTCGTACGTTTGAAATTGTTAGCTATTTAATCCATGTTTCACATTACGCAAAACTTTGATAAGGTAGCATTTATTACCAGATTAAAAATACTGTAATTTTCACTACATGCTGCAGCATTGCCTATATGTATGTATGATTAGGTGCCTGTATTAACAACATCACTCGAATATAATGTTCTCGTTATATGAGGAAATTCTTTACTACATTAAGTATTTTATGATACATCTCCCGATCACCCCTGACAACTTGTTATTAACACTATAAACACTACCCCTTGTAGGGACTGTTCATACACATTATTTTTATATGTGATATTATCATTTATGTCATCAATGACATTTGTGATGTCATCTTTCATGTACTGAGCGTTTGTTTTAGCAGTGCCCAGTGGTGACGAGGATTATGGTTGCTTAGCTTACCATAACTAGCACATTTCTGGGGGTTTTCAGTTTTACTTGTAACCATAGCGTCCCTTTAGTCATGGAATTTCATAGATTTTTATTAGTGTAACTTAACCATACCATCCCTTTAACAAAGTTTGTTCATTGAATTTCATGGATTTTTATTAGTGTAACTTACCGATAAAGTCCCTTTAACAAAGTTTTTTCATTGAATTTCATGGGTTTTTACCAGTGCACCCTAATTTGCTACAATTTACTAGTATCATACTTACCCCAAAATAGCAAATCTTTTCTCCAATTTAGAAAGTTTCACCTGAAAATTTTGCTATTCCCAACCTTCTAGAATTATTTGTAACACTTTATACACTTTTTGCAACTTTTTCCACTGTTTTGTGTTCGTCGATGTTTGCGAACGTCTGATGCCATTGCTGTCTTTTTGAACAGTGTCATGTGACCACACGCTCGCGCGTGGCATGATGACGTGTCTGCAAAGGTGTCCTCACTTCGCGTACGGGTCCGTGCTTCGCAAACAGTTTGGAACTCCATTTTTCAGCTCAACTAGTAACTTTGACGTTCATAATTTACCCTTGCACAGCTCCTACACCTATTCTTACTCATTATCCATTAACAATCTCGCACACAGCACATACTTGGAAGAATTTTAGGAAATCTGCTATTTATCTTAAAAATGGCATCAGCTATTGCCACCCCTCCTCCCCAAGAGCCAGCACCACCAGCTGGAGGACCTACACAATAAAAGAAGTGCAATACTTAAAAAGACAATCAAGAAGACCAGGAAGATGAGATAGAAGAAGTGCGTACCTCTAACACCCATAGAGAATGTTGGGTGTGGCATTTCTTTACCAGTGTTGGAAATGTAACAAAGGCTAAAACTACCAAAGTGAAATGCACTGAGTGCAATCAGTGGCAGACAACCTGGACAGTACTCCTACAGGACTACCTCCATGTGGCGCCACACCAAATCCAACCACTGCAATGCTCTCAGATAGGTTGGTCCTTTCTTAGGAAGTAGTAGGCTGTCTTCCTCTACCTCATCTTCAACAACCAATGCTGTAACCACACATCTTACATCTGTGGGACACTGAGTCCCACCAGCAACATTGCAAGCGATGAAAGAGGCTGTTGATCCATATCTTTCAAAAACAACAGTACTCATTGGGCCTGATTCATGGAAGTGTTTTATAATGGCGCAATCCTATAGGAAAATGTTCCATGAATCAGACCTTATATATACTGCAACACACCACTCTGAAGGAGGAAGAAATTTCGAAGTGCTTTTGAAGCTGTAATCAACGAGCATGACAAACACTGGCCTCTACCTTAGATTTGACACACGCAAAACATCTTCCCCTGTCCACCTGCCCCTCAATATCTGTGGTTGGTGCCCCTTCCTTCATTTCCCTCCCCACCTTACTTTCTGGCCTCTCCTGCAAAAAATGTAATTGAAAAAATAAAAACACATTGAAAAAGATTCATTTAGGAACCACCTTTCACAGTTACAAAAATAACTTAAAAAATCAGCGTATAGACTCCATGTTCTTTGAATTTTTCAGTTAAGTAGTTAGACTCAATTAGATTCTCCAACATTCCCACTAGCATTTTCTGCTATGCTAATGGAAATAATGGACAGTTGTATATTAGAGAAAAGAAAAAAGCACAGACACAAATTTCGGTCTGAAATTCTTCTCTCTATAAATCATTGCCATTTATAACTATCCACAGTCTCTGCATTCCCCTGTAAAGCCTATGCCTTATTAGAAAACCCGGACTGCACATGCACACAATCACACACAACAGCCCTTCTACTCTTTTTACTGTTATGTTTGTAACACTCCCTCATTACCTGCTTTAAACCATTCACACATTTATCCAGCAATAACCTATAACAATCTTCATATAGACTATCAACATATTAAACTTCCACCCACCAATTGCCACTTAACAATGTTCTACAAATCTTTGGTATCTACATTTCACATACGTATACCAGAATATTGTACACAGCACACCTATAAATGCACATATGAATCGTGCAGTGGCAGAAGTGCATAAATAAAAGGGGAAGTATGGATGGACAAGTGCTCATGGGAGCCCAGGAGGGAAGTGCCAAAGGATCCCAAGATGGGAGGCCACTAGCTAACTGCTGGGGCAGAGGAGTGCTAAGGGTGGAGTACATCTCAACCGTAAAGTCCCTTTAACAGAGTTTTTTTCTGTGAATGAATTGGTATTTATAAGTGAATATGTTTCATAATGTTACATCACTGTATGTACGTTATTAATAATTCCTCTTTTCACAGATAGGAAAGAACTATAAACCCCCATTAACAAACATATTTTTTGCAACGCATACATATGTGAGTCGTTATCAGCAGAGCATACCCCAATACGCATATCAGAGAACACATTTGTCTTTGCCGAAGGCCAGGCCCTCTGCCCACAGCAGAAAAGTTATATCACTATTTTTTGTACTTAAGTTTCAACAATTTCAAATAAGTACAAACAGGACAGATTTCAAAAAGCATCCTTTCAGGTCTTTGCTGATGTGCCTCACACAACTTTGTTGCAATTCCATCCAGCACTCGGCACCAAATTTATAAGCCTTTCAAATATATTAGGACCCCTCCTCTAATTTTGTTCCCTTTTGGCAAAAGAGTACCAAGCTTTGTAGAAACATTCAAAGCCACATCTAGAGTAACATCACAACATTTCATACGGTTTGATTGAGTGATGCCAAAGTTATACGACAGCCAAAAACTGCTTTATACCAAACCTGAAATGCAAAAATATGCATGGATGTCCCTGAACTCACAGCGCTGTCCCTGGAATGTTTGCAGTCATTGGAGATGACCAACTGCATGTTTATTTGCTTTTTATGACCATATAACATCCCATCCTCATCACCCCTCAACTCCCCAGAGACCGTTAGTCATTAGTTTGACAAGTGCAATGTTTCTTTTTTTAATATGTTTTTAGCATGATGTCTGTGGACAACGGCGGCTGTCTTTGAATCCAAAATGGCGGGTGTTTCCAGCAAATATGACACACCTCACACTTTTGACCATCCAATCACCCGACACATCCGATGTCTGCGGACATCACGCCACCCGCCGGACCAATCTGAGGCATGTTCGTGGAATGAACAGTGATGTAAGTCCACGGACCGAACCTAGATATTACTATTTGTTTTACCTACATTTTGACCATTTAACAAAAAAACTACTGGACAGATTAACAACAAATTTACAAAATGTATGCATTTGGGACAACGCCACTGCACCTGGATCAAATTTTTTAAAAATCCATCCAGCTGTTTTGGCTGTAGGCATTGGCAAATGTCTTTTTCTAACGTGTGTATGTGAAAAACCACACACTTTGGGACCCCCCCTACAAATTTGCCCTCCATGCACAAAACCTCACCAAACTTTGCAAAATCAATCTGGCGGACAGCCAGCTGTGTCCGCGAATAGCACGGTGGGGAAAAGGTCTGGTAAACACATTTTGGGTTATTTGGTTGCCGAAAGAGAGCCTGGAAAGGGTGGGTGAGTGGAATATAGTTGATATGGAGCTGTTTTGATAGGGAAAAAAGGGGATTGCGGATGCCGCCAAGTCCACGGACATAGCCACTGACCGCGGGCAGCACAGTGAGAAGAAGTCTGAAAAACACTTTTGGAATTATTTGGTCGACAAAAGAGGGTTTGGAAAGCGTGGGTGAGTGCAATACAGTTGACATGGAGCTGTTTTTGTAAGTGAAAAAAGGTGTGCCTAGTCCACAGTCACATTTGGTGTCAGAGGACAACATTTGGATTGCAGGGGGTTCAGGGCATGTTTTGTCAGTTGAAGGTATATTGTACACACTTTTTATATGGATTAATTCTATTGTGGTGGTTGTGGCTTGAGGCCATGCTTGAAGCCATGCCCCAAAGAATATGGCCACTGGCCTCACACGCTGTAGTAATATGTGTAAAGTTATTATAGGTAAAGGGTATTATATCGTATTTGTAATATGGTGGAATGATATAATCCAAGTCTATATGGTATTTATGATTGTAGTGCAATTGGGGATAGTGCTTATGGATTATGGATTGATTTATACTTTTTATGGTTGCTTAGCTGCATACAGTAATAACGGTGAAATCTCTTGTTTTTTTTCTGCAAAAAAATACAGGATAATTTGTTAAGCAGGATAATTTAAAAGCTTTAATTGCATACACTGTTACATATACATTTACTTTTTTGACCCTCATAAACAGTACATTCTATGTACTATGCTTGGTACAACATTAGTGTGTGCTGCACTGTTGCTGTATTGACATGAAATAATAATTGGACCACTGGGAAAAATAAACCATAAAGGATTGAAAACACGATTATAATTATGTGGGTGTAAGTATGATAGTATGTTTGTTTGAAATGTATTGTAATTAAGGGAATGTTTAAAGTAGTTAGATACCTGTTGACATATTCTAACTATATTCGACTTTACAAGAAGATTTGCAGTAACAAGAACTGTAATGGCGTAGTTGAAGTGTATTGCAATGAAGGGTATTTTTGAAGAAGTTAGATAACTGTTGTAGTATTCTAACTATCTTGGCTTTTAAAAGTACTATTGTAGTATTATAGTTGTAGTTAGATACCCGTTGGCGTATCCTGAATGTTTATTGTGCTGCAGTTCAGTGAGTACGTTTGGGTTAAAGGAATATTAAGTAGGCATATGTTAGATTTGCTGGTAACCTATGTTTTGGAGTAACAGACGTGTTGTTACATTCAAACCAACCACTTCATTTGTGAGATATGCAGTAAAGTGGCCTGACATGGTTGTAGCACCAGTGTGTTAGATTATGCCCACTGTTGTGAAGGTTTTCTAGCCAAGAGATACTTGGCCGTATGTGAAACCTGTAAGCATCCAGTTGTTTTTGGTATCATTTGCATTGTATCTTAGAAGCATTAGTATCACTTATTGGCCATGTGAATGTATTTTGTCTGTTGGAATGATTATCTGAATTACAAAAAGGGCATAATATGCTATGATTTGCATTCTGCAGAAGCTGATGAAATGGAATGGATTCAGAATTGTGTATGGATACATGCACACATTGTTCATTAGGGATGTGCTCTTGTGAAACATGGTTGAAGAGAGTGCATGTATGTCTCCACATGTATGAAATCTGGAAGACTTCATTTATAGGGATGTTTTTGGTTTCTAGTTCTTGTAGTTAGTACATTAGGAATTCTCGTGGATCTTCATGTGTGTTTATGGAAAATGGTACCATTACTGTACAGTAGTCCAATTCTTGCCTTATACCTGAGGCACTGTAAGTGCTGTCAGTGTTATCCGGGGAATTTCTATGAAGGGCGAGCGTTTGCAAACACAACTGGTCCGAGCCGTAAATGTTATGAACAATTGCTGGAAATTGGAAGGGAAGATTGATTGTTACATTTGCATAGTAATTTAATCCAATTGTTTTGGTTGAATTTAAATGGACCAGAGAGCTGTGACTCTCCATCCTTTGTTGGGCCTGCAGTTCTTTTTTGAGAATAGATAAGTGTCTCCTTGTCTTCTGATGGACGTGCAGTTGAATTTGTACTAGACAGTTTTGTATTTGTATTATTTGATGGGGAAGCAGTTGGTATTTGTTTTTTTTTAGCGGTAGTGTTGGGAGATCTATTATAGGCTCTGTTTGTATTCGTTTTCTTTTTAAAGGTTTTCTTTAGTTTCTTAAAGTTAGAAATAAACATGACAGGATAGAAAAGCAGTACAGATATCATACATCTCATCAAGGTGGTACATCTACATAGCTTCATCTTCATCGGAGATCATATCACACAAAAACATTCTGAAGGGCCCCCAAATATCTTTTGGTCTACTAGCAGATGGGCGGGTGAGCACAAATTGTTATTCAGCTTCGTTTACATATGTCAATTCCCAGAGGAACTGTTTTACAGTGGGTGGCGCAGCATTCTTCCATTGTTGCAGTATACATTTTTTGGCAACTACACACAAGACATTGAATAATCTTCTGGTTTTTTCGGAGCACTTGCCTATGTCTCCGAATAGATATTTCTGTGGGGTCAATGTCGGGGGGATTTGTGTAACCTCCTCAAGGAACTCTGCCACCTCCCTCCAAAAGCCAGCCACCAACGGACAGCCCCAGTACATATGGAATGAACCAGCCTGATCCGCCCTACATTTGGGACATTCGCCTGGACTGTCTGGAACAAACTTTGCTATCTTGGCCGGAGTGTAGTGTAATCTGTTTATAATTTTAAATTGTATAAGGCGTAGCCCAGCGTTCAGGGAAACTCTCTTGGTAAGGGAACAGTACCTTTCCCAGGTCTTATCGTCTATAGGGATTTGGAGATCGCTCTCCCATTTACCTTTGATCAGGTTAGTCGAGGGTGTGTGTGCCTGTAGGATAGTGTACAGACTGGACACCCCCAGTTGGTCGCCCGCTGTTATCATCTGCACGCATGGGTGCATAGGGGGTTCATCAGGGAAAGACGCCCAGCACTTCTGGAAGGCCGATCTCATACGATAGTACTGCAGTGTCCTAAGAGGGCCCCCGCCAAGAGCCCCCATGCACAGTTGAAGGGTCGCAAATTTCCCATCTACAAACATATCCCCCAGTCTCATCTCTCCGCTGGGATCCCAGGCCTCTCATAGGCTAGCGTTGTGTGTTGGTATCATATTAGGGTAGTTCCAGAGGGAAACCTGTTGGTTATACGGGGCCAGTACTCCCAGTCTTTTAAATATAGCCTTCCATGCGCCAATAGTACAGCTCACCGGGTTGAAGTCGCATGAGTCCCTGTAGTGTGCATCGAAGATTATGGACTGTATGTTCGTGGGGGAAGTGGTGAGCTCTTCTACCTCCACATGTGGGGGACCCTCGTCCTTGGAATACCAATATCTGGAGAACTGGGCCTGGGAAACATAATTGTAAAGTTCAAAGTTAGGTGCTTCCAAGCCACCCGCAGAGTACGGTTCAGTTAACTTTTCCCACCCTATTCTTGGAGTCTTCCCATTCCAAAGAAAGGTCGTCGCCATGGATCTAAGTTTATTAAAGAAGGGTCTTCCCGGCCATATCGGAATGTTCACGAATAGGTATAATAATTTGGGCAGGACTATCATTTTTAGGACTGCTACCCTACCATGCAAAGACATCGGTAGGCGGTCTCATAACAGCAATTTAGTCTTCAAGGCCTGTAGTGTGGTATCATAGTTGTCTGTGTACAGTGTGTGTTTCCCACGTGAGACAAGTATCCCCAGATATCGGATGGACTCCCCAGACCACTTCAAACCACACATGGAGCCGGGATGGCCGGTTGACGGTGTGAGGGGGAAACTCTCCGACTTGTCTCTGTTTATGGAGTACCCCAAGTGTGCAGTGAACTCTTGAATCTCAGCCATAATAGGTACTAGGTTGTTTTCAAGTTCACGAATATATAAAAGAGTGTCATCCGCGTATAGCGAGATAAGCTGAGTAGCCCCCTTAAGGTTAATGCCCCTGTTAGAGTGTTGCAGTCGGATCGCTATAGCCATTGGCTCTGTTGTCAAGGCAAATAGTATGGGTGAGAATGGGCAGCCTTGCCTGGTGCCCCTTCCCAATAAAAACAAATCAGAAATTGACTGGTTGGTCAGTACCCGCGCCCCAGTTTCCGTGTAGAGTAATTCCACGTATTTAATGAAGTTAGGGCCAACACCAAATGCCTCCAGCACTGCCAGCAAGTAGGCCCAGGACACAGAATCGAAGGCCTTTTCCGTGTCTAATGATACGGCTACTGCGTTTCTGCCCGGGTCTATTTGGGCCATAATACCAAAGAGCCTACGAAGGTTGAGAGCCGTAGATCTAGTGGGGATAAACCCATTCTGGTCAGGATGTACAACTGTAGGAACTGCCGGCAGAAGCCTACTGGCCAGCACTTTGGCAAATATCTTAGCATCTGTGTTGATCAGAGATAGTGGCCTATATGACGACATGTTCTGGGGCGGGCGGCCAGGTTTGGGGAGAACAGTTATCAGGGCCTCTCTCATGGACGGGGCAGTATTTTGGATCGGAGGGATTCCTCCCAAACCTGCAATAACAATGGTGCGAGTTCCGCACTAAACTTCTTGTAAAACTCAGCACCCAGGACGTCTAGCCCTGGGGCTTTATTGGATGCCAAGTCCTTAATCGCCTCAATAATCTCGTCAGTAGTGAGGGGTTGGTCCATTGCCAGGCGGGTCTCTTCAGGGAGTTTCGGTATTGTCGGCGTCTCCAAGTACGCCCTGATTTCCGTGATTGTCTTAGTGTCTCTATTGCTATACAGTTGTTGGTAAAATGTAGCAAACTCAGCATTAATCCCACTCTCATTCAGCACAACCTCTCCGCCAGACATTTGTATACTAGTAATTTGATTAGGGTGTCTATCCTGTTTTAGTAATTTAGACAGTGTCCTACCCGCTTTGTTACCTTCACCATACCTACAGGCTTGGACCGGGGCCGCCATGTATTGTACTTCCCTAGCCGCTAGTCTGCCAAATTCCTGGAGGTGTTGTTGTATTCCAGCCAGTATGGTCTTATCATGAGTACGAGCGTACTCGTCCTCAAGTTTCCCTAGTTCGCCCTCAGTTTGGCTCAGGTCAGCCCTAAACCCCTTCAGGAGACCCACGGATTTGGATAGAAGAGTCCCCTAGCCCAGACCTTAAAGGATTCCCATACCGTGGAACATCTATCAACCGAGCCCATGTTGATTTCGAGGAACTCTGCAATTTCGGTGTGTAGACCCTCCACCACCCCAGGGTCACTCAGCAACCCCCCCGGGCATCCTCCATCTTCTGGGAGATCTAGGGCAGTTCTGAATTCCAACATCAAGTGTTATCGGGGAGTGGTCAGAGAGTGTACAGGGAAGTATTTCACACGACTTTGTCACAGCAAGCATAGTGGGGGAAACAAACCAATAATCAATTCTGGACTCGGAATCGTGAACCGTAGAGTAGTATGTGTAGGCCTGTCCTTTAGGATGCATCACTCACCAGGCGTCATCGCGGGAGAGCTGGGAAAGGACATGTCACAAAGTTAGCACAGCCCTACTAGGTGCTCTAACAACCGTGCTGGATCTGTCCAATTTGGGGTCCATAGCGATGTTGAAATCCCCACCCCAGACTATAATGGGAATATCAATGGCAGATAGCAGTTGGTATATATTAGTATAAAAGGCGGGGTCATCAATATTCGGGCCATATGTGTTTACCAGTAGCATCCGCTGTCCTGCAATCGAGCCCCACAACAAAGCATATCTACCAAAGGGATCTACCTTTTGGCCATCGGGGCAAAATCTCAGATTTGGATGTATGAGCGTGGCGACACCCCTGGACTGAGACGAGTAATTTGTACAAAACCTGGATTTGCCCCAGCTGGGAAGTATGCACTCGTTGCCAGTATCAACAGTATGCGTTTCTTGCAACATAACAATTTGAGCGCCATGTCTGACAATATAATTTCCAACCTTCTTAGTCTTTAACTGATTGTCAGCCCCCTTACATTCCATGACAACAGTTTAACCCTTAATGCGTGGTCCAAGTCTTACGTAGAAATGTTCGAATAGCATCCCCAACCTCTTGGATGTATCTTTCAAATAACTTGTATTGCGTCAGAATCTCACAGACCACTTGTTTAATCAATAAACTATAGCCAGCTCCCCGGATAGTCCTCCCAGTGCAAGGTGCCATACTGCGGGGCGCCTTTCCCAATTCAAACCATGGGACATAGCATTGAAAACAACCCAATCCAAACTCCCCAACCTGCCCCCCACCCTCATCGTCTCCCCCAACTTGACGATGTCCGTCCCTCAGCTTGTGGAATATTCCCAGGGTAGTCATGTTGCCTCACATGACCGCCACCCCCGGCGAACATCCAACACCAAACATAGAAGATGGCCATCTTTTGTATCAATTTACCAAGGACCCTGCAGTAGGGATCATATCAGCTGCAACCAGATTAGTAGAGTGCTCAAATCTTAGTCTGCCGGCCGGGGTCTTTTGTTCGGTGCAGGTGGTTCCCCCCTTGGAGGGAGGGGACTATAGGACTCGATGTAAGACTGGGCTTCAGACGGGTTTTCAAAAAAGTGTGCTCTTCCTGCATGTTGAATTCTCATTTTGGCTGGGAACATCAAGGCGTACGGGATCTGTCGTGCTCTGAGGAGTTTCTTAACCGGTTCATAAGAGCGTCTATTTGCCTGGACAGAGGCGGAGAAATCTGGGTATACATGTATACGGTTCCCCTCATATTGCAATGTACTGGCCTCCCGTGCCAACCGAAGGATTGTATCCCTGTCTCTGTAATTCAGAAGGCGGGCAATTATTTTACGTGGCAGGGCTCCTGGTTTTGGTACCGGTGCTAGAGTACGGTGCGCCCTCTCCACCTGGAAATATTCAGAGAGCGATTCGGGCCCGAACAGGGTTTTGAAAAGTTCCTCCACGTGCTTCTCCATTTGGCCCCTGCTGAAGGATTCTGCCACTCCGACCACGCGGACATTGTTCCTCCTCGACCTGGATTCAAGGTCCTCACATTTGCTCTGTAGTTTGCTCATGTTGTCTTTGATACAGGATATATCTCGACTGTGGTGGGCAATAGTATCCTCGTTCACACTTATCCTGCTGTCTCCGTGACACGCGCACTTTCCTTGTCTATTCTGGCTCTCAAGGAGCCAATGATGTCAACTATTTCGTCTAGTTTAGTGTTCACTGCAAGGAATCCGTTCTGTACTAGTGCGGTCAATTTATCTTCTCGGTTCACCACGTCTAGCTCGCCCTGAGCACCCTCGTCCGGATGTGTGTCCCCCGGCACAGCATGACTAGTCGTGTTGGTAAACGTCTCCATAGGGCCCTTCTTCCTGCCGGCGGGGGTTTTGGGTACCCTGTTTGACTTAATTGGTTCCAACATGCCCACAGCGATTCGTGCGTGTAAAGTGAGTTTGTCCAAGGAGCTCAGGAGGGTCAAAACCTCGGACGGCGGGCAAGGGCCAGCGCACCCCCAAGCACCAGGGTCCGTAAAGGAGAATCAAGAGGCACCACCTCAATCAAATTGCGGAGCTGCCCGGCACATTCCAATCGGCCTAACAGAGAGTTTACAGACCTTAAGAGGCGGGTGGGGATCAGGAGGACCGCAGCCCCAGATTAGCGGATCTCGATGAAATATTTGCACTGCGACACCCCCCCAACCTCTCGCTGGCCGCTTACTTGTTTGTCCAGCTCAGCCACCTGCGGGTCTATGCGTGGGCGAAAGCCACGATACTCCGGGATCAAGGGGAGGTGAGTGTCAAGCAGGCCGGGTTAGGGGCAGGCCAGAGCTGGGGCTTCCAAGGATCAACAGGCGCCTCCAACCGCCACCACGTGAAGAAAGCAGGCCGGACAGCAGGGCAGGGCGCGGGCCTCCAGCATAGACGGCCTTTTGGTAGATTCCCCTGGTGCCGCGCATCGGCACGGCACCGATGCTCGCGTCGGCGGATTTGTTGACAGCCAGATCTCAGGAGTCCGGTACCGCAATGGGCCCGGATTTTCACAAGTCGTGGACAAGTACACCGGCAATCGCTACAGCAGGTTTCAGCCCTCTAGACGGCCTATGGACGGATCTTCAAGCGTAGGATCTTGGGGTGATGGAGGAGCGACGGGTTTAGGCAACAGCGCCCCCCCAAAGGTTTTCTTTTTTTAGGTACACCATACATATATAGATGGGCATGTACAGTTCACATAGCCTGTTGTTTTCTACGATGCAAGGTATGCCATTGTTGACTTTGTTTGCATCAAATTTAACTAGGAATAGACAATTGAGAATATGCAGACGTGAACGTGCTATGTAACTCAGACCTTCTTTAAAGACTGTGCTGCCAATGTCAATCAATGTGTGATCTCGAGTTAGATCTTGTGATTTGAGAATAGTGACAGCATATGCAAGAGACAGAAAGAATTGTTCTCCGCGTACATACATGTCTTTGAAAATAATGAAAAGTGCTATTGTACAGCCTATTTTTTTAACTTCTGCAAGTTTGTCAAAGTGGATGTTGACAAACTAAATGTTGTCATGTGGATATGTTTGGAAGCCAACAACTGTACTAATTCCTCCATTGAGTAAACCTTGTTCTTTGTCAAGGTTACGTTTTAGAATTACTCTGCAGTTTAGACACAGAGTTAATAATTTTTCTAAACAAGCTGCGTTGGAGATACATTTTTCCCAGGGTCCAAATTGTTCATCTGTATCTCTAAATACAGGAAAGCATAGCATTGAAAGGTAGTGATTGACAGCCCCTTGTACCATACAAACAGAACATTTAACATCTGAACATTCCCCTGAAGAATTTCTATAACCAGTAAGAACGAGGTTGAAGGAAAGAAACATGTTGGGATACAAGTGGCCTTGACCAATAATACTATGCCAACTATTTATAAAAAAAAATGTAGTGATTGGCTTCATTTTTGTTATCTATCACTAGAATTGTTATGTTTGTTATTGTATTGAGATTGTGATTTAATGAATTGTTATTATACTGTCTGTTTATGATTATGGTATCTGCAATTACGTCCTACTATGTTAACATATTTTTGGCAATACCTAGAGTGTTTATAGTCAGCACTAAAACATTTCTTTAAACTTTTGCCTACTATTTTACTACATACATTTTATTAAATTTATGAATTCTTAATAATACATGTTCTAATTGAATTTGAACTCAAGAAGGAGTGAAGTGAATTGAATCCTTCCTCTTCTCCACATTGATATGGTATGGTTCACTGTAAAATTAGAAATTATACACTTGGTCTTTATAGACCTTTATTCAGTTTATGTAACCAAGATTTACTGTAGTGTATTGTATGATATGATATGACATGATATGATAGGGCATTTATAATGTGCATATACACAAGTCTTTCAAGGCACAATGAGGCAGGGAGGGGGAACAAAGGGAAGACAAACAACAATCTTACTTGGCCAGGTGTCATTCAGATCGTGCAAGTGCAAGGGAAGGGGGAAAGTAGAAAAGTGCGGAGTGTAAGGGGAGGGGAAAATGCAGTACATGGGATAATGAAACAACAAGATAAAAAAAAGAAGGGCCAGCTGGTGGCGAGTGCATACATCAGTGCTGATGGGATACAGAAAACAGTCCCCAGGTGCAGGGGTTGCCAGGGAGGCAGTGCAGGCATGCAACCGGCACGGTTTGGGCCCGAGATCAGATGGGTGGGCAGGTAACCAGTGCAGTCTCAGTATCAGCCAGGACCTCAGCAGTGGAGAGGGGGAGAGAAAGCAGAAGAAAAGAGGAAGGTTTGAAGGTGCTTCCGCAACCGAAGATGGTTCTCCTCAAGTATCAGGGAGGCAGGGAGGCTGTTCCAGAGGGATGCCCCAGCCGAAGAGAGAGATCTAGCACCAACTCGTTGCTTGGAGGAGCGACTGACCCTGAGGGAGTTGGAGGCGGATGAACGAAGAGCTTGAGAGGGAAAATATTTAGGAAGAGAGAGTTGAAGTTATTGAGGCTCCACACCCCAGAAGGTCTTGTGGACAATGCAGATGGTTTTGAACTTAATCCTCGCAGCCACTGGGAGCCAGTGAAGAGATTTCACTCCTGGAGAGATACAATCCCTGGGCTTGAGGCCAAGGACAAGTCTTGCAGTCCTGTTCTGGAAGAGTTGCAGAGGGTGTAGAGTAGAAGCAGGCGGATTTAGAAAGAGGCTGTTGCAATAGTACAGCCTAGATTGAACCAGAGCTCTGGAGACAGTGAGCATCTGGGGGAAGGAGAGGAAAGGAACAATACCTCTGAGGAGGTGGAGCGGGTAGGATGACTTCTTAGAGACATCAGAGATGTGAGCAGAGAAAGAATGTGTGGCGTCGAAGGTGACCCCAAGGTTTTTAGCCTTGGAAGTGGGAGCAGGAAGAGGGCCAAGAGAGGCCGGCCAGAGAGCTACAGGAAAGGAGGGAGTGGTGTGCCAATGAGGAGAATCTCAGTCTTACTGGCATTAAGGCAGAGGTCATTGGTGGCACACCACTCCTGGATAGCAGACAGACAGTCAGAGATGAGGGATGAGAAGAGGTGGCCGAAGGTAGCCTGAAAATGAGCTGAGTGTCATCCACATAGCATTGAAAGTTGAGGCAGAGAGCGGCAATGCGGTGGGAAAGGAGTGCCAGGTATTGGTTGAACAGCCAGAGAGAGAGGTTAGACCCCTGGGGCACACCACAGGTAGAGAAGAAGATAGCAGAGAGGAAGGACCCAAGTTGGACCTGTGAGGCTCAGTCAGAGAGGAAGGTAGTCAGCCACGCCAGGACCTGACTGGTGATATCTAGGTTATCAGAGAGACAATTTAGCAGAATGGCATGGTTGACAGTGTCAAAGGCAGAAGAGAGATCAAGCAAGATGAGGACACAGGGGGTGTTTGAGTCAAGGTTGGAGAGCAGATCTTCATCGATGTTCTGGAGAGAAGTGTCCATGCTTCTGGCAGCTCTGAAGCTAGACTGATGGTCATGAAGACAGCCAACAGATTCAGTGTGGAGATTAAGCTGGGAGATGGCCAGTTTCTCCAAGTACTTGCCCAGGAAGGGAGTGATGGAGATTGGGCGATAGTTAGCCGGGCAGGAGGGATCGGCAGAGGGTTTCTTAAGAAGAGGGTGCACAAGGGAGTGCTTCAGGGGGGATGGGAAGACTTCAGTGGCGAAGGAGTGGTTGCAGAAGTCAGCCAGGGCAGCAGCAAGAGTGTCAATGTGGTCCTTGATGGTTTTGGATGAACAGGAGTGAACCTGTTTTGATGAGACTTTCATAGATCGGACTTGTCTAGAAACCTCATCTGTGGAGAACAGGGGAAAGGCTGAGAAGGAGGGAGGAGAGGTGGCTGCAGAAGGGCCAGAGGAAGAGCAGGGAGTATGGGGAGGGAGTTGAAATGAGGAGAGTGAGGACAGGATGTCCTGAGTTTTAGAGATGAAGTGAGAAGCCAGCACCACGCACAAGGCCTGAGAAGCGACAGGAGTGGTAGAGACTGCGGCAGACTTGGCCAGTTCGTTGCTGATTTTAAAGAGTTCAGCTGAGTTGTTAGATGGTGCCGAGACACAGGCTTGGATATGAGCTCTCTTCTTGGGGAGGATAGAGAGCCGGTATTTCCTTTAGAACAGGCGGCAGGCCAGTTTGTTAGAGGATGTACAAGAAGCACGCCATTTCCTCTTGGCCACCGTGCACTTGCGTTTAAGGGTGACGAGGTCTGAGTCGTACCAGGAGTAGCACTTTGCTTTGGACTTCAGGCGGATCCTCATGACAGGGGCAAGGTTATCAAGAGTATCAGATATAGCAGAGTGGAGCGTGGAGAGGGCTTTGTCAGGGTGAGGATCAGCCCAAAAGGGGATGGGGGGTGAGAAAGTGGTGGCAAAAGCCTCAACTGATACACGCTTCATGGGTCGGATGACCGAGAAGGTGGGTGGCAGTGATGGTTGTGGCTTGGCCTGTGGGCTTAGAGAGGGTGAGATGGGAGGAAAGGAGAATGTTATCACTCCAGGAGATAGGAGTGGTGAGCGGGACAGAAAGGGGAAGGTCTGAGGAGATCAGAACATCTAGAGTGTGCCCTGCAGAGTAAGTCGGTCCAGAGGGGAGAATAGTGAGTGAGAAAAAGTTGCAGAGGTCACAAAAGAGTCCAGAGGGAGGACAGGAGGCATCCAGGTGGATGTTGAAGTCACCAAGAAGGAGGAGTTGAGTGTGTCGAGAGCAGGAGTGAGGAGGAGAGGTGCGTCCACTCAGAGAGGAAGGCGGAAATCTGACCAGGTGGCCGATAGATAGTAGCCACAGTAAGGGAAAGGCTAGGGGAGAGAGAGAGAGCCTGCAGACAAAGCATTCAAAAGAGGAGTAGGCCTGTGTAGGAATGACAGAGGCAGGAATCCACTCAGGGAAGACCAGGGCTACACCCCCTATGGAGCATTTGCACCTGGGCGCATGGAGGATCTTGTAGCCATCAGGGAGCCCTTGTGCCCCCCTTCATACTTGACGGCGTTCATTGTCCAACATTTCTTTGTTTTGTTTGAAAATGACATTTGTTATGCTGCTTTCATTTGATTTGAAGGCAGCTTCAAATGAGTCATAGTCACCTAATATGTATTTCTTATTACTCTAAGGTTTAAAAAGTTGCAATAGGGCCATATAATAAAGTTCTCTATGTTGCAGAGTTTTAAATGCTAACTTCATATGATTAATTAGGCTTGGTTTCATACATTTTACTAGGCTTCCTTTGCAAGTTGATAATTAATTTTGGGCTATGTCGTATAGACACATATTTTTAAAAGTAGTACTTCTGTTTGGGTAGTATGTCTCTATTAAATTGTTTTTAAAATGACCTGGCTGTTGGAATAATTTGTGTCTGCTGTTTCTATCTCTTGGTAGACTTTTAAAACTCTTTTTCGGGATGAAACTACCAGACTACGAGAATGCCTGCAGGGCCAGTGCTCCCAGCAGGTTTGACCTTGGCTTTCACGTGAGCACCAGCACAATTTTCAACTGGAATACATTTCTATGCAAATGCAGCAATCAATCTTCTCTTCCATTTTCCACCAATTGTTCACATTTACTTAAATGGCTCGGACCAGTTGTGTTGGCAAATGCTTGTTCTTCACACAAATGCCACACAAATAATCCTGACAGCACTTACAATGGCACACATTGGACTACTGTACACAAATAGTAAAATTCACCATAAACACACAGGAAGATCCACAAGAATTCCTAATGTACTTACTTAAATCTAACAAATGCTTACTTAATATTCCTTCAACCAAAATTCAGTCACTTAAGTATAGCCTAATAAACAGTTAGAATACGCCAACGGGTATCTAACTACATCCATAATACTACAGTAGTACTTTTAAAACCCAACACAGTTAGAATACGCCAGCAGGTATTTAACTACTTCAAAAAAAAAACGTCATTGCAATACACTTCAGATATGCCATCACAGTTCTTGTTACTGCAATACTTCTTGTAAAATCCAATATAATCTAACAAATGCCTACTTAATATTCCTTCACCTCAAATGTACTCACTAAACTATAGTAAAATACACAGTTACAATATGCCAACTGGTATCTAACTATATCTAAAATACTATAATAGTACTGTTAACATTCAGGACAGTTAGAATACATCAACGGGTATCTAACTACATTAAAAAAAAGTCATTTTAATACACTTTAAAAATGACATCCCAGTTATTCTTACTGCAGAACGTCTTGCAAAGTCCAATATAGTTATAATACTGCAACGGGCATCTAACTACTTTAAACCCTCCCTTAATTCCAACACACTTTAAACAAGCATACTATCACTCAAATAATTACAGTAGATTTTGTTAAATCCTTTATGGATTTTTTTCCCAATGACCCAATGATTACTTCATGTCAACACAACAACAGTGTAGCACACACTAATGTTGTACTAAACATGGTACATAGATTGTACTATGTATGAGGGTCAACAAAGTAAATCTAAATGTACAATTGTATGCAATTAAAGTTTTTAAACTATCCTAATTAACAAATTATACTGGTTTGATATAACAGAAAAAGAACCAGAGATGCCAGCTTTTTTGCCATATGCAACCAAGTAACCATACAACATATTATCCTATTTGTTATCTTCACAAATAAACAAATATATATTTCATAAGCACTATCCACAATTGTACTACAATCATTAATACCATATACACTTCTATTATATAATTCCAGCATGTTACACATACTGTGTACTCCCCATAAAGCACCTATACTTGCTATACAAGCCACTTGTTTTGTTCCTACCCTCCCTTTCTGCACCCCTCTCCCTCACCTTTTGTTTTTCTCCGGCTCTACCAGAAATGTCGTCAGGCCTAGTACGGTAGTCGCCTGTCTGTTTCCATTTCCCTCCCACTCTCCCCCTCCCTTCCTTATCTATGTTTTAGCTCTTGCACTATCTGAAATGTCGTCAGGCCGAGTACGATAGTTAATTTCACATCCTTACTGTTCATGGCCTGTAGGAATGTGGTTGTATTTTCCCTTGTTCCCTCCCTTGCCTTGAAGCACTTTGAAACACATTGTGTATAGGCGCTATATAAATAAACGATCATATCATATCATATCATATAGTATATGTGACCAGTGGCCATATTCTTGGAGTTATGGCCATAATTAAACCATTTAACAAGTACGTGCATTACGCCTTCAAATAACAAGACTCACCCAGAACCTCCTGCAATCCAAATGAGGTCCGCGGACAGCAAAATTGACTGCGGACTCATCGGCACCCGCAAACCCTTTTTTCACCTGTGAAGACAGCTCCATGTCAACGTTATTCCACTTGCCTACCCTTTCCATGCCATCTATTGGCCACCAAATAACCCCTAATGTGTTTTCCAGACTTTTTTCTAAACGTGCTGTCTGTGGTTATCGGCAATGTTCGCAGACTCGGCGGCATCTGCAAACTTTTTTTTCACCTATCAAAACAGTTCCATATCAACTTTATTTCACTCCCGTGCCCTTTCTAGGCCCTCTTTCGACCACCAAATAACCCCAAATGTGATTTACAGACTTTTTGCTCTCTGCGGTGTCTGCGGTCAGCAGAGGCTGTCCGCCGATCCAATATGGCGACTGTTTAAAAAACATTTTTCACCATCCTATCAGCGTGCATTTTTGGTTTCTGTGGACACCACGCCCCACTGATTGGTCCAAGGGTATCCACGGCCCCTGAATCAGGAAATTAGTCTGTGGACTGGACCCAGATATCACTAATTTTCTTTAACTACTTTTAGCCATTTTTAAAAAAAAATCTTCTGGACGGATTTACACCAAATGTACCAAAGCACGCCTTTTTTGCAAGTTTGCTGAAAATCCGTCCAGCGGTTTGGGCTGTAGGCACGAGCAAAACACTTTGTCCATTGTATCTATGAAGATGTCAAAAATGTTTGCACCCCCCTATAACTCTGGCACCTCTTGATAAATCCACACCAAACTTTGCTGAATCATTCTGAGGGCCCATATACTTTTTTTTGGCACATTTTGGTGAGGATTCGTCCTGGAAGGAAAACGTTATAAGCCACCAAAAAAGTGCTCTTACAATGAGTTGAGGAACTTATAAATTGGCCTCCATATTGCTGTAGACCTGCAGGTTTTGGCACCCCTACACCCTCCTGTGTTTCCTATTCCTTTGAATGCTTCAAATAAACACTCAAAGGCTAAATTTAACATAACAGAGCAAATACATGTGATGGAAATAAATATATGGTCCGAACATCTAAACAACCTTTTTTTTCATCGGACGTCCAAATGGAAGAGTCAAAGGGGTTTGTACGGAATGCATCAGCACCTGCAGTACCCCAGCATGCCTACTATTAAGCAGGCTCACACAGGGCCCCATAACTCTGTATGCAGATGCAGGGAATCCAAGTGATCCTTCACTATTTTGCAACATTGGAAGCCATTACTTTGGAATGATTGATTATTGCCTTCATCAGTGTTTACAACAGACATGCTGTCAATTGACAGCCCGGACCTGTAACTCATTCTTGTTCAGATGAGCAGGTACTACAACGTAGGCATTTCACAGCTTTTCATTGATAATTATATGAATGTATGTAGTCTATGAAGGTACTCTAATAGAACCTCAGAGTTATTATGGTGCCTTAGCAGGAAAGCAGAAGTGCTCATGGACAATGGAGACCAGTACTTCATTGATCATGATAGCGTTGTCCTCTCACTGAATTCACAGCTTTGAAATGGACACAGATAGAGCAGTGGGGAGAGAGAAAGAGGCCAATATTTAATTAGCCAAATTAGCTAAATCTAAACTTTCTATGAATGCAGTGCTGGAGGTTGGAGTCAGAAATCTTCACAACAAACCATATAAAAGTGTATGCTAATGACCACCAAAGCAACAGGGCCATGTTAAGAATGTATCAATAGGCAGATACGAATAGTCTTGTAAAATAACATATGTTTAATGTCTGTGTTGTACTCATTTAAATATTCCCTCTAGAATAGCCCCGTCCTCTTCCTGTAACTATGAATTTATTAAAGGACTCTGGTCTAAAGGGATGGTGGAGAGCTCAAGCTGACCCATTTCTGTAGCTGTTGTTAAGCAGTGATTATGCAAGATGCCCATCCAGAGGTGGCATTCTACGGGCATTCAGCTTGAGCTTTACATTTGCGGCTTCCAGTTGAAGCCATTCTTCACTACTTGGCGTTACAACATCCGCACAAGCCACCCTTGATGGTGGTTGTTGGCGGGCACTGGAGAGCATATGGCAGGCATGCAGACATCTCAAAAGACAATAGCAGAGTTCCAGTACAGGATCCAGCAGATGCTGCATGCCTCATAAACAAATAATTATCATAATAAAGGGCATAGAGGCTGAATTGTACAATATCCAAGGAAAAATGCTTTAGTTGTCTGCGGCAGGGGTGGGGGGGGGCAGGATGAAACCTTGACAGCATGACTCGTCTTGTGAACATTGGTTGGATCAAACGGTGGCCATAATCAGTTCTTATACACTACTACTCCCCGAGTCTGCATCAGTCACTAGTACCTATATAGTGTTTATACATCATTCAATGAAATGGAGCCTGAATTGTAAATCTCATTCAACGTCTGAAGTTCAGTGCAAGACACATTTATATAATGCAGTTTATTTTCTTTGTGGTGACAGTATGTTATGTCTGTTTTGTGTTTTTTTTGTACAATAATCTCCTCAGAAATAATGGGTATATTTTGTGATTTAAGAAACACAACTGCTCTGTGCTAGAACCAATGTTGTCAAAAACGTAATTTACTCAGAGAAACCAGCCGACACAGTTTTCTTCCCGGCTTAAACACATTCTGATAAATCCACACGTACGGTAAATATCGTTGTAACGCTTCCGTGTTTTCATAAAGAACCGGCAATGCAGTGAAAATTGTTATTTAAAGCTCTAATAATCTCCCTCTCTGCATTTCACAGCCACCTCTCAGTGTCTGCCGCAACTGACTAACTTTAGTCAGTTGTGACAGACACTGAGATTGCTGTGAAACGCTGGGTGAAAGACTTGTCGATTTATCAGAATTTGCTTAAACCTGGAAGAAGACATTGAGGTCGAAACACATGTCAGCTGGTTTCGCTGATTAAATTGCATTTTTGACATCATTGGTTCTAGCGCAGTTCAGTCATGTGTTTGTTAAATTGGATGTTTTAAAGGACTTGTTGGGCACAGGGTCCTTAATTGCACTACCTGCTGCCACAGAACTGCTTTTCTATCTTTATTTGCAATCAATTGGCAAGCATAGCTGGTTCAAGTCTAATTGCCCGGTTTCATAGCTGCTATATTTTGCACATACTAGGTATATGAATTCCCCAAGAGCAATCACACTCTGCCTGAAAATGTGTTCTAGTTTTATAGTGCACTCCAGTACTTCTTGACATTAGTGTGTGTATTCTGATGCTTTTCTTCTGCTCCTCCCACAAAGCAAACTTCAAGGAGTCAATCATCTGAAGATCACAGGAACGCAGTGACATACCATGCTGTGCTTAAGGTTAAATGCTTTTTTACATACATCATAACCACACATTGGTAAGATGAAGGGTTGTATGCTCCACTTTGCAAAAAAAAGTGACCAGCTTCGTGTGCATCTTTAGAGAACAATCTTGTGTTACATGTGTAACAGCTTGAAAATATCGGGGGACAGGCAAGGATATCCTTGGTTATTGGTAATGAAATGTGAACTCATCTAACCCTTCTTATTTGCCTTAGACCAAAATGGGAGAGCTGCACTGGCTGCAAGTGAGAGAGAGGTAACACCTTCAAGATCATGTGTCTCACCTACTTGTGCAAATATGGGTGGGCACCTTTGTATCTTTCGAGAAAAACTTTGTGGTGCATGCTAGAAAGTGTCAAGAAGGACCTTGCAAATATTGTGAAAAGGTCTAGGCTAACCTTAGTCATTGGTAATCTATCTTCTCTATATATAAAAGCGACATTTGTGGACACGTGTGTGTGTTCTGTTCTAAATGTTCAGCAGACTTCCAAACATGCAACAAACCTGAAATGTGGCATGTGGGTAGGGTCCATAGTGTAGACAATGTAAAAAGTATAAAATATAAAGGTCTCCATTTTTTAAGCCAGATTTTTTAAGTGGTTTGCAGTGCCTGGATATGTGTGTTTCTGTTTGAAACACTCAGCATACTTCCCAACATGCTACAAACCTGACATTTGGATATGAATAGGTTTCATGGTTTAGGCAATGTAAAAAGTATAAAATATAAATTTTTCTATTTGTTAAGCCATTTTCTTTAAGTCGTCTGCAATGCTTGGATATGGGTGTGTCTGTTTGAAATGTTAAGCATGCTTCCCAACATGCTACACACCTGAAATTTGGCTTGGTGTAAAACATTTAAAAAGTATGAAATATAAATATACCTGTTTATTTTTTTTGTAGCAATTACTGTGCAAAGCACGGGTACAACTGCTAGTAAGATATAAACTCATGTGCCACATGCTATTCGCCTTACACTAAATCATGCATCCTTCAGATAACAGAAAAAGATATTGATTTGTCTTTAATGGCATGGTGTTGTGTTTGTGCCCTGCTACTATGCAGAAAAGGTGTATTGGTAGAATTGCTTTGCATGTCAATATGTCGCATCAAATCAAGCAGACATTCTCTCTTCACAGACATAGAAGTAGTGAACATCGGTTAAAATGATTTGAACACAGCAATACATGTGGTGTTCCACAGAGATCTGCACCTCATTAAACCCCAGGATCATAAAGCTGTATCAGTAGGAACAATTATTTTTGTTTTTTGTTATGACTTTGGTTTACTATCAGACATCACTTTAATATGGATGATGAACAAACCCAATCTTATTTCTGAAATGGGAAAACAACTTACATTAATAAGAGGCAGTGAAATGTTCATCAGATGCTGGTTTTATGACTGCTTACTTTACCTCATGATGAAATCATCAAAAATGATATCAAAGAAAGTAGCACAGCCAGTTACTACCTCCAACTCTTGATGTGCTGTGCTCAGCAGCACTTGTAAGTAACATGGTGACGTTGTGCCTACCGTTTCAGCAGGAGCTGCCCTTCAGATCACAGAGAAGGTAGTAAAATCATCTTGTCACCTTGTGAGTTCTGAGACCAATGCAAAACTTCTAGATGCTCCATCGCTGAATAATAAATCGGCCTCCCAGGCAGGTTGCAGATTGGATTATTGTAATGCAGTCTATTTTGGATTGCGACGCAGGAACATTTGTTTTGAAGAAACCTCAAAATCAAGCACTACAGTTGGTAGGTACCACAAAACATTCAGTCCACATTAGTTCAGTGGTAGCATTGTTGCAATGGTGCCCAATAAGAGTATGGACGAATTTAACTGTTTCTGTACTTTCTGAAGACTTTTCTTGTCCTCTATTCTATTTGGTGCCTAATGAGCTGAGTGCCTGGAAGCTGGTGAGTCATAGGCAATCTGTATTGCAGATGAGTAGTTGATCTTATTTAACTCACTTAAAGAAATGCATTTGAAACAGCAAACACATAAAATAAAGTACATTTGCATGCAACAAACATGTAAGCTGTCTTTTTTCCGCAATCTTGGGAGTTACCTTGTTAAGGTGGTTGGGCTTAAATGCATTTCCAGCATTGAAACAGCAGCGCCAAATACTCCTTTTATAACAAGTAGAAGATTGGCTTGAAATAAAAGAGTCCTTTTGAAGGCGCTGTTTCATTTAGTTGGTGAAAGACGAATTTTAGATACATTTAACCAGACACTCCTCACTTCATAGATATTCCTTTCATGTAAGTTCTTTTTTGCCATCCAGGAGAATATAAATGATGTTTGCTACAAGGGCATTTCCACTTGTGGGGACATTATTCCTTTCTTGGGCCTGGTTCAAGTGTTCCTTTGGTTTGCTGAGGGAAGGCCAATCTATTTGTTTTTGTGCTCATGGCCTCAGTAGTCACCATTATTTTATACATCTGAGTAGTTTTCCAAGTGTTGCTCCCATTTCCTACACAGGACTCCTTCCCTGATGCCAATTGGCAGGCAATTGCCAACAACAGTTTTTTCATGTATGAACGTTTTGTAAGCATGTTCTTATTTAGTGTTCTCTGGTCACAAGGGTCTAATGATTTACATATCACTCCAAAACTAATAATTCTATGTCCATATCCAAGTGGAATTCTTTTGCAGGTTGATTCTTACCTTTGTGGTAGAACTGGCAATTATGACTGGAATGGTAATTTTATTCTACAATGTCATGTATGAGTTAACATGTATACGATCTAAAATAGAATGCTAAATACCACATTGCTCCCGTGTTATTTTATTTCTGTGCACAATTGCTTTTAGAAAAATAATGCTGCTGCTCCATTAAGCACTAGTTAAGAATCTGCCCACCCTGGTTATACGATTTCTCTATTTTGCCACAATCCTTACATGTTGGTCTGGAATGGTACTCATGAGATGCTATTGTTTCATAGACATCTGAGTCAATCTGCGCACTTCCTGGACATTTTCACCAGCAAATGTGGATCTGAATTTTGACATTTTCCTTTTCTGTGCATTCATATTCATGGTGATAACACACGACATTCTATTCAGAAAGTGTGCACATTGAAGACCTTTGTTAAGTTCTGCAGCTTCCCCAGTGACTATCAGGAATGCCCAATGACATGGCACAACGACCAATTGCTGGTGTTTGAATCATGTGCCAAACGTAACCTTCCGAGATAGAACTTGAATTCCTTAGTTATTTTTGTAATGTGCCAAAGTCTCCTGCCTAATCTTCAGCACCACCAGTGGGATGGTCAAAGAGGCAGGAGGCTGACCCAAGCTACTGGGTGCTGGAACTGAAGGAGGTATACAGGGCATCCTCAGACCACCGCAACTGTGTCCCAGCACTATCACAGGGTCTGTGAGAGGAGCATGACTACCCCTAGAAACACCAATGACCATCAGGAAAAGAGGGCTTACTCAAAAGCTCTTGAGGACACCCCTTGTAATAGTGATGGAACCCCCAGGGAGCCTATTCAGCTCCCTAGCCAACACCTAGAGTAGGAAATCGTGCTTCAGAGTCTAGGGCAAACCCAATTTAAGAACTTTGTAGGAGACTTGATCTTGTTTCCTTAGCCGCAGATTTTCACATGTTTAGTTTGATATCCCAAGGAACAGCAAAACATTCCCGGGAGAGATTCCTTCCTACATCGCAGTAAGAACAAGGCACCCTTTTCACCTCTCCCTTTGCTACCCATGTTATTGCCTTAAAAGCTTTGCATTTTTTAAAACATATTCTGACTAACATTATCTGTCAGTTATTTCTACTGAAGTCACTCTGAAAATCTCAATGGTTTGTCAGTGTGCTGTCCTTAGTAGCCAATGGGGGAGGTGGACTTCCAGAGCACTTGGTTTTGTCCATGGGGGAGTTAGATGAATGATAATGCGTGTTGGGTGATAGGCTGATATCAGCTGTGTGTTGTACATTTGATTACACCATTCTGTAGCATGTCTACTGTCCCTGTAACCATGTGGTGCATGAATAGGAGCAAAGTGATTGCTGACACCTTTTTTAATTTCAGTGACTAAGCCATGCTCTTTGTGGTCCTTCTTTGTCTGCTTTCGAAATGCAGAATTGCAATTTGTGCTGTTATGCCTAAGTACATTCTGTGCAGAGTTCACAGAGGCAACTTTAATACTGTTTGTTTTTAACCAAATTCATACTGATACAAAAATAATATTTGCCTGAATAGAATATGATTCAGACTGGCTGAGGTTCTCTCGGACACCTCAGTTTACTTCCCTGTTTGTGTTCCTGTGTAAGTGGCATACCATTGGCCAATCATGATTGGATGGCCACCACATATTTCTAAAGGTCACATAGGTTGATTGGTGGCATAGGTTGAAACCCAGTTGAATGTGTTTAGATAATTAAGGAGAGCCATAGACAATCTATAGAGAACCAATTGCCATGCTTGCATGTCAAACAGTGCTCACAAATAAAATGAAACCCTCTCCAACATGCTCGCAGGTCGGAGAGGGTTTAATTTGAACTCGAAATATTGCTTTTAATGCGTGCGAGAATGTTGGGGAGGGTTTCATTTTGATTGGCAAGCTCAGAGCGTCTAGAATGCACCCCTCATAGGGATCTACAGCATCTGCCCTGACATGAAAATCCAGTCACCAAAAACCTTGTCCCTCTGCTGACTTGTATTTAACTGAACTCCATTACAAATGAAGAGCGGATTAAATGAATTAAGATCCTAAGGGGCCGATTCATGGAACAAACGTGCGCCGAAAATCCATGTGCAAGGAGGCGCAAGGGAGCACAAGCGCGAGAAATGCAGCACACGCGCACGTGTGCGATTCAAGGAAGACGCTGCTCGTGTTTCCCGCTGTCCGTGCGCCCAATCCAGCCATGGCGCACGCAGGCATACACAGCGTGCGCTACGCGCACAGCAAAAGCGCACATAGCGCGGCGCACACAACCAAAGTGGGCGGAACAGTGGGCATAACACGCGGAATGGGGAATAACGCGTGAAAAAGAAGGCGTAAATGGGGAAGTACTGCAGGGAACTACACGGAACGCCCACACACACGCCAACAAACCGTATTCATGGATCCGAATACGGGAAACCCGCGCAAGGCAAAAGACGCACACAGGCGTCAACGCGTCCGCCACACGAAGGCAGGCGGAAGTGTCCCCACGCACAGTACAAAAGTGCGCGCAAACAACAAACACGCATATACAGCTACGATGAATGCCCCATTTGTCGCAGCACGGATCGTGGGACACCGCAGAAGGAGGAGAATAGCCAGGGCACGTATTTTCGCACCACGGACAAGCCTTTTTGGAATGCCTGACGACCAGGTCTATGGCAGGTATAGGTTTCCACCCCACATCATCCTAGACCTGGTCAGGGAGTGGGAAGATGACCTTACATCCCCCACCCTTTGCTCCCAAGCATTGAGCCCCTTGGAGAAGGTGCTCAATGTCCTGCATTTTTTGGCCACTGGGTCATTTCAGCGCACTACTGCCATAGTGGGGGGGGGTCTCACAGGCCACGCAGTCACGCTGCCTACACCAGGTACAGGCAATCATGACAGCGCGCCCCTCAGTCCGCAGGCACATATACATGCCCAGAACACCCGCAGAAAGGCAGGCCGTTGTCCTGGATTTTTTCAGGGTGGCACACTTCCCCAAAGTGCTCGGTGCCATAGATTGCACCCATGTGGCCCTACGTCCACCTAGGGCCACTGAGCACATCTACCGAAACCTCAAGCACTGGCATTCCATCAATGTACAGGTGGTATGCGATGCAAAGGGAATCATCACCTCTGTCTATGCAAACTACCCTGGCTCCACCCATGACAGTTTCATATACAGAATGTCCACCCTGAGCCGGGCCCTGGAAGCTGCGCAGCATGGCGACACCTGGCTCCTAGGTGAGTACAAATGCCCTTGCACATGCATGCAAGTCACACACAGACAAATACCCAAACCCAAATAATCTCAACTATCATCACCTCCCCAGGGGACAGTGCCTACCCTCTGAGCAACCACATGATGACGCCAATCCGGAACCCCACCACACCACCCCAGGTAAGATACAATGCCGCCCATATTGCAACCAGGGCCATAGTGGAGAGCACATTCGGAGTGCTCAAGTCACGTTTCCGCTCCCTTGACCGCTCTGGTGGGCAGCTACTCTATGCACCACCAGTAGTGTGCAGGATCATTGTGGCAGCATGTGTCCTGCACAATGTTGCAACACGGCAGGGCGTCCCGGTGGACATGGTGGTGCCCCCACATCCCCAACCACAGGCACAGGCGCTGCCCATGGGAGGGGACAGGGCACGTGGCGAGGAAGCCCGGACCCAGCTTGTGGCCACATTTTTCACCTAAACTCCCACCCCTGCGGAGTGCACACAGGCCTGGCACATACCAGGTGACAATCGATGATGACAAAGAGACAGTCAACTGTCACAACCCTACCACCCTGAGATAGTTGCCATGGAAGTGCCACATTGTCTGCATCCCTAGCTACTTAAACACAAGCTATCCTGTGTGACCAAAAGGCACACATATGACATATGACATGATATGGCCTATACACAAGTATTTCAAGGTGCGATGAGGCAGGGAGGGGGGAACAAGGGAAGACAGACAACGGTACTACTAGGCCAGGTGTCATTTAGATTGTGCAAGTGCAGGGGTAGGGGGAAGGGAAAAGTGCAAGGGGAAGGGGAGGGGGGGAGTGCAGTACAGGGGAAGTTGACCAAAAAACAAATACATAGGCAGCTGGTGGCAACTGCAAAGGTAAGTGCAGACAAGTGCTGGGAAGGGGGGGCTGTAGGGATAGAGAGACAGTACCGCAGTGCAGGGGTTGCCAGGGAGGCAGTGCAAGTGGAGAGTGGCTGGGCCAGGGACCGAGGTTGGTGAGAGTGGCCCAATTGCAGATCCAGTGCAGTTCCAGTGAAGAATTCCGCAAGGGAGAGGCAGAGAGAAAGCAGAAGCAAAGAGGAAGGTCTTGAGGTGCTTCCCAAACCGGAGATGGTTCCCCTCAAGTTCAAGTGAGGCAGGAAGGCTGTTCCAAAGGGAGGACCCTGCCGCAGAGAGAGATCTACCAGTTGCTCTGAGAAGCGGATGACCCTGACATGCAAGGTGTGCATCACACACACCTGCAAAACAGGCCATGGCCATCACTGTTATGTCACTCAAACCCTCCCAAACCACAACATGACATGGCAAGCAATACCCATACACCAACACAGGTACAATAAGGTACACATTGCCATGTTCAAAATGTACAGTGGCATCAGACAATGATGCCTGACCTGGAATCAGATGAAATGACAGACCAACAACCTCCCACCCAAAATAAGTCATTTCCAAATGCATTACAAGAGTTGTAGACGTAACATAACAATGAATGCCTGTCTACATGCACATTGTGCATTGCAAAATCAACACTGCAGCTTCTGTGTGCTGTGTCCTACTCCTGCAACACACTGCTCAGCGCACAGCACAGTGAACAGCCATTGTGTGTGATGCACACCCTGAGCATTACATCTAAGTGACAGACCACATCAAAAAGCAAATTAGGCATGTACAGGATCCATAATTGGTCACAAAACATGTGATGCAGGGACACAGTGGGCACCAGAAGGCAAACAGTGTACACGTGGATATGCAAGGGTGGGAATACATGTAGTGCATCAGAGTGCAAGTGTGTGGGTCTGCAAGGACATGCACTCAACATATGCATGTGCAATCAAGTGACCATCAGTGTTCTCTACACATCACATGTGAAGATTCACCATGTGTACACCCCAGCATGTCAAACCACAACTATCCCCTCGCACCTGAAAGGTAAACACAACACATGAACAGTCATTGATCAGCAGAACACAACATGTACATAGGATACCACCATTATAATGTCAGAGTTCCCATCACAATGCAGGGCAAGGCAACTATCAACAACAACCCCCCTCCCTCCCTCACAAATGACCATGACCCACTGAACAACTGCACCTGGGTCATGGAGCCTTCAACCCTCAATTCCACCTGGCCACAGGATCACCTTTACCCTTCGTCACCATCTCCCACCCTGTGTGTAAAAAGGTGCCTGCACCCTCAGAATCCGCACACCATTTCCAAAATCACAAAATCCAAGGCATAAAAACAAACCAGAACACCCTCCAGTAGATGACTTGATGTAGCAGTACCTCACATAGGCCAAATACTACCACAAAGATGCAACAACCAAGGTAGCACAGTAAAACAATGTCACAACAGGATGTGAACCATGTGTGGTACATAACATAGGATGATGCACCATGAACGGATGTGTACTGTCACAGGTCCCATGAACAGGTGCAGGAGTGTCACGAAACAACCACCGCCACTGTGTCCCGGGTGCCTGCAAGGTCAAACTCACACAGGCCCCTGAGACCCTGGTGGGGAAGGAGGGTCAGGGATATGCAGTCGGGACAGGTGTTGGCACACTGGATAACTGGAATGAGTGGCAGGAGACGGGAGGAGGAATGACACATGAAATGCACGAAAATGTACTACCTGCATGAACACATACACAATCCAAACAAACTTGGACATCATTGTCATGGCCTTCTGTAGTCCATGCTTAGGAGTGGTACGAACCAACCACCCCCTCTAGGGTTTTGGCACCTGCAAGTTCGGGGCTTACACAGGCATCCGCAACCCCAGCAGGGAAAGAGGGTTAGGGAACGTTGCTTGGATAGGTACGGGAAGCAGGAACACCGGGTAGAGGGTACAGGGTTCAAAATTGCATAGGATTCTGGGTGATTAGGGGGAAAAAAACATACCAAATTGAATCACACATACATCCATGCATTAGTGCACCCCCCAGCAAGCCTATGCAGAGCAGTTTGAAAGAAAAACAACAAGACACTTAGCTCTGGTTTTGAGTGCTGGCCTCCTGCCTGCGCACTCTCAGGTCCGGTTACAGGAGCACTGCAATGCTGCAAAGAGAGCCACAGTCAACAACCTGTACGTGCCAATTACACAAAAACACACCACCAAACATGCCCCATAGCAACAAACTACTCTACAAACAGACAATCTGGTGTAGATGCTTTGTACCCATATATAACATTACCCCTGTGACGGGTCATACACAGTCTATGCAGTAAGTCAGCTGCCGGTGGGTGCGTGGCAAATGGAACACCAATGTGTCACAATTCACACAACATGCAATGTTCACTGGGTAATTATACAGACCCATATAGCAAGCAATGACTTCAGAGCAAGTTGCGTACCACCATGACCGAAACAAAGTTGGCAGTGCATTCATCATAAAGTACATGGAAATGAAATGCACTGCACCCGAGTATGTCCCTTGCTGTATGTCCCTGTGAGCTGCCCCTTTCCATGTCTCGGAAGGCTACATGGTTGATACAAGTGCCTCAATGGACCTTGGTGTACCGGAGGGTATGTGCCACTGCCCCTGCAGGTGTCCCCGACAACCTTACAATCAACAGCCATCAGTCCACCAACACATCTGAGCTGCATTGTGTGCTTCAACACCAATATCCGTCCAGGCTCACCCTCAGTGCTGTGACTAAGCCTGCATGTGCAACTCGCCTGGTGCAAGCTTTGCTGTGTTGTGGCCCCCCTGTGCTGCTCACCTTGCCTGGAGTTCCTTGGAACACGTCAGCAGTTCTAGGATGTAGGTCTGCAATCCCTGTGCCTCTGCTTGTGCACACATGTGCATGTGGGCAACAACAAACGTGTCCAGAATTCCGTCGTCCAATGGGCCATGTCTGCTGGCAAAGGTGCTCTGGAGGCTCATCCCCCTGCAGAAAGGGCATGAAACACATGATTAATTCTTCAAAGTCATCTGTGTGTGTCTCTTCAGGCATCTCATTACTTGACCATGTCAGAGAGTCACAGCATAAATCACACCATCAGTCCGTCTTTCACAACCAAAGTGTGGAACACTATCTACAGCATGAATTGCAACAAGCACGTGTACAGTAAAGATAAGAAACATGCTACACAATGCATAGCAATTAATGTACACATTAATCATGAAACACCCCATCTAGCCAAAGCTGAACAGTGGACAATAACACCAAAATCATCCCCACTAGGGGTGTAAACACAAGTCACACAGCACCAGACATGCCACAGATATGACAGTCCAAAGCCCTTGTGTAAAAGTTTGTGACACCCAACCATCCTTGCGAGCCCATGGATAAGGGAGGCAGGAGTGGCATATGTGAGTCAAGGACCCCAAGCACCAAACACATACACAAGACAAGCCTGAAGGGCCCAGCTGGAACAGACAGTGGATGCCTTCAAAAGCCACAAAGCACTGCACCGTCACATGAAAGCACAATAGACAAGCAATTTTAAACTATATTAACTAATTACACTAACTATGGAAAACCTACATTACCTAATTAAACTAACTATCAAACAGAAGCTTAACTAACTAAGCTAAAAGAAAAATCAAAAATGGCCACATACGACCCGGGGGGGAGGGGAGGCACCCAGGAGGGGGGAGGTACAGGGTGCTGCTCAACATCCACATGCGATGATGCTGAGCCAATAAAAAAAACTCCATGGGCTCAACGCCTGCACAGCCCGACCTATGTGGGAGATAGATGGTCGTCCGAGTCTGGCTCATCCTGGAAACGAGGACGTGGCACAGTAGCCTGGCCACACCTAGCCGCAGCTTGCCCCTCATCGGCAGCAAGTCTGCCAAGTGGGGGGGCCTGGTTCTGTGTGGCGATGTGACGTAGGTCTGCAGGCAGAACCTCACGTGATACACGTGCTTCCTGTTGCAAGGTAGCACGTGTAACACGGAGTTCCTCCTGCAAGGCCTGGCTGGACAACCGCTGCACCTCCCGGCAAGCCTGTAGCTCAGCCGAGATGGTACGCTCAAGCTGTGCAAACCTCTCCTCTGCCTGCTGTCTCTGGGACATCATAAGGACACCCAGAGTGGATCTGAGGGAAGCATACTCCTCCCTCAGGGCATCCATGTGTGCCTCTGCGTGAGCAGCAATTGCTTGATGCAGAGACAACATTTCAGCCTGGCGTGCCCTGTCTGAGGCCGTCATGCCCAGCCTGAGCGAGCGGGCCGTGGACCGTGCCGCCTGCTGCTGGAGAAGCACCTGCCTCGGAGGGGGGAGCACATATCGGGACACACGCTCCATGCTCTCAGCGATGTTCTCCATTGCTGCCCCCTGCCGTTCTGAATTGGCAGTCATGTGTTGCTCCCACTCAGTATACTGCGGTCCTCGCTGTGTTGGCACCGCCCGCGGCTGCACGACTACATGCCCCCGTCGACGTGATGTCCCAGGCACATCAGTGACTGGTGTGGAGGGTGACCCTGCGTCCCGATCCACCACGGGCAGAGGAACCAAGACTGTCTGATCCCTCAGTGCAGGTGTTGCAGACAGAGGAGTGTCCACATCAGAATCACTCACCCCTGACACTTGGACTTGATGCTCATCCAACTCAACATGGACGTCAGAGTCGTCATCAAGGCTGGACTCATAGGCAGCCAGAGACAAGATGGACTGTAGCACTTGGGGGTTTTCGTGGCCTACCACCCCACGACCCCCACTAGTGCCGGGTTGAGGTAGTGGTAACAACACTGTGTGTGGCATGACAACACCATCCTCCGCCTCCATTGCGTCATCACCTGAAAAATAGAGATAAAAAAGGTCACTACACATGTCAGAAGCACACAACACACACACACACACCGACAGCAAACGCATCAGGCAGACATGTGACACACAACATATAACCTGGCATGCATGCTGGGTCAACTTTGAATTGCTTCTGCGATCAGACCTGTTGAAAGGTGGCTGTTTCCATGGAAGTGGGTCTATGCAGTGCAGAAAATGTGTACGCCACTCACTACCTACATGTACAAGGACTCCATGGTGTGTGCCAGGAAATGTGAAGGCAGTGCAATGTCAAATTCAGACATCACGTGCATTGTGCATTCAATGTGTACCATATCTAGAAGCCAAGCACCCCTCCACCCCAGTACCAACGCAGGGATGCCTAGCATGGTATCAAAAGGCTGACCATACACCTGTGTATTGACAGGCAGTGTTGACTGGCATCAACAGCTTAATGTGATTCAAGTGACAACACTGCAAATGATGCTGGGACAGTAAGCAGGACACAAGATGAAAACTCTGGATTCCGCCCATGTGTGAAGAAGACACAACAGTTGGACAGAGTCATTGGCCATTGAACAGGCTGAGGCCTGTGAGCCACACAGATTGTCAGACCCTAAACATGTGTGCAACGCAGGACTGAGCCACAGTTGACATGGGAAGGCTGATGAGATGGCAGGCAATGTATGTAACCAAGGACTTGTATTACAGTGATCATCAGGTCAAGGACACATAGGGGCATGCATGCAATGCACATGGAGCATGAATGGGCACTCATGTCCCTGTGGGACATCTGACCTATGCACAGTACAAGTGAGATACCCTGCATCAAGTACTAAGGCTGTACCACACGGCATATGTTTGGCAGATTCTACGCTGGAAGTGAGCATCTACACTGGACGCATGAACAAGAAAGTACACATTGGCAAGATTGAAGAACACCAGTGCAAAGGTGGAACTGGGGTGCAGAGTGGTGGAGGAGGGGCAAGGGAGCATGCCTACATGGAGCCCCCGCATGCAGGCAGAGGAGACATGCATGACGGAAGCATTGCATTACTTACACATCAGAACCATGTACACGTCACATGTAGCGGCAATCATGCACAACACATCCCACAAGTGAAACACACACGTCCTCAACAAACACGCATCAACACTCACTGGACTGGGCATCAAAGTCCAGCATCTCTCCCACTCCTTCGACCAATTCAGGTGGTATGAACTCCGCGACGAGTGCCTCATGCGGAGTGAGCTCTTCCTCCTCTGGTGCAGGCCCACCGCCAGTCACCAGAGTCAAGTTGTAATTAGAGGCACGCTTAGCCTTAGTGCTGCGTTTGATGTCATTCCAATGCTTTTTGCACTCTTGCGCCGTGCGCACCTCATGGCCGAATGAACTGACATGTTCGGCAACATGCTTCCAGTGGGTGTCACGTTGGGCAGCCGTAGTCTGACTATTGGAACCCACTAGCATGTCACGGCTGTGGCCCCGCACGTAGTCCACGAGGAAGTCCAGTTCTTGCTTACAGAAAGGCTTCTTCCTCGACGTGCAGGAGGTCGTGGCTGTGTGTGGGGTCCCAGCCTGTGCTGCAGGTGCAACCTTCCTCCTCTTGGACTGTGGCACAGACCCTGGCTGGCTTATGCCGGCCTGACCAGTATGGCCAGTGGGTTCGGTGGATTGAGCCAAGGGAGTGGCAGGTGGAGGGATGACCAAAGGCCTGACTTGTGTCAGTGGCAGCTGGGTGCCCACTAATGGACCCTGCGCAGCAACATCAGCTGTGGCAGGGTCATTGACCGCAACGGTCCTGGTTGGCAGACTCACAACCGGGGTGCTGTTGGGTGCATCTGCCCCTGCACTTGCCAACACCCGGCTGTTCGGGGCAGCAGATGACATGACTGCCCCAGGGACACGTGTCTTGGTCTGAGCAGCCCGGCCTGCCCCTATGGTTTCCCCCCTGGCCTGTTGGAGATCTACCAAGGGCTCCTCAAGTGCCAACGCAGCCTGCGCTGGCAGACCCCGAGCCTGGGTGGCGGTGTCCACAGCTGCACCTGCAGCTACCACTACCCTTGGGCCCGTGGCAGTCGATGGAACGGACTGCAGGGTCACACGGGCGCCAGTGCCAGATGCAGAAGCTGCATCCCCCGGAACCACAGGGGGTGGTGGCATGACTGCACCGACACATGGCAAAACATTGTGCTCAAGTGGGGCACCCCTGCCTCTTCCCCCTCTGTGGCCGCCCTGGACACCCTGGAGTCCCCCTACTCCCTGGTCACCACGGCCACGTCCCCGACCACGCCCGCCTCGAGGAGTACGCCCAGCTGAGGCGCCCCTCACCTTTGGTGGCCTTCCAACCATGGCACAGATGTAGTAGTGCCGGCACAGATGGAGTGGTGCCAATGGGAGGTGTACACCACAATTGACCTGGGCAATTGGGGTGAAGGGGGTGGGAAGCAAGATGTTAACAGCCCCCCTGCACCTGCAAGGCTATATGTGACCCCGGTGATGTAGTGACGGGTCACGCAATGCTCAGGCACCCCAAAACTGCAGTAAAACCGTGTACGCAACCCTGCAGCCTACGTGCGTGGATTCAACCTCCCGCAGTACGCGGTGGCACCCAGTAACACGAATAACGCGTGCGCGTGGGACACGCAGGCTACTATGACATCGAAAATGGGTGCGATACACATGGGCACCCGCAGTGGGAAAAAGAGCGTGTGCGACTCACCGTCTGACTAGCGCGATGCAGAAAAACACGCGTAGCCAATACCCCCGCCAAAAGAAGAGATACGTCCTTGATAGCTGTGAAGTTGTGATGGCGCGCGAAACAACAGGAAGCAGCAACACACGTCGGTCTCCACGAAAGGCACGTACAGCGAACTGCTGGGCCCGCTCACCTTTAACCAGTGCTGAGGGAAACGCACGCATGCGTCACGTCACTTACGCGCATGGGCCCTTTCCTCGTATTACACGCGGATGTGCAGTTTTTCACGCTTGCTGAAATGCCCATGCACGCCTGTGTGCGTCACGTCACAGGGGCGCTTGCGCTTGAGGGGCCTTCTGTCCAATGAAATTGCGTATGCGTGCAGACGCGCTTACGCGCTAAGGGCCTTTTCTCGAATTACATACTGACGTGCCGAATTTTCACATGCCAAATCACTCCGTATCAAGCTGGCCACGTGTAAGCACACAGAAAACCACGCTCCTGCCCAGAAGGCCGAATTACTGCCCCCCAGAGCCCCGAGCACGCTCCCACCTGCCATCTGCTGCTGCCTGACTGCCTGCTGCCCATGTGCCCTGCCATTTGCTGCCTGCACATCAGCCAGGGGTGCTGTTGCTCTGACCACCCCTGCTGGAACCGAAGACTCCCGACTGGGATTCCATCGCTCCACAGCCCAGCCCCAGGACCCAGTTGCCCACCCACTCCTGCCTCTGGGGTTGTCATGTCGGGCACTGCAACATCTGGCACCACTGACAACCCCCGGCCGGAGAGGCAGAGGGGCACCAGCTTCAGTGCCAGGGAAGTTGGTGTCCTGGTGGAGCAAGTCCTGGGGCAGTATGATGCCCTCTTCGGAAGTTCCCGTGCCAACAAGGAAGGACGGACTCGGATCTGGACTGACATCGTGACTGCCATCAACGCGGAGGGGGTGGCAGTCCGCGACTTACAACATGTCAAGAAGCGCTGGGAGGACTTCAGGAGTAGGAACGCATATCCCCAGCGCTCCACGTCCAGGTCCTTGAGAGGCAGACCCGTCTGGAGTCGAGCGTAAGTGTACATGCATCTTGATTTTGAGCTGTGCGTGTGGTGATGTTTCAGTAGTGTGCAGGTTGCACATCTGTTTGTATGGGCTCGAGTATGGGTGGAGGTTTACAGGGCCGTGAGGCTAACACATGCGAGGGCTGTAATGTGTGAGACATGGATGGTGCTTGTGTGTGTAGGCTTGCATGCCAAATGCAGTTGTGTGGGCACACATGTTTGGATGAATGTGTATGTAAGTAGACATGTTCGTATTGTCACGCATGTATGTTGTTTTCAGCTGCATGTATCAGCACTGTGTACATGTGCATTTGTGTGTATTTGACAAGGGTGCAACAGTGATGCAACATGGATGCATGTGACAGCGGGATGTGGAAGCCTGATTGGCAGATGTGACATGGATGCCCATCTGAACACTGCAACACTTGGCAGAGGTGTACACATGCATGCAAGTGTGGTGGTGTGTGTACATGTGTAGTGCACTTCCTGTGTTGCATGTGATGTCTGGCTCAGCTTTGCCTGCTCATGCTGTTGTATGTGTATGGATGGTGCTGGCAGTTGCGATATGGCTGTGGTATGGCTCATGTGTGCGAGTTGAAATGACATGTGTGTTGGGGATTCTGATGGCATGTCTGAGGTTTGCCAATGCCACACATAGTACAACTGTCATGTGTGTATGTGTCCATTGTACAGTGCCCTAATGCCTGTGTTTTAATTCTCCCTGTCTGCAGCGTCAACTGATGAAGAGGGCGGAGATGGTACTTTGGAGCACAGCGGCGGGGATCCCACCGCCAGCCGGAAACGCAAGGCCCGGCTCCCCTCCCATGTTGTCATCTCGTCGGGGAGGGAGGAGTCCGGTGCCACGTCCCAGGCCGCAGCTGCCGGGGGGAGGTCCAAGAGGCGGAGGTTGGAGTTGGACTCCTCGGCAGCTGAAGGGGTAGCTGTGACCCCACAGGGCCCAACGGGGGAAGATGGCACGGAGTAATCCAGGTTGGTGGGGGGTTTGGTGGAGGAGGAGGCCGTGCAAGCAACAGAGACGGGGTCTGGAGGTGGGGATCCCACTGGTGCTAGTGGTGCAGTGCAGGACCAGGGACAGGAGGCAGCACAGGCCGCCGCGGAGGTGCCTGTGTGCAATCCTGTCCCTGATCCTGTCCCTGCATCATCTTGCACCAGCAGGGATGCCTACGTCCAGACCCGTTTTCAGGCAGGGGATGAGCGAACGACAACTGGCCTTTCTCTGCCTGCGGACGTGGCTATCCGGGTCCGGGTTGAGCCTGTCCTGACTGGTGTGGCGTTGCGTCAACGGGCCATGCGAGGTGACCTGCAGTCTTTTCATGAGGAGACTGCACGTCATCTTGAATGGCTCGTTGACCACGTCAGCCTACTGGGACAGGTCACTCAGGCCGGATTCCTCTGTTTGATGGGGCTTGCTACAACCCCCTCCTCAACTCAACCCCCTACATGCCAGTCGTCCTCCGTGCCATCTTCCCACCCATCAGTCGCCTGGGTGCCCAGTGGAGCTGCCTCTGACGGTGCGGCCAGGCTGGTGGAGGAGGCATCCCGGCCACAGTCGGGAGTCGGACGTCCAGCAGGGGTGGCCACATCAACGACTGCACCCCATCCGGCGGAGGATGTGCAGGCAGCAGGAGGCAGTGCACGGGCAGAGGCAAAGCAGCAGCAGCAACGTGGTGGGAGCCATGAAGGCTCGGGGCCTTCAACATCGGAGGGGCAGGCACCGGCCGGAGGGCAGGAGGACCCAGGACAGAGAGTGTCTTCCGTGTGGCAGCGGTTGAGCCACGCCATAGATGTGGAGCGGCAGCGGGCGGAAGGGGCACGGCTCACAATGGTCAGAGCGGAGAACTCCATGCGGAGGGCCCTGAGGCGGGCCGAGTGCCTCGAGGCAATCCGCAGGGGGTTGGAGGTGGACACGTCGACGGCCCTGCGGACCCTTGGGGCCATGGAGGAGGACCGCCTCCGGGACATTGAGCAGGAGTTCGATGATGCCCTGGCCCGGGACATCCAAACGTGAGCCGTCAGACTAGCCCGCTGCCCTTGTACATAGTTATGTAGTTAGTGTTAGGTTTCCTTTGTTTTTGCATTTGTTTTGGACCTTTTGGACAATGGGCCACATTTTTGTATATAGTTTATTTTATTAGTTAGTGTTGTTAGATAGGTTTCATTTCTTTTGTTGGGATAATGGACCCTGGCTTGTTCGTCTGTGCATAGTTCACTGTTGGATTTTCTTTTTCTTTCACAATTTACCCATGGAGCAATGGCTTTCAATTATTTTTTCCATTGGATTTTCTTTTGTGGACTGTGACTTTGGACACCATTCCTTTGGATTATGATTTTTGGTTTTGCTTTTTTTCACGGACATGCTTCTTTTCATTTTTGTACATTCCCATTTCTGTTTCTTTATTTTTGAATCTATTTATGTTTCCTTTAATACATATTTTTTGATCGAACTTCAATGTGTAGTATCATCTCATTGGTTTCATGCATATCATGATATGGGTTTTTTCGATTCACTGACACCCATTGGGTGTATGTGAGGGACATGTGTTTGTTTCGAAACTTGCAATTGGTGTTCTGTCATGTAATTGCCATTTCTGAGTGGGTGGATGCAATACTCAGGTGGGTGTTTTGCATTTGGAGGCTGACCATAGGGACCAGGGATCTAGATTGTGATGGCATGTTGGCTGGGGAACATGAGTTGGACATGGGTGGGGGCCTGCTGGCAGGTGCCCCACAGTGCCGGGGGGTGGGGGTGGTGGGGTACATGAGTTGGACATGGGTGGGGGCCTGCTGGCAGGTGCCCCACAGTGCTGGGGGTGGAGATGGTGGGGAACATGAGTTGGACATGGGTGGGGGCCTGCTGGCAGGTGCCCCACACTGCTGGGGGGTGGGGGTGGTGGGAAACATGAGTTGGACATGGGTGGGGGCCTGCTGGCAGGTGCCCCACAGTGCTGGGGGGTGGGGGTGGTGGGGTACATGAGCTGGACTTGGGTGGGGGCCTGCTGGCAGGTGCCCCACAGTGCTGGGGGGTGGGGGTGGTGGGGAACATGAGTTGGACATGGGTGGGGGCCTGGTGGAGGCTGCCCCTGCACTGCTGGGGGGTGGGAGTGATGGGAGACATGGTTGGGGGCCTGGTGAAGGCTGCCCCTGCACTGCTGGGAGGTGGGGGTGGTGGGAGACATGGGTGGGGGCCTGCTGGCAGGTGCCCCACAGTGCTGGGGGGTGGGGGTGGTGGAGAACATGAGTTGGACATGGGTGGGGGCCTGCTGGCAGGTGCCCCACAGTGCTGGGGGGTGGGGGTGGTGGGGAACATGAGTTGGACATGGGTGGGGGCCTGCTGGCAGGTGCCCCACAGTGCTGGGGGGTGGTGGTGGTGGGGAACATGAGTTGGACATGGGTCGGGGCCTGCTGGCAGGTGCCCCACAGTGCTGGGGGGTGGGGGTGGTGGGGAACATGAGTTGGACATGGGTGGGGGCCTGGTGGAGGCTGCCCCTGGTGGCTGGGGGTGCAGGGGGACATGCGTTGGTGGGCAGTAGTGCAAGTTGACATGTGGGTTGGCTGGGTGGCATGGCCATGGTGGATGGGGTGCCTGCAGGACATGTGCAGGGTAGGCCCCTGTGGTGTGAGCCACCTGCAGAGGCCATGGAGGGTGTAGAGGGAACACCTGGGAGGACCCACACGTGCAATTCACGTGTGGTGCTCCCCGCGCATCCCTGGAATACACGTACCCTGATGGAATCGCGTGTGATACTTTCCGCGCACCCCTGAAATACACATACCCTGCTGACTTCGCGTGTGAAACTTCCCGCGCACCCCAAGATACACGTACCCTGCTGATATCGCGTGTGAGACTTCCCGCGCACCCCGAAATACACGTAGCCAGGACATTCGCGTGTGGAACTTCCCGCGCACCCCTGATATACATGTACCCTGCTGACTTTGCGTGTGAAACTTCCCGCGCACCCCAAGATACACGTAGCCAGGACATTCGCGTGTGGAACTTCCCGCGCACCCCAGTAATACACGTACCCTGCTGATATCGCGTGTGAGACTTCCCGCGCACCCCGAAATACACGTAGCCAGGACATTCGCGTGTGGAACTTCCCGCGCACCCCTGATATACATGTACCCTGCTGACTTTGCGTGTGAAACTTCCCGCGCACCCCGAAATACACGTAGCCAGGACATTTGCGAGTGTAACTTCCCGCGCACCCCTGATATACATGTACCCTGCTGACTTTGCGTGTGAAACTTCCCGCGCACCCCAAGATACACCCAGCCAGGACATTCGCGTGTGGAACTTCCCGCGCACCCCAGTAATACACGTACCCTGCTGATATTGCGTGTGAAACTTCCCGCGCACCCCGAAATACACGTAGCCAGGACATTCGCGTGTGAAACTTCCCGCGCACCCCTGATATACATGTACCCTGCTGACTTCGTGTGTGAAACTTCCTACACACCCCAAGATAGACGTAGCCAGGAGATTCGCGTGTGAAACTTCCCGCGCACCCCGAAATACACGTAGCCAGGACATTCGCGTGTGTAACTTCCCGTGCACCCCGAAATACACGTAGCCAGGAGATTCGCGTGTGGAACTTCCCGCACACCCCGAAATACACATAGCCAGGACATTCGCGTGTGGAACTTCCCGCGCACCCCTGATATACAAGTACCCTGCTGAATTCACGTGTGAAAATTCCCGCGCACCCCTGATGTACACGTACCTTGATGGAATTGCGTGTGGAACTTCAAGCGCACCCCTGAAATACACGTACCCAGCTGAAATGACGTGACGTACTTCCTGCGCACCCCAGTGATACACGTAGCCCACTTGCCGTGCTGGTACAGGGTTAGCGCAGCCCTTTGCGCTGGATTGGGGATTTTAATGGCTTTTCCCTGCGCGAGACGCGTTCTTGGGGGCGTAACTGGCGCTGCTGCAAGGTCGCTGCGCCACTGTGCGCCACGGCTGGTTTTGGTAGCTGGGATCCATGAATACGCTGTGCGCGGAAATGGATTTTAGCGCACGCGGCTGGCGCAGGAATTCGCACGTGCACACTGTGCGCCAGTCGCGTGCGCCACTTGTGCGCTGAATTCTATGAATTACCCCCTAAAGGTCTAAGATGAACAATCTAACCCAATGCCCAGCCATCCTGATCAAGTAATCCAACTGTAACCTGGGAGAACTAGTGACAACATGTGTATCACATCACTGGCATAAGGCAGTATCTCAACAGCACTAAAGTCTTTCACCTTATCACCCTTCAAAAATGATGTGTGCAGACCCAGAGTCATCTGAAAACTATAGACCCACATTTGCCATTCCTTTCAATGCTAAAAACCTGTAAAAGATAGCAACCACCAAACTGGTCCTACACAGTAAAGGAAACCTCCTACTTCATTAAAACAATCTGGTATTTGCTCAAACAACAGCATGGAAACAAACCTCTCTTCCAGAAAAGTGGACGTTTTGATAGCACTTGACAACAATACACCAACGCCCCAAGTGCTCTTTCGTCAATTAACTGAAACAGTCAATCATCGGACACTAATGCAAAGATTAAAAGTTCAGATGGTAATAGATCATAAATCCTCGAAGTGTATCACAAACTACCTTGATGATCACAACTGTGGTTTTAAATGGGAAACGTCAACTCAAAAAGTTTCCCCTTAAAATGTGGCTCCATCGTATCCTCATGGCTATTTAATGTTTATATACACGTGGGTTCTATGTAAAACTCTCAGCTAGAAAATGCCACCAAAAAGGGAATGTTTATTTTCCTGACTCCTAAAAAGGCCTCTCCACAAATTCTAGAACTGGTGTTACTATTCTAAACTCCAGTCTTAGAATGTTTGGAAAAAGTGCCAGATTTTAGTCCTAGTGCATATTTGCATAAGGATCCCCCTCTTGTAACATGTTTCATGCCAGGATTTTCACTGGATACCTGCAGATAATTCTCAGGTACTAGTGAACCTCGAACCTGATAACAACAATAAGCAAATGGCCTCCTTTGCAACATTATACAGGTGAGATTGTCACATAGAACCCATTTGTACATAAACATTAAATAGCCATGGGGATAAGATGGAGCAACACTGTAAGGGCAAAACTGTTGATTTGAAGTATCACATTTTAAAGCAGAGTAAATACCTTGACTCCTCCAGAGAATCTGGGATTTTACCATAGATACATTTCTCCACCATAATGCCTCCAAAACAGAGAGTATCGTCTATGGTGTCCTAAAGCCAGCAACACTATCTTTCAAATAGCCACCTATCATGGGTACGTCACTCACTGTGCCAGACCAGGTAAAGGATCTAGGTACCATTTTCAACCCTAAACTTGCACTACAACCACAATTAGACCCTCTTGTCCAATAAACGGTCTTTCAGCTTCACATCCTTAAGAGAATTGTCCCCTACTTGGAAATGACACAAAACATTGAGGTGACGAGAGCCCTTGTGCTCTTATGCCCAGACCATTTTAATAGACTCAACAGCGGACTAAACAAAAAACTTCTAATCCAGTTGCAACTTATCCAAAATAAATCAGATATACTAATTTTGGGACTGAAGCCAGGGGACCATATATCACCAGGCCTACAAGGCCTTAACTTGCTCCGCATTGCAAATAGAAAACAAACAAAAATCAACTGTATTACTATACAAACCGACCATATCATTTCTCCTAAATATCTGAACTCTTACATAAATGCATACTTCCCTACACGATTCTGAAGACCATCACAGGTTAACAACCTAACTATACACTGTTTCAAAATACTCAAAGAACAATCTCACCTGAACACTGAAAACAAAATATATCCTCAGGGGTTCAAAAGGATTGTGAAAAGCTGGATCTATCACAAGATCTAACATTGATATGCCAATGTACATTAACCAAATAAGCTTCACTGCCCCCAAATGACTGTTTTACTTGACTCCACCACGTGTTTACCTTATGATTAGCCCTTACATCCCATGGTTACATTTAGTCATTACCTGGTAACCTCAATTTGTCCTGCATTGGCCCTGAAAAACGTTATCTGGCTTGATGCTACATTCATATATTTTGTTTCTGTTGTCATATGAATATCCTACATGCACCAGAATGTCAGTAACAAGTCGTGTCTCAGATAAAAAGCATCACACACTGTATGCATCTCAGCTGCCAGTTGAGCTCTCTGCTAATGGCTGTAACTAAGCAGACTACCTGGACCTATAACCTCATCCTATGCTTCCTATTCCTTGTATATATGGCACACCTTTGTATTGTACTCAATATACTATTTTGTTTTCCACTGGTGATTTAAAATTGCATCTAAATGTATTAGATAATTGAAAATCAGAAATGAGTAAACTACTTGAATATGAATTGTTCAGACACTTCATAAGTCTCTCTACGTGTCATCAAATGCAAATTAATTTACAGACTTTACTGGACGTGTGCTATGCAAGAATGTATTCATGGACTTCATCATCATCTTAACCTGGCCACAGAACATCCCTTTGGAGGGTTCAAATGCCACTTCTTTGTAAGGAAAGCATTCCTTCAGAAATGTCATGGTGACCGGACAAAGGTTCCTTCAGAGGCCACACAGTCACCTTATATCTGCATGGAGAGTGTACCTTACGAGGTTACATAAGCCTCTTGACTTTAAAGAGTAAGATGTTCCTCAGGGGCATAACCAGTCCTGTGGCTTCACTAGACATGTGTTTCTACAGAGTGTTCACCTATTAATTAATTTAGTCAAGCATGTGTTTCTCAGAATCTAAATCAGCATCTTGGCTTTGTTGGGCAAGCATTGCTTTAGAATCTTCACAAACCTATGCAGGTGTAAGACAAACATTCCAATGCAGACTTCACCAGCAACTTTGGTTTTTCAGTTCGATTTTCCTTCAAAGACTAAACAAGCATCTTGGCTTTGACAGGTAAGCATTTGTTCAGGGACTTCATCCTCTTGTCATTGTCAGGGAACATGTTTTTGGAGGCTTCACCAGCCACGTGGGGTTGTAATGCAAGAGCTCCTTCAGAGAATCTACTAGGCAATAATTAGTCAGAGAAGGTTTTCTCAAAAACATAATCTTTGCTGTGACAAGCAACCATTCCTACAGACTTCACATGCTTCTTGGTGTTGCCCATAAAGTATCCCTTCTGACTCTTCAGGACCCTGTATTCTTTACCAGGCAAGTATACCTTCATTAATTTCACAGGGCTCTTTCCGCGCAATGCAATTTTCACCAGAGGTTTCACTAGCCCCTGGTTTTGATCCGAACGTTTCCTCATAGACCTTAATAGCATCATGGCTTTCTCAGGCATCCTTATCTCAGAGACTTTAACTGCCAAGCACCTTTGTAATTCAAGCAGTTCCTTTAGAGCTTCCACAGCAGCATTGTCATTTTCGAAATGAACATGATTGCGTAGAATTCCATGCAGTTGGAAGTTTTGACACTGCTTCTTCCAACTTCCAGAGATACTTCCAGGTGGCTGTTGATGTCTCACTGTTAACCCCTTCTTTCAATAGTTCACAACCCACTTTACTGTTGGTGCAGTTCTGGTCTCCTTTTCCCTTCACTGTTGATTGAATTTGGAACCAAATGATGGGCCTTCTTTACCATCATCATCCTTTGAAATCTCAACTTTTTCATGTAGGGTGTAGGAGACGAATGTCATATAAGTTACAACACACATTGTGGTTTTCAAAAGAGAAACTAAACTTGGCATTGTGTGGTGACCGCTCTTCCAACATTCCTAGTGACAGTAATGATTTATGTTTTTTATTTCCGTCTTTACTCCTACATCAGGGTTGCTCGCCACAGTACACACAGCCAACAATCAGAAACAGGAAATGCAGGACCTAAAGCTTCATCTGGAATAAGGTATCTTTATTTCTTTACCAGCTTTATTTCCGTGTGAGAACCATAAACGCAACAGCATACATAAAATATTGATCAGTGCAAATAAGCAATTAATACATACATGGTTATGGGACGTTGTGTACAGAAATTAAGCAGAAAAACAATCCCTAAAATCTAATGACTCTTACATATAAAGTTTCCAGCAACCCCTGTACACAATAACCAGGATTTTTGCTAAAACCATAAAAGACAGCAAATAACAAGTACATTCGTGATTAAAAAAATGTCCACCATGACAGCTAAAATATAATAACAAAGATCCTAGGCCTTGTGCTAATATCAGCAAATGTACAATGTTTAAGACTTATTATATGAATTGCCCACTACTACCCATCACATTCCTCCTTCTAAGCCACGTTCTATGAATGTACTTAGCAATATAATATGACATATTAGGGTCTTCACATCATCTACAACATTCAAAAACCCATGACATCCTCCTAAGAACTTGTAGTGTGCATAGTGGAAATAAGTACTTTGCCCTAATATCTTTATGCTGAGGGCAAAACAAAATAAAGTGAAGGACAGATTAATTCTGAGTGCCACAGCACTGATAAACAGAGTGGCTTACGTTGTTCCAGTTTTCTGTGAAGGAAGCTACGCGCAAAGTTCCTCCTCTCAGATCAAACAATAAGAAACGCGCCAAGCAGGGAGTGATGATATACAAATAGCGTTCCCGGCCAAAGGTCCCCTTTACCTGCAGGTAAAGCTGACCACTAGAAAGCCTTGCACAGGATGACACCAAGACTATTCTACATGCACTTTCGTTTGTCTAACGATTCTTCTTCTACAAACTAGTACCATTGTTACGTTTATTTATTTCCAGGCAAAGATTGTCACAGGTCTTTGCAAATATTGACACAGTTTGCCTTATGCACATGGGTGATGCTGATAGCAAAACTGCGTCCTCAGTGAAAAAAAAGGCCTTGAAAACGAAGAGCACCAACCCTTGGTTGGTCCAAAACACTAGTTACCAGCACCTAAGTTAGCCTTTTTATATAAATACAGAAGAGAAGGCGAGCGAACACAGAGCCCTGCCTAAAGCTGTGCCGAACATTACATTTCACTGTATTCTCACCACTCTTCCCGCATGTAACGAAAGCATTGTTATTACTGTACACAGACTGAGCAATTGATAATAAACCGGGTGGAATAGTAGAACCTTGTAGTACCAACCATAGTTTGTCACGGGGGACAGAGTCAAAAGCTATTTTTAAATCATCAACCAACGCGTGTAACTTGCAATTATTTATGCATGTGTATTTTTTTACAAGAAGGTCAAGTCTCAGACACTGTTCTATAGTGCCCATCCCCTTTTGGAAACCTGCCTGCAATGAGCCAATTATGCCAGACAAGTCTACCCATTGTTGGAGGTGTCCCAAGATGAACTTAGCATCTAACAATGAAATTGAAAAGAAATTTTACGGCGGATCTTTGTACCCCTTTACAAAGATTGCCACAATGATGGCCTCCCGCCAAGTACTAGGCACTAAGCCTGTTGAAATGACAGCATTATGGACTCTTGTCATCACAGGGCCCCAAATTTCCAGCTTATTTTTTAAAAGATCTACCAGTACACAGTCTGGCCCAGACACCTTTCTGCCCTCCAAGGCTGTAATTGACTTAGCTACCTGTTCTGAGTCTTGTGTAAGTGTAAGGGAGGAAGGGTCTCCAGCCTCCCACTTCATTCCTAAACAACGCACATGATATGCTCGTTCCACGGTTGGCAGCACACCTCTGGCCAAGGTGTGGGGCCACCTGTGAACGACTCATAACTGTGCATGGCCTTCGGGCCACGAGACTCCATTTTGTTAACTACCGACTCCATTTTCTAATAGGCTGCGGTTAAACGCTGAATGCAGTCCTGGACCTCCCCCATTCATTCTCCGCGCACAGACAGCATGCCAACCCCCACCTCTTCCCCTCTGCCGTCTTTGCGGCTGTTCTGTTCTCACAGAAGCATTGGGCATGAACTGATATGAGCTAAACACTGTATCTCTCTTCTTCCTTTTACATCACAGCCCTGTGTGTGACCTGGCTGAAGCCTGGTCCTGGAAAAAAACATCTGTCTCCACAAACCTGCCTCCGCACCAGCAGACCCCTTCTAAAGAAATATAGACCAGAAGCCCCCAACCTCACACCTCGTTTGAAGAAACAGTTGCATGCCCCTCACCAATGTGCCACTCCAGTTCACCCCCTAACACTAATCCCATGTGGCCATATATCCTTCTTGTACTAACAAAAGTAAAAGACCTGCATCAAGATTCAAAGAGATGTTTGATTAATGAACGCTTGGAAACACTGTGTCCGATAAGGCACCTGGAGAATCTACCCTCACTCTTGATTGTTCAGGTCAACTGCTTAAATTATATATGTACGATAACCTTTGCATTTATGTATAGTACTAAAATGTGTGTGGCCGCGAGGGCAAATATTAGATAGCATGTATCACAGCAACCTGGACATCGCCTGACTCTGCACCCCTCCCAGATGAGCACAACTGACCTGCGTGCTCCACGAAGTTGCCAGTTCAGCACCAACCCTACAGCATAGATACTGTCCATTCCCCTTTGTTCAATGACCACGACCTAATGTATCCCCTATAGTACACGTCATAGATGACGTGTTTTTGTAATATAACATGTATTTTCTGTTGTTTGGGCAGAGCGCTCTCAGAGTATCAGAGTCCTCTGCGTGCCCCATTTTAACTTTATATAAAGTATTTTCTTTACCTCACTTGCACTTGGTCCTGGTCTCTTTCCCTACTGGGGTGTGTCCATTATTGTGTCTTATTTGGTTATTTCACTGTAATTGTGGGGAATGCCAGCTTTCATAAGTAATGTCCCTTCCTGTACGCTCAAGTTTAGTACTCCACGTAAAGACTCAGGGATTTTATACAAATTGGAAACCTGAATCCTCCATGCCACCAGAGGTATACTACAGTGTAATACATGATGTTCCTCTAAGGACATATCCCCCGCCATCCTGCAAAACCATGTGCACCATTTGCAGTGCTTGCCTCTAACCATTCTTCCCACTTTTCCCTATACAACTGCTTCTTGGACACAACCATTGCTTTATATTTTGCCCTTAGAGTTCTCAACTTAGGTGCATCAACAGCCCGTCTGTTTTTTCAAACAGTCCTTTTGTTTCTATGAACGAATGAGACAATTGGAGTAGCATCCTGGAGAGAAATGGCTTGGTTGTCATCCTCAGAATAGGGTGTGAATGAAAAAAGAGCACATGTCTCCAGCTTTTAATTCTAGTCCATTAAGAGGGTTTCTGATGGTTAAAGGTCATGGTGTATATGTTTCCAGATTGCACTTTTCTGATATTGCCACACAGATGATTAGAATGTCAGTAATAGCCATGGGTGAATTTAATTCAAAAAAGATCTTTACACGCCTTCCTACTTTTTCTTCCTGATATTCAAGATACTCTTTCCACACGTACAATCTTAAAGACTTTTGAGGCACCTTGGGAGATATGTAGTGACTCAAATGTAAAACAAAAGTTTAAAAGAAAAACATATGTGCTGTATGTTGCAGGTTCCAATACCAGTAATCTGGCTTTGTGGGTTGTCAGTGCCACAGGCTACTCATTTTGTAAACATGTATCGTTTCTTAGAGAAAACTGTCATGCGTATGTATAATTCAAATTTGTTCACCAATGAGGAACATATTTCTCTCTCTAATTCATATAGAGGCACAGCGCATAACATGAACATGGCCATATTTATTCATCAATTATACAATAAAATCTCCAACAAATAGGAAAAAAAACAACATTCCATCTCATAATCACAATGTAAAGTGTTCAATGTGCTACAAAGTGCTATAGATAGTGAACAAGACACCAACAAAGTGCAAATACATAGAATTGAGAAAGTGCAAATGCATAAGTGATGACTCCGAACCGGTGGTCAATATGGCAATAATGGGGGTGCAATCGGGGAGGATGGCACCAGCTCATATAGCCATTATGGCCTATTAGTGTTCATTAGTAGCAATGGTATTAGAACTAGACCTAAACCCTAAGGTTACAATGAACCACGGATAAACTAAACCAGGAAAGGCCCCTAGTTGCGATGGACAGAAGCAGTTCAAAAATCTTCTTCAGGGCCAGAAGGACTCCAACAGTTATGCATATAAAACAAATATTAGAATATATATTCCCTGAACAAAATGTGGTTGAACCTGTAACCTTATAAAATATGCCACCACTCATTTTGTGTGGGCACACATACGCTATCAACGTATGCTGGTTACGACGTCATCACAATCTATAAAAGATGCAGAAACAGATAGTGAGGCAACTAAGTCACCCGTGCTCTATCACTAAGCAGCACTGTAAAGATGAAACGTACACTTGGCACAAAACCACCCAACGTGGACCTCTGATTTCAACAAGTACCTGCATACAAGGCATCCGGAGTTCCACTTTTAAATGGTTCCACACGGTGTGAACATCAGACTACTCGAACGACATGCGGCTTCTTGCACTGTGCAAAAGTCTCAGGTGACATGACAAAACCCAAAAATACACTCAGGGCGGGCACTCAGCAGAAGAAAAATGATAGCAAAATAATGTTCACTATTCACAGTACTAGTAGAATTGCAAAACACTGACTCAGTGCACCCCGGGCTGAGTAAAATGGCACTTAAATAAGCTAGAAGAACACATATTGCAGAGTCGCGGCCATTGCTTGTATTTCAATCGCTACTCGACTTCATCCTTAATATGGAAGCCTGAAATGACAACCAATAGCGAATACTTGTGCTCAGCACAGAGCGCCCACTTCCCGTTTCGCTTAAGGGTAAAATGTAGAACTCGTCTGCAACCTCAAACTTATAGAGCAGGCTACTCCTCTATCTGCAGCTCATAGAAAACAGGTTCAAATTCTGTCTGGGAGAACACAGTCTTTCACCCTTCTCAAGTTAATAATAGCAGTTCTGACATACAATGTGAGCATAGCACTTCACACAAGAAGGCGTTCAGGAACCTTCTGACATCCTGTAATTTGCTGATGCCATGAGGGATGCATATTCTGGTTTTCTGCCATATTCTGGTTTCCGATAACTGATTATCTTCACCAGATTGTGCAGTGTGCGCCTGCAGAGAGCAGTACTGTACACTGACATGGATTGTGCAATAATGGCCACATGGATGGCAATGGAGACAGCAGCGCATACCTCGCTTTACATTCCCATAGATTGGCGAGTTAAAAGGTGCAGGAACCCAGGCAGATCGCCCGTTCTGGTGCCTTTCACCGCACACATGCTGTGAGCTCCTGATCCATCGCTGCAGTGAGTGGCGATAGCTCGGGATCAGAGGAACGATCATCCCTGCTCGAGCACACCATCTGTCAGACGTTTTCTTTATTTAATCCACCACATCAGGAGCAGCTTATGAGTTGGGAAATAATACAAATGCCGGGAGGATAGCTCAGGAGAGAGACAGCACAGATCATCACAGGTTTGAATCCCAGTCCTGTGCTTAGAGGTGATTCCTGGCATTAAGCGTGACACAAAAGCAATGTATATATACATGTTTTAATATAGCCGTATATATTGAGGGAGGGGTCGTTATCTCCGGATAATTACTCGTTCTCAAGTTGTGACCTTAATTCCATTTATTGTGGCAAGAACTAATTCCAGGTCTGTTGTGTGTCATATATACATTGTTCTCCTTTATATTACGATTTGGCACTTCGGCAAATGGGTCACCAGGCCTACTGCAGATGTATTCCTGCAGCCAGTAGATGACAGATTTGGATTCAAGTAATAATGACCCGACCTTTTACCCTTCAAATGTTGATGAAAGGAGAAACACTGAACTTAGAAATAACACTTAGAAATAACTTCTAATACCGTGACAGGAAACAATTCAGAGGGTAATTCATAGAATTTCGCAGAAAAGTGTCGCAAGCGGCTGGCGCAGAGTGTCCGCGTGCGATTGACTGCGCCAGGCACGTGCGCTAAAACCGATTTCGGCGCACAGCGTATTCATGGATTTTAGGCTCCCAAACCAGCCGTGGCGCAGAGAATCGCAGCGACCCTGCAGCAGCGCCAGTTACGCCCCCAAGAACGCCCTCGCGCAAGGAAAAGCCATCAAAATCGCTAAATCATCGCAAAGGGCTGCGCTAACCCTGGACCAGTTCACTGGGCTGGCAAACAGCAAACGCCAAGCGGGGAACGTGTATTTCAGGGGTGCGCGGGAAGTTCCACACGCGATTGGCCCAGTGCGAGCAAGGTATGTGTATTTCAGGGGTGCGCGGGAAGTTCCACACGCGATCGGGCCTGGGGGAGCGGGCTACGTGTATTACAGGGGTTCGCATGAACTTTCTCACGCGATCGGGCCTGGGGGAGCGGGCTACGTGTATTTCAGGGGTTCGCGTGAAGTTTCTCACGCGATCGGGCCTGGGGGAGCGGGCTACGTGTATTTCAGGGGTTCGCGTGAAGTTTCTCACGCGATCCGGCCTGGGGGAGCGGGCTACGTGTATTACAGGGGTTCGCGTGAACTTTCTCACGCGATCGGGCCGGGGGAGCGGGCTACGTGTATTTCAGGGGTTCGCGTGAAGTCTCTCACGTGATTGGCCCCGTGCAAGCAGGGTACGTGTATTCCAGGGGTGCGCGGGAAGTTCCACACGCGATTGGCCCAGTGCGAGCAAGGTATGTGTATTTCAGGGGTGCGCGGGAAGTTCCACACGCGATCGGGCCTGGGGGAGCGGGCTACGTGTATTACAGGGGTTCGCGTGAACTTTCTCACGCGATCGGGCCTGGGGGAGCGGGCTACGTGTATTACAGGGGTTCGCATGAACTTTCTCACGCGATCGGGCCGGGGGAGCGGGCTACGTGTATTTCAGGGGTTCGCGTGAAGTCTCTCACGTGATTGGCCCCGTGCAAGCAGGGTACGTGTATTCCAGGGGTGCGCGGGAAGTTCCACACGCGATTGGCCCAGTGCGAGCAAGGTATGTGTATTTCAGGGGTGCGCGGGAAGTTCCACACGCGATTTCAGCAGGGTATGTGTATTCCAGGGGTGCGCGGGAAGTTCCACACGCGATTTCTGCAGGGTATGTGTATTTCAGGGGTTCTGGGGAGTACTACACGTGAATTGGCCGTGTGGGTCCTCCCAGGTGTATGCTCCACAACCTCCACGGCCCCTGCAGGCAGCCCACACCACGGGGGACTACCCTGCACCCCTGCTCATGTCCCGCAGGCAGCCCATCCACCATGGGCATGCCCCCCAGCCAACCCACATGTCACCTTGCACTACTGATCAACAATGCATGTCTCCCACCACCCCCACCCCCCAGCCACCAGGGGCAGCCTCCACCAGGCCCCCACTCATGTCTCCCACCACCCCCACCCCCCAGCAGTGCAGAGGCACCCTCCACCAGGCCCCCACTCATGTCTCCCACCACACCACCCCCAAGCAGTGCAGGGGCACCCTCCAACAGGCCCCCACAAATGTCTCCCACCACCCCACCCCCAAGCAGTGCAGGGGCACCCTCCACCAGGCCCCCACTAATGTCTCCCACCACCCCCACCCCCCAGCCACCAGGGGCAGCCTCTACCAGGCCCCCACCCATGTCCCCCTGCACCACCACCCCCCAGCAGTGCATGGGCACCCTCCACCAGGCCCCCACTCATGTCTCCCACCACCCCCACCCCCCAGCCACCAGGGGCACCCTCCACCAGGCCCCCACTCATGTCTCCCACCACCCCCACCCCCCAGCCACCAGGGGCAGCCTCTACCAGGCCCCCACCCATGTCCCCCTGCACCACCACCCCCCAGCAGTGCATGGGCACCCTCCACCAGGCCCCCACTCATGTCTCCCACCACCCCCACCCCCAGCGACCAGGGGCACCCTCCACCAGGCCCCCACTCATGTCTCCCACCACCCCCACCCCCCAGCCACCAGGGGCATCCTCCACCAGGCCCCCACTAATGTCTCCCACCACCCCCACCCCCCAGCCACCATGGGCAGCCCCCACCAGGCCCCCACTCATGTCCCCCTGCACCCCCACCCCCCAGCAGTGCATGGGCACCCTCCACCAGGCCCCCACTCATGTCTCCCACCACCCCCACCCCCCAGCCACCAGGGGCACCCTCCACCAGGCCCCCACTCATGTCTCCCACCACCCCCACCCCCCAGCCACCAGGGGCATCCTCCACCAGGCCCCCACTAATGTCTCCCACCACCCCCACCCCCCAGCCATCATGGGCAGCCCCCACCAGGCCCCCACTCATGTCGCCCTGCACCCCACCCCCCAGCCACCAGGGGCACCCTCCACCAGGCCCCCACTCATGTCTCCCACCACCCCCACCCCCCAGCCACCAGGGGCACCCTCCACCAGACCCCCACTCATGTCTCCCACCACCCCCACCCCCCAGCCACCAGGGGCATCCTCCACCAGGCCCCCACTCATGTCTCCCACCATCCCCACCCCCCAGCCACCAGGGGCAGCCTCTACCAGGCCCCCACCCATGTCCCCCTGCACCACCACCCCCCAGCAGTGCATGGGCACCCTCCACCAGGCCCCCACTCATGTCTCCCACCACCCCCACCCCCCAGCATCCAGGGTCACCCTCCACCAGGCCCCCACTCATGTCCCCCTGCACCCCCACCCCCCAGCAGTGCAGGGGCACCCTCCACCAGGCCCCCACTCATGTCTCCCACCACCCCCACCCCCCAGCCACCAGGGGCATCCTCCACCAGGCCCCCACTAATGTCTCCCACCACCCCCACCCCACAGCCACCATGGGCAGCCCCCACCAGGCCCCCACTCATGTCCCCCTGCACCCCCGTCCCCCAGCCACCAGGGGTACCCTCCACCAGGCCCCCACTCATGTCTCCCACCGCCCCCACCCCCCAGCCACCAGGGGCACCCTCCACCAGACCCCCACTCATGTCTCCCACCACCCCCACACCCCAGCCACCAGGGGCATCCTCCACCAGGCCCCCACTAATGTCTCCCACCACCCCCACCCCCCAGCCACCATGGGCAGCCCCCACCAGGCCCCCACTCATGTCCCCCTGCACCCCAACCCCCCAGCAGTGCAGGGGCACCCTCCACCAGGCCCCCACTCATGTCTCCCACCACCCCACCCCCAAGCAGTGCAGGGGCACCCTCCACCATGCCCCCACACATGTCTCCCACCACCCCACCCCCAAGCAGTGCAGGGGTACCCTCCACCAGGCCCCCAATCATGTCTCCCACCACCCCCACCCCCCAGCATCCAGGGTCACCCTCCACCAGGCCCCCACTCATGTCCCCCTGCACCCCCACACCCCAGCAGTGCAGGGGCACCCTCCACCAGGCCCCCACTCATGTCTCCCACCACCCCCACCCCCCAGCCACCAGGGGCACCCTCCACCAGGCCCCCACTCATGTCTCCCACCACCCCCACCCCCCAGCATCCAGGGTCACCCTCCACCAGGCCCCCACTCATGTCCCCCTGCACCCCCACCCCCCAGCAGTGCAGGGGCACCCTCCACCAGGCCCCCACTCATGTCTCCCACCACCCCCACCCCCCAGCCACCAGGGGCACCCTCCACCAGGCTCCCACTCATGTCCCCTGCACCCCCACCCCCCAGCAGTGCAGGGGCACCCTCCACCAGGCCCCCACTCATGTCTCCCACCACCCCCACCCCCAGCCACCAGGGGCACCCTCCACCAGGCCCCCACTCATGTCTCCCACCACCCCCACCCCCCAGCCACCAGGGGCACCTTCCACCAGGCCCCCACTCATGTCTCCCACCGCCCCCACCCCCCAGCCACCAGGGGCACCCTCCACCAGACCCCCACTCATGTCTCCCACCACCCCCACCCCCCAGCCACCAGGGGCATCCTCCAGCAGGCCCCCACTAATGTCTCCCACCACCCCCACCCCCCAGCCACCATGGGCAGCCCCCACCAGGCCCCCACTCATGTCCCCCTGCACCCCCACCCCCCAGCAGTGCAGGGGCACCCTCCACCAGGCCCCCACTCATGTCTCCCACCACCCCACCCCCAAGCAGTGCAGGGGCACCCTCCACCATGCCCCCACACATGTCTCCCACCACCCCACCCCCAAGCAGTGCAGGGGTACCCTCCACCAGGCCCCCAATCATGTCTCCCACCACCCCCACCCCCCAGCATCCAGGGTCACCCTCCACCAGGCCCCCACTCATGTCCCCCTGCACCCCCACACCCCAGCAGTGCAGGGGCACCCTCCACCAGGCCCCCACTCATGTCTCCCACCACCCCCACCCCCCAGCCACCAGGGGCACCCTCCACCAGGCCCCCACTCATGTCTCCCACCACCCCCACCCCCCAGCATCCAGGGTCACCCTCCACCAGGCCCCCACTCATGTCCCCCTGCACCCCCACCCCCCAGCAGTGCAGGGGCACCCTCCACCAGGCCCCCACTCATGTCTCCCACCACCCCCACCCCCCAGCCACCAGGGGCACCCTCCACCAGGCTCCCACTCATGTCCCCTGCACCCCCACCCCCCAGCAGTGCAGGGGCACCCTCCACCAGGCCCCCACTCATGTCTCCCACCACCCCCACCCCCAGCCACCAGGGGCACCCTCCACCAGGCCCCCACTCATGTCTCCCACCACCCCCACCCCCCAGCCACCAGGGGCACCTTCCACCAGGCCCCCACCCATGTCCCCCTGCACCCCCACCCCCCAGCAGTGCATGGGCACCCTCCACCAGGCCCCCACTCATGTCTCCCACCACCCCCACCCCCCAGCCACCAGGGGCAGCCTCCACCAGGCCCCCACCCATGTCCCCCTGCACCCCCACCCCCCAGCAGTGCATGGGCACCCTCCACCAGGCCCCCACTCATGTCTCCCACCACCCCCACCCCCCAGCATCCAGGGTCACCCTCCACCAGGCCCCCACTCATGTCCCCCTGCACCCCCACCCCCCAGCAGTGCAGGGGCACCCTCCACCAGGCCCCCACTCATGTCTCCCACCACCCCCACCCCCCAGCCACCAGGGGCATCCTCCACCAGGCCCCCAATCATGTCTCCCACCACCCCCCACCGCCCTGCCACCATGGGCAGCCCCCACCAGGTCCTCACAATCCCCAATCATGTGCGTAATGGTCAGCCTCCACAGCCAAAAAGCCCTACCAAGTAACCCATTCACCCACATGGAAATGGAAATCACATGTTACACCCCCAATGTTCATGAAGCTAATGAAGCCATGTCCGTCACACACAATGGTTGCAATTGAATGGGAAAACACACAACATGACATGCATGAAACCAATGAGATGATACCACACAGTGAAGTATGCAAACAAAATTGTATTGAAAAAAAATAAGAATGCTAAAGAAAGAAAACTAACTACAATGTGAATGAGAAAAAAGTAAGCTGCATGTCCGTATGAAAAAATGAAACTTGAAATCCAAATAGAAAAAAATTTTGTCCAAAGTCAAATGTAAAAAGATCTCCATGCAATAAAGAACTATGTACAAAAATAACAAGGGTCCATGAGCCCAACTGAACAAAGGAAACCTACTAAAAAATCTACCTAAAAATCAACTATATACAAAAAGTGGAGCAGTGTCCGTCGACTCCAAATCATAATACGAAAGAAAGGAAACCTAAAACTAAAGAACTATATACAAAGGTGGCGGGCAAGTCCAGCGGCTCACTCTGTGGTGTCCCGGGCCAGGGCATCATCGAACTCCTGTTCGATGTCCCGGAGGCGGTCCAGTTCCATGGCCCCGAGGGTCCGCAGGGACGACGCTGTGTCCTCCTCCAACCCCCTGCGGATTGCCTCGAGGCACTCGGCCCGCCTCAGGGCCCTCCGCATGGAGTTCTCCGCCCTGACCATTGTGAGCCACGCCTCTTCCGCCCGCCACCGCTCCGCACCTATGGCGTGGCCCAACCGCTGCCACACGGAAGACACTCTCTGTCCTGGGTCCCCCTGCCCTCCGGCCGATGCCTGCCCCTCCGATGTCGAAAGCCCCGAGCCTTCATGGCTCCCACCATGTTGCTGCTGCTGCTGCTCTGCCTCTGCCCGTGCACTGCCTCCTGCTGCCTGCACATCCTCCGCCGGCTGGGGTGCACTTGTTGATGTGGCCACCCCTGCTGGACCACCGACTCCCGACTGTGGCAGGGATGCCTCCTCCACCAGCCTGGCCGCACCGTCAGAGGCAGCTCCACAGGGCACCCAGGTGACTGATGGGTGGGAAGATGGCACAGAGGACGACTGGCGCGTAGGGGGTCCAGTTGAGGAGGGGGTCGGAGCAAGCCCCATCAGACGGAGGAATCCGGCCTGGGTGACCTGTCCCAGCAGGCTGACGTGGTCAACGAGCCATTCGAGATGACGTGCAGTCTCTCCATGAAAAGACTGCAGGTCACCTCGCATGGCCCGTTGACGCAACGCCACACCAGCCAGGACAGGCTCAACCCGGACACCAACTTCGGTGGCACTGAAGCTGGTGCCCCTCTGCCTCTCTGGCCGGGGGTTGTCAGTGGTCACAGATGGTGTTTGCCCCGACATGACAACCCCAGAGGCAGGAGTGGGTGGGCAACTGGGTCCTGGGGCTGGGCTGTGGAGCGATGGAATTCCAGTCGGGAGTCTTCGGTACCAGCAGGGGTGGTCACAGTAACAGCACCCCTGGCTGATGTGCAGGCAGCAAATGGCAGTGCACGTGGGCAGCAGGCAGTCAGGCAGCAGCAGATGGTAGGTGGGAGCGTGCTCGGGGCTCTGGGGGGCAGTAGTTCGGCCTTCTGGGCAGGAGCGTGGTCTTCCGTGTGCTTACGCGTGGCCAGCTTGGTACGGAGTGATTTGGCACGTGAAAATCCTGCACGTCAGCGTGAAAATCGAGGAAAGGCCCTTAGCGCGTAAGCGCGTCAGCACGCATACGCGATTCTATTGGACCAAAGGCCCTCAGCGCGTAAGCGCGTCTGTGACGTGACCCGCACGGGTGTATCCCACACAGCACGTGATGACAGAGCACACGTGGAAAGACTGCACGTCAGAGTCTCATCGCGTGTGATTGGTGGAAATGGCCTTACACGCAGAAGTGACAAAGCGTGTAATAGGAGGAAATGTCCCTACACGCAGAAGTGACAAAGCGTGTAATTGGAGGAAATGTCCCTACACGCAGAAGTGACAAAGCGTGTAATTGGAGGAAATGTCCCTACACGCAGAAGTGACAAAGCGTGTAATTGATGGAAATGGCCCTAGCGCGTTCACGCCGCGTAAGTGACGCTGGACGTGTGGGCCTGTATAAAAGGTACGCGTAGAACACCACTTCCTTGTACGTGCTTTTCGTGGCGAGCGAGTGGGTGAATTCTGTACTTCTTGTCGTTTCACGCGCGATTTACTTCACGGCGTTTCAAGTTCGTATTCCCTGTTACCTCTGACAGCTTTTTCTCTTCTTTCGCTTTTACTGGTTTACCTGGGCCTGTTCCCTCAAACAGTGTTCCCTTCTACTGTTGTCCTGTCTCCTCAGACAGCGTACAAATCTTCTTTTGGCGGGGGGGTTGCCAACCAAACGTGCTCCTTTTACACGCTCGTTTACCAGGCAGACGGTGAGTCACGCACGTATCTAACATCTGTGCTTGCCCCGTGTGTAGCCTACCCCTTCAGAGGTCATTCTAGGCTGCATGTGACACACATACGTTCATTCTTGTGTTTCTGGGTGCCACAGCGTAGTGCAGGTTTTTCTTTCTGCACACGTGGTCTAGGAGGGGTTGCGTGCACGTCATCTCCCCTTTTTGGGCCTCCTGTGCGTTGCGTGACCCGTCATCTTTCCCCAGGGGTTACATTCAGCCTTGCTAGAGCACTAGGGTACAATTACCATCTGGTACCCAACCCCTTTGACCCCCAATTGCCCAGGACAATAGTCTACATCCACTCCCATACGCACATTAACATCAGTGCCATGGCTGGGAGGCGAGGATTCCGTAAGGGTGGCAAAGGTGGAAGAGCCACAAGTGGTGGCCGTGGTGGATCCGGTAGGGGACGTGGTCGTAACTTGCAGGGTGAGCCTGTCCCCCCATGTGTGGAGGACCAGTCACGGGCACCCATAATCCCCCCCCCTCCCCCCCTCCCATTGAGGCTGATGTGGCTGACACCATCCATGCTCAGCCCTTGTTGGACCAGCCCATTGTGGCACCAGACCTGGCTGACTCCATGGCTGACTTCCAGGTCAGCAGGGCTACGACACGTGCGCTGGTGCACGTTGATGCCATCATGCCACGTGGATCTGGGGCAGCAAGGTCATCTGCTGCACCAAGGAGGCAGGGCGGAGAGGCTGCAGGGGCAGCTGCGGCTCCATCCACCCCAGCCCTCACACACCCAGCCAGGACAGTGTCGGTCCTAGTCCATGCTGCTGACATTCCCCCTGACACCATCACACTAGAGCCAATGCCTGCACCAACTCCCATGCTGAGTGTGCAATCCCACACTCCTGATACAGAGTCCACCAGGGCTCCTGCCCCTAGTGTCCAGAGCGGCGCAGGACACTCAGGATCACCACCACCTTCCAAGCGGAAGAGGAAGAGTGCTCGTCCGGCACAGGCTGATGCCCCAGACACGGCTACACAGTCCGGCCCGTCCAGGAAGCCCAGCTTCACGGATGACGAACTGAATGCACTTGTCGAGTATGTGTCCGGACATGACAACGAGATGGTCATTGTTGCAGGATCCAAGACCACACCTGCACAACGCCAGGCACACTGGCAGACCGTTGCGGACATCGTAAGTGCCCTTGGAATTGTGAGGCGCACAGCCAATGATTGCTATAAGCGCTGGAATGACCTAAAGCGCAGGGCAAAGAGTAAGCTGGCCTCAAGTCATGCCGCAACTCTAGTGACTGGAGGTGGGTCTCCAGTAGTAGACATGGAACTCACTCCACATGAGTCAGTCGCTGGGACCTACGTCACGGAGGAACAGATCCAAGGCGTGGGAGATCTGGCTGATTACGAGGCATTGTCCGGTGAGTGCACATGCATGTGTGTGTCATCCATGTGCATGGTGTGTGTGTGAGGGCTTCTGTTTGTGTGCCAGGTGAGAGTGTGTGCGCCTGAGTCGTATGGGTCAGCCATGTGCTTCATGCAATCCTTCCTGCGCAGCTGCATTTGGCCATAGCAGTATCCCTTCTGCCAACAGTAGACATCTAGCCCAACTGCACGCCAGTTGCCCTTGAAGTGTCACCTTGCCACAACATATTTGCTTATTTTTCACTGCTCATTCAGTCAGTTTGTTTGCATTCCACCACTTTCACTAGGCATGTCGCTGTCCACTAGTCACATGTCTGACATGGGTATGGTAAAGTGGAGTGACTTTGTTACCTGGATATCATTTGTACACACATGTCCCTGTGCAATTGGACCATTTCAGACTGGCAGCTCCAGGTGAAAAATCTGACCTGTTAGAATTAGAAAAGCAATTACATGCGGGAACTGGACTGAATGAATAGGTGCTGCCCTCCTCTCCATCTTCACTCAATTGCAATGGTACATGCCATCTGTGTGATGGCATGTGTGTTTCACCTGGCAATCACAGGCCAATGTGTGATGCCACTGCCAGGCAGCATGCAGAAAATGTGTTCATCTTCCATCTTGGTGTCATCAGTGTGTGCCTTTTGCCTGCACTTCATACGCAGTGAGGGTGCATGCATGGGAGGGTTTTAGTCATGTGGGACATGTGTCAATCAAGTACTGGTTCTCTTGCTTCTCAGCCCTCATTGTGTGCCATGGTGCTAATGCCTGTTTCCATTTCTTTGTTTTCATGTCTTTGCAGGGGAAGACGCACCTGATACTGCTGGGGTTGTGGAGATGGTGCAGACCCAGGAGGGGTCCGAGGGCCGACCAACCACCAGTGAGGGACGTGGTGTGGTGGTGGGGGAGAACCCACAAGTGCTGCAGGTCGTGCTCTCAAGGGGTGTCTCTGGCTGCACCTCCCCCGAGCTGTACTCAGGTGTTGATTCGGATGAGACCTACGTGCCGTCGCAGGTGAGTGTTCCAGGGAGGGATTCTGTTCTGTCTCACCCACCTGCACCAGGGTCAGGACCCTCCATGGGGATGTCAGTGTTGGCAGCTACGCCTTCGGTGGTTACGGATGCAGGGTCACACTCCGCGACATCTGATCCTGTTCCTGGGCCAGCAGATCAGAGGGGGAATGCAGTCCTGCAGCCTCAGGCAGTGCCGGCACAGCAAGGCGCAGTTCGCCTTGCCCCAGACAGGTGTGGTGCCCGCCGACGTGGCGGCCGTACGCCACCCGGCAATACCGCATGGGAGCAATCCATTTACGGTATGGCAACCCAACAGGCTGCATCATCCGAGATGATGGCTCAGGCCATGGATAGGGTGGCCACTTCCATTGTCCCCCCAGAAAGGCTGATGGAGCGACTAGAGCAGGCAACCGACTCCATCTGCCAGTCACACAGGGAGGACATGTTGGGGTCCAACAGGGACAGGCGGGCGGCACTGGCGACTCTGCAGGAGGCCATCTCCATTGAGTCCCAGGGCCACAGGGAAGCCCTGAGGCAGGAGCTCCTTCACCTCAGGACGACTCTTGTTGAGCTTGAGGCTTCAACACACCAAAGGACAGAACAGCAGCTGGAGCGTCTCATCCGTACGCTCTCAGCTGAGATGCAGGCAACGAGGGCGGAGGTCCGGGCATCCCGTGAGTTGTTGCATGGGGACCTCCGCACACTCATCCTCCAGAACCAGACCTACCACACCCGCATGCTTGCAGCCATGGAGGAGCAGACTAGGGCCTTGCGTGGGCTGCCTCCCATAGTGCAACCACCTCCGGATGCAGCTGCACAGGGTGATAATAGCGACAGCAGTGATACTCCCACAATAGGGTAGCCGTGTGGGCCATGAGCCCATGGAGGTGTTTTATCTTCCCAGGATCCACGCAGGTGGGTTCTGGTGTGCATCCTGTCCTCGGACCTCCTGGGTGGCCTCCCCAACCCCCCCGGGCCCATCAATGGCCATTTTTGATTGTTTCTTATTTTTATTTTTATTTTGATTTCTTTTATTCCCAATTTTTTTGGGACGATCTGTTGGCTTCCGTGGTTCCTGTGGGCATACGCTGCATTGTGGCTGGGCACATGCAGGCTTGTAATGTATTTGGTTCAGATGCTTGGGTTTGAGTCACACACACCCCTCCTGCTTCCCGTTTCCATGGGCTTGCAAAGGGTGTGCCCAAGTGACAGTGAATTACACAGTGACGTTGGACTCCCATGAGCTGTGTGGCCAGTCTGTAGTCAATACTGTGTATACATTCATAGTGCATATTGCTGTTGTGTTGTACACTGCATGTTGCATTGATGTGTAACTCTTCTTCTGTGTCTACCTCCCAATTTGCAGGTCCCTTCCTCATGTCCACACAAGGACCTCTAGTCTGGAGATGGGGACCATGTTGGCAGCAGTGCACCTACAACTCTACATGGCGACAACACTGCACAGTTGGTAGTGGTGGGAGTGCAGGCATTTCCAGGTGGTGAGACTACTAATATGTAACATTTGTGATGTCATGTTAATGGTACTACGTGCTCAAGTATGTTGTTGGTCCGGCATTGCTGTGAGCATTTCAGGTGTTGCAGGTTTCTAATAGTGCCACTGTACATAGTGAGACTGATGTCATGTTGTGGGGATTACTTTGTTTACCTGCAATTAGCATGACATGGCACGGTGTGTCGTGTGGCGGTGCTGGGGTTGGGTTGGCTGACATGGCACTGTCCTCTTGTTGCATTTTGCAAGTGGGTATTCATTTTAGCTGCTTCCATGTGTAACTTCACAAAACTGCATTGGTGGTGTCTGTGTGGGTAGGGATGCACACATTGTGACACTTCCAGGTGAACAATCTCAGGCTGACATGGTATTCCCGGTTCATTCTCCAGACATTCAGGATCAGTGTCAGGTTGAGTCATCATTGATTGTCAGATGGAATGTGCCAGGGCAGTGTGCACTCCACAGGGGTGTGATTTCTATGTGAAGTAATTAGCCACTAGCTGTGTACGGGCTGCCTCCCCCCGTGCCCTTTCCCCTCCCATGCGCAGCGGCTGTGCATGTGGTTGGGGATGTGGGGCCACCACCATGTCCACGGCCAGGCCCCGGCGTGTTGCAACGTTGTGCAGGACACATGCTGCCACTATGATCCTGCACACTACTGGGGGAGCGTATAACAGCTGCCCGCCAGAACGGTCAAGGGAGCGAAAGCGTGACTTTAGCACTCCGAATGTGCGCTCCACTATGCCCCTGGTTGTAATGTGGGCTGTGTTATATCTTACCTGGGGTGGCGTGGTGGGGTTCCGAATTGGCGTCATCATGTGGGGGCTGAGAGGGTAGGCACTGTCCCCTGTGGAGGTGGTGATTGGTATCATTGGTGGGGTTGTGACCTTGCTCAGTATCCAACATGCATGCATGTGCAGTGGCATACATACTCACCAAGCAGCCATGTATCGCCATGCCGCCCAGCTTCTAGGTCCCGGCTTAGGGTGGACATTCGGTAAATGAAGCTGTCGTGGGTGGAGCCGGGATAGTTGGCATATACTGAGGTGATGATTCCCTTGGCATTACATGCTACCTGCACGTTGATGGAATGCCAGTGCTTGCGGTTCCTATAGATGTGCTCAGATGCCCTGGGGGGACGTAGAGCCACATGGGTGCAGTCGATGGCACCTAGCACTTTGGGGAATTGTGCCACAACGTAAAAATCCAGGGCGGCAGCATGCCTTTCTGCAGGTGTTCTGGGCAGGTATATGTGCCTGCGGACTGATGGGCGTGCAGTGATGATGTTCAAGACCTGGTGTAGGCAGCGTGACTGGGTGGCCTGTGACACCCCACCCACTATGGCACTTGTCCGCTGAAATGATCCAGTGGCTAAGAAGTGCAGTACATTGAGGACCTTCTCCAGGGGGCTGAGTGCTTGGGAGCACAGGGTGGGTGATGTGAGGTCATCCTCCCACTCACTCACCAGGTCCAGTATGATGTGTGGTGGAAACCTGTACCTCCCATACACCTGGTCATCAGGCATCCCGAAAAGGCTGGTTCTGGGTGTGAATATTCTGGCCCTGACTATCCTCCTCCTCCTCCTTTGGTAGCCCACTGCCACTGCTGCTAGGAACGGTATGTTCATCCTGTCGTCTGAGCTTGTTATTGTTAAAGTCCGCAAATTTATGCTTTGCGCGTGTTCTAGGCGAGCGTGTGACCCGCGCACCCCTGGAATCCAGTTCCCAGTCCAATAGCGAGTGGAAATTCACACGCACCACGGGATACAGGTTCGCTGACGTACTTGCGTGTGTAAGTGCCCGCGCACCCATTAAATACACGTACATAGGCCAATCGCGTGTACGCGCACTTTTGTCCAATTACACGCGATGACACTCTGACGTGCAGTATCTCCACGTGTGCCCCGTCATCACGTGCTGAGTGGGGAACACCCGTGCGGGTCACGTCACAGACGCGCTTACGCGCTGAGGGACTCTGGTCCAATAGAATCGCGTATGCGTGCTGACGCGCTTACGCGCTAAGGGCCTTTCCTCGGATTTCACACTGACGTGCAGGATTTTCACGTGCCAAATCACTCCGTATCAAGCTGGCCACGCGAAAACACACGGAAGCCCACGCTCCTGCCCAGAAGGCCGAGTTACTGCCCCCCAGTGCCCCGAGCAGCCTCCCACGTGCCATCTGCTGCTGCCTGCCTGCCTGCCTGCCTGCTGCCACCGTGCCCTGCCATTTGGTGCCTGCACATCAGCCATCTGCAGGGCTCCAGTTGCTGTGTCCACCCCTGCTGGAACTGAAGACTCCCGACTGGGATTACATCGCTCCACAGCCCAGCCCCAGGACCCAGTTGCCCACCCACACCTGCCTCTGGGGTTGCCATGTCGGGCACTTCCACATCTGGCACCAGTGGCAGCCCCAGGCCAGAGGGGCAGAGGGGCACCAGCTTCACTGTCACCGAAGTTGGTGTCCTGGGGCAGTATGATGCCCTCTTTGGATCGTCCCGCGAAAGCAAGGAAGGACGGCAGAGGATCTGGGCCGACTGTGTGGTTGCCATCAACGCGGAGGGGGTGGCAACCCGCGACGTCCTGAAGATCAAGAAGCGGTGGGAGGACTTGAGGTCCAGGACCCTTGTGAAGGCCCGGCGCCTCGTGGAGGGGGGCCGGGGCCGCATGAGTTCCATCCAGATGAGGGTCCTGGAACGCGTACGCCCAGCGCTCCACGCCCAGATCCTTGAGAGGGAGGCCCGTCTGGAGTTGAGCGGTAAGTGTCCATGCATTACTGTGTGAGACAGGGCATGTTGCGGTGTGCTGGTTCTATGATACTTGCCTGTATGTGTGCCATAGGCCATGTATGCATGTATGTGTGCAGGGACATCATGGTAATGCATGTGCGACCAGTGATGTGTGATGCACATGGTTGTTGCATGTGTTGAAATGCCGCATGGGGAGCCCTATGCAGATTTTGAACATGAGAGCATGCCAGTCTCTGTACCTGGACATGGGTGGGGGTGAGGGATGGGTGCTGATGCCAGGTACATATATGGTAGCCATGTCTGTGTGCCTGACCTGCGTGTCTGTGACTTGTGCATGCCATGGATGCATGACACATGTGTGTGACAATGCACAGATTCAGTAAAGCAGCCAAATTACCCTTGTATCCGCTGTGTTTGGTGTGTTTGGGGCCAGATGGATGTGACTGAGGTGAAGTGTGTGCATGTGATGGGCATGAGCCATGATGCATGTGAGTTACATATCATTGAATGTTTCAAGAGTCCATTGGACATGCATGGAAATGTCCATGGCATGCACCATGCCTGTTACTGTGTGTGTTTTGCCTGGACTGACCCATGTGTTGTGGAGGGACATGATGGAAGTGTACTTTGACAGTGGTGCTCATCTGCTATTGCTTCCTGTCTAGGGGACCATTGTACAGTGCCCTGATGCTTGTGTTCTTTGTCTCCCTCTACGCAGCGGCTAGTGAAGAAGAGGGCGGAGACGGCGCTGTGGAGCAAGGCGGCGGGGATGCCCCCATGGCTGCAGCGGAAGGGGTGGGTGAGCCCCCACAGGGGCCTGCTACGGTGGGAGACGGTGAGGAGCCATCCAGGTTGGTGGTTTGCACAGAGGAGGAGGAGGCCGCCACTGGGGCACACATGGGGCCTGGTGGGGGCATCCCTGCTGGTGCAAGTGGTGCAGTCCAGGGCCAGGGGCAGGAGGCAGCACAGGTCACCGTGGAGGGGCCTGTGCATGTCGCTGTCCCTGACCCTGTGAGTGCACCACCATGCACCAGCAGGGATGCCCCGTCCCAGGCCTGTCCGCAGGTAGAGGGGATGTCCATGTCACCTGACTCCCCTCCACCTGCGGACGTGGGAACCCCTGGCCGTGCGGAGAAGGTCCTGATTGGGGTCGCGATGCGCACGGCTGTGATTCGTGATGCCGTGCGTGCTTCCCGGGAGGAGCACGCACGTCATCACGAAGTGCACCGTGCCGACGTGGCCCAATTGGGATCGGCCATGTTCGGGGGTTTCCTGCATGTGTTGGCCAATGTGGCGGCCCTCTCCTCCTCTGTGCAGGCTATCCACCAGTCGTTCTCCTTGCCGTCTTCCAGCCCAGATGCCACCAGGGCCCCCTGTGGACCTGCCCCGACCAATGCAGCCAGCTCGGTGGGGATCCCATCCCTGCCACAGTCGGGAGTCAGAGATCCAGCAGGGGTGGACACCAGAGCAACTGGACCCCAGCAGATGGAGGATGTGACGGCATCATCGGGCAGGGCACGTGCACGACGGCGTCGGTGGTTTCCATCAGCCTGGATGCCGTCGTGCTGGCACAGGCAGTTGCGTCGGAGGCAGCAGCAGGCTCAACGTGGGAGGCATCATGGCTCGGGGCCATCAACATCAGGGGTGCAGGCATCGGCCGGAGGGCAGGAGAACCCTGGAATGGGAGTGGCTTCCGTGTGGGAGCGGTTGTGCCAGCGGATAGGTGCGGAGCGGCAGCGGGCAGAGGAGGAACGGCTCACGATGGTCAGGGCGGAGGACTCCATGCGGAGGGCGCTGAGGCGGGCTGAGTGCCTCGAGGGTCTTCGCAGGGAGTTTGAGCTTGACACTGCGTTATCCCTGCGGGACCTCAGGGCCAGGGAACATGCCCGCCTCCAAGCCATTGACCAGGAGTTCGATGATGCCCTGGCCCATGACAACAACCAGTGAGCCGTCCGAATAGCCCGCTGCCTTTGTATATAGTTGTATAGTTAGGGTTAGGTTTCCTTTGTTTTTTTGATTTTTCTTTTGGTTGCGATTGGACAATGCACCACTTTTTTGTATATAGTTCAGTTTTTAGTTAGTAGTCATAGTTAGGTTTAATTTGGTTGGGCTCATGGACCCAGGATGATCTTCTTCATGGTTCTTCATTGGCTTATTTTAATTTTTCAGATTATTTTCTTGGACATTCATCTTGTTTTGTTCGATTTGCTTTGTGTTTTTTCTTATTTCATTTCCATTCTACTTGCTGTTCAATACATATTATTTTTTTAATCTTCAATGTGTCGTATCATCTCATTGCTTTCAGGCATGTCATGTTGGGTGTTTTGTCATTCACTTGCAGCCATTGTGTGTGACAGACATGTGTTGAATTGCATTATTTAAATTGGGGTTGTAACATGTAATTGCCTTTGATATGTGGGTGGGTGTGATAGTTGGTTGGGCCTTTTGGCAGGGGAGGATGGGCATTACGGACATGATTGGGGAATGTTGGGACCCAGGTGCAGGGGGGCATGGATTGGACATGGGTGGGGGCCTGCTGGCAGGTGCCCCACAGTGCTGGGGGGGTGGGGGTGGTGGGAGACATGAGTGGGGGCCTGGTGGAGGGTGCCCCTGGTGGCTGGGCGGTGGGGGTGGTGGGAGACATGAGTGGGGGCCTGGTGGAGGGTGCCCCTGCACTGCTGGGGTGTGGGGGTGGTGGGTGACATGAGCGGGGGCCTGGTGGAGGGTGCCCCTGCACTGCTGGGGGGTGGGGGTGGTGGGTGACATGAGTGGGGGCCTGGTGGAGGGTGCCCCTGCACTGCTGGGGTGTGGGGGTGGTGGGTGACATGAGTGGGGACCTGGTGGAGGGTGCCCCTGGTGGCTGGGGGGTGGGGGTGGTGGGAGACATGAGTGGGGGCCTGGTGAAGGGTGCCCCAGCACTGCTGGGGTGTGGGGGTGGTGGGTGACATGAGTGGGGGCCTGGTGGAGGGTGACCCTGCACTGCTGGGGTGTGGGGGTGGTGGGAGACATGAGTGGGGGCCTGGTGGAGGGTGACCCTGCACTGCTGGGGTGTGGGGGTGGTGGGAGACATGAGTGGGGGCCTGGTGGAGGGTGCCCCTGCACTGCTGGGGGGTGGGGGTGGTGGGTGACATGAGTGGGGGCCTGGTGGAGGGTGCCCCTGCACTGCTGGGGTGGGGGGTGGTGGGTGACATGAGTGGGGGCCTGGTGGAGGGTGCCCCTGGTGGCTGGGGGGTGGGGGTGGTGGGAGACATGAGTGGGGGCCTGGTGGAGGGTGCCCCTGGTGGCTGGGGGGTGGGGGTGGTGGGAGACATGAGTGGGGGCCTGGTGGAGGGTGCCCCTGCACTGCTGGGGTGTGGGGGTGGTGGGTGACATGAGTGGGGGCCTGGTGGAGGGTGACCCTGCACTGCTGGGGTGTGGGGGTGGTGCGAGACATGAGTGGGGGCCTGGTGGAGGGTGACCCTGCACTGCTGGGGTGTGGGGGTGGTGGGAGACATGAGTGGGGGCCTGGTGGAGGTTGCCCCTGCATTGCTGGGGTGTGGGGGTGTGGGGGTGGTGGGTGACATGAGTGGGGGCCTGGTGGAGGGTGACCCTGGTGGCTGGGGTGTGGGGGTGATGGGAGACATGAGTGGGGGCCTGGTGGAGGCTGCCCCTGCACTGCTGGGGTGTGGGGGTGGTGGGAGACATGAGTGGGGGCCTGGTGGAGGGTGACCCTGCACTGCTGGGGTGTGGGGGTGGTGGGAGACATGAGTGGGGGCCTGGTGGAGGGTGACCCTGCACTGCTGGGGTGTGGGGGTGGTGGGTGACATGAGTGGGGGCCTGGTGGAGGGTGCCCCTGGTGGCTGGGGTGTGGGGGTGATGTGAGACATGAGTGGGGGCCTGGTGGAGGCTGCCCCTGCACTGCTGGGGTGTGGGGGTGGTGGGAGACATGAGTGGGGGCCTGGTGGAGGGTGACCCTGCACTGCTGGGGTGTGGGGGTGGTGGGAGACATGAGTGGGGGCCTGGTGGAGGGTGACCCTGCACTGCTGGGGTGTGGGGGTGGTGGGAGACATGAGTGGGGGCCTGGTGGAGGGTGCCCCTGCACTGCTGGGGTGTGGGGGTGGTGGGTGACATGAGTGGGGGCCTGGTGGAGGGTGCCCCTGGTGGCTGGGGTGTGGGGGTGATGGGAGACATGAGTGGGGGCCTGGTGGAGGGTGACCCTGCACTGCTGGGGTGTGGGGGTGATGGGAGACATGAGTGGGGGCCTGGTGGAGGGTGACCCTGCACTGCTGGGGTGTGGGGGTGGTGGGAGACATGAGTGGGGGCCTGGTGGAGGGTGACCCTGCACTGCTGGGGTGTGGGGGTGGTGGGAGACATGAGTGGGGGCCTGGTGGAGGGTGCCCCTGCACTGCTGGGGTGTGGGGCTGGTGGGTGACATGAGTGGGGGCCTGGTGGAGGGTGCCCCTGCACTGCTGGAGTGTGGGGGTGGTGGGTGACATGAGTGGGGGCCTGGTGGAGGGTGCCCCTGGTGGCTGGGGGGTGGGGGTGGTGGGTGACATGAGTGGAGGCCTGGTGGAGGGTGCCCTGCACTGCTGGGGTGTGGGGGTGGTGGGTGACATGAGTGGGGGCCTGGTGGAGGGTGCCCCTGGTGGCTGGGGGGTGGGGGTGGTGGGAGACATGAGTGGGGGCCTGGTGGAGGGTGCCCCTGCACTGCTGGGGTGTGGGGGTGGTGGGTGACATGAGTGGGGGCCTGGTGGAGGGTGCCCCTGGTGGCTGGGGTGTGGGGGTGATGGGAGACATGAGTGGGGGCCTGGTGGAGGGTGACCCTGCACTGCTGGGGTGTGGGGGTGATGGGAGACATGAGTGGGGGCCTGGTGGAGGGTGACCCTGCACTGCTGGGGTGTGGGGGTGGTGGGAGACATGAGTGGGGGCCTGGTGGAGGGTGACCCTGCACTGCTGGGGTGTGGGGGTGGTGGGAGACATGAGTGGGGGCCTGGTGGAGGGTGCCCCTGGTGGCCGGGGTGTGGGGGTGATGGGAGACATGAGTGGGGGCCTGGTGGAGGCTGCCCCTGCACTGCTGGGGTGTGGGGGTGGTGGGAGACATGAGTGGGGGCCTGGTGGAGGGTGCCCCTGCACTGCTGGGGTGTGGGGGTGGTGGGAGACATGAGTGGGGGCCTGGTGGAGGGTGCCCCTGCACTGCTGGGGTGTGGGGGTGGTGGGTGACATGAGTGGGGGCCTGGTGGAGGGTGCCCCTGGTGGCTGGGGTGTGGGGGTGATGGGAGACATGAGTGGGGGCCTGGTGGAGGCTGCCCCTGCACTGCTGGGGTGTGGGGGTGGTGGGAGACATGAGTGGGGGCCTGGTGGAGGGTGACCCTGCACTGCTGGGGTGTGGGGGTGGTGGGAGACATGAGTGGGGGCCTGGTGGAGGGTGCCCCTGCACTGCTGGGGGCTGGGGGTGGTGGGTGACATGAGTGGGGGCCTGGTGGAGGGTGCCCCTGCACTGCTGGGGTGTGGGGGTGGTGGGTGACATGAGTGGGGGCCTGGTGGAAGGTGCCCCTGGTGGCTGGGGGGTGGGGGTGGTGGGAGACATGAGTGGGGGCCTGGTGGAGGGTGCCCCTGCACTGCTGGTGTGTGGGGGTGGTGGGAGACATGAGTGGGGGCCTGGTGGAGGGTGCCCCTGCACTGCTGGGGTGTGGGGGTAGTGGGTGACATGAGTGGGGGCCTGGTGGAGGGTGCCCCTGGTGGCTGGGGGGTGGGGGTGGTGGGAGACATGAGTGGGGGCCTGGTGGAGGGTGACCCTGCACTGCTGGGGTGTGGGGGTGGTGGGAGACATGAGTGGGGGCCTGGTGGAGGGTGACCCTGGTGGCTGGGGGGTGGGGGTGGTGGAAGACATGAGTTGGACATGGGTGGGGGCCTGCTGGCAGGTGCCCCACAGTGCTGGGGGGTGGGGGTGGTGGGGGACATGAGTTGGACATGGGTGGGGGCCTGCTGGCAGGTGCCCCACAGTGCTGGGGGGTGGAGGTGCAAGGGGACATGAGTTGGTGGTCATTAGTTCAAGGAGACATGTGCCTTTGCTGGGGGGCATGCCCATGGTGGGTGGGCTGCCTGCGGGACATGACCAGGGATGCAGGGTAGTCCCCTGTGGTGTAGGCTGCCTGCAGGGGCCGTGGAGGGTGTACAGGGTACACCTGGGAGGACCCACACTGTCAAATCACATGTGGAACTTCCCGCGCACCCCTGATATACACGCGCCCAGGCTATTCGCGTGTGGAACTTCCCGCGCACCCCTGAAATACACGCGCCCAGGCTATTCGCGTGTGGAACTTCCCGCGCACCCCTGAAATACACGCGCCCAGGCTATTCGCGTGTGGAACTTCCCGCGCACCCCTGAAATACACGCGCCCAGGCTATTCGCGTGTGGAACTTCCCGCGCACCCCTGAAATACACGCCCCCAGGCTATTCGCGTGTGGAACTTCCCGCGCACCCCTGGAATACACGCGCCCAGGCTATTCGCGTGTGGAACTTCCCGCGCACCCCTGAAATACACGCGCCCAGGCTATTCGCGTGTGGAACTTCCCGCGCACCCCTGAAATACATGCGCCCCCAGGCTATTCGCGTGTGGAACTTCCCGCGCACCCCTGGAATACACGCGCCCCCAGGCTAGCGCACCCCTGGAATACACGTAGCCCGCTCCCCCAGGCCCGATCGCGTGAGGAACTTCACGCGAACCCCTGTAATACACGTAGCCCGCTACCCCAGGCCCGATCGCGTGAGGAACTTCACGCGAACCCCTGTAATACACGTAGCCCGCTCCCCCAGGCCCGATCGCGTGAGGAACTTCACGCGAACCCCTCTAATACACGTAGCCCGCTCCCCCAGGCCCGATCGCGTGTGAAACTTCATGCGAACCCCTGATATACACGTAGCACGCTCCCCCAGGCCCGATCGCGTGAGGTACTTCACGCGAACCCCTGTAATACACGTAGCCCGCTCCCCCAGACCCGATCGCGTGTGAAACTTCACGCGAACCCCTGAAATACACGTAGCCCGCTCCCCCAGGCCCGATCGCGTGAATAACTTCACGCGAACCCCTGTGATGCACGTACCCTGTTGAAATCGCGTGTTAGACTTCCCGCGCACCCCGGTATCCACGCACACGTATTTTTTGTCAGCGGGTGTCCGTGTTTGTGGGTACCCCTTTGCACGTCATTTTTCCTGGAGGGCCACAGTATGGGACATTCATCATGGCAGTATATAGGTGCTATTTGTTGGCGCACCTTTTGGCGCACATTTCTTACAGCCGCAGAGACGCTACCGCCTGCTTTCTTGTGGCGGTCGTGTTTGTGCCTGTGCGCTGGTTTGAGCGTGCGCTTTTTTGCCCTATTCTATTCCATGAATACGTGTTGTAGGCGAGCGTGTGGGCGTTCCGCGCACTTGTGCCCTGTACTTCCCCCGTGACGCCCACGTTTTGGCAAGTTGTTCCCCATTCCGAGGGTTACGCCCGTGTTCCGCCTACTTTTGTTGCGTGCGCCGCGCAATGTGTGAATTTCGCTGTGGCCTGTGCGAATTTCGCTGTGACCTGGCGCACGCTGTTAGATGGCCTGTGCGCCAACGTGCGCCGCGCACTTTTTTATCGCACATCCGCTGGTTTTCTCGCGCACGGCCTTCCATGAATCGACGTGCGCTGCTTTTCGTGCGATTTTCGCAATTGCACTGCGATTTTCGCTATTCCACTGCGATTCGCACGTTTTTGCCCACTTGCGCCGCGCTAATTATTCCATGAATCGGCCTGTCAGTCTGTGGTGTTTGCTACAACAATAAAGCCTTCTGATTACACGTTTTACTTTTAGGAGTTCACAAACAGAGCAGACAAGTCCCTGTCTATGTCTATTCATGAGTTATGACCTCAAACAGCTAGCTGGTCTCCAGCTTCACCATCGTCTTTAGGGTCGTAACTCAGGAGCAGTTATCCCGTCACCGTTTTCTTTGTGGAAAGGTTCCTTTTAGAAGTTCCTTGCTTTCCAACGGTGCTTCCATTATGTGACCAATACTTATAAAAAGAAACGAAACAAGGTCTGTGTCCAGGCTGATGACAAGGAGGCGCTCTGTCTGGTAGTTGGTCCAAGAAAGGACACACACTACCCCTCCTTTACAACTATTGAAAGATGTTTGTTTAGTTGCAGCAAGTTTAAAACAAATACATGAACAGTTGAGATAATCCCTTGCTTAGAACAACTGCAAAACTGCTCGCATGCTTGCATTTAACCTTCAATTGATGTGTTTATTTTTCAATCCTGGCTGATGACATTTTCAGCTGTCAGATAAGATGTACACGTGTACAACTCGAAGCTCTCCACGTGCTCAAGAAGCTCAGCCTGTTGGATTTGGGAGCTTCGAGCTTGAGTCAAATCAGTTCTCCTGTCACTAGACTGCAATCACAAAGTGACACAAGCATGTGACCTCTAGAATGTGCCAAGGCTAGTCAGTCATCACATCATTATAACACACCTACGCTCGTTTGACAGCCAAAGGGCCATGGCCATTATGTATTGTATGTGTGTATGCATGTGTGTATGCGTGTATCTATGTATGTATGTATGCATGTATGTATGTATCTATCAGACTTTCATAATGTAACGTCCATACGATTATCACTTCAGGGAACCTAGTCCTAAACATAAAGATTTCAGAATCCATTACTTTTGAAACAGGTTACATAATTCTCTCATAACCAAGGCTATGATCTGGGAGCATTGCAACATGTAGTCATATAACGGCCTTCTGCATTATAATTTAGAAAAGAAAGTAAGAGTTTTTGTAAAGCACCAATTCTGCTAATGAGCATCACATATGCATTAATAACTGTATTTGAAAACTGTAAATCCCCTTACACTTTCATGCGACCAACACTTTCATCCTTTTTTTCTATCTCTACCACTGTGATTCACTCATACTGTGAATACAACTATCCTCCCTCCTCTATTTCAAAGTATTTTTAGTCCTTCGATTTAGCTTCTTTTCAAAGAACCACTCACTGGCCATAGCTCTAATTGTCCTTAACCACACCAGGTGGTGCACATAAGGTCTGAAGTGCTAAATTGCATTTCTGTGCAATTGTTCTACAGTGGTCTTGCACTGCACAAAGCTTAATTGCACACGGTGGTGAATGAGTACAAAGGGTAACAATTGTGCACCCGTCACAGGCTCACATGTGGCTTTTCCTCCTCCCATTTCATTTAAGGTGCAGTCCATGTGTGGTCAGACTGATAAGATAAAAAGAAAAAAACATGCAACAAGTGAACATTTTCTGCTAGTGTCATTTATTACCATTGTAGCCCCCATGAGAAAAATAACATAGTTATTTCATTTAACACAGGACTATTCACGTACTTAACTAGTGGGGTTTATGTAACTCAGCCTGTTGCTCAATCACCCTCGATTTCTTCCTTTTTAGTCTCCATTATAACAGCCTACCACAAACACGCAAAGCTTTCAAATGCCTCAACAGCTTTCTTGCTAACTCCTTTTCTGAGTACACTCTCGGCTATCTCCTGATCCAAAAATAATATAGCTTTATAGACCTGCAGCAAGGGCCGTAACGGGCGTTATGGGCCCTGAAGAATGAGTTAATGGCCCAAGCGAAGTGAGGGCCTTTAACGAGCTTCAGGTCTGCAAAGCTATTAGAACACCCTCATTGTTTAATTAATAAATGAGACATGTTTAATTGAAGTACACAAAATTGCAAAATGGTAAATAATTGTTGCAGACATTTTTTGTACTTATATTAAAATTGTTTCATTTTTTTATAGGGTGGTGGAAGGTGCTAGGGTGGGAGGAGTATCATAATAAACAGAAATCAGGTGTGAGCATGCCTGCTGCTGCTATAATTAAGTTTCCTTTAGGTGTGCTCCCCAACTACACTAATGTTACAAATTACTGAACAGATACATGCCCTGCTAGCTACATCTGCACACATATCACATTAACAGGCAATTTAGTTACCTTTGTGCCCTTCGTCTCCGTTGGCACTTCCCTGCTCCACTGAATGCCTAGAAGTGCATGCAGGATTTCATTTAATTTCACTCCTACACACTTTTCCACACGTTCCACCTAACACTGCAGTGCAGCTTACGTCAGACCCATTTTTATTTCTGTGCAACGCTATGAAAGCGTTTCCTTTCCTTTCATTCGCCAGTTGATTTCACTGGGCATGCCTACGTGCACATGTTGGTTTTCCAAAGTGCATTTCGGAACGGAAAGTTAACTCTTTCCGTTCCGGAATACACATGCAGCCCGAACTACGGGCTGCAATCAATCTGCGGGCTATACCAGTGAGTATAGCCCGCAGATTGGCCAATCACCATCACAGAACACTCGTTAGGGTGTTCTAATTGCAGATATGTTTCTGCTAACGCCCCTGCATTACGGAAAACAAAGTTTTCACTTTTGTATCTGCTCTTCATGCGACTTCGATCAAAATAAGCATCTCCTGTCCTTTCCTGCTTCAGTAGGTAACCATTTCATGGTTTTCGTAAATTGTTATCATAGCTTACTTTGCATACCTTTTTTACAAATTACATAGAGAACACTTTAGTGAAATTACAATGTGCCTTAAAAAAACATGACATTGCATATATAGGTAATGAATAACATTGTCACAAAACAGAACACATGAAGAAATGCCCCTACATGGACTGTTGTCAAGTGCTATTTTTTACAGCTGTCTCATGACACATGTGGACGTTTGTAATATGTGTACAAATAAAACATAATGCCATGTGGCTGAGCGGCATCAGAATCTATGTTGCTATGTTATGTTACTTGTAATCCATAAATCATAGCATTGCCATTCAAATAAACCTTTGAGAAAGACATCCATATCCTGTGACAGCTGAGGAGCTGGACTTTGGAAGAGATGTCATGGGTCAGGTCTATAGTGTCATTGTAGTGAGGATGCCTAGCAGACGGTTTGTGTACCTATACGTCTTCCCCACTCCTTGCTGTGAGGGTTTGTTTGTTTAGACTATGGGCCTCATTACGACCCAGGCGCTAATGGGTTAACTGCGCCGTAAAAGGCTGCGGCGCCGTTAACCTATTAGCGCCTAATTACGAGGTCCCTTTGCGGGACCCGACCTTAACTGCTGGTGTAGACCAGCCATTAAAGTAGGGTGCCGCAAAGGGACCTCAGTGATAATTACGGTGCTGCAATTTGCGGCACCGTACTTAGTGCCTTCCCCATTCCCATTGAGCCCTATGGGGCAAAAATGGGAATGGGGAAGGGCCATGGCGGCATGGGGAATTACAGCCCCGCCAACCTCGGAATGGGGTGGTAATTCCCCATTCCGCCATGGCGGACTCCGGCATGGACCATGGTGCTAATAGCACCATGGTCCTCCGCCTGGGTCATAATGAGACCCTATGAATTGGCGTCTGTGAGAGTCCTGATCGGTACTATCCAGAGTTATTGCTGGGGCACAGTCCCCTGAGAAACCTGCTGTTGTCTAAGTTTGAAAGTAGGTGAACTTTGCAGACTGTTTAGAGCATGTTATCACTGTGTTGGCACTACCTAAGCAAAAGGTGTGAGATTGGGGTAAAATATAAAGGGCCTCATTACGACCCAGGCGGTAAGTTACCGCCTGGGTCGTACCTTTACCACCATGGCGTAAACTACGTTTACGCCATGGTGGTTGGCGGACTTACCGCCCCATTCCGACGTTGGCGGGGCGGTAAGTCCCCAATCCCCATTTACCCGTCCCCATTCCCATTTTTGCCCCATAGGGCATAATGGGAGTGGGGAAGGCGTTAATTACGCCACCGTAAATTACGATGGCGTAATTAACAACAAGGTCCCTTAGCGCCATGGATTTTAACACCTGCTAAAAGCAGGTGTTAAATCCTCCATGGCGCTAAGGGACCTCGGAATCAGGCGGTAAGGGTCGGCGCTGTTTACGCCGCCGTAAACCCCTTACCGCCTGGGTCGTAATGAGGCCCAAAGTGTCCTGGTACTCAGTCTACTAAGGTTATGGATCTTTTGTGGTATCCAAGTGGTCCTTCTAGTCCATAAAGAGTGTTACATGGTAGGCTTATCAGCACGTATATTCTGAATAAGGGGTTTTGTGGACAAGTGTCTGGAATATCTAAGGGGTTTATTTGCAACCAAACACGTTTTTACAGTCGAAGACGAATGTGCCAGGATGCGTGAAACTATGGAGTGTCAGAATTCTGAACTTGTGTACCTACACAAGACCTTTAAAACGATGTAACAATACTTTGAGATCAATGGGGATGCAGAATATACTCAAACATCAATAATCAAACTAACCCAGGAAGTTGGCAAAGTGTGTCTGTTTTCAAATCAATTATTTAAAACAGGAAGTATAACGAACATCAACAAACTTGCTCGATCTTCTCACTCAATGCATTTCATAAAAAACATAGTTTATATACTAAAAACTTCTAATCATTGACGTCAATCTACATTGTAAACTACAAAAACCTACTTGGGATGTAATAGGATTATAGGGAACCTCTAGGAATACGTTCCATACTTGTTGGGAAGGTGATTGGGTCTCTATCATCAAGTGGGGCAACTAGGCCCTCCTCTAGTGCAGGTCACTATGAATGTCATCAAATACACAACATCCCATTGGTCATGCAAACTATAGGACTCTCTACTACATGGTCCTTTATAATTGATTGGCACCCTTGTACCCCTCTATAATATTCCACCTATGCAAGCAGCACGCAGGCTAACATTCAGGTGCTGGTGGGCTGGTCGCAACCATAGCTTCCCACCAATTAGCCTGTCATCTATCATCACTCTTGCAGTCTGCCAGTCAATTAAGGCTTTGAACTTGGCCTTGGAAATGTTATCTGTGCCTGAGAATAAGAAGAGTATAGGCATACTCTGGGCCTCATTACGATTTTGGCGGTAGCCATGCCGCTATTGGCATGGCTGCCGCCAAAATCAGGTCCGGGTCCAGGTTCCCAGAATGGGGAATTACCGGGCCATTCCGAGTTCGGAGGGCCCGGTAATTCCTCCCTCCAGGAACCCGGGCCCGGACCTTCCCCATTCCCATTTCAGCCCCCATAGGGCTGAACGGGAATGGGGGAGGGAGCAAACAACGGGCCGATTACGAGCGGCCCGTTGTTTGCTCCCTCTTCCCCTCGAGGGACCTCGAGCACACCTGGTTTGACCCGACGTTACTTACCGGCTCCTGCGAGGGGAGACTGTATTGAGACGGAACGGGTTAAACGGGTCCGCCTCCTTTAGCGGGTCCCGATTACCTGTTCCGACTCACTTATAATGAGGCCCTCTGTCTCTTAGTTTCAATACAGCTCAACTCCGTATCTATTTTCATCTATCCACGTGACTGCAGACCATGTTTTAGAGTCTTTCGGTATTTTAAAATACTATTAAATGATGAACCTCTGACGTCTTCAATGTTCTCACTCCTCATCCAAGACAGGAGATTGTTCTTTTCACACATTCTGTAACTACTGCATGAACATTCAGGTTCACAGTGGCCTTGTCTTCCTGGTGCTGGGCCAACCAAGCCTCTCTTGATTCACCTCTGAATGTCTATTGCTTTTCCAACTGCGACACAGTGAAAGCCTTTCTTCTCACTGGATCCAGGTCTGCTAAAATGCGTTATGGAATCATCCATTGTACATACCTTCCTATGCATATACGTTGGCACATCGCTGCAATCTATTCACTACATAACTAGCCTTTAAGAATAATCTGTCTACTTGTGTTACTGCATCTGTACACTTGTAAAATGACTTGATATCTTCTTCATTATTTCTGTAGCACGAGCATCTTTATCTCGAGCCCGAAATGTTGCTCATCTTTAACACCTCCTCCTTTGTTCATGTCTATATTCTTCAGCCTCTTCTTCTGAGTGCGTCAGCTCTGCTCTGTATAAGGTCACCAGGCTTCTCTTTTGCTCAGTTTTCACACTTCTTCTGGGATTTCATTCAAATGCCATCATATTGTCGTGAATGCTTGTATGGTTTTCACAATGGGAATCTTACTTCCAAGATCCTTTTCGGTATCAGTATTTTCACTGGTACTGCACGTGTCTCACACTCTGGCTCTCAACATATAGACAGCATCGGGGAGGCGCTTTGGGTGGGGGTACTTGGCTTCACCTCTACAGTTCTATTTCATACAAATTCACACCTGACTCTCCAGTAGGGATATATGTAAGGTGTGAGTGCCCTTGAGTTGTGAAGAAACCTGGACGGGTTATGAGCAAAACTCTAAGTTAGCAACCTGCAGGGATCAGGAGAATAAGACCCACACCTTACTGCACCTATGCGCGAATATAAGAATCAGGGGACATCATTTGTGATCATGAGCACCAACCTGGATCCTATGACCATGTAGAAATGCCACCACCAGGAGTGTGGTGCTGGGCTACCTCCTGGGACCTCTTTAGTACTCAGTGAGGACACAGTATATTTGACATCTATATGAACGGTTTACTCTTGCAGGATACAGTGCATGAAATAAAAGCACATTACACATGAGTTTGTCAATCCTGATGAGTGGCTTTTATATCTTAGACATAAATAAATAAATAAATAGCATCAAAATGTTTACAATTCATAACATTGCTTCAAGACAAAGAACCAGGTGCCTGAAACTACAATAAATAAAATAGTGCCTACATATTTAATCAGAAAGGCCCTGTTAACAGATGACTTGGGGAATACACATATATTAGTGATTTTAGTGATTTCATACTTTAGATTCTCATATAAAACATTAGTGGTACTAACTTTTCCTAAGAGTTTGGAAATACCATATACTATAGGCAAACTGGAAAAACACAGTTTTCTTAATAACCCCAGGGATACTGCCTTAAATACCTTGTCTTCCCATTAAAGTTTGTCAGACAGTTCAATACATAAATACCCGAGCCCCCAGTTGAGATAATTTGGTTTCACATTAAGAAACTGTTCAAACAGTGCCATAAATAACATTCAAAGTTACAGTGTTAAATACCTGGGCATTACAACAAAACAAGGATAGATTAACGGTGCAATTCATTGAGACAGGTGTAAATATGTAGGTAATTAAATTCCATGTCAAAACGGTGTTTTATTTTCTACTGATGGGGTGTGACGCCATAAGGCTTCCAATTTTCTTTTTTTTGTCTAAGTTCTTTTAAGTGTGGTGTGAACCAAGCGTTTAGATGTGCTTGTGGTTTACTTTTATGCAGTTTAAGAGGTGTGATAGAATCCAATGCTTTAGACATAGTTGTATTGTAAGTGTCGAGTAATATATTAGGGTCTGTAGATGATGATAGACTGCTCAAAGAAGGTAGGATGAGTGGTACGAGCCTGTCCATTGTGATATCTTTTTTGTTCCTGGTGGGTTGAGGAGGGTCTATAGTCATGTGTGTTTGTGTTTGTTTGTCTATTACCATAGTGAAGGTAATCAGATAGTGGTCAGTCCACGACAGTGGAGAAGTGGAATTGATGGACAGATTGCAATTTAAGTCGGCCACCCAGTCGAGGGTTCTACCTTTTGAGTGTGTTGGTTGGTTTACTTTTTGAGTAAATCCTTGCTCTAGGAGCATATTAGTGATAGTTTTAGCATCATTGTCAGTTTGGTCATTAAAACCAAGGTTAAAGTCCCCTAGGATGAGTACCTGAGAGGTTGCCTTTGTGTTGTTGGAGACGATACTTGAAATGTCATCCTCGTAGGATCCAAATGGTCCTGGGGGCCTATACACTAGGTAGATTGTTAGTGTCTTAGAGTTGGATGTTGGTATTTTTGCTGTAAGCATTTCACAGGAAGTATTTGGGGGTGAAGGCGTAAGTCTAGTTGCTAGTTGTGTTTTAGCTATGATGGCGATACCTCCTCCTCTGGTGATAGTTGTATCTGCTCTGAGGATTTGGTAGGTTTCAGGCACCGCTATGGCAAGGGCTGAGCCTGCAGCGTCATGTAACCAGGACTCAGTGACTGCTAAAATGTCGATATTATTTAAGGTGATCAGATCTAGCATTTATTATGGCCATGTTGAGGTTGGCAGAGTGGACAATGGTATGAGTTTTAGTGGATTTGCAAAGGCTGGATTTAGTTTTGACTAGTTTCTGTGCGGTAGCTGAGGCTATTTTATCAGGGTAGTGGGGTAGTTTAGATTTAGAGCGGTTGTTGTTTGGATGATAGTCCTGTTTAGATAGGACGTTCACTCGTGGTTCATGGAGGCGGGGTAACCTAGCTCGAAGTTTGTTGTTCATTTCTATGGCTGGATATGGTATGGATCTGGTGCTGGTCATGGTCGTTGGATTATGGTTTACTGTGAGGCAGTTTGTAAGGGTAGTCTGGTGGATAATTATTTTAATGGTAATTACTAAAGAGGTTTGGGCAAAGTTTCTTATAGTCATGTTTGCAGTAAGTTGAAAATGGCTATAGTCCAATTTAGTCGGCAGGATTGTGCTATATCAGGTGAAAGGGGAGGTAGAAGCAATGCCGGAGTGGGCTAATCCTGCATAAGGCAGTTCACAATGGGTAGTTCAGAGTAGGCTAGTCATAATAGGCAGAGTGGGCTAGTCCCACATAGGGCAGTTCACAATAGGCAGTTCACAATGGGCAGCTGAAGTAGGCTAGTCATAATAGGCAGAGTGGGCTAGTCCCGCATAGGGCACTTCACAATAGGCAGTTCACAAAGGGCAGCTGAAGTAGGCTAGTCATAATAGGCAGAGTGGGCTAGTCCCGCATAGGGCAGTTCACAATAGGCAGTTCACAAATGGCAGCTGAAGTAGGCTAGTCATAATAGGCAGAGTGGGCTAGTCCCGCATAGGGCACTTCACAATAGGCAGTTCACAAAGGGCAGCTGAAGAAGGCTAGTCATAATAGGCAGAGTGGGCTAGTCCCGCATAGGGCAGTTCACAATAGGCAGTTCACAAATGGCAGCTGAAGTAGGCTAGTCATAATAGGCAGAGTGGGCTAGTCCTGCATAGGGCAGTTCACAATGGGCAGCTAAGGTAGGCTAGTCACAGTATTCAGAGTGGGCTAGTCCCGCATAGGTCAGTTCACAATGGGCAGCTAAGTAGGCTAGTCATAATAGGCAGAGTGGGCTGGTCGTGCATAGGGCAGTTCACAATGGGCAGCTAAGGTAGTCACAGTAGGCAGAGTGGGCTAGTCCCGCATAGGGCAGTTCACAATGGCCCGTTCACAATGGATAGCTAGAATACATTATACATAGGAGTTCTAGTATGCAGGCCTTAGCTTGTGGTAAATAGGGTGTCACATCAAAATCTTGACTGTGGTGGGCATCTTACCAGGATATGTGATAGCATGCAAGTGGCTGGCTGAGAACTATCACGCGGTGATGAGTGGCAGACAATGTGGTATGAAGGCTCATATGTCTCGACAGAGGCTACAAAGGGGCATGATGGATGATTGGATGCCTCGTCGTCGCTGATGTGATGGCAGGCTGTGGATCTCGATATGCAGTCAGCAGTTGGTGGGGGCTCCTGCCCTCTCTCACGTAGGATAGGCGGTCTGTTGGTCGGGTTGGGGCGCTTATCAGTACACCGTAGGATGGCCTGTGGGCCAGGTACTCCGGAGTGGGCTGGCAGTCTGGGGCGTCCGTTTCGGTCCGGACAGGTCCAGACAGGTGTGGGCCTTTAACCCACGGGGCCTTAAAGAAAAGGGGCATGGCTGGCGCCTCACGGTCATAAGCAACGGCCTATCAATGCTCACGAGTGAGGTTGCTAGGCAACCTGTATACACAATGCTAAAACTGCATTGCGGCAGCCATTTTGGGGGTGGATATTCCGAAATCTGGAACGAGCCTAGCTGCACATGTATAATGGCAGCGTGGATCTTGGTGCAGAGAGGTTGAAATACTTACTCAGGTAAGCGGCTCACCTCAGTGGCATCAGCTGGCTTCTGGGTATTGAAATGCGGATCACAGTGTGGATGATCGGAGGTAGAGCTGCTCCTGCATCGTAACGGCGTGGCACGGACTCCTGCCCGGTGCAAGGTAGGCTTGCAGCAGTCCGTGTTCTCGGCCCGTGAAATGGCTATCCTCTGACTCATATAGTGTGTACTTAGACGCAACCACACAACTGCCGGCAGCTAGTGATTGTGTCCATTGTTTTAGGCTGCAGAAATCCACGTTTGAGGAATGTAAGATAAATAATGTCATTTTCATTGAATATGTCTATTTATGTTGAGGTTCCCGCTTGGTACAGAAATTACCGTAAGTTTGGTGACTTGCGTATCTAAGTTAAAGTAGGCGGTTAGGAATGTGCGAACGTTACTGTAGACAGTATTGACGCAGAGTTATATGAATTAAAAGATCAGAAGACACCGGATCGTATACGGATGGGTCAATATCTGCCTGAAACGATATTGGGCTGTCAATCTGTGTGTCCTTAGCTATACGTTGTCAAGACAAAATAACAGTGTGCAGAACTGTACGGGTAATATGTACCTGATTAGTGTCTTGTTGCTGTGTGTGTATTTTAGAACTGTGCGCTTTTAGCTGTTCAATGGCATGATTTAATAGTAGCATACAGAACGGTGTGGGCTACAAGTATTTTGACTATTGGACAGCTGCTGCTGTTTTTTGAATGGAATGTTAGATGAATTATGTTCATGCGGTTCTTTCCACCCTCCCATTGGTATTTGTGTTGCCCCCTCTAGATCTTAGTCTACTGAGAAGACACACACACCTGAATGTTTAAAGAATACAAAGTTTATTAATACAGTAAGCCAATCATGGGTTAATTTATGTGCCCAGAAGATTAGGCTGTGTTAGTTAAGCAGTATAAATGACAGCTGCATATCTGTGTTTTCTCCTTTAGTAATTGGATGTTAAACGCTGCAATAGAGTTTTCAACTCCTGTTACCTCAAGAGAATGTGCAGGAGAATTTGTAATTTTTGGTTCCCTGAAGAAGTTCTTGGTGACTTAATGAAGAACGAAACATGTTAGGCTTATAATAACACTGGATTAGTTAGCAGTGTATGAAATAATAAATGAAGTTTAAGAAGAACCTTTTTTGTAGGAAAGGATTCACCCACTTGGTTCTACACATGAGAGGTTAAAGTTACCATCATTAATAGTGGTTCTTTATCCTCTAAACCAACGTAGACAACCATTAGGTACTTGCTCTGTTTGCACAATTGTCTTTTAATGTTGTTTTTGATATGTTGTACAGGGTTTTTTACTCAAATTGTGATTTGAATATTTGTGATGAAATGTTATGTGTTTTTATCCCATTGGAGGTCATTACGACCCAGGCGTTAAGGGTTAACGCCGTCGTTAACCCTTAACGCCTGATTCCAATTTTAACGGCTGCTTTTAGCAGGCGTTAAAATCCATGGCGCTAAACCGCCTTGGTGCTAATTACGGCACCGTAATTTACGGTGCCGTAATTAGCGCCTTCCCCACTCCCATTATGCCCTATGGGGCAAAAATGGGAATGGGGAAGGGTAAATGGGAAATGGGGATTTACCGCCCCACTCACCTTGGAATGGAGTGGTAAATCCGCCATCCACCATGGTGTAAACATAGTTTACACCATGGTGGTAAAGTTGGTGTACTTACCGCCTGGGTCGTAATGACCTATTGTGTTTAAAATGCATTTGAATAAAATGTAATGTACTACATTTATGATCTGGTAATGTTTTGTTAGTTCTTCTTTAATTGGTATATGAAATAAGATCATTGGGTCCTGATTAGGAGGAGAAAACACAATGACAGAAGGGTTTTGTAGTTTACAAATGTCCATTGTTCTGTTAAGGGTCGAATCCTTGTGCCATTAAATTGCCCCACGTCTCTCATTTAGTCGTTGGAACTTCTATGTTACCCCAAATTCCTTCCATATCGCTTGCATGTAACTAGACATGAAGTTGGATCCTCTGTCTGAGACCACCTCTTTAGGGAAACCAACTTCCCAGGAGAGCCCTGTCAACCACCTTGACAGTAATGGTCTGAATGGAATTAGCCACAGGGTACCTGGTGGCATGATCAACCAGTACCAGGATGATTCATTGGCCTCTTTATCTCCCTCCTCTGGCTGGTTTACCACGCCCCTGTACACCACCTCACAAAACCTTCAAAGGCACATGCTGCCTCCACCTGGTGACTCTTAATGTCTGCTCAGCCAACAAATACTCCACTGACATCTGCCTCCTTCTTGAAGACATTGACCGCAACATTCTCGCTCTTACCAAGACATGGTCCAATGCCAGCTCAGTCACTGCTTTTCAGTCCGTCCTCCCTGACGGCTTCAAGATCATCTTCAAGCCTCGACCTCACTGTACTGGTGGGGGGTTGCCTTAATCTTCCCTGAGTGGGTTACTGCTTCCATCTTACCCACCCATCTCTACTCTTCCTTTGAGAGCCTGCTTTGCAAGTTGGTCATCTCTCCCATCTCCACCCTCACCATTTCTACCATTTAATGGCCTTCAGGCGCCACCACCCTGTTCCTCTCTGAATGGGCAGATTTCTGCTCTTCCTAACTTTCATCCACCTTCAACCTCCTTCTCCTGGGTGATTTCAACACCCAACTGAACTCCCCAGGCTGTGCATCCATCTTCTTCACTGAACTCTGCACCTCGCTTTCCCTCTACATTCTCCCTTCTGGGCCATCCCAGTCTGCTGGACACACTCTGAACTCGCTCACACACTTTGACCTCTCTCTCTCCCTACAATAGTCACCCCTCTCTCCTGGTCAGACCATTCTCTCCTCTTCTCTCACACGGGTTCCTTTGGCCATCTGATAGCCCCCCAAAAGTTCTGCCAACCTCGTTCACTAACATACAACTGATGAAATGAGTGTCAGCTGCTGCCTTTGCTTCCACCTTCATCCCCCATTGCCCCCTACCTCTGATTCTACCTCTGTTTCTGCCCTCAGCAACCTCCACCTCTCCCTCATCAATACTCTTGACATTCTTGCCCAAGTCATGCGGATCTGTCTGAAACTTGCCTCTAAGCATAACACGTGGTTTAACTACAAACTTGCAGCCCTGAAACAAAAGTGCAGGCCGGCAGAATGGAAGTGGCAAACCTCAGGCTCATCCTCTGACAAACTGGCCTTCTGCCTGCTCCGAAGGCTACACAGACTCTCCATCCATGCCAACAAGAGAGCCCACAAACAGGCATGGATTTCCAGTGCATCCAACAACACAGCTGAACTTTTCAAGATCTGCAGGGAACTAGCCAACTCCTCCTCCCCTTCTCCTTCCCAGTCCCTCTGCAACGCACTGGCCACACACTTCGCCACCAAAACTCAGGACATCTTGATCGACCTTGCTAAACACCCTCACAACCCATCACACACAACCTTACCTCCCTTGGCTCCCCACCCTCCACCTTCCTCTTTCTCGTCCTTCTCCCCTTTCACACATGAAGAAGTTACCAGAGTTGTCCGGTCCATGAAGGTCTCTTTGAAACAAGTTTCCCCTTGCTCATCCAGGACCATCAAGGATAACATTGGCTCTCTTACCTCTGCACTCGCTGATTTCTGCAATCTCTCTTTTGACACTGAATCTTCCCCCTCCTCCCTTAAGTACTCCCTTGTGCACCCACTCCTTAAAAAAACGTTCAGAAGACCCTACCTATCCTGTAAACTACCGCCCTATTTTCATCACTCCCTTCCTGGAGATGCTGCTGCAGAAGATGGCATAGCCCCAACTCAACTAACACACCAAACATGTTGGTGGTCTCCACGACCACCAATCTGGGTTCCGAGCATCCAGAGGCACAGAAACTGCTCTTCTGAACACCTGTGAAGAACTGCTTGCATTTCTGGACTCCAACTCCCCAGCTGTCCTCATCCTTCTTGATCTCTCCTCTGCCTTTGACACAGGCAACCATTCCACCCTCATACAAAGCCTCTGCGATACACTTGGTATCTCGGAATGGGCACTGGACTGGATGACATCCTTGCTTACTGACTGCTCTTCCCAAGTTATCCCGGGCACCTTCTCCTCTCCTACTTCCTTATCCACCTGTGGTGTCCCCCAGGGTTCTATCCTCTCCCCTTGGCTCTTTAACATCTACCTTGCTCTGCTTGCACGTCTCATCCCCTCCTTTTCCAGTGTTATGCAGATGACACAAAGCTCTATTTCAAACATCCTGCTGACCCTCTTGTACCCTGCATCATCCCTGACTGCCTATCTGCCATCCAGTCCTGGCGCACCTCCAACGATCTCTGCCTCAACATAAAACGGACATCCTTCCCATCAGGACCCTTGCTCCCTCCTTCTTCCCTTCACTCTGGCCTTCCTCCTTGGCCTCTCCCCCTGCTCCTTCTTCTGAAACCAAAACACTTGGAGTCATCTCATCTTCGTCTCCTCTCCCTCCTTCCTCCCTCACACTCAGGACATTGGCAAGAAGTCCCACTTTCAGCTCTTCCTTCACAAAGGAATTCTCCCTTTGCTCACTTTCCCCCAGAGGTTCAATGCTACCCGAGCCCTGGTTCTCTCTTCGCTTGACTATTGCAATAGCCTCCTCTTGAATCTACCTTCTTCCACTTTGTGACCCCTCCAGCTAATCCAGAATAGGGCAGCAAGACTAATCCTTGGCCCTAAACCCAGGGATCACATCTCTCCTGCCCTAAAAAGTATTTACTGGCTCCCGGTTGCTGCACGGATTACATTCAAATCCCTCTGCATCATCCACAAGGCTGTCTAGGCCCGGGGAGCACATTATCTTCAAGTTTATCTTACTAAATACTCTAAATATTAAACCACTATGTTCCTCTGGCACCAACTCTTTGTGTGGAAAGCATTTTGCTAAACAGGGTGTTGGTGGTTATTTGCTTTCCTCAGATGGCTCCCTCCTCTGGAACAGCCTCCCCCTCTGTCTGTGCCTTGAGCAGGATGTCTTTAAATTCCTGAAGCTCTTTAAGACTTTCCTCCTGACTGCCTCCTTCCCTTCCCCTCCCCTCTGCTATCCCACAGTTGCTGTGATTGGGGTCCAGGGCCTTTATGCATCCTCTGGGCCCCTAACGTCCCAAACCAATCAGCCCAGCTCCTGTCTACCATCAGCACTTGCATTGGCACACCCTCCGCCCTGGAGGTTCGTACGTACACCTGACATGGCTCTTGCCGTGTAGCACTCAAGAATCATAGCACTTCATCTGTGGCTCACCCATGACCTCGGACTTCCCAGCACTTACCCTCTCTACCCTCTTCCTTGCTGCACTTGCACGTTCTGAATAATCACAGGGCATAGTAGGCTTGTCCTTTTTTCCTTTTCCCTCCCACTGCTCTTAAATATTGTGTTTTGTAATGTGTTTCACTCCCTTGTCCCTCCCTTTGCCCTGTTGGTGCTTTGAAACAGTATTTTACTTGCTGTATAAGCATCTAACAAGCAAACAATAAATACATTAATTAATTAACCAGTGTACACCTGATGTGGGAGGGTCCAAGGGACAAATGATGTCAATGCCAACCCTCTTAAATGGTGTGCCTCCCACTGGAAAAGGCTGCAGTGTGGCAATGACACTGCCTCCAGTCTTGCCAGACAACTGACAGGTGCGTCAGGTCCAGCAGTGGGGTTCCAATTCTACTCCCTTCAGGAGCCAGTAGAAAGGTGCAGAGAACCTTTGCTTAGTCTTCTTAGTACCAGATGATCAGCTAATGGCACCTCATGAACCAACTTCAGAAGGAAGGCCTGTAAACCTTGGGTACCATCAACCTCTTGAGAGCACCAGGTTCAGGTTTAGTGGGCTCACTTCAAAGGAGTTTACCCTCCCAATAAACATTGATCGACCTTGGCACTTCACCTTGTGCCTGGACCTGTTTTCTTAGACCCTCGAGAGAGTGGCACTCTCTCTCTCTGACCTTTACAGAAGTCTCCCCTAGAGGGCCCAACTTCAGCCAGCAGGCATCAAAGGTCAGGATGATCCTCTGGGTTGAACACCTCTCCCTGAGGAGGGTCATCTGAGTCTTGGGTTACCACTGGGCCGGCCCGTCTGGAGCCTGGATCCCAGTGAGTGTTGTTGAAACAGCAGAAAGAGAAGGAGCCCACTTCACAGAAGTGGTCCTCTTGCTCTTCTGTTTTGCCTTTGGTTTCCCCTTTGGCATGGGTAAGTGACTATCAGTCAGGCCCGGTTTGACCTGCGACCAAGTGACTGCAGCAGCAGTCAGGGGTAGTCCATCAGAGATCAACCCCAACTCCACTAAGTCATTCTCCAACAATGTGTTGGCAGGTACATTGTCCTGAACCAGGACGGGAAGCTTCCCTGTCTTGTCTGCAATTGTGATGGTGACCAGGGCTACAGGAAATAATTGGGAGGCCCACCAGCTAACCTGGTAGTTCTCAGAGAAGCACATAGTCCTCTTGCATGGGCAGGGTCCTGTCCACCACTGTCATACTTGCCCCAGTGTCTCTCAAACCAATGGAAGGCTGGCCATTCAGGTGGAAACTTCTCAAATATCTGTGGGTATTCTGTGGAATTGTAGCCAGTACTTCTACATACTGGTCCCAGGCCCCAAGGGACACTAGGGAAATCTCTGCAGGAGCACCAAAGGTGAATCCTGTAGAGGAGGGGAGGACAGTGGCCTCCACCTCAGGCATGAAGCAAGGGTAGATCAGGCTGACAGCCTGGACTCCAAGTGCCTTACCTTTACACTTGGGGTCACCCTTCTTGTGGCCCAGAACCCCAAAGTCCCAACAAGTGCCTGGAATGCGATCAACTGCACTGGATCCACTGGGACCCTGCTTTACAGCAGAAGAAATGCTACTCTTGCTCTCACCCCCATGCAACTTATCCTCACTAGATTTTTGGGTTTTAGGAGAGGGATGTTTAGGTTTACTCGACTGTGATTGCTTGTTGGACTCCTCAGACGTCTCAGAGATGCCTTTCTCTTTGTCCTTATCCTTCCCATTGGGTTCATTAGGGGACACCCGGCGAGAGACCCACTTGTCAGCCAGCCTGGCCCGCTTAAAGGGATCCAAAATGTTCTGGCCAGCAATGTACGGATGCAGCTCTGGTGAACAGGCTTCAGAAAAATGCTCAAAAAACAAAAGGTGGGACAATTCAACCAAGGTTTTCACAGTGTATCCATCAATTGACCACATCATGTTCATATGCGCAGCACTCACCCAGTCAACCAAAGACATTGGGGGTCATTATGTGTTGGGCGGTAACGGATTACCGGCACCGGTAAGGAGACCGGTAAGGAGACCGGTGCCGGTAATCCCTTACCACCCAATTCCGAGGTCCCTTAGCGAGAACCTGCTATTTGCGGGCCTGTTATTAGCACCTTCCCCATTCCCGTTGAGCCCTATGGGGGCTCAAATGGGAATGGGGAATGGTTGGTTCAATGGGGACTTACTGGGCCCTCCAGGGTCGGAGTGACCCGGTAAGTCCCCATTGAACCAGACCGGACCCGGTTTTGGAGGCAGCCATGCGCAAATAGTGCCATGGCTACCTCCAAACTCAGAATGAGGCCCATAGTTGCTCTTTTTTTATATTTCATGAACCTTTTGAGGTATTGGGTAGGTGTCTTGCCAAACCTGACAATCAAAGCAGATTTACTGCACTCATACTGACCACTTCCTTTCACACTCAGCTTCAGAATACAGTCGTAACCAGTCTTAGGCACTCTACTTAACAAACACTTAGCCCAATCTCTTTTATCAACATCATGGATTCCAGAGTCATTTCAAATGCTTCTACCCATTGGAGTATACCAGAACCCTCCACATACACAGCAACCAAATCGTTCATAAATCTGGTGGCAGGGGACCTGACACTCTCGACTGGTTTGGCTGAAGTTTCCACTCTAGTTTTCTCTAGCTGGATTCTCTACATTCCGTGTCTTTGTTTTTTTAATTCAAGATCCCTATCTTTGAGTATCACTTGCTGTGCCAACTCCTCCTCCTTCTTCAATTCAGCTTCATTTTCCAACTTTTCCTTAACAACTCAAGTTCCAAAGTATCCACTGAAGAAACAATGCTGGGTTTCGGAATAGAAATGACAGGAGAGGTGGCAATCCCAGAAACAGATTCAGTAATAACCCCCGGGGTAAGGCCCTCAGTGGTTCCACCCCACCATTCATCAAGAGCATCACAATCAGTCTGGTGGTCCACCAGGGTAGCAAAAAGCTCTGCCAGGCTTTACAAGCACTCTAGAGAGCCTATAAGCTCAGTCATCCGTGTCAATTTGCCATTTGCAATAGATTCCATTGTAATGTACTTATCCGAGTATACAGAACTAAACATTACATTAACGAAGTGTGGATATTCTTTAGATGGCAAGGTTACACACAGAGTCTTAAAACAATTAGCATCCCACTGTTGCCACCAGTGTAATGACTGGAGGGGGGTATCTGTACTTCTGTCCTCTATATGGCAGAGTAGAGGCACAGAGCACCCCAGCCAAGGTTCTCTATATGGTAGCTGTGGACGAGCAACTAAGGCCTAAGCTCTCAGGAGGTGATGCAGGCTGGTTCTTAAGTACAATGAGTCCCCAAGCTCCCACAAAGTAATGTCCACACACTATGGTATGTGCTAACACAGTTCAGGGATATACACACAATTCAAGAACACACTATGTACTCTGGTAATTCTAATATGACAAATATATACAGTTTCTAGGTGGTACCACACTTATCTTTAGATTCCTTTAAAATACAACAACTGCTGACAGTTATTATGTAACATACAAATCATGCAGCAAGGTGTATCACCATAGCAATCGTCCAATCTAAATCATCCAAGTAATCATCCAAGCTAAAAAAGACACCTATAATGATAGAATCTCCAAAGCATGCTCCAATACAAAGGAATTATTTGCAATCCTGCGAGAACTCAAATTTCCCATACCACCACCCGATAACGTACCCAAGGACAAGCAATGGTGTACCAATATCCAAAATGCCCTTGCAAATAAAGTGAAAACATTACAATCTAAAATTACTATAAAAAAGCCTTGCTCCCTCTCAGCGAAACTCCCAGTACGCCCACGCCAAAACCTAGCCTAACAATTTTCAAATTCGCTAAAGTTTCCACTCATGAAACTGAAAAAATCATTGCCTCACTAAAACCTTCCAATTGCAAAGGCGATTACTGCCGGGCCCAGAAAATTAAGAATGCCGCCAAAGACCTAGCCCCCTTCGTCATCAAACTCATTCAATGCCTCCTTCTCATCCTGCACAGTCCCAAGCAGCTTAAAAGAGTCCTGGGTTCTCCCTCTGCTAGAAAAACAAACCCTAGACCCCTCCATCCCCACCAACTATAGGCCCATCACTACTGTCCCTTTCCTCCTGAAGATAATTGACAGAGTGGCCTATCTCCAAATCCAAAAATACCTGGAGACTAACCAACTCCTTGACACTCGTCAATCGGGCTGCAGACCTCAGCACGGCACTGAAACTGCACTTATAGATCTTAAAGCCCAAATCGACGAGCTCAACGACAAAGGAAACACAGCTATGCTACTCCTCCTTGATCTGTCGGCGGCTTTTGACCTAGTGGACCACACACTACTCTGCTAACACCTAGCGTCAGCCGCCCACTTCTCAAGTGAAGCTATAGCCTGGGTTCAATCCTTCCTCAACAATAGAAGTATGCAAGTCTTCTGCACCTTAGACTCTGCTGACCCTATCCAGACAACATGTGGAGTTCCACAGGTCTCCTGTGTCTCGCCAACGATGTACAATATCTTTACTAAACCTCTATTTGACAAATTGGACAGACTGGGTGTCACCTACACAAATTATGCAGATGACACCCAGATCCTCACCCCCCTTTCGGGGAATTTCATTACATATACAGCTTTAGTAAACTAAATGTACACCCTCATTCAGGCATGCATGGCAACCCATGGCCTCTGCCACAGAGATCAGAGATCACAAAAAAACAGAGATCCTTATTCTAGGCTCACCTAACAACTTAAAAAAACTTGATTCCTACTACAGCTCCTTCAATATCGACGCCAATATAATCCCCGTCGCCAAAGAGGTGAAGACCTTTGGTTTCTACTTGGACTCCACTTTGTCCCTAAGGAAACAAGTGAACTCCCTGGCCTCATCCACTGCCTATACTGGTAAATTTATTAAAGCATGCAGACCCTTCCTCTCACCAGCTCGCTGCATTATCCTAGCCAATCCACTGATCCACTCAAAATTGGATTACTGCAATGCACTTTATGCAGGCGCTAACAAATACATCATAAATAAACCTCAAACCAACCAACGCGCTCAGAACGGCCCTGAATCTCCCAGTCAGAGAGCACATTTCGAATGTGTGTAGAAATTACAACTGGCTAAAAATTAGCGATAGGATCACCTTCAAAATTGTCACACTAACATTCAAATGCCTGAACAATGCATTCCCCCCATACCTCAGGGACAGAATAATAAGAAAAACCTCTGCACGACCAACCAGAACAGCCAACTCTTTCTGCCTCCAAACCCCAAGATTTGGACTCAAAAAAACATGCGGCAGTAGCTTCCCTGTGCAAGCAGCTCAGTACTGGAACGCCCTGCCAGTTGAACTAAGAAGGGACCAGCCTTACAACAGCTTCAGGCACCATACCCGCACCTGGCTCCGACGCAATGACCTTTGAAACCTGAGACCATGTGCATTGTGATCTGATGCCATACATACCCATCCACTCTCACATGTAAAATGTACATAATGTATTTACTGTTTATAATATGTTACCCTCTATCCTTACATGTAACGAATGTATATAATGTAATTACTGTATATAGCACATGATACCAACAACCTGTAATCTGTAACCTGTAACCAAGTTCTAAGTATTCTTGTTATTCTGTGCGCCCAGATACACAAGGGTTTTCTGGCACCCTATAAATAAACAAACAAACAAACAAACAAACAAACAAACAAACAAATAGATCATAAGGAAGGAAGGCAGGTTAAGTTAAACAATGGCAGAATGCTTTCTTTAGCTATAGAGACATAATTCTGAGGGAGGATCCCCCACCTGGGCAACCTGTAATAAAAGTATTGGCAAGCCCAGTCCATTAATGTTTAATAAGTCTGGCTTCCTAGCTAAAATGTTCAACCATCATAATGTAACTGAGATGGAAGAGTTTCTTCAACTGTTCATCAACGGATCCCACGAGAGTGTATTCCCTTTGAAGCATGAACCACAGGGCATTGAGATCCCCGAAGAAAAGTGGAACACTAGCGTCAAGGCAGCAGCTTCGACCGTCACAGTGCTGTTCAATGATCATTTGTGGAAGTCCTGGTAAGATGAGGCTTGCGGTCCACCTCGATGCAATTTGTTCAGTGCCACAAAGAAGACTCAGTGATGAATGTAGACCCAGCAGAGGGTGCCGGGGATTGGGAGTTGCTTCGGTGGTCCTCTGGCCTTAAGGTGCTGCAGACGTTTCTCGGTAGCAAGCTACCTTGACTTTCTCCGGCAGGACAAAGCAGTCAACAGTGATGGCAAGGCAGCACTCTGTCAAAATGTTCTTATGCAAGTGGTGCTTTCTCAGCTCTGGACGTCAAGCAGCACAGCATCAAGGTGTGTAAGATTATTTAGCATTTTTTTTCATGCAGCACCACTGCATGGGTTTGGTGCATTGCTATAATGCGGTACAGCAAGGCATGTGTTGCCAGTGTGACATTGACCTGTAAATTAAAACAGGCTATTCAGTCAAAAACGATTTCTACATCTAAAATGCAAATAATTCTTTTTTCTTCACAGTTAAAAGCATATATTTTTTTTCTCACCTGAAATTCCTCTGTTGCAGGAGACACATTCGAGGATTAATGAACTAACCTCATCAACAATACTAACATGATTCTAAATCATTAATAATATAATGGGTTCTCCAGTGCAAAATGAGATGGAAAAGACAGGCTCTGAAAGTCATTTTAAACATGCATCCAGATTTTTTTCTCTTTGCTTCTATCTGTGCTCTGTCCACAGTATTTGCAGGAAGCAAAGACTCGAATAAGCAGGAAATCAGTTTTGTTACAGTTGCAACTGTATAAGCCAAGCCATTGTTGAAAATAGGAGTATAGGACATGATGGATTTTTATTGGATGCACGTCACATTAAGGGAGGTAACAAGAGTTTTCCTGTAGTATCTCGGGGAAGAAAAGAGTTAGAAGACATTTTACACAGCTTGGGGAAAGACTTGGCTGGTGTGGCTGGAGTTTCCTGACTAAGAAGGTCCCAGTGCGCTGCTGCCCAGTCTGGGAAATTCCAGACAATAATCCCCGGCTTGATTGATGGCAGATGCGTGTCCTTACTGGGGTGCTTTAAGAGGGAGAATTGAGCCACTTCCAGAAGGCGACCAGCCGAAGAATTTACATGCTGGACAAGCTTGGTAATTATATTGCAGAGTGCGGGGGCAGTGTGTATGCGTGTGAAACTATTCAGTCAGAGTAGAAGAGGGAATTCCAGTGTTTTATCAACATGTTTAATGTTGCAAATTGAATATGTTCTCGCCGCTCTCTTCTCATTTTGTTACAGATAATGTTGTTACTGTGCAATTTCCATTTATTTCTGTAAAAAGGGTAAGATGGTGTTAAAATGCAATTGTTTATAATACACAAAAATATCTGAAAGCAGACGGGTAGGGTGTTTTATTTTTCCCTTTATTTGTGCATCTACTATTATAGCACTGGTAATATGGGAAGATGTTTAGACAGTGCAATTGTCATTTTTAAGGTAGCTAAAAATAAGACTTGGCAGTAGCTATGTGCACGATTCCATTCAGTGTATAAGTGTGTGTGTTTTCTGAACGGAACATAATAATAACATAATGAAATAGCCTGCTGCTGGAGGTACATGACTCAGCAGAAAGAGATGCCCTGGACATAGTTCACTAATGTAGATAAATTGGTGATGAATACCACATGTTCGCTCGCTGTCGTAGATAAGTCAGTGAGGACAGCCCATGGTGGCACTCCATATGAAAATGTGGTGTTCCTGAAATGTAAGCCTGAGGCCTCTCTAGTGATCACACGAACAAACTAAACAAAAATAAGGGGTTCTGGATATTGGGGCCACATATAAAACAAAGGAATTCTGCTCACCAGAAATACCACCAATAATGCATACCAACATAATGTATACCTCTAAATGTATCTGTGTGCTGAAATAATGCATATATACTGTAGTACTATATACCAAATCCAATCTGAATACAAAGAGTAATTATTACTGAATTATTTTCATTTTGGCGGTAAGAAAATACCGCTAGGCCCCAAATCTATACAAAATACCCAATGTTGTAGGCCGGGAAAGTGATCATAGAGCACCTATTGGGCGTGGCAAGTGTGTCTCACACTGCCATCTGTACATTAAAGGGAACCCATTTCATAATAACAGTGTATCACCAAAAAACGAATTTCAGAATGTCACAAAGGGAAACCACATTCTCTGACCTAGTGCAATATTTAGAGGCAAAGTTGTTTGCACATGGGATGTGATCATCAAACAGTACCTCAGAATGGCATGACCGCATTCAGGGTGAGGTGCAGAAAGAAAAACTAGACAATATTTTTGGAGAAGGCAGTATAATTCAGGTCTGCCTTACAAGGTTATTGAATGCAGCCGATAAAAGTGCAGAGAAAGACTGTTTAATACGGCTATGCGCCAAGATATGGTTTATTTTGAATAGGTCCCTGCGAATGCAAGAAAATGATACCCAGCTAATTAACAGGTTAAAGACTGACTTAGATGGGGCAAGCAAAAAAGAGGAGATGTTAAGAACAGAATTAGAAGGATGTCAGAAAGACATGCAATTAAAATGCAGAGATTTTGATATTCAGTTGTCCAAAAGCAAGAAACAGTTTGAAGACAGTGAGCAAGAATTGGTACACTTAAAAGCCTCAGTGGACCACATTAGACAGGCTAAAGATGAGATTGTTTCAGAAATTCAGATTTTACAAAAAGAACATTTTGAAAAAGAAAGTGATCTCCAAGGTGCAGAGCAAGAAATGATTCAAGAAAGAGACAAGAGAAACAAAGAATTCAATGAATGCCAAATGCAGTTGTGTGACATGCAGGAGGTAATAAATAAAATGAGTGATGAAAACAACTATCTGCAAAATGAAGCAGACAGGCTCCTTAAAAAGTGTAAGGACTTAGAACAGCAAATGTGCATTCCCAGGTCCCAGGAGAGGCGGCAGGGTACAACATTCAATGGAGTGGAGGTGAATTCTATTTCTACCCAAAGAACTAGTGCTCCAGTGACTGGGCCGGTGACTGAACTTGGTTGCAGCACCCTTGGGGGATTTGATACTCCCATTGGGGGCCGCCATCAATCCCATACACCTGGAACCAGGATTGAGTCACCAAGTAGTGCAATTCCATGCATTGCAACAAGTAGCCCCATAAAAATAATGAAATCTATTAAAGCTCTGATCAAACCATTTAAAAAAGGAGGGGAATGCTGCATTGAGGATCACTTAGAAGCGGTTCATGACATTTTTAAAGCACTCCAGATACCTAAGGAACAGTACAGGCAGTATTTTCATTTAACTTTAGATGCTCCGACGGCCAGCATCATAAGAGGATTAAATGAACAGCAGAATATGACATGGGCAGAGTTTGATAAATAAATTAGGCGTCATTTTTCCAGTCATTACAGGAGGCAAAGAAAGTTGCTTACACACTTACTCCTGGGCCTAATACATCCCCTCGCCAGTTTTTACAAGACTTAAAAAGAGCATTTTCTCGCTTTGATGTATCTTTTGACCCCAATTCTAATGAATTTAAAACTGCCTACTTCTATGGGCTACAGAAAGACATCTGGCCTCATTACGACCCAGGCGGTAAGGGGTTTACGGCAGCGTAAAGAGCGCCGACCCTTACCGCCTGAGTACGAGGTCCCTTAGCGCCATGGCGGATTTAACACCTGCTTTTAGCAGGTGTTAAAATCCATGGCGCTTAGGGACCATGGAGTTAATTACGCCACTGTAATTTACGGTGGCGTAATTAACGCCTTCCCCATTCCCATTATGCCCTATGGGGCAAAAATGGGAATGGGGAAGGGTAAATGGGGATTGGGGACTTACCGCCCCGCCAAGGTCGGAATGGGGCGGTAAGTCCGCCAACCACCATGGCGTAAACATAGTTTACGCCATGGTGGTAAAGTCACGGCCCAGGTGGTAACTTACCGCCTGGGTCGTAATGAGGTCCATCATATCCCAATTGGTCCGTGAATTTGATTGTGACAAGTCCCTTGAGTGGATTGTGCATCAAAGCACAAAACTATATGAGGTACTCTATTGTCAGGGTAGAAAAAGTGATAAAATGAAAGATACTAGACCTAAATCTAAAGAACCCTCAGCAACAGTGATGGAAATCAGGTCAGACAAGATGTCCCTTGAATCTGCTCAAAGTCCAGGTAAAAATAATTTGGCACCTGAACAAAGGGTTAATCAACAAAGGTCATCACACTCTGCACCAATGTTTCAATCACATGATCCTAGTAATAGGGAGAGCTACATCAGTCCTAGGTATTTAGGAGATAGGCCCCGGGCAGGCTATCGGTCTGATATGTCAGGTATGAACCATAATCAGAGACAAAATCAAGATCAAAGAAATGATGGTCCCTACCAGACATTGGGGACACAGAGCAAATTTGATCCCAACACCATGATATATGGTAATCAGGATAGACCCCGATATGTGGATCGATTTGCTGATAATGGGAATCAACATAGGGGCCAGTACCCACAACATGAGAGACAGGACATGAGACAGAACATAAATTATACTCCACGTCAGTACAATGATACCCCACCAGGGGACTACAACCAAAGGATGGGTGCACCCCACTCCCCTCCACAAATGAATCAAGAGTTCAGAAACTATCCCAATAGAAATCACTCATCTGAGAAGTATCAGAATAGATCCAATCAGGGATAAAGCAATCGATATCGATCTAGGCCACAGAGAGAAGATTCTAGAGAGATGGAAAGGTTCCAGTGCCTTGACGCCCAAGAGAAAATGTTAGCTGAACAAATAGGGAAGCTTTGTACAGCACAAAAACAGTCATCAAAGGAGGGTTCTGATGGCCATAGCAATGACCGGGGGGCTTCTTCTGAAAAGTGACTAAGTACTCAGGATACCTACAGCGGCAAAAAGACAGATTGCTCTGATGTAATTTTGCATAATGACTCTGAGATGTCTAATGATTTAAAAGTGAAGATGCCAGTAAGTGAACATGTAACAGAAAGTGCAAATACTTCTAAAAGTGAGGTACGGTTTAACCTAGAGTTAAATCAAACATTGGAGATTTGTACAAATGAAATAAGAAAACCTGAAATTCCAAAAGAACAAAAAGACAGATTTAAGAAAAATGACTCATGTGTGGGGAATACCCGTAAACAGGGAGTAAGTGGGGATGATATAATTTCTTTCCTTGGCAGTCATAACAATGACCAAACACCGTCAGAAAAAGGAAATACTCCAAAGGAGGGTACATGCCAATCACCTGAAGTATTCTTTGAGCCACATATTTTTGAAGAAGTTAAGAGGGCTGATACCATACTAAACAATCACAAATGCACAGAATTAAACAATGACCAATTGCTGAATGATGTTGTTACACATGTTCAGTCGGAAGATTGTAATGTGGTCCCTGATGATACCTGGATGGATAGGCGAACAGTGGCCACACTACAAAAAACCTCTGAACATGGAGAAATGAATAAAGTCTCTTGCGCAGAAATGGGTAAAAAGGAGGGAAAAATGTCTTTCCATTTACCAATGTGCTTAGCCAAAAGTGAAAAAGGCCTGAGAAAGGTGAGTCCTGAAATCAGTAGGAATTCACACTTCTTATGTGTATTAGAGGAAGTTGAGGACAGGTATTATGCTACCATCACTGTAGAAGAAAAATGTCAAACATTTGCAATGATTGACACTGGCGCACAGGCCACAATTATGTCCAAGGAACTGGTAAAGAGTACCAATGAAGGGAGATCCCCACAGAATCAGAACACAGTGAAGGAAAATCAAGGTCCAGTGCATAACTTTAATGGGGAGGAGGTGCCCATCATAGGTGTAACTGAGGTTGACATAAAAATAGGAAAGCACAGAATGAAACAAGAGGTATTGATCACATCTATTTGTGAAATTCCATTTCTGATGGGGACAGATTGCCTGAAAAGATTGTCTCCTCTCATAGATGGGGTGAATGGAGTGCTGTGGTCCTTAACCAAATAACCATTGAGACCTAAGAAAATAAAATCACAAAACAGCAACATAAATGAATGTCACACCGTTGCCAAAACAAATTATGCTGTGGAGGTATATCTCCAGAATAGTTGCATACCTAGTGTCACTGTTATATTAATGTGTCAAGACAAAATGCAGAGCGACAATGAAAAACTACCTGTACAAATATACTTGGACCCAAGGAAAAAATGGCAGACTGCCATAGATGAGCACACTTTACGTTTTTATTTAAAAGAGAAGACATGCAAACAGAATATTGCTCCTAAAACAGATTCAGAAAAACACGTTACCACTCTTGCTGAAATACACATGGAAGATCAGCAACCATGGGTTCATGTTGGTATAAATGACTGTTTTAAAACAATAAAAGCCACTTTAGCGCTTGAACAGGAGAGGAGCTTCATTAATGAGAAATGTTTGCAAAAAATAATGGACAGGGAGGAGATCCTGAAATTTAGGATTAAAAACCAATATGTTTCTGGGTTGGACAGTCCAGACTTTGAAAACCGAATTGCAGGCAGATGCATGCTGAAAATCAGTATTGGGCAGAAAGCGATTTACCATAATGTATGGATAGTGAGTGGAGCACAAAATGACTTTTACATGGGCAATGACATCATGCACAGAATGTGTATGGTGTAAGATTTCCTTAATCAAAAGATATGGTCACGCCTGGGTGGGCCGGCACCTGAATTTGAAGACAAAAGAAGGGCTTATCACTGTGCACAACTGGTCCCTTATGCAATTGAACTACAAATGAGGAAATATACTATTATTCCTGCATTTACAAAACAGTTTGCATTAACACTGAAATGCAAAAATGGACAGCAGATGAAAGACTCTGATGCATTTGTGTGCCTGAATGAATCCATAAAACAGCAAGGCCTGGATTATGAATACATTCCATTGGTAGATATTGGCGAAGGGTCTGTAAGAATTATGGTAAATAATAAAGGTTGTCAAGATATTAATTTAGAGGAAAACTCCCCATTAGGAATGGCCATACAAAAATCACATTATACTGCAGATCTAAATAACATGGTGATTGGAAATATCCCTGAAAAATATGTAGATGCCAAGGGTGAGTTGCCAGAATACCTGGACTCTCAGCCCAAAGGAATATTTAAAATTCATACTGTGTACCCTTATGATTCAAGTGAGACAGTATGCTGTTATCAAGAGAGTTTGCTGTTATCAAGAGAGTTGAATAACATTTGATTTAAGTGAAAATGAAATTGAAAATCAGCACGTTGAAATTGAAGCTGACATGCCAAAACATTTAAAAGTGGCAGCTTTACAAAGAGACACAGCCACACAGCTAGAGGAAAGCGCTGAGATTCCACTACCAGAAGAACAGATCTCCTTAGCGGATGCATGTGACAACGATGAGGATAGAAATGAATTGAGGAAGATATTTATGGAATTTAAAGATGTATTTGCAAAAGATGCTTATGATTGCGGGCTAACTAATTTACATGTGGCCACACTTCCGGAAGGGTGTAGCAGAAGTCCAGTATTTGTACGCCAGTATAGACTACCGCTGGCATGTTTAGAATCATTGGCAGAGATTATTAAAAATGTAGAATCGCAGGGAATCATCAGGCCTATCCATAGCACATCCAACACGCCCGTTTTAGGTGTGTTAAAGCCAAATGGTCAATGGCGGCTATGTGCAGACGTGAGGGAGTTAAATAAAAGAGTACCAGTGTCCAGATGGCCACTGCCATTCATTGATCAGGGCCTAGCTCAGGTACATGGTTCAAAGGTGTTTACCACATTAGACCTCACCTCTGGATATTGGTGCATCCCATTGGCAGAGGAGATACAGAATTTATTTTCCTTTACATTTGACAGAACTCAATACGCATGGGTTAGAACTCCGTTCGGGTACGTTAATAGTGGGAGTGAATTTGGAATATTTTTGAGGAAGGCCATGCCGGATGCGGCAGAAAGAGGAACCATAGTTTATGTGGATGATGTCCTGATAAAAAATGAAAGTTTAAAAAACCATTTTGATGAAATAAGACATGTGCTTGACCAATTGCAGAAAGCAGGCGCCAAAGTGTCTTTACAAAAATCACAATGGTGCAAGAAAAACGTGAATTTTCTAGGCCATGAAGTAACTGAATATGGGCTAAATCCACAAAAGAAGAAAATAGAGGCCATACAAAAACTAAAAGACCCTAAAAATGTGAAAGGGGTAAAAAGTTTATTAGGAATGACAGGATATAACAGGAAGTTCATTGAAAATTATGCTGAAATCACTCAACCATTAACTAAACTGCTAAAAATTAATAAAGCCTGGAAATGGGAAAAAGAGCAGTCTGAGGCTGTGGCTAAATTAAAAGAACGTCTTGTAAAGGCACCATGTTTAGCATATCCCATAAAGGACAGGGATTTCTTTATAGAAATAGGTTTCTCTGAACATTGCATGTCAGCAGTGTTATCACAAAAACATGATGTGAATCACAAAACCATTGCCTATGCAACTAAAGCATTTTCCCAAGTTGAAATGAAATTCAATGAATGTGAAAAGGCCCTATTAACCACTGTTTGGGCGCTACAACATTTCCGCCCCATTTTTCAGGGAGAAAAGGTGATTATTGAAACAAATCATCAACCTTTGCTATTCTTTGAGAGTAAAAGAATTAGGTCAGGTAATCTAGCGCAGTCCAGAATCACTTCATGGACGCTAGCATTACAAGGTTTTCCTGTAGAAGTGAGATATGGCCAAAATAAAAAGAGCCCAATTGCTGAAGGTTTACCAGATTTACATGACTGTGCAGCTGAACAAGCATCAAATGAAATGGAACTAGAACCTGATTTACAGGAGTTTGAACAATCACCACACAAAGCTTTTGATGAAAAGACATGCAAGGACTTGCCAACTGTATATGTTGATGGTTGTGCTTTTCACATTGAAAATGACAGTAATAAACAATTAGTGTCAGGAATAGGAAATGTCTGGTTGAAATGTGAAGGTATCCCCAGCATAGGGATGAGAATTGGAGCTAGGAGCAGTCAAGTAGCGGAATTGGCAGCCATTTATAAAGCAATTGCTACTGCAATTGATAATAAATTCAGTGAAATTGTCCTGGTGACTGATTCTGACTATGCACGAAATAATAGCTTTGTGGAATATCTACCTGGCTGGAAAGCGAGAGGCATGATTACATACAACAAAAAGCCACTTAAGCATGGAAAAATGATACAAGCCATAGACAAATTGGTGTCAGAAAATAATTTGATAATATACTGGAGAAAAATTTGTGGGCATTTAAAAACTCCAGGAGAGGATAAAGAGGGGAATGATAAGGCAGACCACCTGGCTAAAATTGGGGCTGTGATGGGAGAATTGCTACCTATTGAACATTTACTGGGTGAAATACAGATTGATGCAGTAACATGTTCTAAAGCACCAAAGGAGACAGAACAATCAGTGGTACAATGGAGCTACAACACGCCAGACCAAGATTTGATTGAGGCACAAAAGAATGATCGAATTTTGGGAATCTATTATAACCATTTGATAGATCCTGGACAAAACCTTTTAACAGCAAATGATTGTGTGGGAAAAGAGGAATTGAGGGTGCTATTAAAGAATAAAAAACGAATTAGACTACAGGATGGACTCATGGTTAGAGAGTCCATAACAGGACAGATACAATGGGTGGTACCCCTTTCATTTAGAGGGCTAATGCTACACCATGCACATGATGCCATAACTGCAGGCCACAGAGGTTCACAAAAAACATTGGAAATACTAAAAGATTATGCTTATTGGCCACATATGTCCCAAGATGTGGAATTGTATACTAGAGGATGTCTAGTATGTGCCCAATTTAAACCTGCTTCACCAATGCACAGAGCTCCACTAATGAAAAGAGGCCTAACCCTTCCATTGTCAGATTTGCAAATAGACTATGTAGGGCCTTTAAAAAGGTCGAGCAGAGGAAAGCGTTATATTTTGAGTGTGGTATGTTTGATATCGAAGTGGATTGAATGTATTCCTGCACCAGATTGTAGTGCGCAAACAGCAGCCACATTTCTAGTGAATCACATGTTCTCAAGGTTTGGGTTGCCACAAAGAATTGAGTCAGACAGAGGAAGTCATTTCACAAGTGCTCTCATGAGCAAGGTATGGCAAATACTGGGTGTGAAAAGGAAACTACATATCGCATATCGGACGGCTTCCTCAGGTGGAGTTGAACGGGGCAATAGGTCTGTTGTGGACATTTTAAAGAAATTTGTGGCTGGTTCCAGCTGGGATTTACGTTTACCTTTGGTTTTGATGGCAATCAGATCAACTCCTGCCAAAGCAACAGGTATTAGTCCACATGAGGTCTTGACAGGTAGGAAGATGGTGTTGCCACAAGACCTGCTATACAGAACACATGAGCAGACACTTGTGAGTGCATCCACAGTTCATAAATACATTGATGAACTGAGGAAGCATTTACAAAATGCATTTGCTTTTGTACAGAGAAATCTAGAAAGAGCTGCTGACAGTGCCAAATCGTATTATGATAAAAAGACATCAGTAAAGGAGTATTGTGTGGGGGATCAGGTGTACAAATTTCATTTTGGAAAAAGTAAACAGAAAAATTCCAAATTCCCAGCAGCCTGGCAGGGGCCATTTCGAATTATAGATAAGGTCTCTCCTGTAGTTTATAAAATTTTAAAGACTGAAGGTGAAACAGCAACAGAACAGTTTGTGCATGTAAACCAAATCAAGCCGTGATGTTTGCGGACATGCATCGTGTTCGCTGATTGGACGGCGTGGAGCGCGAAGCGTGTCAGATTATCAGTAGCGCCCGCGATTCGCAGTCGTCCGCGGACAGCCGGTGAAACTTTGTTCAAAATTTGTATTTAGTAGAGTGTGTTAGTGTGTAGGAGTGTTTGGGGAGGGTGGGAGTGTATGAGATAGGATGAAAGTTGTGTTTTTTATGTGTTAGACGTTCTTTTTGTGTTCGATTTGTCTGCGGACATCACGGGTGTTCTGAAATGTTCTAAATAAACTGAATGGGGGTGTTCTGAAGACTCAATGGGGCCGATTCATGGAACAAACGTGCGCCGAAAATCTTCGCGCAAGCATGCGCAAGCAGGCGCAAGCGGAAAAAAACAGGCGCACGTGGCGATTCATGGAAGTCCCTGCGCGTGTTTTCCTCGGGATGTGCGCCAAACCCGTGCATGGCGCACACGTCACTGCAACATCCCGAAAGACATGCGTGACGCGCACAGTGAAAGCGCACAACCTCGGCGCATACACTAGAAAGTGGGCGGAACACGGGGCGTAACGCGCGGAATGGGGAACAACTCGCGAAAATAAGGGTGTATCTGGGGATGTACTGCAGGGAAGCAGACGGAACGCCCACACGCACCCGAACTACACGTATTCATGGAATCGAATAGGGCAAAGCCACGCACAGCCAAAGACACGCACAAGCCGAAACACGTCCGCCACACGAAGGCAGGCGGTAGCAGGCGGTAGTGTCCCTGCGCATTACAAAAGTGGCAACATACAGCAATTGTGCCTGTGCAAGCTGGGCACGTGTATTTTGGGGTTGCACGGGGAGTTACACACGCGATTGAGCGGGGTACGTGTATTCCGGGGGTGCGCAGGAAGTCACACACGCGATCTGGCCTGGGGGAGCGGGCTACGTGTATTTCAGGGGTTCGCGTGAACTTTTTCACGCGATCGAGCCTGGGCGAGCGGGCTACGTGTATTTCAGGGGTTCGCGTGAACTTTTTCACGCGATCGACCCTGGGGGAGCGGGCTACGTGTATTTCAGGGTTTCGCGTGAACTTTTTCACGCGATCGGGCCTGGGGGAGCGGGCTACGTGTATTTCAGGAGTTCGCGTGAACTTTTTCACGCGATCGGGCCTGGGCGAGCGGGCTACGTGTATTTCAGGGGTTCGCGTGAACTTTTTCACGCGATCGGCCCTGGGGGAGCGGGCTACGTGTATTTCAGGGGTTCGCGTGAACTTTTTCACGCGATCGGGCCTGGGGGAGCGGGCTACGTGTATTTCAGGGTTTCGCGTGAACGTTTTCACGCGATCGGGCCTGGGGGAGCGGGCTACGTGTATTTCAGGGTTTCGCGTGAACTTTTTCACGCGATCGGCCCTGCGGGAGCGGGCTACGTGTATTTCAGGGTTTCGCGTGAACTTTTTCACGCGATCGGGGCTGGGGGAGCGGGCTACGTGTATTTCAGGGGTTCGCGTGAACTTTTTCACGCGATCGGCCCTGGGGGAGCGGGCTACGTGTATTTCAGGGTTTCGCGTGAACTTTTTCACGCGATCGGGCCTGGGGGAGCGGGCTACGTGTATTTCAGGGTTTCGTGTGAACTTTTTCACGCGATCGGGCCTGGGGGAGCGGGCTACGTGTATTTCAGGGGTTCGCGTGAACTTTTTCATGCGATCGGGCCTGGGGGAGCGCGGGCCTGGGGGAGCGGGCTACGTGTATTTCAGGGGTTCGCGTCGGCCCTGGGGGAGTGGGGTACCACTCACCGTCTGCCTTGCGTGTAGAAGAACGCGTAGCCAAAACCCGCTGTGAAGTAATAGCGTGTGAACCCCAACGGATGGAAAACACACGCACCGCACGAAAAGCACGTACAGAACAGTGTAAAGGCACGCGGCATCTCCAAGCCCTGCCAGGGCAACGCCCGTGCGCAAAACGTCACAGACGCGCTTACGCTGTAAGGGCCTTTGGTCCAATGAAATCGCGTACGCGTGCTGACGCGCTTACGCGCTAAGGGCCTTTCCTCGATTTTCACGCTGACGTGCAGGATTTTCACGTGCCAAATCACTCCGTATCAAGCTGGCCACGCGAAAACACACGGAAGACCACGCTCCTGCCCAGAAGGCCGAATTACTGCCCCCCAGTGCCCCGAGCATCCTCCCACGTGCCATCTGCTGCTGCCTGCCTGCCTGCCTGCCTGCCTGCTGCCACCGTGCCCTGCCATTTGGTGCCTGCACATCAGCCATCTGCAGGGGTCCAGTTGCTGTGTCCACCCCTGCTGGAACAGAAGACTCCCGACTCGGATAACATCGCTCCACAGCCCAGCCCCAGGACCCAGTTGCCCACCCACTCCTGCCCCTGGGGTTGTCATGTCGGGCACATCCACATCTGGCACCAGTGGCAACCCCCGGCCAGAGGGGCAGAGGGGCACCAGCTTCACTGCCACCGAAGTTGGTGTCCTGGTGGAGCAAGTCCTGGGGCAGTATGATGCCCTCTTCGGATCGTCCCGCGCCAACAAGGAAGGATGGGAGAGGATCTGGGCCGACTGTTTGGTTGCCATCAACTCGGAGGGGGTGGCAACCAGCACCATCCAGAAGGTCAAGAAGCGCTGGGAAGACTTGAGGTCCAGGACCCTCATAAAGGCCCGGCGCCTCGGGAAAGGGGGGCCGGGGCCGGATGAGTTCCATCCAGATGAGGGTCCTGGAACGCATACACCCAGCGCTCCACGCCCAGGTCCTTGAGAGGGAGACCCGTCTGGAGTTGAGCGGTAAGTGGCCAAGCATTGCTGTGTGAGACAGGGCATGTTGCAGTGTGCTGGTTGTCTGATACTTGCCTGTATGTGTGACATAGGCCATGTATACATGTATGTGTGCAGGGACATCATGGTAATGCATGTGCGACCAGTAATGTGTGAACCGCACTTTTGTTGCATGTGTTTAAATGCGACATGGGGAGCCCTATGCAGATTGTACACATGAGAGCATGGCAGTCTCTCTTCCTGGACATGGGTGGGGGTGAGGGATGGGTGCTGATGCCAGGTACATATATGGTATCCATGTCTGTGTGCCTGACCTGCGTGTCTGTGACTTGTGAAAGCCATGGATGCATGACACATGTCTGTGACAATGTACAGATTCACTGATGCAGCCTAGACATCCTTGTATCCACTGTGATTGGGGTGTACGGGCCAGATGGATGTGACTGAGGTGAAGTGTGTGCATGTGATAGGCATGACCCATGATGCATGTGAGTTCCATTACATTGTATGTTTCGAGAGTCCATTGGACATGTATGGAAATGTCCATGGCATGCACCATGACTGTCATTGTGTGTGTTTTGCCTTGTCTGACACATGTGTTGTGGAGGGACATGATGGAAGTGTACTTTGACAGTGGCACTCATCTGCTATTGCTTCCTGTCTAGGGGACCATTGTACAGTACCCTGATGCTTGTGTTCTATGTCTCCCTCTACGCAGCGGCTAGTGAAGAAGAGGGCGGAGACGGCGCTGTGGAGCAAGGCGGCGGGGATGCCCCCACGGCTGCAGCGGAAGGGGTGGGTGAGCCCCCACAGAGGCCTGCTACGGCGGAAGACGGTGAGGAGCCATCCAGGTTTGTGTTTTCCACAGAGGAGGAGGAGGCCGCCACTGAGGCGCACATGGGGCCTGGTGGGGGCATCCCTGCTGGTGCAAGTGGTGCAATCCAGGGGCAGGGGCAGGAGGCAGCACAGGTCACCGTGGAGGGGCCTGTGCATGTCGCTGTCCCTGACCCTGTGGGTGCACCACCATGCACCAGCAGGGATGCCCCGTCCCAGGCCCGTCCGCAGGTAGAGGGGATGTCCATGTCATCTGACTCCCCTCCACCTGCGGACGAGGGGACCCCTGGCCGTATGGAGAAGGTCCTGATTGGGGTCGCGATGCACACGGCTGTGATTCGTGATGCCGTGCGTGCTTCCCAGGAGGAGCACGCACGTCATCACGAAGAGCACCGTGCCGATGTGGCCCAATTGGGATCGTCCATGTTCGGGGGTTTCCCGCATGTGTCAGCCAATCTGGCGGCCCTCTCCTCCTCTGTGGAGACTATACGCCAGTCGTTCTCCTTGCCGTCTTCCGGCCCAGATGCCACCAGGGCCCCCTGTGGACCTGCCCTGACCAATGCAGCCAGCTCGGTGGGGATCCCATCCCTGCCACAGTCGGGAGTCAGAGGTCCAGCAGGGGTGGACACCACAGCAATTGTACCCCAGCAGATGGAGGATGTGCCGGCATCATCAGGCAGGGCACGTGCACGACGGCGTCGGTGGATTCCATCAGCCTGGATGCCGTCGTGCAGGCAGAGGCAGTGGCGTCGGAGGCAGCAGCGGAGTCAACGTGGGAGGCATCATGGCTCGGGGCCATCAACATCGGAGCGGCAGGCATCAGCGGGAGGGCAGGAGGACCCAGGACGGGACGTGTCTTCCGTATGGCAGCGGTTGGGCCAGCATATAGGTGCGGAGCGGCGGCGGGCGGAAGAGGCGCGGCTCACAATGGTCAGGGCGGAGAACTCCATGCGGAGGGCCCTGAGGCGGGCCGAGTGCCTCGAGGCAATCCGCAGGGGGTTGGAGGAGGAGACAGCGTCGTCCCTGCGGACCCTCGGGGCCATGGAACAGGACCGCCTCCGGGACATCGAACAGGAGTTCGATGATGCCCTGGCCCGGAACACCACGGAGTGAGCCGCTGGACTTCCCCGCCGCCTTTGTATATAGTTATATAGTTAGTGTTAGGTTTCCTTTATTTTATTTTTTATTTGGTTGCGATTGGACAATGCGCCACATTTTTGTATGTAGTTCAGTTTTTAGTTAGTTGTCATAGTTAGGTTTCATTTGGTTGGGCTCATGGACCCGGGATTATCTTGTAAATAGTTCTTCAATGGATTTTTCTATTTTTTGGATTTTTTTCATCGCCATGGAGCAATGGTTTTTGTTTATCATTTACACTTGGATTACTTTTCTGACTGTGACTTTGGACACCATTTTTTTGGATTGTGCTGTGTGTTTTTGATTTTTTTCATGGACATTCTTCTTCTTTTGGTTGTTTTGCTTTGTGGTTTTTCTCATTTCATTTCCATTCAAGTTCATTTTAAATACATTTTTATTTTCATCCTTCAATGTGTCGTATCATCTCATTGCTTTCATGCATGTCATGTTGGGTGTTTTAACATTCACTTGCAGCCATTGTGTGTGACAGACATGTGTTCATTTGCATTATTTACATTGGGTGTGTAACATGTCATTGCCTTTGATATGTGGGTGGATGTGATAGTTGGTTGGGCCTTTTGGCAGGGGAGGATGGCCATTACGGACATGATTGGGGATTGGTGGGACCCAGGTGCAGGGGGGCATGGATGGGACATGGGTGGGGGCCTGCTGGCAGGTGCCCCACAGTGCTGGGGGGTGGGGAACATGAGTTGGACATGGGTGGGGGCCTGCTGGCAGGTGCCCCACAGTGCTGGGGGGTGCGGGTGGTGGGAGACATGGGTGGGGGCCTGGTGGAGGCTGCCCCTGGTGACTGGGGGGGTGGGGTGCTGGGAGACATGGGTGGGGGCCTGGTGGAGGCTGCCCGTGCACGGCTGGAGGGTGGGGGTGGTGGGGAACATGCGTTGGACATGAGTGGGGGCCTGCTGGCAGGTGCCCCACAGTGCTGGGGGGTGGGGGAGTGGGGAACATGAGTTGGACATGAGTGGGGGCCTGCTGGCAGGTGCCCCACAGTGCTGGGGGGTGGGGTGGTGGGAGACATGGGTGGGGGCCTGGTGGTGGGTGCCCCTGCACTGCTGGGGGGTGGGGGTGCTGGGAGACATGGGTGTGGGCCTGGTGGAGGCTGCCCCCGGTGGCTGGGGGGTGGGGGTGGTGGGAGACATGGGTGGGGGCTGGTGGAGGGTGCCCCTGCACTGCTGGGGGTTGGTGGAAGACATGGGTGGGGGCCTGTGGAGGGTGCCCCTGGTGGCTGGGGGTGCAGGGGGACATGCGTTGGTGGGCAGTAGTGCAAGTTGACATGTTGGTTGGCTGGGGGCATGGCCATGGTGGATGGGGTGCCTGCAGGACATATGCAGGGTAGGCCCCTCTGGTGTGAGCCACCTGCAGGGGCCGTGGAGGGTGGAGAGGGAACACCTGGGAGGACCCACACGTGCAATTCACGTGTGGTGCTCCCCGCGCACCCCTTTAATACACGTACCCTGATGGAATCGCGTGTGGAACTTCCCGCGCACCCCTGGAATACACGTACCCTGCTGATTTCGCGTGTGAAACTTCCCCCGCACCCCGAAATACACGTACCCTGATGGAATCGCGTGTGGAACTTCCCACGCACCCCTGAAATACACGTACCCTGCTGATTTCGCGTGTGAAACTTCCCCCGCACCCGAAATACATGTACCCTGATGGAATCGCGTGTGGAACTTCCCGCGCACCCCTGGAATACACGTACCCTGCTGATTTTGCGTGTGAAACTTCCCCCGCACCCTGAAATACACGTACCCTGATGGAATCGCGTGTGGAACTTCCCGCGCACCCCTGGAATACACGTACCCTGCTGATTTCGCGTGTGAAACTTCCCCCGCACCCCGAAATACACATACCCTGATGGAATCGCGTGTGGAACTTCCCGCGCACCCCTGGAATACACGTACCCTGCTGATTTCGCGTGTGAAACTTCCCCCGCACCCCGAAATACACGTACCCTGATGGAATCGCGTGTGGAACTTCCCGCGCACCCCTGGAATACATGTACCCTGCTGATTTCGCGTGTGAAACTTCCCCCGCACCCCGAAATACACGTACCCTGATGGAATCGCGTGTGGAACTTCCCGCGCACCCCTGGAATACACGTACCCTGCTGATTTTGCGTGCGAAACTTCCCCCGCACCCCGAAATACACGTACCCTGATGGAATCGCGTATGGAACTTCCCGCGCACCCCTGCAATACACGTACCCTGCTGATATTGCGTGTGGAACTTCACGCGCACCCCTGAAATACACATACCCTGCGGAAATCGCGTGTGTAACTTCCCCCGCACCCCGAAATACACGTACCCTGATGGAATCGCGTATGGAACTTCCCGCGCACCCCTGAAATACACGTACCCTGCTGATATCGCGTGTGGAACTTCCCGTGCACCCCTGAGATACGCGTACCCTGCTCGCACGGGCCCAATCGCGTGTGGAAATTCCCGCGCACCCCTGAAATACACGTACCATGATGAAATTGCGTGTGGAACTTCCCGCGCACCCCTGAAATACGCGTACCCTGCTCGCACGGGGCCAATCGCGTGAGGTACTTCCCGCGCACCCCAGTGATACACGTAGCCCGCTTGCTGTGCTGGTACAGGGTTAGCGCAGCCCTTTGCGCTGGATTGGGTATATTGATGGCTTTTCCCTGCGCGAGAGGCGTTCTTGGGGGCGTAACTGGCGCTGCTGCAGGGTCGCTGCGCCACTGTGCGCCACGGCTGGTTTTGGTGGCTGGAATCCAAGGACACACTGTGCCCGGAAATGGATTTTAGCGCACGCGGCTGGCGCAGGGATTCGCACGCGCACACTGTGCGCCAGCCGCGTGCGCCACTTGTGCGCTGAATTTTATGAATTACCCCCAATATGTGTTTGTTTTGTTCGCAAGCAAACTGAAACTGTTCTAAGAACACTCTCTGTGTCCTGAAATGTTCGCAAATAAACAAAAGGGGGGTGTCCTGAGGACGCTGTCCGTATTGTTCGTTGTCAAGTTGAATATGTTCTAAGAACACTCGCGGTGTCCTGAAATGTTCGCAAATACACAAAATGGGGGTGTCCTGAGGACGCTGTCCGTATTGTTCTCTGTCAAGTTGAATGTGTTCTAAGAACAGTCGCGGTGTCCTGAAATGTTCGCAAATAAACAAGATGGTGGTGTTCTGAAGACGCTTCTAAGAACACTTGCGGTGTCCGGGGAATGTTCGTAGGGGGTGTCCTGAAGGCGTAACCTGTATTGTTCGCTGGCAAGTTGAATGTGTTCTAAGAACACTCGCAGTGTCCTGAAATGTTCGCAAATAAACAAAATGGGGGTATCCTGAGGACGCTGTCCCTATTGTTCTCTGTCAAGTTGAATGTGTTCTTAGAACACTCATGGTGTCCTGAAATGTTCGCAAATAAACGAAATGGGGGTGTTCTGAGGACACTGTCCGTATTGTTCGTTGTCAAGTTGAATGTGTTCTAAGAACACTTGCGGTGTCCTGAAATGTTTGCAAATAAACAAGATGGTGGTGTTCTGAAGACGCTTCTAAGAACACTTGCGGTGTCCGGGGAATGTTCGTAGGGGGTGTTCTGAGGACGCTATCCGTATTGTTCTCTGTCAAGTTGAATGTGTTCTAAGAACACTCGCGGTGTCCTGAAATGTTCGCAAATAAACAAGATGGTGGTGTTCTGAAGATGCTTCTAAGAACACTCGCAGTGTCCGGGGAATGTTCGTAGGGGGTGTCCTGAGGACGCTGTCCGTATTGTTCTCTGTCAAGTTGAATGTGTTCTAAGAACACTCGCGGTGTCCTGAAATGTTCGCAAATAAACAAAATGGTGGTGTTCTGAAGACGTTTCTAAGAACACTCGTGGTGTCCTGGAATGTTCGTAGGGGGTGTCCTGAAGGCATAGTCCATATTGTTTGCTGGCAAGTTGAATATGTTCTAAAAACACTCACACTGTCCTGAAATGTTCGCAAATAAACAAAATGGGGGTGTCCTGAGGACACTGTCCGTATTGTTCGTTGTCAAGTTGAAAGTGTTCTAAGAACTATGACGTTGTTCTGAAATGTTCGTAGGGGGTGTCCTGAAAACGCTGTCCGTATTGTTCGCTGGCAAGTTGAAAGTGTTCTAAGAACACTCATAATGTCCGCGGACATTAAAAGTTTCCATAGACGAAATGTTTGACTCTATGGATGTGATATGCTGCAGTGGTTGTTACCAGGGCATAGAGTCTTGGGTGCATGGCCATTTGGCCATGCACCCAAGATTGTATGCCCTGGAAACAACCACCGCAGCATATCACATTCATATTTGCTTATAACTTTGGGTGAAAAACAAATGTATAAGGAACAAAGGTATTAGATACTATGGATGTGATATGCTGCTATGGTTCTCCTTATTATTGTATACTTACTGTTTGGTCTAGTAACCGGAGTACATGTATTTCTTGTTAATTTCTGTGATAAAAGAAAATAGCATGTTAGTATTAGTATTTTGTAATGACCTATTACATTGTATAATCAATATACTTTTTTTTTGGACCCTCATATTTAGTAGATTACAATTCAGAGTACTGTGCAATTTGCTCACTTTCTGTATTTGTTGCTAAAATCATTGGATCTGTGGGAGAAAAAAAAAATCCATGTTGGATTAAAAAAAAACTTTTTTCTGTTATGCTACAGTTTATTTGTTTGTTTGTTTTCAGTGTTCACTTGTTGTTTCTGGCTAATGCTTTATACTTTGGCTTGTATTTTTTTTGTAGCAGTAACATATTATTTATTTGTTTTGATATTATAAAATTTTGGAGCAGTTAGATACCAATTGGCGTATTCTAACTGTCTATTTTTTTGATATATTTTAGTGGTATTGATTTATCTATTTGGATATTGTTAAATTTTGGGACAGTTAGATACCAATTGGCATATTCTAACTGTGTATTTTTTGGTCTAATTTAGTGGTATTCATTTATCTGATTAGTTGTTGTAGAATCTTTGAGCAGTTAGATAGCTTTTGGAGTATTCTAACAGTTTACATTTTTTTAACACAAGTTTACTTAGGGTTTAAATACAGTTTATTTTTCAAATTTTGGTTTTAAGAACATCAAATAAGCGTTTGTAAGATTTCCTGGTAATCTCTGCTTTAGAGTAATGGTACTATCATTACATTCAAACCATCCACATTTCTTTTTTATATATGCAGTGTAGTGCCCTGAATTGGTTGTGGCTCCTGCGTGGTAGATTATACCTATTGTTGTGAAGGTTTTCTTACCAAGTGATATTTGACCATGTGTGACTCCACTCAACTTGCAGTTGTTTTTGGTACCATCTGCATTGCAACGTAGAAGCATTAGTATTATGTATTTACTATGTGTTTGTATTACTAGCGTGGAGCGATTATCTGAATTGCAGGTAGAGCATAATCTACCATGGTTTGCATTTTGTACAAGTCGCTGAAATGGAATGGATTCACAATTAGGTATTGATATATATATATATATATATATATATATATATATATATATGAAGCGTTCATTGGGGATTTCTTCTTGTGTCACATTGTTGCAGAGAGTGCATGTATGTTTCCACATGTATGAAATCTGAAAGATTTCATTTATAGGTATGTTTTTGTTTTCCAGTACTTGTAGTAAGTACATTAGAAATTCTTGTGGATCTTCCTGTGAATTTATATTGAATTTCACCATTCCAGCCCAGTAGTCCAATTGTTGTCTTATTCCATAAACACTATACGTGTTGTCAGGATTGTTTGCTGCATTTCTGTGAAGTACTAACATTTGCAAACACAATGGGTCTGTACTGTGTAAGTAAATGTTGTCAACAATTGGTGGTAATTGAAATAGAATATTCATTGCTACATTTGCGTAGCAACTTACATCAACTATATTTGAGAATTTAAATGGTCCAGGTAGTTCTGTATCTAACTGCTTTTTTTGGAGTTTGTCTTCCTTCTTTAAAGAAGTACCTGGTTTACTTTCCCTAATTTTTTGCTTGTGGTACTTGATGAAGTATTAGTTTATTTTACTCTCTTTGGAGGATTTGCAGTGACATCCTGTTGCATTTCTTTTTGATTTATTTTTCTTTTATAAAGTTTTACTTTTTGTGGAACAGAATATGTGTTTAGGTGGGGGGGTGTATAGTGAGTGAAGTCTATTGTATTCTAAAATGCAAGGAATATCAGCGTTTATTTTACTTGCATCAAAGTTGATTAAAAATAGACCGTCAAGTGTACGTAAGCGTGATAGTGCTACATAGCTCATGCCTTCTTTAAAGACTGTGTTACCAATATCTATCATTGCTTTGTCTAGGGTAAGACCTTGTGATTTATGAATCGTGACTGCGTATGCAAGAGTTAGAGAAAATTGTTCTCTGCGTACATACATATCTTTGAGGAGAAGGAATCTAGCTGTTGAGCGTGCTATCCTTTTTACTTCTGAAAGTTTGTCAAAGAGTATATTGACAAACTGAATTTTGTTGTCACGTGGGTATGTTTGAAAGCCAACAACTGTACCCAGTGCTCCATTAACTAATCCTTGGTCCACGGTAAGGTTACGTTTAAGCATTACTCTGCAATTTAAGGATAATTTTAATATCTTTTCTAAGCCTGCTGTGTTTGAGATTGATTTTTCTAAACTATTTAGTCTTGTTGTGGCTTGGTCACACATGGGTAGTGTCATACCATGTACATCTAGTTTGTCTGTGGCGCTAATTTCCATGATTGGTTGCATTTCTTTACTTAGCATGATTTAATTGAATTTGAAACAGCTTGCAAGAGTTGGCATTAAAGCCACACAATTGACATTTTTGTGGGCTAATTGTTCCATAACATCTGTAGCACATGCATTATCACCATAAAGTGCTTTAATGTGCCGGGTTTTCAATATTGCTTCTGCTTCTTTAGAACGTATACCAACTCTGATACTTTTTAAAATGTTGGCATAAGTGAGATCTGCAGATTGCCGCATGTTTTAATGTTAATTCTCTGTATTGGAAATGTTGCCAAAGGTTGACATTTCCAATGCTGCCAACAGTTTTACGGCAGAGTTTGTGTCCTAATGTTTTAAAAATAGGCTAACCTTTTACTGGTGTTAATTGAAGCAGATCTCCAAAAACAATAATGTGTTTTCCTGCAAAGAGCTCTTCATAGTCTGTTTTGAGTACTTCTTGTAATCTGAGGTGAATCAAAGCTAACATCAGGTTAGAGACCATGCTCACTTCATGTATTAGTAGCATTTTCATTTGTTTCAATGCGTAATTCCATTGCAGCTTCTGCAGAAAGTTTGTAATAGTCTAATTTGTTCTGGTGTTCTACTGGTAATAGTAGTAATCGGTGTAATGTAACACCACCTATGTTGTAGGCAGCTAAACCTGTGGGGGGCAGTGACAACAGCTGACAGTTTGTTGTTTGTCAGTTGTTGAAGGAACTTACTAATGATTTTGATTAGGAATGTTTTGCCAGAACCAGCTTCACCACTGACGTACAGTAGTATAGGTTTATAATTATGGCAGGAACATTCTTTATTTTCATGTTTTACACCATGTGCAATTTGTTTTGTTACTTCTTGAAAAATGCTACTTTGCTCATTGTTTATTTTTGATTGTAGTATAGTTAAGTCTTCCTTATCTTCATACTGACACATGGTGTTTTCTACTTCTATCATAGCTAATTCTACCTCATTTATTATTAGTGGTTCTCCCAGTGGTTCTTGGCTTCCTGTTACAGAAGGTTGACTACTGTCAGGAGTGTCCTTATCTAGTTGGGCTTGGAGTTCTTCTTCGTGTTGCTGTTCATTGTGCAACATTGTTTTATACTGTGTAAAGTTTACATCAGTTATAGTGCTTTCATTTGCTTTGAAAGCATCTTCATATGAGTCATAGTTATTTAGTAATTGTTCTTCTTTTCTCCATGGTTTGAAGAGTTGTAGCAAGGACATGTAATATACTTCTTTATGTTGAGGAGTCTTTAATGACAATTTGATACGATTAATTAAATTTGATTTAGTGAGTTTAACCCTATTAGTGCCCATTGGAAAACACTCAGTGCCATGCTATTTTCTCTGATTCTTAGCTGTTTCATCTCAAATTGCTGTAGCTCACTAGAAATCGATAATACTATAGGATAACCATACATTTTTTGTTTCAGTATATTTTTCTCTAAAAAATGAGCCAAAAAGCACACGTTTGTGTCACACCCTGAGGTCACATGACATGATTCAATATGGTGGACACATATCACTGTAAAGTGTATATATCACTGACGACAAAGGTAGCACTTTCAGAAAACTATTTTTTTCTGTAGGTAGATGGGCACATTTCAAGTATATTATGTTTGCTGCTCAGACAAAAAACTGAAGTTTCATGTTTTATTTTATTTATTTATTTTTTGGGGCTTAGCGTAAGTGCATCCCATGAGTGTCAAATGTGAACTTTTTTTCCAATCCACAAATATAATGAAAAAAGTGAAAGTAAAAGACCAATAATTTAGAAGCATCATTAGGGAAATCAGGTTTTACTTAGTAGCAATATGATGCAAAGGAAAATAAATATTCTCAGAGGTTCTGGGTAGTCTTACATACATTTCAAAATGGCCGACATTGTTTATTTCCCTTGCTGTTTTCCCTGCAAGAATCTCTTTTTCAGAACTGGAACTCAATAAAGTCTAGTAAATGGTTTGTTCTGTTATGTATGTTTAGTCAGCAGACAATTTTCGAACTTGTTATATCTGTATGTGAGCCAATGGCTCACAGAGTCTTTGTATCTGACCTTTGACCTTAAAATGCACTACATTCAATGTTTTTGTCATCATATCTGTGTAACCCTAGATCTGTTTGTCTTAATTGCGGTGTCTTTTGAAAGTTAATGACATGTTCTCCATAATCCATTGTCTAATATGTAGAGAGGTTATGACATTTGACCTTTGACCTCACAATAATCAAGTGCAAAGTGCTTTTTTGTTAATTGTTATACAACTGTGGTACCGATTTTGACAAATCAGGTGTCTTTTCGAAAGTCCTGATTTGTGCTTTTTAATTTATGGATCAGAAAGGGCCTCTGGTTTTGTTATTTGACCTTTGACCTTAGAATCTCCCACCCAAAAGTGTTTTTTTGTTGTTGCTCTGCTACCATTTAGCACATTTATATAAAAGAGGTGTTATTGGAACAGTCATGTTGGGTACTTTGACTTGGAGGCATCAAGTGGAGTGTAGGCGGTATGACAATTGACCTTTGACCTTAGAACGAGCACTTCCAAAGTGTTTTTAATTTCTCAGCAACCATTCATTTGATTTAGATGTGTAGGGTATCACTGTAATGGACATGGTATGTGCTACTCATCAATGGGGCAGATAGTCAAAGTGGCCTTTTTGTTTGACCTTTGACTTCAGAAAAAAGGATTGTAAATATGATGTATTTGTTTAGTTTTGACAATTTTTGAACAGTTTTAGAAAAGGGTGAAGCCAACAATAACGTATTTGTATGTACTATCACATCTATTGGATACATAAGTCAAGTGGAAATTATCATTGACCTTTGACCCCTAGAATAATTATTCTCAATGCGTGTTTTGCTATTGCTTTGGAACTGGGTTCGATAGAGACAAATGTGGTGTCATCTCAAACCCATGGTACAGTCTTTCGTATAAAAAGGTACAGAAGTTTGAGATGCTTTGGGGTTTGACCTTTGACCTCTAAATCATTCAACTAAACATTTTTGTTTGGCTACGATGTAGAACGTTTACACATGAGGTGTTGTTAGAATGGTCATGTACTTCGTCTTCTATGCGTCAAGTAGGGCATGGGGTGGTAGGAAATATCACCTTTGACCTTAAAATTAGCATTTGTTTCCTTGCAATGTTATTTGCTATTTCAATTAGATCAGTAGGATCACCTGAGAACAAACATTCACATTTGGTAAATAAAGTGCTTGCACATGTGGTAGATAAATACTCAATTGTGTCAGTGGGATCACCTGAGAACAAGCGCCTTCACAGTTGGTAAATAAATAATCCATTCTGTCAGTGGGGTCACCTGAGAACAAACACATTCACATTCAGTAAATAATCAATTCTATCATTGGGCCCACCTGGAAACAAATGCATTCACTTTTGGTAAATAAATAATTGATTCTGTCAGACTAGCCTCCCCTCGATACTGGTAGCTGTTTACCTAGCTCAGGGGCGTACAACCTTAGGACACCAAACCTCTCGTTGATCCTCAGGTGCTGTTTCTTGAGGATCTATGGATGCGGGTGGTCCATCCCTAGTCACCGAGTCTGGCCTTGGCAGGTTTTCCTGTTGGGTTTGGGAGCCCCGTAACGGCATCCCCAAAACCTGATATTTCTCTCCTTATCCCAGATTGTTTGGCGGGACCAGTATTTGTATCCTCGCTTCCATACCAGTAGCCCAAGGCTAAACCTTCAGCACTTTCATCCCCTTCCTTGTATTCGGTACTGGCCGAAATGTCTGAGGGCCTTGGGGCTACTTCAGTGGTTGGAAGCTCTATATCTTCGGCATCTCTCTTCTCTCTTGACTTGGAGGCTACAGACGGTACAATACATGGGCATGCGGGCTGTAGGATTTCTCCATGCAGTGGCTCCTGTTGAAGACTTCTGGTGCTCCTCTCACTTGGGGAAAAAGGAACTTCAGCAACAGTCGGATCCATTTCCACACCATCCCCATATGGGCAGGAGATGATTTCTGTGGAGGGTCTTCACATCCCTCGGGGGCCCTTCCATTCTCAGTCTGAACACAGGCAACCATGTCAGCTGTTGCCCAATCAGATAAGGCTGCGAGTCCCAGCGATTGCCCAGTTTGTTTTGCCCTCTCTTCCCTAAATTCCTGATGAGCACCCGATCCCCGGGTTGCAGGTTGGGGAACCAGACCTTATTATCATACCTCTTTTTCTTCAGTTGCTCATCCAATTTGGCGTACTTGAGGATGTATATGAGTGGGTTGTTGTCTGTTCTTACTGTGAAAGTAGCCCCATACAGGTAGTCATACAGTTTCTCAGACACAGCCCACTTCAGGGCCAAAAACTCCAGCCTATGGGTGGGGTAATTCAATTCAGAGGGGTTCAGCCAGCGGCTGGCGAATGCCACGTGCCTGACAGTTCCCTGTTGCTGTTGATAGAGTATGGCACCCAAGCCATAAGAACTAGCTTCACATGTACGATATAGGGCAGGTGCAGATCAGTGTTTGCCAGTACCGGTGCTTCAGTGAGAGTTTTCTTTTTTTAACTGGGCAAAGGCTTGTTCACACTTCTCACTCCAGGGCAGAACAAATTCCTCTTTAGGATGATACAGGGACATGGACTGCTTCCCCCGGCTAGCCGTCTTCTTCTGTGGGGCTGGATAACCCTTAGTCAATTCCGTGAGCAGTCGGGCTATGTTGTTGAAGCCAGGCACGAACCTTCGGTAATAATTGCAGAATCCCAGGAAACTTCTCATCTCTCGCCCGGTTCTGTGGGCGGGGCCAAGTCTTGATGGCTTCCATCTTGGTGGGGTCCACACTCACTTCCTCAGCGCACACCACAAGGCTAATATACTTCACACTGGTGTGGCAAAACTGGCATTTTTCTAGGGATACTTTTAGCCCTTGCTGTTGAAGATGATCCAAAACCTTCAGCAACATTTGGTGATGTTTTTCCAGGGTCCTCCCAAACACGATCACAATGTTTAGATAAACCAGCACCTCAAGTTCATGTCTCCTCACTGTTCGTTCCATCAAGCGTTGAAAATGTGGCTGGCGCTCCCGATATCCCCTGTGGCATTCGGGTAAACTGGTAAAATCCTAACGGGCAGATGAAGGCTGTCTTCTCCTTTTGGTAACATGGGAATCTGGTAATACCCACTCTGGAGATCTAAGACAGAAAACCAATTGCTCCCAACCAGACAGTCCAGGGCCTCATCCACTCTGGGGGTGATATATTGATCTGGCACATTTCTGCTGTGTAGCCGCCGGTAGTCGATGCACAGCTGCGCATCTTGGTTCTCCATCAGGCCTCCAGGCAGTTCTTGACCTTCAGGAGCATCCATCACCAATCTCCTGGAGCAGTGTTGCCTTTGGAGACGTACACGGCAAGGCACCATGATTGTCTGACCAGGCGGTATGTCAAGCTGACTGTGGTTAGTGGTGTTCACTTCTCCCACAGAACTGTCAGGGTGCACCACATTCTCCATGCTTTTCTTGGCATGCTGGGTGCATTATCAGAGAATGTGCGAACTGCGGACCTGCCATCTCCATACACTTTCTGGCTAAGGTACCAAACAGGGCAGAGTTGGTCCCCATGACCAGGTTTACCTCTGGATACTGGTTCTTGGTGGTGCATACTAATGCTGGGGCGGTCAATGTGGTGCTTACTCCAGCCACCTCTTGATTTAGATGGATCTTTACGCAGATGTACCCCAGATATCGGCAAGCGGCATCGCCGACTCCCATCAGATATAACCCCTACAGCGGTTCTGACATATGTTTGCGATAATAGGGCTCATAAACAATATTGATCTGGGAGCCACTGTCCAGTAGTGCTGTAGTCCTTCGCCCTTCAATCTCAACTGGGATTGTCATGGGTGGCCCAATCAAGCCCTCAGGAATGGTTCTTGATAAATTGGCCTGAGTTCGTAGTCTGTTGCATGTCGCTGGTGACATTTTCTTGGAGTTGCAGAGCTCATGGACTAAATGAAGATGGTCAGGTGTGGCACCCTCCTGAGCCGTAATGTGGTGCTTTGTAGTACGTCAGAATTTTGTGCCTGTATTGATGTATGGGAGTTATTGCCAGTGGGGCTTACTCCTGTACTCGAGGTTCTAGCTGCTCCTCGGCTACAACCACCTGTGCGTTTCCCGGCAATCCTCGTGCTGGAGTTGGTTTAAATGCAGTAAATCGAGCAGCTACTCGGGCATAGTCTTGGTCGCACAAACAAGTTGAGTTGCTGTCATCCCCACATCGATAGCAAAATCTCCATGGTGGTAAAGTGGCTGATGATTGTGTAACATATTCTCGAGGCTCTTCAGCTTGTCTAAATACTTGGTGTTCTCTTTCACGTGATGAGTGAAAAAGGTCTCTGCCTCGCTGTTGAGTTACAATCAGATTTTCCCTGGGTAGTAGCTGGGTCTGTATTTACCTCACCAGTTGTTGCAGCTCGTCAATCTGTTTCTGCTGAGAGAGGGCATAGTTGGGAGCTGGGATCTTGATTTGGACAGGATGACTCTGGGCATTGACATTGCCAGTTTCTTCTTCCAAAGCTCTTAATGACCTAAGTAGATCTTCATAAGATGGAGGTGTGTCCAGTTTTACACGCAGTCTTAGTTGGAGGATGGGTGTGTTAGCAACTTTGTCCCCTTTTAGTATCTGCTTCAAATGACACTGATTCAATTGGGAAGTCTCTATTCCTCCTCTATGGTGTGCCAGGTGCAAAATATGTTCAATCCTCACCAGGAATTCAGATCATTTCTCTCCCTGCTTCAGTGAGGTGGCATGGTACCTCATCATCATATCTTCCCCGGGTTCAGTAGTGCTGAACGCTCCTTCCAGTGCATCCATTACTTGCAGGGAAGTCGGATGAGTGTGCGCAGGGACTGAACCGTCTGTAGTGCAGGTCCTCGCAATGCCTCTATCACACGCCTCCTTTTTTCTTGATCTGACACTGTACAATCATGTAGCGTAAGTTGAGTGAGGTCAACCCACACTTCATACCCCTCTTCTCCTTTGGGCACCAGTTTTTTGCCTGAAAAGGGGCGCAACCGGGTGTATGCTCCATGTTCATTCATCAAGGGCAACAGTGATTGTCGCTCCATAGTTACTCTAAATGCTTCAGCCACCACAGCAGCAATAACAATGGCATCCTTGGTGGTCGTAGCTTCTGGGTGGAGAGCCCAGCCATGGGGACCACTTGACGCTGTGCCACCGACGACCGAAGCCGCCCGCTCCTTGCCTAAGAACATTTGAATCGAAGGACTCCCTCGTCCGCATCGTCGACCGCTTCATCCTGCCGGAGAAAGTCGAGGATGACCAACGCGCCGAGGAGAAATCCGCCGGTGGGTTTCCCGCCACCCGAAGACCACAAAGACTCGAACGACTCGACGCCCTTGCTAGGCCACAGTTCTTCACACTCTTTGCGGTCCAGAACTATTGTCACCAAGGTGCCCCGCACGCCTCTTCCTTGCAGCACGCCAACGCTCCGTTGTCGACGAGCACCGCTCGGATCGAAGCTGCTGCCTCATCTACGCTGTTCTACCCCGTTCCTCTACGCCTCTCGATGCCTCTCAACGATCCGTGGCTCCTGCTTTAAAGGGAGTCACTCAAGCAGGATCTGTCGACGCCTCTTTGAAGAACTCTACTCCACCAGGTACATTGGGGGGGGGGTAAAAACATTACAGAAGGAAATAAGACTTATAGAACAATATATGAACTGGGCTTGTGTTATATCTTTATTTTACAGGTTGCCCATGTGGGGGGATTTCCACACAGAACTGTGTCTAGTGTTAGGGGCCAGTATTCTGCCTATTGTTTCAACCATCTTGCTTTCCTTCCTCTCTATTGCTGGTTTCACTTTTATTGATCTGTGTGACATTGTTACAGTATTGTTGATGCACTTTAATGAGATCTAATACAAAGAGTGGTACCACTTTAGAATTGTATATATTTGCCATTGTTGATTTTCCTGAGTACAAAGTGAGTTATTGTGATAAGTGTACATAACCTTGAATATTGATTATATAAAGACTGTGTTCTAACCAAAACAGTGTGTGGACATTCCTTTGTGGGGGCTTGGGGCACACTGTACTTAAGAACCAGCCTGCATCACCTCTTGAGAAGCTAGGCCTTGATTGCTCGACCACGTTTACCAGTAATAGAGAATCTTGGCTGGGGTCCTCTGTGCCTCTCCTCTACCATATAGAGAGCAGAAGTACAGACCCCCTACCAGTCTTTACAAAGGGTTCCAGGGGAGTGCACATTTTTAAACTGCAGATCTTGTGGGCTGCAAAATCCTTCCACCATAATTCCACCATGACACGCATTGATTACAGCGAGGAATCATGGGAGTTGTAGTAAGATAAGTAAGATCTGCAAGGCAATATGTTGCAGATCCCTGCTCTGGGCTTAGTTACCGCCTAATTTTAAACACATTTCATACTTTTAAATGCATTCCATTTCTGTCATAAGCACCACAAACAATCATTGTGAGAGTGGCTGGCCAATCTTAGACACAGCTGGGATCACGGATGCGGGCAAAACCCCCTAAGGAGGTAATTTACACTTCTCTAACTTCAACAGTTAAAGCATCTTATTGACCAAACATGTTTGGAAGATCATTATGCACATTTTGCCCACAGAAAATATAAACGAGAATAAAAAGGTATGCACTTGCTCCTTTGATGCTATATATATATATATATTAATTTACCTACACCAACAAAAACAGAGCAATAGAGAACCAAGACCAATAGTGTTGGCAGCATGTCAGGCCGCACAAACTAGTACAGTGTAAAGTCTCCTAAAACAGGGTGACTTTCCTCTTGAGAGCACAGCGTCTCAGGTCGGAAAGGGGGAGGAGCTGGTTGGTGCAGTGTTCACTCCTATGCTGCAAGGAAAACACACAAAGAATTGGTCGCCACCCACAATAAGACTAAATTACTACCACACAAACTTATCAATAGAAGATCGCGATGTTCACACAATCCATGAGAAAACAACAAAATACAATACCAAGTTACTAGTCGGGAAGTCAATCTGAAAGCAGAAGACAGGCGAAACTAAGTCACAAAGAAACAGGACTTCAGGGGAGTTTGCCAGTGCCAGGAAGGATTATTCAGAAGCAGGTCCTAGATGGAAACCAGGTCATGAAGCAAGAGAAACAAAAAGGCTTGAAAAAGCCGGAACGCAAGATTCAAGAGCTGGTCTCGGAATGAACGTGGGTTAGGAAGCGATGAGGTTTTTAGCGCAATATTTACCTGTGGTTTAAAATGGTACACAAATTCATAGTGCTCTATTGACTGCTTGGTGACCACGAACGTGTTGTAAACACCATACCCAACAACCCCAGTTTATATGAAATAAAAACACACTCTCTACAGAAGACCACCCTGCCTTTCCATCACACTCATCAAATGGGGTGAAAGTAGGGAAAGATCCTTTTGTGAAGCTTAACCACAGCACATTGGAAGACCAGTTGGTGACTGTATATGGTGTTCTAGTCTCTAGAGGAGTATGCACACGTTAAGTAATTGTGTATGGTAAAACAAGTGAGAAACTGAGTAATTAGCCCTCAGACACCCATCAATCCCCCACACCCATTCCCACCCACCTCCCTCAACTCCCCACACCCATGCCATCCCACTTCACGCATGCCCTCCCACCTCCCTCAAACCAGCACCAAACTATTTTAAGAAATTACAAATTGAAACATAGATTCTGAAAATCAAACTAAGATTACTGCGAGCAACCAGTAGATTACAGATATATTTAGAAATGCATTAATTAAAATACTGCTGAGGCCTAGTGTAGTGGTGAGCCCTGGTCTGTGGTGTTGGATGTAGAGGAGACGATGCCCGGTTCTACCTGCAAGGGGAAAAACAGCTGCAAATATTTTTCTGTGGACCAGCTTTCCAGGGGAGTGCAAGCAGCAAATTTACTGCCCCATTAGGCGCTCCGATGGGCAGGTTGGATAGATGCAAACTGCATGGGCCTAATCTAGTGGCAATCCCTGGTCTACTGTGTTGGGTGTAGAGAAGACGATGCCCGAGTCCACCTGCAAAGAAAAAAGACAGATGCAGAGATTTTGCCGTCAACCAACTGCCCAGGGGAGCGCAAAGTGGGAGAACTCTCTGCCCATCAGGCACTCCGATGGGCAGGTTGGATAGAGGCAAACTGCATGCCCTAATCTAGTGGCAATCCCTGGTCTACTGTGTTGGGTGTAGAGAAGACGATGCCCGGGTCCACCTGCAAAAAAAGACGAATGCAGAGATTTTGCCGTCAACCAGCTGCCCAGGGGAGCGCAAGGCGGGAGAACTCACTGCCCGTCAGGTGCTCCGATGGGCAGGTTGGATAGACGCAAACTGCATGGGCCTAATCTAGTGGCGATCCCTGGTCTACTGTGTTGGGTGTAGAGAAGACGATGCCCGGATCCACCTGCAAAAAAAAGACGGATGCAGAGATTTTGCCATCAACCAGCTGCCCAGGGGAGCGCAAGGTGGGAGAACTCTCTGCCCGTCAGGTGCTCCGATGGGCAGGTTGGATAGACGCAAACTGCATGGGCCTAATCTAGTGGCGATCCCTGGTCTACTGTGTTGGGTGTAGAGAAGACGATGCCCGGATCCACCTGCAAAAAAAAGACGGATGCAGAGATTTTGCCATCAACCAGCTGCCCAGGGGAGCGCAAGGTGGGAGAACTCTCTGCCCGTCAGGTGCTCCGATGGGCAGGTTGAATAGACGCAAACTGCATGGGCCTAATCTAGTAGCGATCCCTGGTCTACTGTGTTGGGTGTAGAGAAGACGATGCCTGAGTCCACCTGCAAAAAAAAGACGGATGCAGAGATTTTGCCATCAACCAGCTGCCCAGGGGAGCGCAAAGTGGGAGAACTCTCTGCCCATCAGGCACTCCGATGGGCAGGTTGGATAGACGCAAACTACATGGGCCTAATCTAGTGGCAATCCCTGGTCTACTGTGTTGGGTGTAGAGAAGACGATGCCCGGGTCCACCTGCAAAAAAAAAGACGAATGCAGAGATTTTGCCGTCAACCAGCTGCCCAGGGGAGCGCAAGGTGGGAGAACTCACTGCCCGTCAGGTGCTCCGATGGGCAGGTTCGATAGACGCAAACTGCATGGGCCTAATCTAGTAGCGATCCCTGGTCTACTGTGTTGGGTGTAGAGAAGACGATGCCCGGATCCACCTGCAAAAAAAAGACGGATGCAGAGATTTTGCCATCAACCAGCTGCCCAGGGGAGCGCAAGGTGGGAGAACTCTCTGCCCGTCAGGTGCTCCGATGGGCAGGTTGGATAGACACAAACTGCATGGGCCTAATCTAGTGGCGATCCCTGGTTTACTGTGTTGGGTGTAGAGAAGACGATGCCCGGATCCACCTGCAAAAAAAAGACGGATGCAGAGATTTTGCCATCAACCAGCTGCCCAGGGGAGCGCAAGGCGGGAGAACTCTCTGCCCGTCAGGTGCTCCGATGGGCAGGTTGGATAGACACAAACTGCATGGGCCTAATCTAGTGGCAATCCCTGGTCTACTGTGTTGGGTGTAGAGAAGACGATGCCTGAGTCCACCTGCAAAAAAAAGACGGATGCAGAGATTTTGCCATCAACCAGCTGCCCAGGGGAGCGCAAAGTGGGAGAACTCTCTGCCCATCAGGCACTCTGATGGGCAGGTTGGATAGACGCAAACTACATGGGCCTAATCTAGTGGCAATCCCTGGTCTACTGTGTTGGGTGTAGAGAAGACGATGCCCGGGTCCACCTGCAAAAAAAAGACGAATGCAGAGATTTTGCCGACAACCAGCTGCCCAGGGGAGCGCAAGGCGGGAGAACTCACTGCCCGTCAGGTGCTCCGATGGGCAGGTTCGATAGACGCAAACTGCATGGGCCTAATCTAGTAGCGATCCCTGGTCTACTGTGTTGGGTGTAGAGAAGACGATGCCCGGATCCACCTGCAAAAAAAAGACGGATGCAGAGATTTTGCCATCAACCAGCTGCCCAGGGGAGCGCAAGGCGGGAGAACTCTCTGCCCGTCAGGTGCTCCGATGGGCAGGTTGGATAGACACAAACTGCATGGGCCTAATCTAGTGGCAATCCCTGGTCTACTGTGTTGGGTGTAGAGAAGACGATGCCTGAGTCCACCTGCAAAAAAAAGACGGATGCAGAGATTTTGCCATCAACCAGCTGCCCAGGGGAGCGCAAAGTGGGAGAACTCTCTGCCCATCAGGCACTCTGATGGGCAGGTTGGATAGACGCAAACTACATGGGCCTAATCTAGTGGCAATCCCTGGTCTACTGTGTTGGGTGTAGAGAAGACGATGCCCGGGTCCACCTGCAAAAAAAAGACGAATGCAGAGATTTTGCCGACAACCAGCTGCCCAGGGGAGCGCAAGGCGGGAGAACTCACTGCCCGTCAGGTGCTCCGATGGGCAGGTTCGATAGACGCAAACTGCATGGGCCTAATCTAGTAGCGATCCCTGGTCTACTGTGTTGGGTGTAGAGAAGACGATGCCCGGATCCACCTGCAAAAAAAAGACGGATGCAGAGATTTTGCCATCAACCAGCTGCCCAGGGGAGCGCAAGGTGGGAGAACTCTCTGCCCGTCAGGTGCTCCGATGGGCAGGTTGAATAGACGCAAACTGCATGGGCCTAATCTAGTAGCGATCCCTGGTCTACTGTGTTGGGTGTAGAGAAGACGATGCCTGAGTCCACCTGCAAAAAAAAGACGGATGCAGAGATTTTGCCATCAACCAGCTGCCCAGGGGAGCGCAAAGTGGGAGAACTCTCTGCCCATCAGGCACTCCGATGGGCAGGTTGGATAGACGCAAACTACATGGGCCTAATCTAGTGGCAATCCCTGGTCTACTGTGTTGGGTGTAGAGAAGACGATGCCCGGGTCCACCTGCAAAAAAAAAGACGAATGCAGAGATTTTGCCGTCAACCAGCTGCCCAGGGGAGCGCAAGGTGGGAGAACTCACTGCCCGTCAGGTGCTCCGATGGGCAGGTTCGATAGACGCAAACTGCATGGGCCTAATCTAGTAGCGATCCCTGGTCTACTGTGTTGGGTGTAGAGAAGACGATGCCCGGATCCACCTGCAAAAAAAAGACGGATGCAGAGATTTTGCCATCAACCAGCTGCCCAGGGGAGCGCAAGGTGGGAGAACTCTCTGCCCGTCAGGTGCTCCGATGGGCAGGTTGGATAGACACAAACTGCATGGGCCTAATCTAGTGGCGATCCCTGGTTTACTGTGTTGGGTGTAGAGAAGACGATGCCCGGATCCACCTGCAAAAAAAAGACGGATGCAGAGATTTTGCCATCAACCAGCTGCCCAGGGGAGCGCAAGGCGGGAGAACTCTCTGCCCGTCAGGTGCTCCGATGGGCAGGTTGGATAGACACAAACTGCATGGGCCTAATCTAGTGGCAATCCCTGGTCTACTGTGTTGGGTGTAGAGAAGACGATGCCTGAGTCCACCTGCAAAAAAAAGACGGATGCAGAGATTTTGCCATCAACCAGCTGCCCAGGGGAGCGCAAAGTGGGAGAACTCTCTGCCCATCAGGCACTCTGATGGGCAGGTTGGATAGACGCAAACTACATGGGCCTAATCTAGTGGCAATCCCTGGTCTACTGTGTTGGGTGTAGAGAAGACGATGCCCGGGTCCACCTGCAAAAAAAAGACGAATGCAGAGATTTTGCCGACAACCAGCTGCCCAGGGGAGCGCAAGGCGGGAGAACTCACTGCCCGTCAGGTGCTCCGATGGGCAGGTTCGATAGACGCAAACTGCATGGGCCTAATCTAGTAGCGATCCCTAGTCTACTGTGTTGGGTGTAGAGAAGACGATGCCCGGATCCACCTGCAAAAAAAAGACGGATGCAGAGATTTTGCCATCAACCAGCTGCCCAGGGGAGCGCAAGGTGGGAGAACTCTCTGCCCGTCAGGTGCTCCGATGGGCAGGTTGGATAGACACAAACTGCATGGGCCTAATCTAGTGGCGATCCCTGGTCTACTGTGTTGGGTGTAGAGAAGACGATGCCCGGATCCACCTGCAAAAAAAAGACGGATGCAGAGATTTTGCCATCAACCAGCTGCCCAGGGGAGCGCAAGGTGGGAGAACTCTCTGCCCGTCAGGTGCTCCGATGGGCAGGTTGGATAGACACAAACTGCATGGGCCTAATCTAGTGGCAATCCCTGGTCTACTGTGTTGGGTGTAGAGAAGACGATGCCCGGGTCCACCTGCAAAAAAAAAGACGAATGCAGAGATTTTGCCGTCAACCAGCTGCCCAGGGGAGCGCAAGACGGGAGAACTCACTGCCCGTCAGGTGCTCCGATGGGCAGGTTCGATAGACGCAAACTGCATGGGCCTAATCTAGTAGCGATCCCTGGTCTACTGTGTTGGGTGTAGAGAAGACGATGCCCGGATCCACCTGCAAAAAAAAGACGGATGCAGAGATTTTGCCATCAACCAGCTGCCCAGGGGAGCGCAAGGTGGGAGAACTCTCTGCCCGTCAGGTGCTCCGATGGGCAGGTTGGATAGACACAAACTGCATGGGCCTAATCTAGTGGCGATCCCTGGTTTACTGTGTTGGGTGTAGAGAAGACGATGCCCGGATCCACCTGCAAAAAAAAGACGGATGCAGAGATTTTGCCATCAACCAGCTGCCCAGGGGAGCGCAAGGCGGGAGAACTCTCTGCCCGTCAGGTGCTCCGATGGGCAGGTTGGATAGACACAAACTGCATGGGCCTAATCTAGTGGCAATCCCTGGTCTACTGTGTTGGGTGTAGAGAAGACGATGCCTGAGTCCACCTGCAAAAAAAAGACGGATGCAGAGATTTTGCCAACAACCAGCTGCCCAGGGGAGCGCAAAGTGGGAGAACTCTCTGCCCATCAGGCACTCTGATGGGCAGGTTGGATAGACTCAAACTACATGGGCCTAATCTAGTGGCAATCCCTGGTCTACTGTGTTGGGTGTAGAGAAGACGATGCCCGGGTCCACCTGCAAAAAAAAGACGAATGCAGAGATTTTGCCGACAACCAGCTGCCCAGGGGAGCGCAAGGCGGGAGAACTCACTGCCCGTCAGGTGCTCCGATGGGCAGGTTCGATAGACGCAAACTGCATGGGCCTAATCTAGTAGCGATCCCTGGTCTACTGTGTTGGGTGTAGAGAAGACGATGCCCGGATCCACCTGCAAAAAAAAGACGGATGCAGAGATTTTGCCATCAACCAGCTGCCCAGGGGAGCGCAAGGTGGGAGAACTCTCTGCCCGTCAGGTGCTCCGATGGGCAGGTTGGATAGACACAAACTGCATGGGCCTAATCTAGTGGCGATCCCTGGTCTACTGTGTTAGATGTAGAGAAGACGATGCCCGGATCCACCTGCAAAAAAAAGACGGATGCAGAGATTTTGCCATCAACCAGCTGCCCAGGGGAGCGCAAGGTGGGAGAACTCTCTGCCCGTCAGGTGCTCCGATGGGCAGGTTGGATAGACACAAACTGCATGGGCCTAATCTAGTGGCAATCCCTGGTCTACTGTGTTGGGTGTAGAGAAGACGATGCCCGAGTCCACCTGCAAATAAAAGACGATGCAGAGATTTTGCCATCAACCAGATGCCCAGGGAATGCAAGTGGGGAGAAGTCACTGTGCCATCAGGCGCTCCAATGGGCAGGATGGATAGATGCAAACGGCATGGTCCTACTCTAGTGGCAAGCCCTCATGTAAATGATAATTTTACAACGAGCAGACAAACCGGAGAACATTCATCACATTCATAGAGCAAGAAGAGTGCAGGTAATAAACTCGGATTCCCAGTAAGTATACCATGCTGCATCAAAAGTCACCACATGGTGCCCACAACGTAGGTATACCCATCTAGTCACCGACTTACCTGGGAGTTGATTTCAATGATCTTCAACTCTTGCCTGCAAATTGATCTGGTTGTGTGCGTAGACATCCGCAGCCACCGTTCTCGGTGAAGTAATTCCATAAACATAGAGAGAAGAAAAGTCAGTCTTACAAGAGTGGCACAATCCCTCCCCCCACCCACTTCAGCTGATTTCAGTTCTCCACACTCAGCAGGCTAACAGTTCAACCAATTGCATATACACCAACAAGGAGTCCTCACTATTCCCAAACCCTCACGTCACCCCAAACAATTGACGCACCTTCAAATCTCCAATTACCTTACACTACACACAGCTAGAGGCCACCAATCACTTGGTAACTTTATACCTTCCAGTACACGATTAAACTTGGCAGACTTAACTTGGAGAAGGATAGATGGTGGAGGCACAAGCATATTGCAAAGTGTCAAGTATACACTTGATGGAAGACAGTGGAAATGGGGCGTGCAAAAGGTTCCCTTGAGTACCTATAGCTTTCATAATCAAGTGAAAAAAAACAACATACACTTTCTGGGGCTGGTAGCCTGAAAGTAGCAGCATATTTGTTATTGTATGATATCATATGGCATTTATAACACGCCTATACATAAGTGTTTAAAGGTGTGAAAGTGTGCAAAGTGTATATACACCGATTGCCCTCAGACATCAAAACAACTCTACCCTGTAAGATATTCGCAGTCTAATAAGCTGACACTTTAAGACCAATCCAGTAATGAGAATTGTTGTGGATGGAGTGAGAGGAGCAGCCTTGGCACAGGTAATAAACCACGACCACCTCTAAGTATTTTTAAGACCTAGGCACATTCGTCCTTCTTAGAACCGCAACATAAATGCAACAAAAATAGAAATATCCCACGATCCGTAGTATGCCATGTATTGATCAAATAAAGCATGGGTATTCCCAGAAGATCCTCTGGTCCACCCGTTTAATTTAGTAACAGGATGCCAGCATTTAGGTTGCAAGCTGCTAGCCAGCCATAAAAAGGTAAATTGCTTCCTTCATCAACACCGTTACAGTAAGTGCTCGGTAGCCTAATTTGCATGAGCACAATCAGTGTTTTACCCATGCAATGCCCTTGATGCTGCTAACCTTTAGGTACATAACCCACCCCGCCAAATGAAAACATGGGTGGGTGCCACCATTCTAAGCCCTGTTACTGCGGAGGTTGAAGTCCTGTGAGTTGGCTCAAATATTAGCATCCCCTCACACATGACCCCTACTCCAGGGTCACTCGCAATGTCTCCACGACACAACTGGCTGGTGCAGTGTACAGATGTTCCTTATCTGGAAGAGTTGATGACTGCCCAACGGGACGGAGGCAAACCCAGTGAGGACGATCTGTGAACCCCAACCATGTAATCACATAAAGTTTGAGTGGTTGACAACGTCCAATATTGGGAGGGGTTGAGCAAAGGCAATCCTTTGCTTTATGTTTTTAGTCTGCCTTCCTAAAAGGGATGGTATACCCAAACATGAGTTGACTGCTTACTGCGCCACAGGCAACCAAATGCTGCACCCATAAATACAGTTGTAACACTCAACTTGAAAAACATGAGGAATCGAACACTCGATCTCAGGTCTCAAACCTGCAAGGTTGAAGGTCAAGTCATTCTTACAAACTCCACAAAGAATGCCCGCAGCACTACATTCATGCACTGGTTACACTCAGCTCTGCCTAAAACATGTTATGTTATGTTAACGGTACTTATATAGCGCACCGTCACCAACGGAATTGGTCCCCAGGCGCTCTGGAGGATCTGTAAATGAGAAGGTGGGATGGGTTAGTAAGGTGAAGAGGGAGTAGGATAGTGAGACGAGTGGTGTACTGTTGGCAGCTTCAACTCGGTAGACACCGGGTGCTGAGCTTTGGTGCAAGTATTGGATCGGTGTCAGTCCGCGTGTGCTGTTGGTGCGACTTATGTGTTGTTGGAGTGTGGTGAAGTGCGTGCAGCTTGTTGTGCGAGAGATGGTTGTGTGAGTTTTTTTAAGTATGCAGAGAGTTTGAGTTTATATTGGTTAGTGGGTTATTTGACATTTACCCTGCAAGCATTCACAGTTCTGTCTAAGTGTAGCACCCGCTGACCTACACAATTCAGTCTGAGTGTGGCACTCACCAATCTTCACAATATTATTCAGGTACCGCACAGGCCAATGTTCACAACTCTATCCAAGTGTGGGACATGCTAACATTCTCATTTCCATTTAAGTGTTGTGCTTGGTAATCTTCATAATTCCGTAGAGGTGTGGCATTCGCCAACCTTCACAATATTATCTAGATGCGGCGCAGGGCAAAGTTAGGAAATCTGTCTAGGCCAATGTTCTCAATTCTAAGTGTGGCACATGCTAAGATTCAAATTCCATCTAGGTGCGGCATCTAACATTCACAATCCTGTCTAGATATGGCGCAGGCTAATGTTCTCAATTCTAAGTGTGGCACATGCTAACATTCACAATCCTGTCTAGATGCGACGCAGGCTAATGTTCTCAATTCTAAGTGTGGCACATGCTAGCATTCGAGTTCCATCTAGGTGTGGCATATGCTAACATTCGCAAACCTGTCTAGATGCGACGCAGGCCCAAGTTAGGAATTACGTTTAAGTGTTGCACATGCTAACATTTACAGTTTCTTCTAAGTATGTTGCTTGGTATTACTCATAATCCCAGCTAGATGTGAGGCAGAGCTAGGAATTCTGACTAAGTGCGGCGCATGCCGACATTCACATTTCTAACATTTCAATTGGAGTTCTATCAAGTGTGGTGTATGCTAAGCCTTCCTAATTCCATCCAAGTAGGCAGATGCCGACATATACAAACCTATCTAGATGCGACGCAGGCTAGCGTCCACAATTCCCTCCAGGTGTGACACTTGTTAATATTGACTAGTATGTTAGGATGCAGTGCAAGGCAACATTTCAAACACTGTCATGGTTGATATCCGGCTGGTGGTCACACAACTTTCTAAGTATGCATGGGCTAAGTCTATGGCAGTCTATGTTATGGGAAAGGTAAGGTAGAGTGGCAGGGGCTTTCTGGTGTAGAGTAATTGCTCTACAGCCCCACCATGCCACACTTACAGTTTTTGTTGGTGTCTGTTAGCTGCTGGCTTCCTTGGCTTCCCCTGCAGACACTTCTTGGAGCCACCTCTGTCGCTGCCGCCCTTTGCCTTGGGACCCTTAGCCGCAAGGGCTGCCGGGCAGAGGGCTGCCCTGGGGTGTCCTTGATGAGGGTGCAGAGAGCCAATCAGGGCGCTTGGGAGGCGGGGAAAAGTGAGTCCAGGAAGCAGGGAGGCCCGGCAAAGACCATGCTACGGCCTCGCACTCCGTGCTTTTAGAAGCACTGGGCATTATTTTTTTTGTGTGCATGGGGTGGTGCACTCATGGTGTAACAATGGTACGCTAATGATCCAATATTGTGCACATGATGTGACACTGTTCTCATGAAGAGATGACGTTGTGCTTATGATATAGTGAGGAACATGAGGAAACAAACCCTGCATGCTGCAATCCAAACCGACCCTGACAAGGCCCAGTTCTTGGAAGTGAAACACTTCATGTAGGGTGCCACGTGACTCTGTTAAAATAAAAATCCCAAACAAACATTTGGGGGTGCCTGCTCCCCCAAATGAAAACATGGGTGGGTGCCACCATTCAAAGCCTCGTAACTGCTGAGGTTGAAGTCCTCAGAGTGGGATCAAATACTAGCATTACCTCACAAATGCCCCCTACACCAGGGTCACCTGTGAAGGCTACACGTCCGTAACAATTCCCTAACACATGTCACTTGCTCAAGGACACACCCGAATGAAGGTGAATCAGGGAATGACATCCAAAAGCACAGTTCGTCCCACCCCCAATCACCCTAATGCATGCACCGGCCTACCTGGTGCATACCCCCCACCCACAGCAGGTCTCTGCTGCCACCTTCCACCCCACTCTCCATGGCACACTGCAGTCACCACACTGGTCTTTCGGGTACTCTCTTACCTGCTGTACTTGGACTCCTGGTCCAGGGAGTCTTCTCAAGGCCATGGAGGTGCTGCAAGTGGCTCCTGCCCAGGGTGTTCCACTCATCCGGCTTTGGACTTAGATAGGGGGAATCCTTGTTCACTGCGGGAAGAGAGACAAGACAAAGGTAAGTGGTTTAGAGGATTGGGTGAAGCCTCTAAAATACCCCCCCAGAACTGCCATGTAATTTCAATAAGCCCCTGCACACTGCCACATGCTTCGGTCACCCACCCTTGCAGGTTTATCTAACCCTCGCTCTGTTGCATGCCTCTGAACTCATGCATGCATGCCCCCCAGTCAAGATTGCATGTCAGGAGAGTGATTAGAGGGGTAGGTGTAGGGGCTACAAGTCAGAACACAGCTTACTCCTGCAGCCATCCGGATTCAGTCATGACTGAGAGAGTTAATTGCTTTTAACATTAAAGCTTCACCAGAATAGCCTCATTAGAATGTTTCAAGAAGTTAGATGCCCCTGCACAAGTAGGTTTGCCCCTCCTCCCACAGTCTCTGAGGTTAGCCCTGCTCCCAACATTTGAAGGGGTTACCTCCATCTCCCCTCCTGAAATGTTTTGCAGAACAAGTAGTACATGATTAAAAACTGCCTTGCAACATGTTTTGGATTTGATGTGGTCGCGGCAGGGGATAACTCACAGAAAGGTGCCATGATTCAAGTGCTTAAAAATCGGCAAATCATTAACAAACCTACCTCACATTGATGAAAGGATGTCAGTGGCAGGATCCCAGCAGCCTCTATACAGTTACTTGGATGGGTCGCTGGTGTGATGCAGTTGAACTCCTAGGCAGCAAAAGGGACCATCGGAGAGAATCAGAAATCATATAATTGGCAATGCTGAAAAAAGAAACAATACATTAGTCCCTTTCCCACCGCATTGTACTACTACACTAAGTGTTCTTCAAGCAATAACCCATTGTCATAACTGTTTTACAATCTTGAAAGACCACATGGTTATAAACCACTCTCGTATGCTAGCCTAAAGGGTATTACAAACAAAAATGAAACAAACAAGCATTGGCAATGCCAACAGTTTTGGCTGTTGTGTAGGAATGGGAATGGCACTTGCAAGGCACTGCAGTAGTGGAATTAACTGACCATTGATGGTAGCAGGTGCAAAATGGTGCAAGTACCAGGGCATCTAATGGCAGTGCATGGCAAATGCATAATACTTATACACAAGCCAACATGTTGACTTTGACAATGCTTGTTTTTAACAGAACTTCAATGAAGGACAAGCTTAAGGGAGGTGGACCGGGGTAGAAGGGACAGGTGACACAGATGGTGGAAAGATGGTGACATGGAGAAGAGGCGCAAATGACACAGAGAGAAGGGATATGACACTGAGGAGAAGGGAAAGTGAAAAAGAGGTTGAACATGGGAAGGAAAGGGACAGGTAACATGGGCAGGATGAGAGGCTGTGGCATAAGGGACAAGGAACAGGGGACAAGAAGCTGAATATGTGGCAGGTGACAGGGGCAGAAGGGGCTGGTGACATGGGCAGAAGAGGCATGGGAAAACAGTGTGCTTGTGACATGGTGAGGAAGGGGCTGGCAAATAACATGGGGACATGGGCTTAGGCCATGGGTAGGGTGAAAGGCTGTTTATAACGGGTGTGATGGAGCAGATGGCATGGGGGAAGGAAGGTAGGTTATAAGAGGGAGAAGGGGAAGGTGACAGGGAGGAGAAGGGGCAGGTGACAGAGGACGACGCAGCAGAGGTGTATGGGAGAAGGGAATGGGCACATATCAATAGGAGAGCTGACACAGGTGAGAGGAAGGATGCTGGCATGAGAGAGAAGAGACTGGGAAAGAAGAAGCTGGAGTCATGGGGAGAAGGGATAGGTATCATGGGTGGGGGAGAATCTGAGACACAGCGATAAAAAGAGGTGACAGGAAAATGGAGAAGAAGTGGCAGGTGACAGGGGAATAAGGAGCTGATGACATGGGTGTGAGTGAAGGCTGACACATGGGAGAAAAGGCAGATGATACAGAGGGAGACAAGAGGGAAGGGGCAGGTGACAGGAAGAAGGGGTACAGGGAAAAAGGGATACAGGGAACAGGGGGAGGGTGACCTGGAGAAGGAGGGTCTGGTGACAAGGGGGGATGGGTAGATGACATTGTGAGGAGCAGCGAGGGGCTGATGGAGCGGTATAAGGGCGGTGAGGGGTGGACGGAGAGGAGCGGCGCCGAATGGGGGCTGTGAGGGACTGATGGAGAGGTGTGGGGAAGCATGGGACTGAAGGTGAGGTGCTGGGGCAAATGGTGACAGTCAGGATCTGATGGAGAGGTGCTGGGGCAGCTTTGGACTGAAGGAGAGGTGCTGGGTAGGTGGGGGCAGTCAGGGGCTGATGGACAGGTGCTAGGACAAATTAGGGAAGTCAGGGGCTGATGGAGAGGTGTGGGCAACGAGGGACTGAAAAAGAGGTGCTGGGGGAAATGGGGGCAGTCAGGGGCTGATGGGGGGCAGCTTGCGACTGTAGGGGAGGTGCTGGGGCAAATGGTGGCAGTCAGAGGCTGATGCAGAGGTGCTGGGGCAAATGAGGGAAGTCAGGGGCTGATGGAGAGGTGCGGGGCAGCTTGTGACTGTAGAGAGGAGCTACGACAGGTGGGTGCAGCGAGGACCTGATGGGAAGCAGCTGGGCGATAGATGTGGGGCCAGTGAGGGGCTGAGAAAATGTTGATGGAGAAGATTGGGGCACTGAGGGACAGTGAGAGACTGATGGTGTAATGCTGGGGCTGGTGGAGACAGCAAAGGCCTGATGGAAAGCTGTGCGGCAGGTGTGGGCAGTGAACGGCTAATAGAAAAGTGTTAGGGCATGGGGAGGGGGGTAAGAGGCTTATAGGGAGGTGCAGTAGACGGGCAGAGCATTGATTGGGGTATTAGAAACTCAGACATGTTTGGGCCTTATTCACAGAAGTGTTTTATAGTGGTGCAATCCCATTGACAAATGCTCTGTGAATCAGGCCCATATGTGTTCTTAGATCATGGTAGCAGGGGCACGGTGGTTCTAGAAAGCAGCCTGCATTGCAGTGAGATATTAAGTGATACCAAGTAGTGTGCAAGTGAAAATAAACGAAAAGAAATCATGCTTCGCCATTCGTTGCACAGATTTGCAGCATTCAGACAAACCAGCAGCATATCAATGCAGTCTTTATCTGTAGTGCGCCTTGTGTTGCTTTCTTTCCATGGGCCTGCTCACAGTGCACCACGTTTAGGTACGGGCCATTTTGACACACCGCTGTGTCCCCAAAGCCCCCTTCGGCGCGGCAACAGTGGAGCAACAAAAATCTTGCCCCAGCTCATTTGGCGCGACGGCTATTATGGCGCAGCGGTCCAATACTGAAATTAGCGGCTGCTCCCAAATAGCCCTTGCACCAAATTATACCCGTTTTGAAGAAAACAAATCAAATCCTAAGTGTGACACAAACATCAGCAGCACTTTCCGCCTTAGATATCGCAATGTGTTGTTAACTGGCAGCATCACAGTTTGCTCGAAGGAGAAAAGGGAACACGTGCACAAGCAAGCTCATCCCCGGGCAGCTGAAACTAACAACTTCCAATGTAAAATGCACAGATCTTCTCTGGCACACGTGTACTGTGCACTTGAAACGGACATCCCTGAATTTAAATGTGGGGTGCTATAAAAAAAACAGGGTAGTGACACACACCGGGCAATGGATAAGAAACCCCCATAAACAGGGAGACACCCACACAACATAGAAGCGAGAACAGAGAGGACCTCGACATGTATTTCCGACATTTATTTTTTTAAACTGCAAAATACATGTCCCTTCCAAATACTACTGACCTCTCAAGTGCACTTGTATTGCACCCCTGCTCAGGAGGTTGTCAGGGTTTGCACTGGCAAAAACAGTCAAACATGGCGTGTGCCTAAATGTCCTGCTGCAGCCTGCACACGTTATTAGCAGAAGCGTTGAACGATGCAGTGGTCAGTTCCTGACTTTCAGACTGAAAAGCAAAGTTCACATGGATCACATGAAAAAGCTGCAAATGCTGCAGTCTGGGAAGTGAAATCGGCGAGAAAATAACTCAGATATCAATTCTCAGACAGCATTTGCAGAATCGATGAAAGCGTGAAATCACTTGCCGTTGATGACATTATAAATGAATAAGTAATCTCACTTACCTAAACATGTAAAATAACGAGATGGCAGTACACACGCAGCAAAAACAATAACGGCTCCAGTCTTAGTCTGTGCACGTGCAGGAAAGCAGGCCTGAAAGGGAGGGGCTGGGGTGCGGCTGTGAAAGGGCAAAACTATCTCTGGCCCGTTTCGGGGGAAGCAAAAAAAAAAAAAAAGAGGACTGCGAAGCCAACGAGGGTTTTCGTTGTTGTCATTAGTTTCACAGAACATGTACATTTTTTTCTGAGTGAGTCTGTGGTTTTGCAGTTGTGGAGCTGCAATAGCCCTGATCTGCAGGGACACATTTAAAATTGACACAAATGGTAGCGTCCACAGGGACCTGGAGGAGTGCTGGAACAATTGTACATCCCACTCCCAAATACAGAATATTAATCAAAGGGGCGTGTATTTGTATTTGAGGGTCACACATTGGTTTAGGAGACGAGGAAACTGTAAAATACAACTCCCACTGAAGGGTGGTGCTTCTCTCTAATCACGGCAGAAGCAGCTCGAATGAGGCGCTCTTTGCACCTGCATTTCCCTCCCCCAATTACATATTATGTGAAATTGTGGAAGAGGGTGGGGTTATAAAGTATGCTGAACTGCTCTGCATTGGATAGGAGAGATGGGGAAAACAGAAATCTCCTCCCATTTGGAGATGAATCATTCGGCCGACGCTATCGGCCCAGCACTTAGATTAGCATGCCTGGGCCGATAGAAACGGCCCGTGGCACTTATAAGGTTAACTAAGCTGCCTTCACAGTTTGTCACTCTATATTTACCTTTTTTTTCATCAGGTTTCATATTATTTTTGTATGTGTAGTTTTGGGCTATGTGGTATAGACACATGTTTTCCAAAGTATTACTTCTGTTTGGGTAGTATGTGTCCAATAAATTGTTTTTTAAAATGTCATGGCTGTCGGGATCATGTTTGGCTATTGTTTCTATATCTTCATATGATTTTAGAACTCTTTTTCTAGATTTAGCTGGACCAAGACTTAGCCATACTATATTTTCAGATTTACCATACAATGCAGTACCAGTTAAACAATCAGCTGCTTCATATGATCCACATTCTCTATGGGTGAGCATTTTTATGCCCAAACTGTATAATTTCTGAGATACTGTTTTATCTGATGACAGGTCATTCCAGAGTTCTTGGAGCTCTGTCTTTTCTGCTTTAGTTAAGTATGCTGTGACATATCGTGCAACTGCAGTAGAATTGTCTGCAATGTATTGCACATCTATGTTTGCATTCCATAAGTGGGCAATTATTGCATTATAATCATTGATATATTTTTCTTCTTTTCTTTTTATGTAATATGTATTTTTAGGTGACTTACCTTTAACACTATGTCTAACTGAGGACATGAGGATGTTCACTTGACCTGTATTTGTAACTGGTCTAGGGAAACCAAATCAGCATTTGGTGTAGAGTTCCCCTTTGTTTTTGTATTTGCGATGACAATATTTTCCACATTTGTGTCTTTGAAATTGTAAAATTTGTGCATGAAGATCACTATTTGTGGCTTCTGATGGAATTTCACAAGTGACATATGTTTCAATAAACTGTAAAACAGTGGCATCACTGTCTTGACCAAATTTAGGAGCATCTTTAATCCATAAAAGCATGTGGATATGTGGTGTTCCTCTGGCTTGGTATTCTTCTCTCCAAAAGAAGTGTTGCACTTCTCCAAGGGGAGGAACAGTTTTATTAGAAATAAAATGTAGCATAGCAATTAAGCGATGGTGAAAATATCTTGAAACATTAACAGGATCCAAAGAACAAACTTCTCCAGGTGTTAGTATATCTATGTTTGTTTTGTTTTTATTTGATATGCATAGGAAATCATGTAAATCTTCCCATGCATATTCTGCACAACTTAATGTAACAAACCAAGTGGGTGGGCCAAGGTTTCTGATCATACAACATACATCTCCATGATGTCGAAACCAGTACTCTTTAGTACCACGCATATTTGCTAATAGATTTGTAATATTTGATTGTAAAACCTCATCCTTTTGTTGCACTTTTTCTAATAATTGTGTAGCTGTCATATTTTGAAAGTGTGATCCTGATTTTAATATGTGTGCAACTCCGTAACATAAAGTTGCTAGTTCACTTTCAAAGAGTAGGTGGAATATGTATTCCACATTTTGTCTAAATCTGGGATCTTCAGAATACATCCGTAATGAGCGGTATTCTGAAGCTGATATTTGAATAGGTCTATCATCATACCTTCCTCCTTTGCCAGTAGGAAAGAGTAGAGGAAAAGCACGTGCTTCTATACTTTTTTCCCATATGCTGATTGGCGATCCTTTTGTTTGACGCATTTGGTAAGTTTCCAGTACATCTTCTACGGTGTCATTACAGTGCAAAGGATGGATTGTATAATGGTCTAAAGTATTTGATATTGTAGCAGGATCTAGTAGCTCAAATTGACCAGCTTCTTGTGTTTCTTGAATTATTTCACTTGTATCTTTCAAGTTTTCTTCAATATTAATTTCTTTGTAATATTCATTATTCTCTTTAAGATATTGGAAGGCTTGTCTAACTTTATATAAATCTACCAGCTGTTGCCATATTTTTTTGTCTTTTGTAGGTACTCCATTTACTAAGATAATTAAAGATTGCTGCATTGGACGTTGCACTCCTAGAGTATGCACATTTTCTTTTAGATCTAATGGTAAATAAACTACTTTTCCACAAATGCCTTTTACCAATTCAGAGGGAGGTAATTTTGCTGTTTTTGGTTGAAGGCGTATTATTGCTTGAAATGGGTGTACTGTTTGAATTATGATGCTCTCATATAAAGTAAGTTGTTGTAGGGGTTTTGGTACTGGGTATAATTCCAAATTATTTGTGATAGCACGTGAAGGAGTTTGGTTGTTGTCAAGTTTTGTAGTGCAGTAACTGCAAAGCATTAAGGGCTCAGTTATTTCGTATTTGTTTTCTGCTACAAGGTAGAGAGCTAATTCAAACCATTTAGAATCTTCATTGTCTTCTATTTTGTATGATAGGTCTACAGTTTTTGTGTTACTTTTATAAAAAGTTCTACGGCAACATATACATACATGGTTTGGTACTTCAGCTGATGTACTTTTACATTTTAGTATTTCTTTTTTGTATGTGTTTAGCAAAACGTTTCCATGTGTAGAATTGTTGCTTAATTGGTTTAAAGCTATTTCATTCTGTAAATGGCTTTCACTTCCAAAATATTTTTTCTGGATATAGTGAATTTCTTCAAGTAGGTCTTTTGCTGTACCATGTAGAAGGATGTTATTTAACTTTGCTAGTGCTAAAGCAGGACTTTTAGCATAGTACAGTTTATAGACTAGATTTCTTATAGTTGAATGATGTGTTGATATCCTTTTGATATCATGGAAAGTGGTTTTACAAGTAGGTCCTGTAATGCAGGCAAATGAATGACCTTGTAGTCCTGTGTACTTGCGCACTGGACAGGTATCCATATTTTAATTTTCATTTTGTCTTTGCTTTTTACATATTTATTGAGGAATTGGCGTAAAGATTTGAAACATAGTTTGGGAATGTTACACATTGACGTGCATGGCCATTTGTACACTAGACGTTCTGATTCAGTTGAATGGAGGGGTAATTCTAAGTTTTCAGGGCATATTTTTGTAAGAAGTACTTCTTGTTCCATTATGGTATTATTCACTTTTTCATAACCTCGACCACTGCTATGTATGGAAATTGTATTTGTTTGCTTTTGTTTGTACGCTTCTTCATTAAAATATGGTTCTGTGCTCGTAGTGTGATTCCATTCACCTCCGCAGATACTTAAGAAGTTCTTTCTGTTGACATTTCGCTTATTGAGAAGTCTTTTTTGTAATTTAGTTATTAGTTTTGTTAGTGGTTTCATTTTGTTTAACAGTAAAATAAATAACTTTCTTTTGAGAAGAATTGCACTGTCCATCAACGCTTCTAAGATACATTTCCTACGATAGGTTTTAAGCATTGAACCTGATTTCTCTCCTGTTTTTATAAGATTTGAAGTGATAGCTGATTTTCTGTTAATTGTTTTTTGGTTTGTTTTACATTTTGATAGAGGAGGCAAAGTTTTTGTACTTGAAACTTCTTGTGTTTCACTAAATGACTATTAGCTGTTTTGTTTCAACTTTTTTTTACAAATTCTGCTAGAGATGGATGCTTATGTTGGACACTTTTATTTTCATTTGCTCTACTTTTGCGTTGCTTTCTACTGACTTGACTTTTGGTAGGCATTCTTTAGGGTCTGTTGAAAAAAATAAAGAAGATATGGGTTGGGGTGTTCTGGAATGTATGTGTGCTGTGTGCATAAGTGTTTGAGTAAGATGATAAAGATGCATGTAATGGTGTGTGATTGTGCATTGGGAACTACAATTAGTAGGGATAGGTATTCTTGAATTCATGTGTTACTAAACTGGGGTTCAGATGACAAAAAAAAGTAAGCTAGTGGTGTGGAAAAGTACAAATAGTCAATCTAATGTATACAATGAAAACAGTTGTTTGTTCTATAATATGAAAATTGTAGCGGTTCAGTTGGGTAATTTGTGTGTTCAAAAATAGGAATTTGTGGGCCATTCTGGCTGTAAATCGCTGTTTGAGACATGGAGATTTTTGGACAAAATGGTACACAATCTCTATTTTTAGGCACCGAAATAGCTTTTATTAACGTTATAGTATGTTTGAATAATAATACAAATATTATGGTGAGATTCTACTTATTTTTTTCTTAAATTAACAGGTAACTTCTTAGTTCTTCTTTGTTCTTCGAATTCGGCTGCTTCTTTTCAGGAGACTGGTCTTCACTGCAATTGTGAAAGCTTCAAATAAGTAACTTTGTTTTATATAGCGCTGTTTTTAATTTAGATATTGATTTTTTTAATTGACATCCTCAGTGCCTTTTTTAAAACCATTAAACTAATTTATTTACATAAGATTCATTGTATCAGTTCAGTACATATGATATGTTCTTAATGAACAAATTGTATTGAATAACTAACTGTAGCAAAAAAAATATCTTTACTATGTCTTGTGAAATTTATAATATACCACTTAATACCACTATTTCTGTAAGTAAGCTGTTCTAGGTAATAGCGCCTCAATGTCATGTCTAAATTAAAGTAATTAAGTAAATAAATAAATAAAAACAAAAAATATGAAATTGTATAAGTATTTTTTTAAAGATTTAAACATAGATTGTGCTTGCATGCAATTTTGTTTGAATATATGTAGTCTATATATTTCATTTAAAAAATGTTAGTTTAACATGATTTGAGTGTGTGTGTGTATAAAGAAAGTAAATAGTATAAAGGTTTATAAGTGATAGTTGATTTTAGGAAATTGAAAAAAATACAGTAAGTTCATTTTACAGATTACACAAGCTAAAAGTCTGTTTGAAAATGTGTTCATCTACTGTACAGAAAATATGCATACCTGTAGTTTGTGTTCATGCATATGGATATGCATGGAGCTGTAAGTAGAAATCTTGGAGACTTGTACAGTATTTCTGGTAGATGGTGCTTGCCAATGATATGACACTTGTACTCAGAGAGATTCACAGTACATTTGCAGTGCTGATCTATGATGATGCAGTTAGATGTAGAGGTCTTGAATGTGATTGGTGCATGGTCATGTGATTTTTTAGCTACATCCAATGAGGGAATGGCAGAGAGAGTGAAGTGGAAATGGTAGAAGGCCTGTTCATGTTACGATATGTCCGCGGACATGGCGGTAGTTCGCGGACATCAGGAGTTACATCGAGGGATTTTTGGGTTCAGAAGTCATGCAAATGAGAATAAGCACTGAAAGGGATTGGTCAGGAAAGTTTAGTGGGTGTGTTGTGCCAGGAGAGACTTTCTCAGATACTCTTTTTTCTGAGAGAACAAAAGATAGCTATGGCTGTGTGGGTGTTAGTCTTAGCAGTGCACGGTGGTGGCGCGAGTTATGGTTGCTTAGCTTATCATAACTGGCGAATTTCAAGGGTTTTTCGGTTTTACTTGGAACCATAACGTCCCTTTGACAAAGTTTTTTCACTGAATTTCATAGGTTTTTAGTAGCGCAACTTAACCATAACATCCCTTTAACAAAGTTTTTTCACTGAATATATATATATATATATATATATATATATATATATATATATATATATATATATATATAAAGAAAATAGAAGATGAAGTTAATGGAGTTGGTGTGCAGAATGAAAATGTATTAAATATTGAATGCTGTTTTATGTATGATTGTTTTCTTTTTAACCTGTGCTTAATTTCAGAAGGTGAAAGAAAAAGGGCGAAATGTTTTACAAAGCATGTTTTATTTTTGGCAAAAGGGTGAAGTTAGTATTGTGCTATATACTTAATCTGTTTCTTTTCTATTTAATTTAGAATATTAACATATTTGTACCGGAGGTCACGGGAGACGATGGAGTCCTGGAGCCCACGTGGACGGATTCCGGAAAAGCCCCGAAGGGGGGCGAAGACCAAGGCTGCAAAGCAATCAGCATTGAAGATGATACCAACAATATGGTTAATGATGATGATATTCGGAGGGATCTTCAAAAATTCAGAAGCACAGGTTGTCATTGAACCTGGACCAGCATCTGGTATCGCGGTAGAAGAGGCACCAAGATTCATCATGAGTGATAGAAGGATGATTTTCCAGAATATCTACATACCATTGAATCCTGATATTTTGATTGAAAAACATTTGAACCATACCGGAATTAAGATTGAACAGACTAAAGAGTGGTTCGAACCAAGAAAAGAGGACTCGAAACAGTCAATAAGAGATATATTGATGCAATTGGAAAAAACATTTGTGAATTCAGCAGACATTAAGAAGAGGAGAGGAAAAAGAGGAGCGGTGATGCTCGCAATATTATTGGTAATGTCTATAGTTGGAGCCATAATAGGTACCACAATATCAACAGCCAATGCCATTTCGGTAGGAACGCTGAGTACTAAAGCGCAACAACTGAGTGTTGACCTAGAAATAATACAAAAAACATTAGATGGGATTAGAGGGGGATTGGATGAACAAGTAAGATTTATAAATGAAACTGCAATCATTCTAAATGATCAAGCGGATGTGATGCAACGGGCGACTAAGCTAATCATTAAGCATAACAGAACTTTAAATAAAATATTGAATATAAAGAGTCCTGTTGATAGACTATTAACAAATTATATGAGAGAAGTTCAAACTGCAGTTTCACAATTGATTCAAGGACATATTCCCTTGTATTTTGTTTCGCAGGATATTATTCATCAAATGAAAGATTGACCAGGAGGGAAATTGATGTGGTACAGGTAAAAATTGCATTTGAAATGGGTAATGCAATGCCATTATATGTGGACCTGGAAAGGTTGGAGATTGGTTTTTTACTATGCATCCCATATGTAGCTCCTGAACTTATTTATCAAACCAAGTGGGTACACAACGTGGGGTTTTGGCAAGAGGACAAATCTATTAAGATTAAGACTCCAGAAGTGGTGGCGTTTCAGTCATGGGAGCCTGAAGTTTACTTAATACCAAACTTGGAAACGTGTGTCAAATTTAAAGAACAAAATTATATGTGTCCAGGTAAACCGTTTGTTCCTGATGCCACAGATGCTATTTGTGGTTTGAAATCTGACCCAAGTATATCAGAAGGATGTGAAGTGATCATTAGCAATATGAGGAGTGAAGAACTGGCACAAGCTAAGATGGTCAGAGGTAAATGGTTGGTCAGCACCTATTTAAAGAACATGACGATACATCATGGAACATATGTGGTTAAACAGGTGAAATATAATGTTTTTTACTTACAGGTTCCGAAGGATACAATTGTGTCAATTGGAGGGTTAACATTGTTGCACATGACAAATGATATTTGGGAAAGCCAAGTAGAAAATATCGATTTTTTTCAAAGGGACACATTTCCAATAGATCCGGATGTGGAGTTTTTATTGAATCATAAAGAAAAACATGTAAAGAAAATGAATCTGAGAAAAAACAATATTACAGTTAGTAACCTGGGTATAATGGAGGTGGAAAGATTTAATTGGGGAACATGGGGGGAACGTTCAATAGTGGGTTTAGCTGTCCTGGTGCTAATCATGGGTGGATGGTTGATTGTGCTATCAGTAAAAATGAAAATGTTGCTAATCTTAGTAACTACGTCAGGAAGAGAAAGATATCCCAAAATGTATACATTTTAAAAGAAGAACGGGGGGCAAGTTGTTTCTTTTTCCAATTGGCTTGGATCGTACCCAAATTCTAAAAAAAAAAAAAAAAAATGGAGGGAATATGTAAGATTATTTAGCATTTTTTTTCATGCAGCACCACTGCATGGGTTTGGTGCATTGCTATAATGCGGTACAACAAGCATGTGTTTCCAGTGTGACATGGACATGTAAATGAAAACAGGCTATTCAGTCAAAAACGATTTCTGCATCTAAAATGCAAATATTTTTTTTTTCTTCACAGTTAAAAGCATATATTTTTTTTCTCACCTGAAATTCCTCTGATGCAGGAGACACATTTGAGGATTAATGAACTAACCTCATTAACAATACTAACATGATTCTAAATCATTAATAATATAATGTGTTCTCCAGTGCAAAATGAGATGGAAAAGACAGGCTCTGAAAGTCATTTTAAACGTGCATCCAGATTTTTTTTCTCTTTGCTTCTATCTGTGCTCTGTCCACAGTATTTGTAGGAAGCAAAGACTCGAATAAGCAGGAAATCAGTTTTGTTACAGTTGCAACTGTATAAGCCAAGCCATTGTTGAAAGTAGAAGTATAGGACATGATGGATTTTTATTGGATGCACGTCACATTAAGGGAGATAACAAGAGTTTTTCCTGTAGAATCTCGGGGAAGAAAAGAGATAGAAGACATTTTACACAGCTTGGGGAAAGACTTGGGTGGTGTGGCTGGAGTTTACTGACTAAGAAGGTCCCAGTGCGCTGCTGCCCAGTCTGGGAAATTCCAGACAATAATCCCTGCTTGAGTGACGGCAGATGCACGTCCTTACTGGGGTGCTTTAGGAGGGAGCATTGAGCAACTTCCAGAAGGCGACCAGCCGAAGAATTTACATGCTGGACAAGCTTGGTAATTATATTGCAGAGTGCCGGGGCAGTGTGTATGAGTGTGAAACTATTCAGTCAGAGTAGAAGAGGGAATTCCAGTGTTTTATCAACATGTTCAATGTTGCAAATTGAATATGTTCTCGCCGCTCTCTTCTCATTTTGTTACAGATAATGTTGTTTCTGTGCAATTTCCATTTATTTCTGTAAAAAGGGTAAGATGGTGCAGAAATGCCCAGTAAAAAAACAGTAAAACAAACTGAGGAAAACTAGACTGGCTGCAACAAAATGCCTCTCTAGCCACTCATACCATATGTCATGCCTGCTTAGCCTGGACATGGACGACCATTATGATTTATCGCATCTACCAGTATAGCACTGGTAATATGGGAAGAGGTTTTCTGAACGGAACATAATAATAACATAATGAAATAGCCTGCTGCTGGAGGTACATGAGTCAGCAGAAAGAGATGCCCTGGGCGTAGTTCACTAATGTAGATAAATTGGTGATGAATACCACATGTTAGCTCGCTGTCGTAGATAAGTCAGTGAGGGCAGCCCATGGTGGCACTCCATATGAAAATGTGGTGTTCCTGAAATGTAAGCCTGAGGCCTCTCTAGTGATCACACGAACAAACTAAACAAAAATAAGGGGTTCTGGATATTGGGGCGACATATAAAACAAAGGAATTATGCTCACCAGAAATACCGCCAATAACGCATACCAACATAATGTATACCTCTAAATGTATCTGTGTGCTGAAATAATGTATGTATACTGTAGTACTATATACCAAATCCAATCTGAATGCAAAGAGTGATTATTACTGAATTATTTTCATTTTGGCGGTAAGAAAATACCGATAGGCCCCAAATCTATACAAAATACCCAACAGGTGTCACTGCTTCTGAGTGACAAGATTCTACTTAGCATCCAGCGGTTACAGAAATATTCCAAACACTGTTCGATGTCAATGGGTTTCGATGGCCTCGATGTCCAGGTGCTCTCTTCAGGATTCTTGGCAGACCCCTTTTCCGGTTGACATCCTTTTGTGACTAGCTTCCAGGGCGATTCAATGAAGAACAGCAGTTTTGCACAATGGTTCCTCGTAGCTCGGGGAGAGGTCTCCTAGCCAGGTGCTCTCTCAGATCAGTCCTTGACAGACTCAATAGTTTTTCTATTATTTCAAAGGAATGCAGTAGCAGTCTTCTTCTTCTAGCAGGCCTTCAAGGATGAGCTTCAAATTTCAACTTCACCTTCTGAACAAATTGGTAAGTGAGGGGTCCCCAGATATACACATATGTCCCTCATTTACTCTGGCTGCCCCAGGCTCAGTCAGCCAATCACACAGAAGGGCTATCATGCAGGCAGGCAGCCAATCAGGCTCACAGGCAGTCAGGCCATTCACTTCCACGCAGACACCCATAACAAGGAATGTGGATTGGGGCAAGCACCCAGCCTTTCAGCGCACTACGCTGAGTTCATGTCAGTTTTGGGCAGGGCTTTCTCATTCATTGTGCCACACACACAGAAACCATACACCCATAAAACAGAATGCATATTGGTCCCACACTGCATTCACCCAGGTTCCACCCCAAGGGTCTACTCACAACATACAGTCTCTGGCAAGGCTCCAGCTATTCTGTCCTGGACTTCCCCACAATACCATATGGTTCTTCCACCCAACAGCCAGTTAGAGGAAGGGACAGAGTCAGGGCTTCCCAGGACATTGGGAAAACAAGGTAACAGGCAGTAGAAACCAAGAGGCCCTAGGGGCCATCTTGCCTTCTATCAGGAATCCACTGATTCCTATGGCTGGGCCTTGGTATCCCAAAATGGAGGATACTCAGAGCTCCTGTCATATCACCATGAAGCTGTCAACAGCCCATACCCTGCTCTGCGGGTGACACACAGGTGCCCAAATACATACACTATGGGTAAAGAGTTGTTGGCCCACACATGGGTGCCATAAGGTTATCCCAAGGATCTCTGTTCACTATAACTAAAAAGTGGAAGAGCTGCACTACCAGGAGTCCCAACAGACTCCCTCCTGTGCAGAAAACAACATAGAACACACATGATAAGGGATTACAGGACAAGGACATGGAAGCCCTGTCCCTCCAATGCATTTCCAGCATCAGAACAGCGTTACTTTTTTTCAAAGGGGAGATGCAACCCTTTGGGGTTTTTTGAGGTTGGTAAGCTTGCTCAAGTATTTCGATGCCAGGATTTTACCCAGGCGGTCATTTTCCCATTGCAGATGCTTACACACGAGCACTTGCTTCATATTGGGATTTTGTTTTCCATTGAATATTTCACTACAGATTGCTGGGTTTAAAAGGTGAGCACCTTTTATACTTTGCAAGCATATTTATTGGAAGAGTTCCTCTCTCAGGTTATTTTTCTGGTGTTGATTACTTTTTTTTAAAGTGCAATGCTATTTTGTCTTCCGCACTTTCTTCTAAGGGGGAAGTCAATTGAAACTACATTTGTATATTTCACTTTAAAATATATGGTCACTTACTGTGCGTATATTCATGGGTACCAGCTTTTGATTTTCGCTATGAGATCAAAAGTACCTGGGCATATGTTATTCTTGTAGCTGATCTTTTTTTACCCTTTTCCATGCTGCTTAAATGCGGTTAGTTGGGGTTGTGCGATGTATCAAAACAGTCATCAAGAGACCGACCATAAAACAAGGGGCTTGTAGCACGCTGCTGAACCAAAGTGTGTAATCCTCGGCAAATAATTTGATCACACAGAACTAAAAACATTGGGAGTTCTCAAAGCCTGTAATCTTTTATACATAATAAAAAAATAGATATGTTTACAGCTACAGTGAAATCGAGGGTGAAAAATCGATGGTGACCCGGGTCTCCCATCCATGCAGTAACAAGGACTGACCTTGCTTAGCTTCAAAGTGAGGAAATGGCCAGTCCCCTAAGGCCATGGTGCGTATTTTCATGGGAGTCAGCTTTTGATTTTTGCTATGGGTGTAGAAAGTATGTGGGCATATTTTATTCTTGCAGCCAGTCTTTTTTTCCCATTTCTGTGCTGCTTAAATGTGGTTAGTTGGGGGTAGTTTGATGTATCACAAAAGTCATCAAGAGACCGGCCATAAAAAAAGGGGCTTGGAGCACAGGACAGGACATTTTGCCATGGCCAGTTAGGCGCACGCCATTATGGCGCAACTGTTTTGCCACAAGTCCTGTTTGGGTGAACCGAGTTAGACGCAGCCAGTTGGGAGCAGGGACCTCTCAGTGCAAGGATGTGTTGGCGTGAAAGGTCGCAATTGGCGAGGCATGAAACTGCAGGCACTTTGCATTTATTTAGATGGTTTAAATGTGAACAGAATTGAACACATATTAAACATGAAACACATTTATTTACTGCAACATTATAAAACAGAATAGAACATGTATTACACTATCTCTGGGCAACATTATAACATTGGAAAAAGAAATAAAATCACATTTATGCTGAACACCTGCCTTCGAGAACCCTGTTCTGCAGGAGTTTGATACGCACCACTTAACCATTATGCTACAATGGCATTATTGCCTGAATGACATTATTGTTTTAACTCTCACAAGTTTCATACTTGGCCTTTTACAATTGGACACATTAAATTGTAGGCTAAGTATGTAAATGTATGCTCATTGAAGAAATAAGCCATTGTGGCATAGTGGTTGAATGCTGGTCCTTAAACTCTGGCAGACATAGGATAAAGACTTTATTTTTTTATTTTTATTTAAAACAGTATATTTTGGTAAACATTCTGTATTCTGGACTATGTAGTCTAACAGCCTTTGATCCATGTGGCCTCCTTCATGAAACGTTCACCCAATCACTACATGATTTTAAGAAGATCATTTGAGCTGCACTACCAATGGGTTAATAATAGTTGTGTGTCTTCCACTGAACATGAGCCAGGGCAAACACGCCTTTCTTTGCAGCTCAAGCGAGGGGCTTGCCACACAGTCCCATTATTCCCTTAATACATTGCACTATTATTAGACTTTGAAAATGGCTCGGGCAAGTAGACATCACTCCTCTCCAGCCCCTTATTCTCACTTTCCCCAGCTGAAAAAAAAACATATTTTACTTTTTTTCCCCCTCCTCTGATTCAACACTATGTACATCCTCCTTCAATAACTTACAGATCCCCTACCCCCTTTCAACCCAAACAAATAGAGGTGCAAGAGAAATCATCAAAATAGCTTGGTTAGATTTCTTGCATATATTGCTATATGCCACACGTCCCTTGTTATTTGAAAGATGATCATTTTGATTTCCTTTTTACTTTGCATTTTGGGACTTGTAGTACAGGACACTTGATGGGCAAAATAAAATTACAAGTCAAAAATCAAGCAAAAAAAAGAACTGGGTGGTATCTCTCCGAATTACATGGAGACATGCACACACATACACTGACACTGAAAACTCACACTCGACATGTCACAATGCTCACATACATACAAAGGTGCACACTTATGCGCACACACTAACACTTGCCTTCACAGAGCAAATGCACACTGCATGCACTATCCCTCCTAAACAACTTCATACCATGTACACACACACAAGCTCACATCAAACACATACGCAATGCATGCGCGCGCTCTCAGATGACATGCACATCCTCACACCACACATTCCCCCTTAAACTGCACATATATTCAGAAAGAGGACTACACCGTCTCTGGGCAACATTATAAAAAAGAAAAGAAAATCACAATTATGCTGAGATCGGAGTACCCTGGCCTGAAGGAGTTTGAGATGCAGCACTTAACCATTATGCTACAATGATGTTATTGTTTGGATTTTCACAAGTTGCATACCTAGCCTTTTATCATTTAACTTATTCAATTATAGACTAAGTATGAAATGTATGCCCCATGAAGTACCAAGCCACTGAGGCCTAGTGGTTAAATATTACTCCTTAAACTTTGGCAGACCAGGGTTCAAGGCTGTATGTTTTTTTTAATGTAACTAATTTAATTTAATTTTTAAAAAAGCAATGCAACTGGGAGGTGGTGAGGTTTGTTGCAGTGCAGTCCTGTAATCTTATTTGGCATGAGGGTGTTAAGATGTTGCTGCAATGTCACCCACGTCCAAACATCCCTCGTGCCAAAATAACAGCGCTGGAATGGCTTTCGCACCAAAATGGACGTGCCAAAATGGGTGCTGCGGCAGAATGGCTGCGCCAAATCATCCCGCGCCAAAATGATGGCACCGAAAAGGGGTGTACCATTTGGAGCATGCTGCTTAACCAAAGTGTGTGCATCATGGCAAATAATTTAATCTCATTGCGCTTTGCCTAAAAACATTTTAAGTTCTCAAAGCCTGCAATCCGAAAAAAATGCCAGTGGTCTGGAAGCATTCTAAAAATGTAAGGAATAACAAAACCCTTAATATTCAAGGAAATAATTTTAGTTGCTGGGACGTTAAGGTGACCAATGTATTGTCACAAAACTGTTGAAATGCAAGGAAAAATCTTTAGTTGCAGGGACATTAAGGTGAGAAAAACATTGAAACAAAACCTTTGAAATTCAAGGAAAAATCTTTAGTTGCTGGGATGTTAAGGTGAGAACTTAACACAGCAAAACCCCTGAAATTCAACTAAAGCCGCCTTAACTTTGCACCTGTGTTGTGCAGCTTATGACCACAATGATGACATCACAGATCACATCACTGATGACATCACTAATTACATTACAACAGTAACTGGCATTAAGCATGGCCTTCAGCCATGGTCAGTGTTCATGGTCAAATATATTTTAACACATGAATGGGTACTAGTCATGGCCTTCAACTATGGACAGTGGTTCCAACCTTCAACCTTCAACCATGTGCAATGAATATTTTAAACAGGCTACCAACAATAGACTTTGGCCTTTACCAGTAGATACAGCTTTCAACCGTGTCCACTGCATATTATTTGTACTGATTAGGCACTGATTAGGTACTAGCCATGGACTTTAGCACAATATTGGCCACTGGCCATAATCTTTGGCTGTGTCCACTATATATTCTAACATATAAGTGGGCCACTATCCATGTCCTTAAACCTTGAGCAGTTTGTACGTCTTTTGGTCATGTCCAATACATATTTTAAAATAAGAAAATGCAATAAGCGATGCCCTTTGGCAGTGCCCACCATGTATTTATTATACAGCACTAACCAGCCACTAGCTATGGCCTTCGGCCGTGCCCACTGTACATTATATACACTAACCAGCCACTAGCCATGGTCTGCAACACAATACTAGCCAGTGGCTGCAGACTTTGGCTGTGCCGACTGAATATTCTAATATATTAATGGGCACTATTTATGGCCTTTAGCCATGGCCACTGACTACAGCTTTCAACGTTGCCCACTGTGTATTTTAAAACAGTGATGGCCTACTAGGCATGGCTTTTAACCATGCACATTGGTATTTATGAAAACTCATCGACCACTAACTATGGCCTTTGGTACTGGCCAGTGTTCCAAGCCTTTGTCATAGCTCGTGGTCGGTTACTGTTCAAAATATACTAATTTGCATGGTTAAAAGCCATGCCTAGTAGCCCATCACTGTTTTCAAATATACAGTGGGCAACATTGAAAGCTGTCGTCAGTGGCCATGGCTAGAGGCCCATTAATATGTTTGAATGTAACGTCTGCATAGCTCAAAAACCTGGCCACTGGCTAGTATTGTGCTGAAGACCATGGCTACTGGCTGGTTAGTATATATAATATACAGTGGGCATGGCTGAAGGCCATAGCTAGTGGCTGGTTAGTATTGTATAATACACAGTGGGCATGGCTGAAGGCCATTGCGTATTTCATTTTATTATTGTAAAATAAATAGTTTACATGGCCAAAAGATGTACAAACTGCTCAAGGTCTACTGGCCATGGCTAGGGCTTCATTTATATGTTAGAATATATAGTGGCACAGCCAAAGATAGTGGCCACTGGCCTGTATTGTCCTAATGTCCATGGCTAGTGCCTGACCAGTGTACATAATATAAAATGGGCACAGTTGAAAGCTGTACCACTGGTGAAAGCCAAAATCTATGGTTGGTAGACTGTTAGTGTTTTAAAATATTCGGTACACATGGGTGAAGGTTGTCACCACTGTACATAACTGAAGGCCATAACTATTACCTGTTAATGTGTTCAAATATATTTGTCCAGGCACACAGACTATGGCTGAAGGCCATTCTTTAGACCAGTAATTATTGTAATGTAATTAGTGTTGTCACCAGTGATGGCATCAGTGATGTGATTTGTAATGTCATCAGTGTTCTCATACAACATGTAATTAGTGATGTCATCAGTGATATCATCTGTGATGTCACCATTGTGGTCATAGGCTGTGCAACAGGTTAATTTGGCTTTAACTGTATTTCTGGGGTTTTGTTGCATTACGTTCTCACCTTAACTTCCCTGCATCTAAAAGTTTTTCCTTGAATTTCAAGGCTTTTGTTATTGCATACATAATTCACATGAATAATACACACAATTCAGCTAATCAAAACACTGTATTATGTCTACAAAGTAAAATAAAAAACAATTGAAGAAGAACCGCATTCCCCCAAAATAAACCCAAAAAAGAGTGTGCATATGTACTTAACTTGTTTAAGTATGTACTTGTATATGTACTGTTAATGAATAGTTATTACAATCTTACAAAAACTGCAATATCTTTCGAAATAAATATTTACTAGACTACTGGCAATATATATGTAGATATATTTATATTTGTTTAAAAAATGTGTATAGCTGCATCTACTAAGGACATATGCAGAGCTATGCTGCACTACTAGAGGGCGTAGGTAACCCTTGTGTCTGAAATTAGGCAATAGAACGGCTGCATCCTTCGGTGCGGCTACACATCTTCATGCCTAATACGGCAGCCACTAGTTTCACATGCTATGGTTTGGCGCCCACACATTAACGCAACAACAAATGAACCAATCACACCTAGTAAAATATGGATGCCATTACACCCATGCCGTTATACGTAACTCACCTGCACGAATAAGCCAATGAGATGTGAAAATACATCAGGCAATCATAATACATGCTGCGGCTCTGCACCTCCATGTCTATACGTTACTTGTATGCGTATCAACGATTCATCCAATCAAATGTTGTGCTGCATCGACACGGCTATACCCAAGCCGTTTGAGGACATTGGCGCATGCAAGACTGTCCAATCAAGTGGTGCAGCAGTTTGTAGCTGCAAATAATCACCCGACCCGCAAAAACATCATTTTACATTAATCATTGCTTTCTGTGCTTGCTAGTGAAGGTTTTATGAGTAACTACAAGCACATTTGACACTTTACCCTTAATCTCCTCATCCTTTTTACCCAGTTTACCAAAAATCCAATTTTCCTTTGTCTTGTCATTTGTTTAGTTTGTATATTTTTGTTTATATATATTTTTTTTTACTTTTTCTTTTTTTTGCAGCATTGTCTTTTTCATGTTGTCATTTTTATATTTTTATATTTTCCTCCCTGCTTGAACATTGCAACATTTCTGACCATGAAAGCAGGAGCAGTAAGGATGATGTAATCATTTTGGTGGACAATCCTTCACCACCACGGAAGAAGCACAAAGGCATGAAGAAAACTGGAGACAGTTGGCACTTCTTTAAAGTGAAGAAACACCACTCCAGGAAAGAGGTGGAAGAGGTACTGTGCAGCTTCTGCAACAAGACTCTATGCGGTGGCCATTCCAATATTCCGTCTGAAAGTCTGTGAACATCAATAATGATTAACCATCTGGTGAGAGTTCACTGGGATGAGGTCGATGATGAATATCGAAAAGCCCATTAACATCCCAAAAGAAAAATGCATGGGACCCATTCTTTGATTAGATGAAGATCAGCACCACCTTCAAAACCTCCATCCACCAGTAAAGCAACAAAGCCAAGTGCAAATGAAATGTCTACATCAGCACTACACCAACTCCTCTATTGCCAACACCCAACCTATCCAAGATGTAAGTCATGTGTAAAGGATTCCGCGAATGAGTAGTCAAGGGAGAACCACAATTGAGCAATGGCTAACGTTTATCGCTCAACATCAGATTATCTGTGATGCTCAGTATCTTTTTTTTAAGTGGCCATTTTTCCCCCTTTTTTTTCTAAAAATAAATCTAAAAAATGTTTGTATTTTATTTGTATTCCCTTTGTTAAATGTTTCATCCTTATGTGTTTCCTCCCCTATTCCACCCACCTCTTTCCATCCTCCAAAACGGCCCTGTTACAAAAATAGATAAAATTAAACACAGACTGCTAAAATATATTACAATATCTATTTGAATGTATTTATGCAGTTTCAGTACTCAAAATTGTCAATTTTTGTCTGTTGCCATGACTATCAGAGCTGCAAGTAAAAGCGCCCCAGTCGTTGCTTACCTTAGCCGCCCCAAAACAATCCTGCTATTGATTGGTTGGTACCATAACCTCGGCTAAAAATAATATCATAAACAAATAAACAATTCTTTGCATGTACATATATACATTGCACAAATATATTTATCCAAAGTCTTACCAAATACCTATGTCCTTTCGGCTTTCTTCCATATATGAAGTCTGAAAAAAATGTTTAGTTAATATTAATGTTAAAGACCATTTATACTATGCACTATCACCACTGCATTGGTACTATGGTTTTCATCATAACAAAAGAAATACAAAATAATGTATGCTTTTTTCTCATAATTATACTAAAAGAATACTGATTGTTATCCAACTATACAGCCATTACCAACTTGTGTTCATTAATCATGCTATACACTTCTCAATGGAGAAAAAACCTTCTGTTCTATTATTTTAAATACTTAACATTTAAGTTATTACAAACTACTTTTTGCATCAGCATATTCAAAAAAGAATTGCCTACAACATCCATAGTCCGAACACCAATAAATGCATTTCACTACAATGCACTGATCGTTCAATACTATACACAGATTACTTTATGCTACATGATAACTAATACACAGATTACTTTATGCAACCTTCACCAGGAAACCAAGTCATATAACATAACTATGTCTTCAGTTTTATGAAGAAATACATAAAGACATGCCAGCACTGTAACATTATTTTGGGTATTGATCTTTTTAAACTATAGCCATACCTTTATTATAAATAATAGGTGTACAATAAAAAGCTGTTGTGAATAAACATATTAACACATAGCAAAAACAACACTAATAACACAACAAATGTAATTTCCATACATCTCATAACATCTGTGTGCGTCCTTTATTTGGCCACCTACACACATGAGAAGTTCATTATGACATTTCATATTATACACATTGTATTTTTTTTAAAACTTAAAACTACAAATGATTACATGAACTTCTGTTAGCAGTGCTACTGCTACATAGTGTGGAATACCTTTTTTTATTATATCAAAATGAATTCTAAATTATACAAATGATATTTACATTGCCATTTCATAACTTCTTTCATTATTTGGTGTGCATCCTTTTTCTGGCCACTCGCACACCTTAGAAACTAATCACAATTATCTTAAACCTACCATGCAATCTGACTTTTCTAAAAACTCCACACTGTGCATAAAATATATTTATACATTTAACAAACTAACCTTTTCAGTAAGTTATTTTGATTTTGCATTTTTATTGCACTATATGTTTTTGCATGTACAACCTACTGTTTACTTGTTTAATATGTAAACAGACATGAACTTCTACACTCCCTCACACTCAAAATAATGTACATGGAACCATTAATGTAACCTTGCACTTATAGGGAACACTTGTACATATTAAAATATACAGTGTTTTACACAATTAAACAGAAGTAGAAGAATGCAGAATGCAATTTTATCTTCTAAATGATATAATTTTCACAATGCTACCTTTACATTTATTTAGTACTAGTTTTCCAAAAAAAACATCCTAGTAGCAAACCACGTCCTTCTTTACATAAACCACTTATTAGCCTATGTTTCTATTTCAAATTTGTATTTTGCAAATTTATATTCACAAAGAATATTACACATATATTTCAAAACTTTTCTTCTAACAACATTAAGTAAACATTCTTTAACCCCTTTGGCATTCTAGCTTGGTGTGTGACTATGGAGTCATTACAAACAATCCAATATACTTCTGTACGCACCCATGTCATGAAATGTTCAGTTTCAATGGATGCCCCCTCATGAAAAATAATTGCATACGTTTTAAAAGTTTTCTTACTAACAGAAACTTGACTATTTACAAAATTAATTATTGACTTTTAATTTTACTACGATCTACATTGTATCTTTGAAACATAATAAATACATACCTATTAAAAACTAGATTTTGCAGTGTTGATTGTAATTTACAACCACAGTCACTGCATTGCATGTCAATGAATGCTTTAGTTACAAGATCAGAACATTTTACACTTTTCTGATCAGGCACATGCCGATATACAAATCTTTTACAGAGATCTGGAATAGAATACCCTTTCTTACATTTTGGACACATGCTTCCACTTGTAGCTAATTACAACATACTAATCTACGTTGACAGTTTCGTTCACTAACTGTCATGACCCTCGCCCAAAACCCCCTCTGGCAAACCCATTGGCCAGGTGGAGTCAGGACTCGGGCCTCTAAAACCTGGCATCCTCTTCAAAAGCCCTCATGGGGCCAGTCCTGGCACCTATGGCGCCGGGCTCCTACACTGTGAAAAACAATGTGCTTGGGAACTACTTTATTGTATTGTCAGCCAACATGGAGGCATCCACATAGCTTGGTTCCTAAGAACTAAGCTATGCAGTCTAGTGTTTTGGGTGTGGTAGCCTAGGGACTACTTTACCTGGACTATTTTGTTGGGGCTATTTAAACCACACCCGAGCAAGACAACACGCTTCGCGTTACTTTGCAGCTTGCAACGTGATGCTCACCGTGTCCAGCTATTCCCTCGAACCTCGGAGAAGCAGAACCTGCAAGGAGACAAAAGGAACAGCATTAGCAGCAGCATCTTACCTGCAGTCTGCATCTTTAAACACTTGCAGCTACTGAGAACAGCTTCCTCGAATCTGCACGCCTCCCGGACAGAACGACCTGAAAGAGGAAGATAGAGGCAACATTAAAGAAAGCAGTAGAGACATTTACAAATTACGAACTGCTCAAAAGGCTTACCTGGCTGGTCGCCTCTCGGCTGGCACCACTCCAGACATTACACTTGCGCTGAAGAACACTGCGACCTACAAGGAAGGAAAACACAGGTTAGCAAAGGCAAGACTTCGCAGCGCTGCGCATAACGCTTACTTACCGCATCATAGCGCTCTTAATGCACCATCATTTACCAGCGGGGCTCAACCAAGCCAGTTCACCGCGCTCAATCTCTGCATACCTAAGGGAGAAAAAAATAGACATTTTAAACAAAGAAAGGCAGCAGGATAGCAACAAAACTAAAGAACAGCAATAAGACCTACCTGAACAATATCAAACCGGCCGGCGTCAGTGAAGTAACTGGACCGCACTCGCCCATGAAAGACAACGCTCCCCTGCAAAGAAGGCAGGACGGAGAGCACGCCTAATTCTACCACAAGGTGAGGAGAGGGCGCCAGAGGGACTGAAATCATACGGGGGTGGAGGGAGGATACTTACCCCAGTCGGCCAGTCTTGAACACAGTCCTCCTGTATTTCCAGGCAGAACCTTCCCCGCAGACCACATCAGGGCAAAGCTGAGAAGCATACCATTGAGTAAACCGCCTGGGTGGCGTCCCTGTGGATACCAGGTGAGCGTAACACTAATATCTCAAAGACATTCATTAAAAATACGTGACTATCCTCCTGTTTGTTTTGAGAAAAATGTTCATTTATACTTGCAACAGCTACTACATTCCGGATTGACATTGCTGAATGTAAACTGTGTGAATTTTCATATACAGATAATTTAAGAAATGAAAGTCCAACACATAGCTGCTTCTCTGCTGTTGAAGCTATTTCTTGCATTAATGGAGTCATTTGAAACAACACACACAAATTTGCATTACAATAGCATTCAACTCCTGTTTCATTATTAAAGCTGCAATGGCAGTATGTTACAGTTGAACGACTCTCCAACTCCATTAAATACCATTGTTTTTCACTCTTACAAGGACTGATTTCATTTGAATGTGCTTTCATTGACTCCTTATGTTTCCTGGATGACTGCTTCACAGGTACAGTTATAAGATTCACGCGAAGAGCATACAGTACACACAACCTATTATATTCTTCAATACAAGAAATGTCAGCTGTCACTTTGCTTTCATCAAAGTCTATTAAAAATAAACCTTATATATTTATCACAAGTGACAAAGCTACATATGACATTCCTTCTTTAAACACTGTATGACCAATGTCAATAAAGTGCTGCTTCTAACGTCAATCCCTATGGTTTATTAGTAGTTATTGCATAAGCAGAGCGCAATGGAAACTGTGCTCTTTTCACAAAGGTATCTTTAAAAAGCATGAAACGTCCAAAGCTCAGAGAAATCAAGTGAGTTCCTTCAACACGATCAAACTTAACTTCAACATGTTCAATACTTATACTGTGAGGAAAAGTGTGAAATGCAAATACTCTTCCTATTGCTCCATTGACTAAACTAATTTCTACAATGAAATACTTATTCAGCATTACTTGTGCATAGATGCACAGTTTTACAACTCCTTCCAGACCTGAAGTTTAGAAATTGAATTCTCTAGTTGACCAAATCAAGCTTTTGTGCTCTTATCCAACTCTAAAGGCATAACATAACCATCTAAAACATCACATGATTTATCTCTACAATATTTTGATTCTCAGAAAGTAGCATTATAGAGTTAAACTTGTTACACTCTGCAAGTGTGCACATCAAAACACTAAGGGGCCGATTCATGGAACAAAGGTGCGCCGAAAATCCATGCGCAAGCAGGCGCAAGGGAGTGCAAGCGCGAGAAACGCAGCGCACGCGCACGTGTGCGATTCAAGGAAGACGCTGCGCGTGTTTCCCGCTGTCCGAGCACCCAATCCAGCCATGGCGCACGCAGGCATACACGGCGTGCGCTACGCGCACAGCAAAAGCGCACATAGCGCGGCGCACACAACCAAAGTGGGCGGAACAGTGGGTGTAACACGCGGAATGGGGAATAACGCGTGAAAAAGAAGGCGTAACTGGGGAAGTACTGCAGGGAACTACACGGAACGCCGACACGCACGCGAACAACCCGTACTCATGGATCCGAAAACGGGAAACCCGCGCACGGCAAAAGACGCACACAGGCGTCAACGCGTCCGCCACACGAAGGCAAGCGGAAGCGTCCCCGCGCACAGTACAAAAGTGCGCGCAAACAACAAACACGCATATACAGCTACGATGAATGCCCCATTTGTCACAGCACTGATCGTGGGACACCACAGGAGGAGGAGAATAGCCAGGGCACGCATTTTCGCACCACGGACAAGTCTTTTTGGGATGCCTGACGACCAGGTCTATGGCAGGTATAGGTTTCCACCCCACATCATCCTAGACCTGGTCAGGGAGTGGGAAGATGACCTTACATCCCCCACCCTTTGCTCCCAAGCATTGAGCCCCTTGGAGAAGGTGCTCAATGTCCTGCATATTTTGGCCACTGGGTCTTTTCAGCGGACTACTGCCATAGTGGGGGGGGTCTCACAGGCCACACAGTCACGCTGCCTACACCAGGTACTGGCAATCATGACAGCACGCCCCTCAGTCCGCAGGCACATATAAATGCCCAGAACACCCGCAGAAAGGCAGGCCGTTGTCCTGGATTTTTTCAGGGTGGCACACTTCCCCAAAGTGCTCGGTGCCATAGATTGCACCCATGTGGCCCTACGTCCACCTAGGGCCACTGAGCACATCTACCGAAACCGCAAGCACTGGCATTCCATCAATGTACAGGTGGTATGCGATGCAAAGGGAATCATCACCTCTGTCTATGCAAACTACCCTGGCTCCACCCATGACAGTTTCATATACAGAATGTCCGCCCTGAGCCGGGCCCTGGAAGCTGGGCAGCATGGCGACACCTGGCTCCTAGGTGAGTACAAATGCCCTTGCACATGCATGCAAGTCACACACAGACAAATACCCAAACCCTAATAATCTCAACTATCATCACCTCCCCAGGGGACAGTGCCTACCCTCTGAGCAACCACATGATGACGCCAATCCGGAACCCCACCACACCACCCCAGGTAAGATACAACACCGCCCATATTGCAACAAGGGCCATAGTGGAGCGCACATTCGGAGTCCTCAAGTCAAGTTTACGCTCCCTTGACCGCTCTGGCGGGCAGCTACTATATGCACCACCAGTAGTGTGCAGGATCATTGTGGCAGCATGTGTCCTGCACAATGTTGCAACACGGCAGGGCGTCCCGGTGGACATGGTGGTGCCCCCACATCCCCAACCACAGGCACAGGCACTGCCCATGGGAGGGGACAGGGCACGTGGCGAGGAAGCCCGGACCCAGCTTGTGGCCTCATTTTTCACCTAAATCCCACCCCTGCGGAGTGCACACAGGCCTGGCACATACCAGGTGACAATCGATGATGACAAAAAGACAGTCAACTGTCACAACCCTACCACCCTGAGATAGTTGCCATGGAAGTGACACATTGTCTGCATCCCTAGCTACTTAAACACAAGCTATCCTGTGTGACCAAAAGGCACACATATGACATATGACATGATATGTCCTATACACAAGTATTTCAAGGTGCGATGAGGCAGGGAGGGGGGAACAAGGGAAGACAGACAACGGTACTACTAGGCCAGGTGTCATTTAGATTGTGCAAGTGCAGGGGTAGGGGGAAGGGAAAAGTGCAAGGGGAAGGGGAGGGGGGGAGTGCAGTACAGGGGAAGTAGACCAAAAAACAAATACATAGGTCAGCTGGTGGCAACTGCAAAGGTAAGTGCAGACAAGTGCTGGGAAGGGGGTGCTGTAGGGATAGAGAGTACCACAGTGCAGGGGTTGCCAGGGAGGCAGTGCAAGTGGAGAGTGGCTGGGCCAGGGGCCGAGGTCGGTGAGAGTGGCCCAGTTGCAGATCCAGTGCAGTTCCAGTGAAGAATTCCGCAAGGGGGAGGCAGAGAGAAAGCAGAAGCAAAGAGGAAGGTCTTGAGGTGCTTCCCAAACCGGAGATGGTTCCCCTCAAGTTCAAGTGAGGCAGGAAGGCTGTTCCAGAGGGAGGGCCCTGCCACAGAGAGAGATCTACCCCCAGCTAGTTGCTCTGAGAAGCGGATGACCCTGACATGCAAGGTGTGCATCACACACACCTGCAAAACAGGCCATGGCCATCACTGTTATGTCACTCAAACCCTCCCAAACCACAACATGACATGGCAAGCAATACCCATACACCAACACAGTAACAATAAGGTACACATTGCCATGTCCAAAATGTACAGTGGCATCAGACAATGATGCCTGACCTGGAATCAGATGAAATGACCAACAACCTCCCACCCAAAATAATTAATTTCCAAATGCATTACAAGAGTTGTAGACGTAACATAACAATGAATGCATGTCTACATGCACATTGTGTATTGCAAAATCAACACTGCAGCTTCTGTGTGCTGTGTCCTACTCCTACAACACACTGCTCAGCGGACAGCACAGTGAACAGCCATTGTGTGTGATGCACACCCTGAACATTACATCTAAGCGACAGACCACATCAAAAAGCAAATTAGGCATGTACAGGATCCATAATTGGTCACAGAACATGTGCTGCAGGGACACAGTGGGCACCAGAAGGCAAACAGTGTACACGTGGATATGCAAGGGTGGGAGTACATGTAGTGCATCAGAGTGCAAGTGTGTGGGTCTGCAAGGACATGCACTCAACATATGCATGTGCAATCAAGTGACCATCAGTGTTCTCTACACATCACATGTGAACATTCACCATGTGTACACCCCAGCATGTCAAACCACAACTATCCCCTCGCACCTGAAAGGTAAACACAACACATGAACAGGCATTGATCAGCAGAACACAACATGTACATAGGATACCACCATTACAATGTCAGAGTTCCCATCACACTGCAGGGCAAGGCAACTATCAACAACAACCCCCCCTCCCTCACAAATGACCATGACCCACTGAACAACTGCACCTGGGTCATGGAGCCTTCAACCCTCAATTCCACCTGGCCACAGGATCACCTTTACCCTTCGTCACCATCTCCCACCTTGTGGTGTAAAAAGGTGCCTGCAGCCTCAGAATCCACACTCATTTCCAAAATCACAAAATCCAAGGCATAAAAACAAATCAGAACACTCTTCAGTAGATGACTTGACGTAGCAGTACCTCACAAAGGCCAAGTACTACCACAAAGATGCAACAACCAAGGTAGCACAGTAAAACAATGTCACAACAGGATGTGAACCATGTGTGGTACATAACATTGGATGATGCACCATGAACGGATGTGTACTATCACAGGTCCCATGAACAGGCGCAGGAGTGTCACGAAACAACCACCCCCACTGTGTCCTGGGTGCCTGCAAGGTCAAACTCACACAGGCCCCTGAGACCCTGGTGGGGAAGGAGGGTCAGGGATATGCAGTCGGGACAGGTGTTGGCACACTGGATAACTGGAATGAGTGGCAGGAGAGGGGAGGAGGAATGACACATGAAAGTAGGGAATGCACGAAAATGTACTACCTGCATGAACACATACACAATCCAAACAAACTTGGACATCAATGTCATGGCCTTCTGTAGTCCAGGCTTAGGAGTGGTACGAACCAACCACCCCCTTTAGGGTTTTGGCGCCATCAAGTTCGGGGCTTACACAGGCATCCGCAACCCCAGCGGGGAAAGAGGGTTAGGGAACGTTGCTTAGAGAGGTACGGGAAGCAGGAACACTGGGTAGAGGGTACAGGGTTCAAAATTGCATAGGATTCTGGGTGATTAGGGGGAAAAAAACATACCAAATTGAATCACACATACATCCATGCATTAGTGCACCCCCCAGCAAGCCTATGCAGGGCAGTTTGAAAGAAAAACAACAAGACACTTAGCTCTGGTTTTGAGTGCTGGCCTCCTGCCTGCGCACTCTCAGGTCCGGTTACAGGAGCACTGCAATGCTGCAAAGAGAGCCACAGTCAACAAACTGTACATGCCAATTACACAAAACCACACCACCAAACATGCGCCATAGCAACAAACTACTCTACAAACAGACAATCTGGTGTAGATGCTTCGTACCCATATATAACATTACCCCTGTGGCGGGTCATACACAGTCAATGCAGTAAGTCAGCTGCTGGTGGGTGCGTGGCTAATGGAACACCAATGTGTCACAATTCACACAACATGCAATGTTCACTGGGTAAGCAGACAGACCCATATAGCAAGCCATGACTTCAGAGCAAGTAGCGTACCACCATGACCGAAACAAAGTTGGCAGTGCATTCATCATAAAGTACATGGAAATGAAATGCACTGCACCCGAGTATGTCCCTTGCTGTATGTCCCTGTGAGCTGCCCCTTTCCATGTCTCGGAAGGCTACATGGTTGATACAAGTGCCTCGATGGACCTTGGTCCAGAGGCACTTGTACCAGAGGGTACAACTTGGTACCAGAGGGTATGTGCCACTGCCCCTGCAGGTATCCCAGACAACCTTACAATCAACAGCCATCAGTCCACCAACACATCTGAGCTGCATTGTGTGCTTCAACACGAATATCCGTCCAAGCTCACCCTCAGTGCTGTGACTAAGCCTGCATGTGCAACTTGCCTGGTGCAAGCTTTGCTGTGTTGTGGCCCCCCTGTGCTGCTCACCTTGCCTGGAGTTCCTTGGAACACGTCAGCAGTTCTAGGATGTAGGTCTGCAATCCCTGTGCCTCTGCTTGTGCACACATGTGCATGTGGGCAACAACAAACGTGTCCAGAATTCCGTCGTCCAATGGGCCATGTCTGCTGGCAAAGGTGCTCTGGAGGCTCATCCCCTGCAGAAAAGGCATGAAACACATGATTAATGCTTCAAAGTCATCTGTGTGTGTCTCTTCAGGCATCTCATTACTTGACCATGTCAGAGAGTCACAGCATAAATCACACCATCAGTCCGTCTTTCACATTCAAAGTGTGGAACACTATCTACAGCATGAATTGCAACAAGCACGTGTACAGTAAAGATAAGAAACATACTACACAATGCATAGAAATTATTGTACACATTAATCATGAAACACCCCATCTAGCAAAAGCTTAACAGTGGACAATAACACCAAAATCATCCCCACTAGGGGTGTAAACACAAGTCAACCAGCACCAGACATGCCACAGATATGACAGTCCAAAGCCCTTGTGTAAAAGTTTGTGACACCGAACCATCCTTGCGAGCCCATGGATAAGGGAGGCAGGAGTGGCATATGTGAGCCAAGGACCCCAAGCAACAAACACATACACAAGACAAGCCTGAAGGGCCCAGCTGGAACAGACAGTGGATGCCTTCAAACGCCACAAAGCACAGCACCGTCACATGAAAGCACAATAGACAAGCAATTTTAAACTATATTAACTAATTACACTAACTATGGAAAACCTACATTACCTAATTAAACTAACTATCAAACAGAAATTTAACTAACTAAGCTAAAAGAAAAATCAAAAATGGCCACATACGACCCGGGGGGAGGGGAGGCACCCAGGAGATGGGGAGGTACAGGGTGCTGCTCAACATCCACATGCGATGATGCTGAGCCAAAAAAAAAACCTCCATGGGCTCAATGCCTGCACAGCCCGACCTATGTGGGAGATAGATGGTCGTCCGAGTCTGGCTCATCCTGGAAAGGAGGACGTGGCACAGTAGCCTGGCCACGCCTAGCCTCAGCTTGCCCCTCGTCGGCAGCAAGGCTGCCTGACGGGTGAGCCTGGTTCTGTTTGGCGATGTGACGTAGGTCTGCATGCAGAACCTCATGTGATACACGTGCTTCCTCTTGCAAGGTAGCACGTGTAACACAGAGTTCCTCCTGCAAGGCCTGGCTGGACAACCGCTGCACCTCCTGGCAAGCCTGTAGCTCAGCCGAGATGGTGCGCTCAAGCTGTGCAAACCTCTGCTCTTCCTGCTGCCTCTGGGACATCATAAGGACACCCAGAGTGGATCTGAGAGAAGCATACTCCTCCCTCAGGGCATCCATGTGCGCCTCTGCGTGAGCAGCAATTGCTTGACGCAGAGACGACATTTCAGCCTGGCGTGCCCTGTCTGAGGCCGCCATGCCCAGCCTGAGCGAGCGGGCCGTGGACCATGCTGCCTCCTGCTGCTGGAGAAGCACCTGCCTAGCAGGGGGGAGCACAGATCGGGCCACACGCTCCATGCTCTCAGCGATGTTCTCCATTGCTGCCCCCTGCCATTCTGAATTGGCAGTCATGTCTTGCTCCCACTCAGTATACTGCGGTTGCGCGCGGCGACTGCGTTGCCGGGCTTGACCCCTGCGGGACCCAAGGACCGGGGGTCCTCGCTGTGTTGGCACCGTCCGCGGCTGCACGACTACATGCCCCCGTCGACGTGATGTCCCAGGCACATCAGTGACTGGTGTGGAGAGTGATCCTGCGTCCCGATCCACCACGGGCAGAGGAACCAAGACTGCCTGATCCCTCAGTGCAGGTGTCGCAGACAGAGGAGTGTCCACATCAGAATCACTCACCCCTGACACATGGACTTGATGCTCATCCAACTCAACATGGACGTCAGAGTCGTCATCAAGGCTGGACTCATAGGCAGCCAGAGACAAGATGGTCTGTAGAACTTGGGGGTTTTCGTGGCCTACCACCCCACGACCCCCACTAGTGCCGGGTTGATGTAGTGGTAACAACCCTGTGTCTGGCATGACAACACCATCCTCTGCCTCCATTGCGTCATCACCTGAAAAATAGAGAGAAAAAAGGTCACTACACATGTCAGAAGCACACAACACACACACACACCGACAGCAAACACATCAGGCAGACATGTGACACACAACATATAACCTGGCATGCATGCTGGGTCAACTTTGAATTGCTTCTGTGATCAGACCTGTTGAAAGGTGGCAGTTTCCATGGAAGTGGGTCTATGCAGTGCAGAAAATGTGTACGCCACTCACTACCTACATGTACAAGGACTCCATGGTGTGTGCCAGGAAATGTGAAGGCAGTGCAATGTCAAATTCAGACATCACGTGCATTGTGCATTCAATGTGTACCATATCTAGAAGCCAAGCACCCCTCCACCCCAGTACCAAAGCAGGGATGCCTAGCATGGTATCAAAAGGCTGACCATACACCTGTGTATTGACAGGCAGTGTTGACTGGCATCAACAGCTTAATGTGATTCAAGTGACAACACTGCAAATGATGCTGGGACAGTAAGCAGGAAACAAGATGAAAACTCTGGATTCCGCCCATGTGTGAAGAAGACACAACAACAGTTGGACAGAGTCATTGGCCATTGAACAGGCTGAGGCCTGTGAGCCACACAGATTGTCAGACCCTAAACATGTGTGCAAAGCTGGACTGAGCCACAGTTGACATGGGAAGGCTGATGAGATGGCAGGCAATGTATGTAACCAAGGACTTGTATTACAGTGATCATCCAGTCAAGGACACATAGGGGCATGCGTGCAATGCACATGGAGCATGAATGGGCACTCATGTCCTTGCGGGACATCTGACCTATGCACAGTACAAGTGAGATACCCTGCATCAAGTACTAAGGCTGTACCACATGGCATATGTTTGACAGATTGTACGCTGGAAGTGAGCATCTACACAGGACGCACGAACAAGAAAGTACACATTGGCAAGATTGAAGAACACCAGTGCAAAGGTGGAACTGGGGTGCAGAGTGGCGGAGGAGGGGCAAGGGAGCATGCCTACATGGAGTCCCCGCATGCAGGCAGAGGAGACATGCATGACGGAAGCATTGCATTACTTACACATCAGAACCATGTACACGTCACATGTAGCGGCAATCATGCACAACACATCCCACAAGTGAAACACAAACGTCCTCAACAAACACGCATCAACACTCACTGGACTGGGCCTCAAAGTCCAGCATCTCTCCCACTCCTTTGACCAATTCAGGTGGTATGAACTCCGCAACGAGTGCCTCATGCGGAGTGAGCTCTTCCTCTTCTGGTGCAGGCCCACCGCCAGTCACCAGAGTCAAGTTGTAATTAGAGGCACGCTTAGCCTTAGTGCTGCATTTGATGTCATTCCAACGCTTTTTGCACTCTTGCGCCGTGCGCACCTCATGGCCGAATGAACTGACATGTTCCGCAACATGCTTCCAGTGGGTGTCACGTTGGGCAGCCGTAGTCTGACTATTGGCACCCACTAGCATGTCACGGCTGTGGCCCCGCACGTAGTCCACGAGGAAGTCCAGTTCCTGCTTACAGAAAGGCTTCTTCCTCGACATGCAGGAGGTCGTGGCTGTGTGTGGGGTCCCAGCCTGTGCTTCAGCTACAAACTTCATCCTCTTGGACTGTGGCACAGACCCTGGCTGGCTAATGCCGCCCTGACCAGTATGGCCAGTGGGTTCGGTGGATTGAGCCAAGGGAGTGGCAGGTGGAGGGATGACCAAAGGCCTGACTTGTGTCAGTGGCAGCTGGGTGCCCACTAATGGACCCTGCGCAGCAACATCAGCTGTGGCAGGGTCATTGACCGCAACGGTCCTGGTTGGCAGACTCACAACCGGGGGGCTGTTGGGTGCATCTGCCCCTGCACTTGCCAACACCCGGCTGTTCGGGGCAGCAGATGACATGACTGCCCCAGGGACACGTGTCTTGGTCTGAGCAGCCCGGCCTGCCCTTATGGTTTCCCCCCTGGCCTATTGGAGATCTACCAAGGGCTCCTCAAGTTCCAACGCAGTCTGCGCTGGCAGACCCCGAGCCTGGGTGGCAGTGTCCACAGCTGCACCTGCAGCTACCACTACCCTTGGGCCCGTGGCAGTCGATGAAATGGACTGCCGGGTCACACGGGCGCCAGTGCCAGATGCAGAAGCTGCATCCCCCGGAACCACAGGGGGTGGTGGCATGACTGCACCGACACATGGCACAACATTGTGCTCAAGTGGCGCACCGCTGCCTCTTCCCCCTCTGTGGCCGCCCTGGACACCCTGGAGTCCCCCTACTCCCTGGTCACCACGGCCATGTCCCCAACCACGCCTGCCACGAGGAGTATTCCCAGCTGAGGCGCCCCTCACCTTTGGTGGCCTCCGAACCATGGCACAGATGTAGTAGTGCCGGCACAGATGGAGTGGTGCCAATGGGAGGTGTACACCACAATTGACCTGGGCAATTGGGGTGAAGGGGGTGGGAAGCAAGATGTTAACAGCCCCCCTGCACCTGCAAGGCTGTATGTGACCCCGGTGATGTAGTGACGGGTCACGCAACGCTCAGGCACCCCAAAACTGCAGTAAAACCGTGCACGCAACCCTGCAGCCTACGTGGGTGGATTCAACCTCCCACAGTATGCGGTGGCACCCAGTAACACGAATAACGCGTACGCGTGGGACACGCAGGCTACTATGACATCGAAAATGGGTGCGATACACAGGGGCACCCGCAGTGGGAAAAAGAGCGTGTGCAACTCACCGTCTGACTAGCACGATGCAGAAAAACACGCGTAGCCAATACCCCCGCCAAAAGAAGAGATACGTCCTTGATAGCTGTGAAGTTGTGATGGCGCGCGAAACAACAGGAAGCAGCAACACACGTCAGTCTCCACGAAAGGCACGTACAGCGAACTGCTGGGCCCGCTCACCTTTAACCCGTGCTGAGGGAAACGCACGCACGCGTCACGTCACTTACGCGCATGGGCCCTTTCCTCGTATTACACACGGACGTGCAGTTTTTCACTCGCGTTGAAATGCCCATGCATGCCTGTGCGCGTCAAGTCACAGGGGTGCTTGCGCTTGAGGGGCCTTCTGTCCAATGAAATTGCATATGCGTGCAGACGCGCTTATGCGCTAAGGGCCTTTCCACGAATTACACGCTGACGTGCAGAATTTTCACGTGCCAAATCACTCCGTATCAAGCTGGCCACGCGTAAGCACACGGAAGACCACGTTCCTGCCCAGAAGGCCGAATTACTGCCCCCCAGATCCCCGAGCACGCTCCCACCTGCCATCTGCTGCTGCCTGACTGCCTGCTGCCCACGTGCCCTGCCATTTGCTGCCTGCACATCAGCCAGGGGTGCTGTTGCTGTGACCACCCCTGCTGGAACCGAAGACTCCCGACTGGGATTCCATCGCTCCACAGCCCAGGCCCAGGACCCAGTTGCCCACCCACTCCTGCCTCTGGGGTTGTCATGTCGGGTACTGTAACATCTGGCACCACTGAGAACCCCCGGCCGGAGAGGCAGAGGGGCACCAGCTTCAGTGCCAGGGAAGTTGGTGACCTGGTATAGCATGTCCTGGGGTAGTATGATGCCCTCTTCGGAAGTTCCTGCGCCAACAAGGTAGGACGGACTCGGATCTGGAATGACATCGTGACTGCCATCAACGTGGAGGGGGTGGCAGTCCGCAACTTACAACATGTCAAGAAGCGCTGGGAGGACTTCAGGTCCAGGACCCTGAACAAGGCCCGGCGCCTCTTGAAGATGAGGGTCCTGGAACGCATAGCCCCAGCGCGCCACGTCCAGGTCCTTGAAAGGCAGACCCGTCTGGAGTCGAGCGGTAAGTGTACATGCATCCTGATTTTGAGCTGTGCGTGTGGTGATGTTCCAGTAGTGTGCAGGTTGCACATCTGTTTGTATGGGGTCGAGTATGGGTGGGGGTGTACAGGGCCGTGAGGCTAACACATGCGAGGGCTGTAATGTGTGAGACATGGATGGTGCTTATGTGTGTAGGCTTGCATGCCAAATGCAGTTGTGTGGGCACACATGTTTGGATGAATGTGTATGTAAGTAGACATGTTCGTGATGTCACGCATGTATGTTGTTTTCAGCTGCATGTATCAGCACTGTGTACATGTGCTTTTGTGTGTATTTGACAAGGGTGCAACAGTGATGCAACATGAATGCATGTGACAGTGGGATGTGGAAGCCTGATTGGCAGATGTGACATGGATGCCCATCTGAACACTGCGACACTTGGCAGAGGTGTACACATGCATGCAAGTGTGATGGTGTGTGTACATGTGTAGTGCACTTCCTGTGTTGCATGTGATGTCTGGCTCAGCTTTGCCTGCTCATGCTGTTGTATGTGTATGGATGGTGCTGGCATTTGCGATATGGCTGTGGTATGGCTCATGTGTGCGAGTTGAAATGATATGTGTGTTGGGGATTGTGATGGCATGTCTGAGGTTTGCCAGTGCTACTCATGTACAACTGTCATGTGTGTATGTGTCCATTGTACAGTGCCCTGATGCCTGTGTTTTATTTCTCCCTGTCTGCAGCCTCAACTGATGAAGAGGGCGGAGAAGGTGCTGTGGAGCACAGCGGCAGGGATCCCACCGCCAGCCGGAGACGCAAGGCCCGGCTCCCCTCCCATGTTGTCATATCGTCGGGGAGTGAGGAGTACGGTGCCGCGTCCCAGGCCGCAGCTGCTGGGGGAGGTCCAAGAGGCGGAGGTTGGAGTTGGACTCCTCGGCAGCAGAAGGGGCAGCTGTGACCCCACAGGGCCCAACGTGGGAAGATGGCACGGAGTCATCCAGGTTGGTGGGGGGTTTGGTGGAGGAGGAGGCCGTGCAAGCAACAGAGACGGGGTCTGGAGGTGGGGATCCCACTGGTGCTAGTGGTGCAGTGCAGGACCAGGGACAGGAGGCAGCACAGGCCGCCGCGGAGGTGCCTGTGTGCAATCCTGTCCCTGATCCTGTCCCTGCATTATCTTGCACCAGCAGGGATGCCTAAGTCCAGACCCGTTTTCAGGCAGGGGATGAGCGAACGACAACTGGCCTTCCTCTGCCTGCGGACGTGGCTATCCGGGTCCAGGTTGAGCCTGTCCTGACTGGTGTGGCGTTGCGTCAACGGGCCATGCGAGGTGACCTGCAGTCTTTTCATGAGGAGACTGCACGTCATCTCGAATGGCTCGTTGACCACGTCAGCCTACTGGGACAGGTCACCCAGGCCGGATTCCTCCGTTTGATGGGGCTTGCTACGACCCCCTCCTCAACTGAACCCCCTACGCGCCAGTCATCCTCCGTGCCATATTCCCACCCATCAGTCACCTGGGTGCCCTGTGGAGCTGCCTCTGACGGTGCGGCCAGGCTGGTGGAGGAGGCATCCCTGCCACAGTCGGGAGTCGGACGTCCAGCAAGGGTGGCCACATCAACGACTGCACCCCAGCCGGCGGAGGATGTGCAGGCAGCAGGAGGCAGTGCACGGGCAGAGGCACAGCAGCAGCAGCAATGTGGTGGGAGCCATGAAGGCTCGGGGCCTTCAACATCGGAGGGCCAGGCATCGGCCGGAGGGCCGGAGGACCCAGGACAGAGAGTGTCTTCCGTGTGGCAGCGGTTGGGCCACGCCATAGATGCGGAGCGGCAGCGAGCGGAAGAGGCACGGCTCACAATGGTCAGGGCGGAGAACTCCATGCGGAGGGCCCTGAGGCGGGCCGAGTGCCTCAAGGCAATCCGCAGGGGGTTGGAGGTGGACACGTCGACGGCCCTGCGGACCCTCAGGGCCATGGAGGAGGACCGCCTCCGGGACATTGAGCAGGAGTTCGATGATGCCCTGGCCCGGGCCCTGGCCCTTGTACATAGTTATGTAGTTAGTGTTAGGTTTCCTTTGTTTTTGAATTTATTTTGGACCTTTTGGACAATGGGCCACATTTTTGTATATAGTTTATTTTATTAGTTAGTGTTGTTAGATAGATTTCATTTCTTTTGTTGGGATAATGGAACCTGGCTTGTTCGTCTGTACATAGTTCACTGTTGGATTTTCTTTTTTTTCACAATTTACCCATGGAGCAATGGCTTTCAATTATTTTTTCCATTGGATTTTCTTTTGTGGACTGTGACTTTGGACACCATTCCTTTGGATTATGATTTTTGGTTTTGCTTTTTTTCACGGACATGCTTCTTTTCATTTTTGTACATTCCCATTTCTATTTCTTTATTTTTGAATCTATTTATGTTTCCTTTAATACATATTTTTTGATCGAACTTCAATGTGTAGTATCATCTCATTGGTTTCATGCATATCATGATATGGGTTTTGAGATTCACTGACACCCATTGGGTGTATGTGAGGGACATGTGTTTGTTTCGAAACTTGCAATTGGTGTTCTGTCATGTAATTGCCATTTCTGAGTGGGTGGATGCAATACTCGGGTGGGTGTTTAGCATTTGGAGGCTGACCATAGGGACCAGGGATTTAGATTGTGATGGCATGTTGGCTGGGGAACATGAGTTGGACATGGGTGGGGGCCTGCTGGCAGGTGCCCCACAGTGCTGGGGGGTGGGGGTGGTGGGGAACATGAGTTGGACATGGGTGGGGGCCTGGTGGAGGCTGCCCCTGCACTGCTGGGGGGTGGGGGTGGTGGGAGACATGGGTGGGGGCCTGCTGGCAGGTGCCCCACAGTGCTGGGGGATGGGGGTGGTGGGGAACATGAGTTGGACATGGGTGGGGGCCTGCTGGCAGGTGCCCCACAGTGCTGGGGGGTGGGGGTGGTGGGGAACATGAGTTGGACATGGGTGGGGGCCTGCTGACAGGTGCCCCACAGTGCTGGGGGGTGGGGGTGGTGGGGAACATGAGTTGGACATGGGTGGGGGCCTGGTGGAGGCTGCCCCTGCACTGCTGGGGGGTGGGGGTTGTGGGAGACATGGGTGGGGGCCTGGTGGAGGCTGCCCCTGCACTGCTGGGGGGTGGGGGTGGTGGGGAACATGAGTTGGACATGGGTGGGGGCCTGCTGGCAGGTGCCCCACAGTGCTGGGGGTGGGGGTGGTGGGGAACATGAGTTGGACATGGGTGGGGGCCTGCTGGCAGGTGCCCGACAGTGCTGGGGGGTGGGGGTGGTGGGGAACATGAGTTGGACATGGGTGGGGGCCTGGTGGAGGCTGCCCCTGGTAGCTGGGGGTGCAGAGGGACATGCGTTGGTGGGCAGTAGTGCAAGTTGACATGTGGGTTGGCTGGGGGACATGGCCATGGTGGATAGGGTGCCTGCAGGACATGTGCAGGGTAGGCCCCTGTGGTGTGAGCCACCTGCAGGGGCCGTGGAGGGTGTAGAGGGAACACCTAGGAGGACCCACACGTGCAATTCACGTGTGGTGCTCCCCGCGCACCCCTGGAATACACGTACCGTGATGGAATCGCGTTTGATACTTTCCGCACACCCCTGAAATACATGTATCCTGCTGACTTCGCGTGTGAAACTTCCCGGGCACCCCAGTAATACACGTACCCTGCTGATATCGCGTGTGAGACTTCCCACGCACCCCGAAATACACGTAGCCAGGACATTCGCGTGTGGAACTTCCCGCGCACCCCTGATATACATGTACCCTGCTGACTTCACGTGTGAAACTTCCGGCGCACCCCGAAATACACGTAGCCAGGACATTCGCGTGTGTTACTTCCCGCGCACCCCTGATATACATGTACCCTGCTGACTTCGCGTGTGAAACTTCCCGCGCACCCCAAGATACACGTAGCCAGGACATTTGCGTGTGGAACTTCCCGCGCACCCCAGTAATACACGTACCCTGCTGATATCGTGTGTGAAACTTCCCGCGCACCCCAAGATACACGTAGCCAGGACATTTGCGTGTGGAACTTCCGGCGCACCCCAGTAATACACGTACCCTGCTGATATCGCGTGTGAAACTTCCCGCGCACCCCGAAATACACGTAGCCAGGACATTCGCGTGTGGAACTTCCCGCGCACCCCGAAATACATGTACCCTGCTGACTTCGCGTGTGAAACTTCCCACGCACCCCAAGATACACGTAGCCATGAGATTCGCGTGTGAAACTTCCCGCGCACCCCGAAATACATGTAGCCAGGATATTCGCATGTGTAACTTCCCGCGCACCCCAAAATACACGTACCCTGCTGATATCGCATGTGGAACTTACCGCGCACCCCGAAATACACATAGCCAGGACATTTGCGTGTGGAACTTCCCGCGCACCCCTGATATACATGTACCCTGCTGACTTTGCGTGTGAAACTTCCCACGCACCCCAAGATACACGTAGCCAGGAGATTTGCGTGTGTAACTTCCTGCGCACCCCGAAATACACGTAGCCAGGAGATTCGCGTGTGGAACTTCCCGCGCACCCTGAAATACACATAGCCAGGACATTCGCGTGTGGAACTTCCCGCGCACCCCTGATATACACGTACCCTGCTGAATTCACGTGTGAAAATTCCCGCGCACCCCTGATGTACACGTACCCTGATGGAATCGCGGGTGGAACTTCAAGCATACCCCTGAAATACACGTACCCAGCTGAAATGACGTGAGGTACTTCCCGCGCACCCCAGTGATACACGTAGCCCGCTTGCCGTGCTGGTACAGGGTTGGTGCAGCCCTTTGCGCTGGATTGGGGATTTTGATGGCTTTTCCCTGCGCGAGAGGAGTTCTTGGGGGCGTAACTGGCGCTGCTGCAGGGTCGCTGTGCCACTGTGCGCCACGGCTGGTTTTGGTAGCTGGGATCCATGAATACGCTGTGCGCGGAAATGGATTTTAGCGCACGCGGCTGGCGCAGGGATTCGCACGCGCACACTGTGTGCCAGCCGCGTGTGCCACTTGTGCGCTGAATTCTATGAATTACCCCCAAAATGTTTACTTCCTTAAGAGTCAACATGACATCAGACAGACTGTAATCTACATGAAATATGTTAGAAATCAGTTGGCTCATTAAGACTGCTTTCACATTTTCCTCTAGAACACCTATACAAATCTTGTTAAGCATGTCTGCATAGTCTAAGTCTCCATATTGCCTCATATTAAAAGTTTATTAAATTCAAAACAATTCCAAAGGTTAAAGTGACCAATACTACCTATACTTTTTTGAGCAGCATTCTAAAAGCTGGTTGAACTTTCACAGGAGTTAATTGTAACAAGTCTACAAAAACAAGTACATTTTTACCTCCAAGCAAAATGTTGTAGTCAGTCTTCAAAACCTTTTGCATTTGCACGTGAATTAAAGCTAGCATCACGTTAGACACCATACTTACTTCATCTACAATCAAGGTATTTAATTTTCTAAGAAGATTTCCTACTTCTTGTGATGCACTTGGTACACGTCTCCGATATTCTAGTTTGTTGTCATGCTCCACTGGTAACATTAACAGGCAATGTAAAGTAACACTTGCTAAATTAAATGCTGCTAAACCTGTTGGAGTAGTTACAATACATGACAAAGAGGAATCTGTTACATTTTGGATCATAGCTCTTACTGCATTAATTAACAAAGATGTACCTGTTCCTGCTTGTTTGTTTATTGATTTATATGGCACATCCAACCCGGAAGTATCTGGGCACCTTTACACAGAAATGTTGTGTCATCGATCCTTGGCTACGAGCCAGTTTATGGTGTTATGCCGAAAATTGAAAAAGGGTTGGTTTGCTCTCAAGGAAGGAGGGAGGGTGTTCCATACTTGCAATGCAATAACAGGGAAATTACTTCCACCAGCTTTTTTTAGTTTGAATCTAGGCATGACTAGACAGAAGGAGTTGATGGTCCTTGCGGTTTGTGAAGTGGATATTTGATTATTCTCGCCAAGAGGTAAAGAGGGGCTGCTTGAGCATCCATTTGTTCTGTCTCCTCAGATCCGAGATATGCTCTCTCCTTGATATGCCAAGAGCTGCTCTAAGCGCATTGTTTTGAAGAATTTGGATTTTATTAACAATGTGCTTGCTAGCACCCAGGTACACAGCATTACAATAATCTATCTTAGAGACGATAGGGGCTCTATCTAAGATCATGCAGCTCTCTTTGGAGAGAAAGGGTTTTCAGGCCCTGATCAGTTTACAAGTATATGCTGTCGAGGATGCCATGGCATTGACCTGCTGATTTACAGAGAACTACAGATAACTGGTAATTATCAAAGTGAATAGAGATTATTGTGACTGCTGTACGAATTACCTAATATATATCAGGCAGGCAGTGTAGAAAAAAAAGGAATCCCCTGTGTAAAATTGACACTTTATAATGTTGCAAAGTGAATATTGTTCTTTTGCTGCATGTTTTCCTTTTTCTCTTTGTTACAGATGATGCAAAGTGAATCTCGTTCTGCTGCTGTACATTTTTCTGTTTATTTCTGTAAAAAAAAACAAGGGTTAGATGGTGTTCTGAAATGCAACTGTTTATAAAACACAAAAAATACATGAAAGCAGACGTGTAGTGTGTTTTTGTTTTTCTCTTTTCTTAGTGCATCTGGAATAGCACTTGTGATATGGGGAAGATTTTGAGGTAGTGATTTTGTCATTTTTCCCATATAGATAAAACAACAGAAAGAATAAGTTGTCTAAAAGTAAGACTTAGTAATTATAAATAGTTGTGTGCGTGATTCCACTCAGATGTGTGTGCGTGTGTGGTTTCTGAGTGGAATACAATACAATAGTCCTTGCTGGGCATACATGAATCAGCAAAAAGAGGCCTATGGAAACATAATTCACTAATGTAAATAAATTGGTGATAATACCACATGTTATTGTGAATACTTTACGGAAACATTGTTCACTGGTGTAGATAAATCAGTGATAACAGCCATAGGTGGCACTCTATATGAAAATGTGGTGTTTCTGAATAATGTAGGTGCAAGGCCTCTAGAGATCACACGAACAGTCTAAACAAAAGAAAGGGGTTTTGTATGTTGGGCCACAAATAAAACAAAGAAATTATGCTCACCAAAATACCACCAACAAAAATATATACCACTATAAGGCCAGACTCAATCTAAATGAAAGGAGTAGTCATCACCAAATCACCATTATTTTGGCGGTAATAAAATACCGCCAGACCCCAAATCTACACAAAATACCCTACAGTGCACAGTCACGCACGTGCAATCGATCAAGTGCATCGAGGAGTGCTGTTTGGCTGGTTTGCTGGCTTAGCGGCACAGCAAACAGTGTCTCCTCGCACTCATACATTCTGACTAGGTAAGTCTTAATTATTGCCCATTGCTATCAACATGTTTGGGAGTACACGTGGAAAGAGGGAGGTCAATGGAAGATTTGAGTGATGGCAATGTATTAATTAACATCTGCTATGCCAGCACATGCAGCTAAGTTGATAGCAGCTGTGGAGGCTGTCCAAAGCGGCATGGACATACTTAATATAAACAAACTGCAAAAGGAGTTGAAAAACAAAACAATCCAAATCTTCAATGATGAACATCTGACGGCTATGGGACATGAATGCTTTTATAAACAGCGATGAAAAGAGAGGGATTGGCTTGGCATAAGTGAAACTGTTTGTAATGCTGTAAGTGAGCTTATAACCACCCCCCTAAATGGGCATGACAAACAAATAAATCTTCCAATCTCTGATGCAGATTTACTCACAGTAAACACACAAAGTGGTTGAAATGGTGTGACCGATTAGATGAAAATGTTCTGATTCCCGTAATGCTTTGTTTAAAAGTGATCAGTTCCACAGACACAGGGAGTGGCCCGGGCTTGCAGGAGGAAGTACCGAAAACGAGACAGATCTTATTCCACTCAGCTGAAAATGCAACTCCGGCTCTGTTGTACTCCCAAGTAGTGTCCATGAAACAAGGACAAAGCCAAGACAGGGTGGATTTGCTTAGTATGCAACAACAGTTAGGAGGCAAGGACAAGTGCAAGGATCCTACGCAACAAGATAACAGTCAAGAAAATGATTCAAACATAGTATTTGTCACAATCTCCAATTTTGTATCTTAATCAGGGTAATTTGATGATCGACACCTCAGTATCCTCGCCCTCATCATTTGCAAAGCCCAGTCCAAGTCAGTCCTTTGGATTGAGACCTCCAATTTTGTTTTCACAAGAGGCCACTTTGAATACCATAAATAATGGCTCGTTTGCAATAAAAAAATTATATGAAACACTTGAAGTGTTTCGAGCACGGAAAGGGTGTAAGAGAAAAACAAAAGCGCTTGAGAACAAGAACACAAAAAAACCCAGAAAAACAGCAAATGGTCAGGCAAAGTAAATCTCATAATGCTAAAAGATGTATAGACCAACTAACAACTCCAATACAACAGAAAAAATCTAAACGTAAAGTTAGGGAAGAACATAGTCTGCTGAAAAGCGCCATAGAGATTGAACTAAATGGTATGCTCACAAGCTTACAAAGTGACAATAACGAACCATGTGAAGAGGAGGAAATTATGAATTTCTCGACATATTCTATCTCATCCTATCCTCACCGAATTGGAGAAGAGGATGGGATTGTAGAGGTAGAACATTCAGTAAATAAAACATATGCTTTCGATGACCTAAAGATTAGTTACTGGATTGACTACAATGAAACCTAGTTGTTTCCTTAGAAGAGAGGAGGAATCTCCCAAAAGGAGTCTCTTAAAAAAGACTTGAGTAAATACTCAAATTCCACAGTCTCCTAAACAAAAAGTACACAGCAGAAGCTACTTAAAACAATCCAATATTTTGATCTTGACAATGATTAATCGCCACAGAAGAGACCCCTTCCCGAATAGAACAACACTTATGACCGTTATTAAAAATTACAGTTAATTAGGTTATGTGACATAAAGAGAATATGCTTTCAACACAATAGAAATATGGCTACAGTTTGACTGTACCATCCATGATTATTAAAAAACGAATCTGTAATGAAAAGCAAACCCTATGTGAGGCAGGGTTTCAATTACAAATTGAAAAAAAGACCTCAATCGCCATAGAAGAGTGTACTTATATGCGAAACAATGATGATCAGGGAAAAGTGGGTTCACTATAGATCAATTGCATAGGCAATTCAGGAAAATTGACTAGAAGTGTTTATTTTGAACCAGTAAACAATTCAAAAAAATCTCAGAATGGCCTTGGTTAGCCAAGGCAATCAACAATCCAAATAATCAAGACAGAAAATAATGCCAAAATCTAGATGAAGTAAGAACTATCAGATTGGTTAGTTGGAATACTAGAAGCCACAAGCATCTACTCAATCTGGCCATAACTAATCTCTTGCAAAACTTTGAAATTGTCGCCCTTCAAGAAACTTAGGGTCCAATTCATAGAATTCAGCGAAGAAGTAGCGCACCCGCCTGGCGCACAGAGGGAGCTTGCACTCCTCGTGCACCAGGCTCCGTGCAAACAGCATTATGGCGCACCATGTATTCATGGATTTCCTGAGCCATTTGCAGCCATGGCACAGAAAATCCAGCAGTGCCAGTAACGCCCCCAAGAACGCCCCTTGAGCCAGAAAAAGCCATTGAAATTCCCAAATATGGCGCTAAGGGCCACGCTAACCCTGGACCAGCATACACCCCCCCTACACCGTATTCACGTGAAAAACAGCATGCACCCCGCTGGTGGCAGCAAATCACATGAAAAGGGCCCTGCAAAACCCTGCAAAATTTCGGTCCAGGCTCGCGCCAGCAAAATCGTGTGAAAATCTGCTCATGCACCCACTTGAATACACGTACCCCACTTGCGCCAGCCAAAAATGCATAAAAATATACCTGTGCACCCCCTTGAATACACGTACTCCGCTCGCGCCATCCAAAACGTGTGAAAAAGGCCTACCGTAACCCCTTCAATACGTGAATCCTGCTCGCGGCAGCCAAAATGCGTGAAAACTCCTTCTGCACCCCTTGAATACGCATATCCTGTTCGCGCCAACCAAATTAAGTAAAAAGGGCCTACCGTAATGCTGCAAATATGCGTACCCCGTTCGTGCAAGCCAAACCGTGTTAAAACTCCTCATGCACCCCCTTGAATATGCGTAACCCACTTGCGCCAGCCAAAACATGTGAAAATCTACCCACACACCACATTGAACACATGTACCTCGCTCGCGCAAGCCAAATCGCGTGAAAAGGGCCTACCGTAACCCCACAAATATGCGTACCCCGCTCCCACCAGCCAAATTACGTGAAAACACATTGCGCAACCCCTTGAATACACGTACCCCGCTTGCTCCAACCAAAACGCGTGAAAATCTACCCGCGCATCCCATTGAATATGTGTACCCTGCTCGCGCCAGCCAAAACACGTGCAAATCTACCCACGCACCCCCTTGAATACGGGTACCCCGCTCGCGCAAACAAAATCGCATGAAAAGTGCCTTGCGTATCCACGTGAACTTGTGTACCCCGCTAGTGCTTGCCAAATCGCAGGAAAAATGCCTCACGTTCTGGCAGCACCCACAAACACACCAAGCAGGCACCAGACACCACATGGGATCCCCACATCACCCGTGACCATGGCTCCATCAGTCAAACGGGCATCAAGATGGCCATGTGTCATGCATCCATGGTGATTCCCAGTCACACAGTCACCACTCAGACAGACACACATGTACACCGTGCACGAAGGTGAAGGTGACATAAGCATCCATGTCTCACATGCCAAAAATGGCCGAGTACAGACACAGGCATGCAAACATGTGTGCGTCGTCACATGCTCATGCACATCATGCATTGCAACACAGGCACCATTGATGTGGAACACGCTTGACTGGACTCACATGCAGCACCGTCATGTCCCTGCACACAGACATCCATACATGGGGCATGCCAGACATACCGCCGAGATGCCCACTGCTGCGACACCTCAACATGCACTAAGCTGGACAAGAACACATGGACACTTACCACTCGACTTCAGAAGGGTCTGCAACTCGTGGACCTTGTGGTGAAGCGATGGGCGTGTGCGCTCCAGGACCCTCATCTGGATGTTGCTCAAATGGTCCCAGCGCCCCACTTCTCCACCAGCCGCAACAAGGCACCAGGATTTGCTGAGGGTCCTGGACCTGACATCCTCCCACCAGTTCCGGACGTGTTGATAGTTGCGGGATGCCATCCCCTGCACATTCATGGCATCCACGATGTCCGACCAGATCCCCCTCTGTCCTTCCTTGTCGAGGCGCAATGTCGAGAAGAGGGCATTATAATGCCCCAGGACCATCTCCACCAGGATGCCAACTTCATTGGCAGTGAAGCTGGCAGCCCTCTGCCTCTCTGATTGGGGGTTGCCACAAGCCCTAGATGTTGCTTGGTCTGACATGGCAACCCCCGAGGCAGGTGTGGGTGGGCAACTGGGTCCTGGGGGTGGGCTGTGGAGCGATGGTACAGCATCGGGAGTCTTCTGTTCCAGCAGAGGTGGTCGCAGCAACAGGACCTCTGGCAATGTCTTCTGTGCAGGCATCAAATTGCAGGGCACGTTGGCAGCAGGCTGGCTGGCAGAAGCAGATGGCACATAGGAGGTTGCTCAGGGCTTTGGGGGGCAGGTAAATGGCCTTCTGGGCAGGATTGTGATCTTCTGTGTGTAGTCACATGGCCAACTTGATGCAGAGTGACTGCGCATGTGAAAAAAGAGTGCGTTAGCGTGAAATCTGGGGAAAGGCCCTTAGCGCGTAAGCGCGTAAGTGACGTGACATGTGTGGGCATTGCCTTCAGCACGGTTTAAAGGTCAGTGCCGGACAGCAGTTTTCTGTACGTGCTTTTCGTGGAGACCGACACGTGTTTCTTCTTGTGGGTTCACACATGATATCTTCACTACGCTTAGAGTTCGTACTTCTTGTTTTGGTGGGGGAGTTGCCTACGCGCACACACGCATCTGTTTTTCTTTTCCACGCAAGGCAGGCGGTGAGTCACGCATGCTTATTTTTCCCACTGTGGTTCCCCTGTGTGTCGCTTACCCCATTTTCAAGGTCAGAGTAGTCTGCGTGTTCCACGCTTATGCATTTTTTGTGTCCCTGGGTGCCACGGCATACTGCGGGAGGTTTATTCCACGTACGTCGGCTACCGGGGGTTGCATGCACTTTTGTTTTGTTTTTTGGGGTGCCTGAGCATTCCCTTTGAATGTATCACAACACGTATCACAATCCCTCATAGGTTTTTCTTATTTGCCACATAGTATGATGTCACTGCTGATGTATTTTTTCCATATAAGGATGTTTTTTATGAGAAATTCACTGAGAGCTCGAGAGATCGTCTGTTGATGTCTGTTAGCTAATTGTTAATAAAACAGCACCTTTTCTATATACCTGTGTTTGTTCGATTATTTGATGTTGTAGTAATTCCCATCCACTGTATGCATGATACCCAAAGGGCCATATGCTCAACAAACTAATCTTGTTAAAACTTGTGGCACTCATTGTTACACGCATTCAACTTCAGTAATTGGAAATGGAAAATACGTTCTCCAATAAATGCAGAAAGGTCTACACAAGTTAGGCTATTGTGGATGCACAGACTGTATGCACTATATTGAACACAGTACACATTATAGGATTTAATGATTACACTATCAGTTCAGAATTTAGTCATTAGAACAAGCTCAGACACTCAGCAGCACAATATACAATATTGTGACATACTTTGTTTACGTTTTGTATAAAATGTGCACAGACTTATTTCTATAGGACTATCAATGAGGGACCATCCCATTGTTGGCGCCTGGGGCACGCGTCCGTGTTCCTCATCCGTCTCTTTGCAATGGAGAGAATATTCTGCCTTGTGACCTTTTTCGGAAAATGTTTTATTGATGTTTTAATTTCTAACAATATATGCTGGTAAAACCGTTTTGTAAATCATTACAAGTTTTGCATGAAATCTGGGCTTTATTATAGAAACTCATTAGTGTTCATGTATTTGTAATTGTACTGCAAACACAGGAACATCCTTATCAAATATGTAATATATTTTTTTATGAAGTTAATAACATTTTCTCTGAAATTATCGAGCAGCATCATGTAAAGATTCTTACGATACGATTTGATCGTCCTTCCTTTAGAGTCATTTTAGTGAAAATCAGTAGATTGTCTGACAATACAGCTGATTCATGCCAAATATGAAAATAATGGCATTTAATCTGAATCAACACAGTACTGTAGAGGAAGCTGGCTAAAGTCTGAAGTAACATAATAAAATGAGGAGGTGAGGTGGATTCTCAAAACTTAAATAGTGTTCCTCATAATCCCACATTAAGTGCTTAGAGACAGCATGATCATTGATTAGACACTACACAAATGTACTGACTTGATAGTTGTACCTTCCATTTGAATAAATGGTTACAAGAAATTGTAATTTTACCTATTTAAAAGGTAATTTTAGAAGCATGTTGAATATAATTTAAAACAAGATATTATTTTATGGAAAGACTGTCCCAATTGCAAGATCCATATCTTTGCAAAAAATATGGTGCATCCTTGAATTGAAAGATTGGGAATTGGTTTATAATATTTAACTCTAATTTCAATCTCGTAGCATGTGCTCAAGGTATACTGTATAATGTGATCCTAACCCAAATCGAAGTCTAAAGGCCATAGCCCTCATCCCATCAGCCCACTGAGCCCCTCTCAGATATTTCAACAGCAACATAACTCAAACTTACATAGGCTGGATGTGGATGCAATGTGGACGACACCAAAGCATGTGAGTGGAAGGTTACTTTGGAGGAAGCAGGATATTATTTTCAGCGGCTGTAATTTCATGTGCATTTATCTGGAAAAAGTTAGAATTATTTTTAGGCAAGATAGGGCCTTTTTTCCAACTTTATTCAAAGCGGCCGCAGTCATGGAGGAAACATTCCAACAACAGAGCTCAAGTACATCACAATTTACAGTGTAACATATATTCGGTCTATGGGGGAAACCTTCTTAGCACAGAACAAGACGCAATAGTGCATTATGCAAATCAGTCCTTTACTGCCGGAGACCCTGATCACATGGCAGCTCCAGTTCTCTATGCTGCTTTGGACAGCGTAGTTGAGAAACCATCTATGGGCACAGACAATCTCATCGGGGGTAGCGATTTGTTAGATATTTGCCTGGATGCTGTTGCCCCCTCTGGTCTGCCATCATGGCCTGCTTTTATAACTACCTGCCTGGTTCCCGACCTGAGGATGGCCCCGGGCATTGATGTTGCCCACTTTTCGTCAATCTGCGCTCCCCCTGTCACGGATTTAACGGGTTTGGCCACTGAAGGGCCTGTCTGCCCCACACCTAGGCCACCTCTTGTGAATCCATCCCCTCTTGTGAATTTGTCCACGGCCCTTGAGTCTTTGCCTGTACTGGGCCCTATTTTTAACAATATTTTGCCAGCGACTGTACTCCTTGCTTCGGATCTAATGGACATAGAGACAAATGGAGTGACTGGAATTACTGAGGATAGGTCTTCCACTAGCTCTGGTGGCAGCACCTGGAGTAACATCACTCTCGGATGCTAGCTCTTTCCTTCGACTAACCCCCCTTACGGCCTGTAAGCCCTTTGCCCATGGATGTCACCTCTCTCCCATACCACCAGACAAGGAGGTTCCCATCTAAGGTTGCTCCTGTGCACGAGTGCTTTTCGAACTCGCAGTTATAAAAAAAACTGCTTTTGGTTTTGATTGAGGCCCACGAGATGGGAGGGGAGGGAAGGGTGGAGAGGATTTGCAGGGGGAGTTTGCCAGTACCTTGTCTGTGGCCATGGGGCCCCACACCATGCGCCAATCCTTGGACACTGCACCTAGTGAAACCTGCACTCCTTAACTAGTGGGACAGCCTCAGGATGAGCAGTCGTTAGAACCCAAGAAAACATGAGTTCTTTCCATCTCATGCATTAGCCCAACAATGCTGGTGGGTTGTGCCCCAAATCCTCAGAAATCTATCTGCCCTGTGGTGAGTGGAAGTAGCACACATAGTTTTTGACCAAGGGTATGTTTGCCCAAGCACCATCCACAAGGAGGGCCAAGAAAATCTATTGTATTCCTTCACGCGGTACCAAAGCCGTCCAATGCTCAGCGAGAACCAAGGGACGCCCTTGTAAATAAATGCCTTCATTGGCTCCACTCTGCTTGGAAATGTGCCTCTGTGACCAAGGAAGCCATGGTGGGGTGTTCTAGAATGCCCGGGGAGGGTGATGACCTTTTTGACTCTGTTAACTGGTTTTTAGGGACAAGCAACTGGCCAAGAATGTCTTGGGAAGATCTGGGTGCCATGGACGAGTCCCTACGAGTGGGATTGTAATGAGTACACACCCCTACCTGGGATTCATTGGCCCCTTTGGAACTGTCCCAAGTACTAACAATTGATCTGGTGCAAACCTCCCCCCCTTGGGAACGAGGCTACTTGGGAATCAATCTTGCCCCAAGCATCTGTAGATTTGAATGATGGTTGATGTTTGTTCTTTTTTCCCCAGGTTGAAATGTTTAGAAATGAATTGACAGGATGTGCTTTGATGGTTATTGGCCGAATAAAGTTATGTATGATGATATATTTAGAACAATCCCCCCTATCCCTCCTGGGGTTTCTCTCGCTTGATTCCTCATCACTCCCAAACTTCACTGTGCCCCGGTGGGATGACGCATATGCACCCAATAGTTCAGTAAAAACCAATTCGCTAATCGTGGCTTGTGGGTTTTTGCTGGAAAGATTTGGTCATACTCCAGGATCAGGGCCCAAATGTCTGTGAACCAGTGTAAGAGTGCCTCTTTGGCCGCAGTGACCTTTTCTGCTACCAAGATGTCCCACACCTTAATCCACCAGAGGGGCAGCTGAGCACCGTCAGGCACATTCTTTGTTTCTCACACATGTAGAGGAGGAATAGTTTCTTGTCCAAACGTCCAGCCAGATTTAGTCCTCCACAGGATGGCCTAATTCTGTTTCCCATTGGGCCACATAATGTGGTCGGTGGGTCGGCATGTCATCTTGCAGGAGCCTACATAGCCCAGAGACATGTAGCTCATGACTGCCTTCCCAGAGAGTATTTGTATTTGTATTTATTTTATTTATAAAGCAGACCTGGCCCAAGGGCATCCGGGCGCATAACATGGTATACAGACAGAATAGGCATTTACAGATAATACACAGGGAGGCATTTACAGAAATATACAGAAAAGGGCATCAATTGACAAGAAAACAACAGTTATGAGTAAATAAACAACAAAAATGTACAAGTGTACAACAGGCAAAGGAAGGTTTGTCTAGGCATGTGGGTGGTGAGTGAGCAGTCTGACTCAAGGGTGGTTGTGGGCAGACAACACCATGCTCTTAGGTCATGTGTAGCCCCTTGTCTCATCAGTGGGCGCGTGATCCAGTGTCGTAGTTGGGTGTACGTATGTCTATCCACCTCAGACAGGCGTAACCTCCCCTTGCAATTTTGAAAGGTAGAGGGCAGTCCATTCTCAAATAGTTGTGTTAGGGTTTGTAAACCACCTTGAACCGACCTCTTGAAATCTACGGGCCAAAGGCCCGGGGTAAAGTTTGGGTTGTGAAAGATTGGAGTACACGGTACAATACCCCCCAGAATTCCTCTTATTCTCACAACCCACTCCCATATTTTTACTGTTGTTTTTGTGGAGGAAAGCACTCCAGGCCAATCTTTGCGTGCTAGAGGGGAAGCATATGGGCGGACATGGAGGGGAAGTGGCAGTCTAGATTGTTCAATATCTACCCATTTCTGGGGGTCAGGAGCAGCAAGCCAGGTGAGAAAATGTGTCATTTGTGCTGTGCATAGTATTTGTGCAAATCTGGGACCGCCATCCTTCCCAGTCGGGAGTTCCCCATCATCACCCTCCTCAGAATCCTAGGTTTCCTTCCTTGCCATATAAATTGAATCAATTTTTGTTGCAAGCGAAGAAGAGGAGACTTCGGGATACCCACTGGCATTGTCAAGCAGAAGTAGAGGAATCTTGGCCGCAAGTTAATTTTACTAGCTGTAATCCAACCCATCAATGATATCTCCTGGGTTGACCATCTTTCCAAGTCTGCCTACAGTTCTTTAAAGAGGTATGGGAAGTTGGTTGCATATAATTCCACTGGGAAAGCCCAGAATGTGAATGCCTGAATACTCTATAGATTTCCTGCCCCCTTTAATGGGACAGGCAGGCTGAAGGGTCTCCACCTCACTTAAAGTTAACCCTACCCCAGAATGGTAGAATTGCAGTAGTTAATTTCAAAACCTGCGACCCGACCAAAGGAATACAATTCTAAGAGGGACTGTTGTAAAGAAGACTGAATATTTGTTAGGGTGAGCATCGCATCATGAGCATATAGGGACACCTTGCAAAGCTAATGGCCCACCCTTACCCCCCCCCAATAGTGGAATTATTACATATCCGATGGGCAAAAGTCTCCATTATTGGGGAAAAGATTAGCAGAGATAGAGGGAATCCCTGCCTTGTCCCACATGTAAGTGGTATAGGATCTGTTTGCTCTAGGCTTACCCGTAACGAGGTACTTGGCGAGTTGTAATTGGCTAATAGCATCTGAAGGGCCCAAAATGGAATGCCTCAAGGGGGAGACACATAAAGGCCCAATCAACTTTGTCAAATGCCTTAGTTGCATCTAGCGCCAACAGAGCCTATTTATGTTTTTCTAAGGCCGCTATTTACACCAGGTTCAGGGTCCGAAAAATATTATCCCCTGTGGTTCTACCTGGGACGAAACCAGTTTGGTCTGCATCAATTATTTTGGGGAGGACTCCAGCTAGCCAGTGGGCCAGAACTTTGGAGTAGATATTGGCGTCAATGTTAAGCAGAGATCGGATTATCAGAGGCACAATCTCCAGGGACCTTCCCCGGCTTTAACAAAAGAACGGTTGAGGAGACCTGCATAGAGGGGGTTGTGGAGCCGGTTTGACGGAAGGAGTTGAAGAGATCCATAAGGGGGGCTAATAGCCATGTCCAAAAAAGCTTATAGAACCTAGTGGTGAAACCATCCAGGCCAGGGGCCCTTGTTTTCAAGGATTTCATCACTAAATCTACCTCTGCACTTGTAATCTGTAGCTCTACAGTGTCCCTGTCTGTGTCAGTGAGGTGTTGGAGGGCAGCTCATATATGTACTGCTTCTGATCAGCTGGGATACAAGGGATAGCTGACATACTCTCAACCAAATGGGATGCTGCCAGCCACAGTCTAGTGTCATATTGGATTGTTCCCGGTGAGTCCCATAAGCCCACTATTGTGTTTCTTTGTTGAGTTTTCACCAATTTCCGAACCAGGAATTTATTAGCTTTATTACCCATAGTCTGATATCCCTTCTTCGTTTTGAGAAGAGATTGAGCAGTTTCCACTGCATAGTGGGCCTCCAACTTGCTGCAGGCTTCTTGCAGAGAGAGGTGCACTTTGGGAGACCAGCCCTTTTTATGTTTACCCTCCACCACCTCTGCCTCCCTTCCCAGCTGAGCTCAGACCTGTAATCTACGTTTCTGGCAGGTCACTCCATGAGCTATCAGTGAGCTAGCAGTTCCCACATGATTACCGCTTTCATAGATTCCCATGCAGTTGCCATTGAGGACAGGCCTACTGGGTTTTCTAAGAAATAGTTCTGAATAGCTTTTGTGATCCCTTCCCTGAGTGCCATATTGTGTAAAATGTGGTCATACAAAGTCCTCTGGGGTTTGGAAGGGGGTCTAGGATCATGGATTTGGGCTGTCAGGAGTACTGGCGCATGGTTAGACAATATCCTCTTTTCTATGACCACATTATTGACATATGACATGAGTTGGGGGTTGGCCAACAGGTCTATACAGGAAGACGTGAAGAAGGAAGCATCTTTTGTTCCAGGGTGCAACACTCTCCAGGTCTCCACTACCCCCAAGGATTTAAACAGGTAGAGTAATCCCAGAGCAATTTGCAAGTCTTTCCATGTAGGCTGATATGGTTTGTCAGTGAGGGGTCTGGAACTCTGTTGAAATCCCCCTTTCACCACTTGGCCCTCCAGAAAGGGGAGTAGGCTGGACTCTAGATCAAAAAGAAAAATCTCTTGCCCTTCATTAGGGGCATAAACCAAAATCAGGGAAGAAAGCTGACCAAATAGCATACCTTTAACCCCTGCAAACCATCCCTCGGGCTGTATAGCGTCTCTAACTCCATAAATGGGACCCCCTTTGCCAGAAGGACCGCTGTGCCACCCTTCTTCGATCAACTGAAGTCAAGGAATTGTTTCAGTAAGACTCTGCTGTGTAAGCGGGCAAATTCAGATGGAATCAAATGAATCTCTTGCAGAAATATCACTGAGCTATGCATATCACTCAGGCGTTGTAGAATTGATGTACGCTTATCTTGGGAATTTAGGCCTTTCACATTGAAAGTCATGAATTTCAGCTTCTGATGGGAGCGCAGGGAGTATTTCGAGAATCTGGTTCCCCCATAGGGAAACGGAGAACAGGATGAGTTTCAGGCGCCATCTGATTCACTTGTAGGTTCCACTCCAGGCCGTAACCTGGTTTTCAACTTTTTAACCCAAAATGAACTTTCCAAACATAAAACAAAAACAAAAATGGGTTTACCGCCCCAAAGGCCTCTGATTGCCATATCACTCATGGCCAAGCATGCGCTGTGTAGAGCCCGGGCCCCACAATCCTGTAGAAACTTGGTTAGCGACCTGAGCGCTCTTCTTTTCTACACTGTTGTCGATGCTAGGTCTTGATCGATTTGTAGTGGTGCTACCTGGAAGGTCAATTCACCTTGTTTTCGGTTTGCTATCATAATTTCCTGTTTAGTTGTGAAAAAGTGGACTTGTGTAATCACATCTGGAGGATTGTCAGCGGGCACGCTCCTGCGGCGCTGCAGCCTATGGGTACAATCCAGGAGCAGCATTGACTTATCAAGGTGTGGTAGGAGTGTTTGAAAGAATTCACCCACATATCCTCTCAGGGCATGATCAGAGATTGAAGAGGGCACTCCCCTAATCCGTAGGTTATTTCTGCAGGCTCTTTTTTCAAATTTTTCTTGTTTATTTGCTATGCCCTCGCTTTTCCCCTTCAATGCTCACATTCTGTGCAACAGTTCCGCCACCATTGTTGCTTGAGCCTGTAAGGGATTTAAATCAGGCACACACCCAAGTCTCGCTTAGCATGTAGTGCGCAAATGAAACCCTTATTTTATTTTTGTCTATAAGTTCAATATTCTGAATGATATACCACTCATATCACACCCTTCTCAAAATACCCCCAGGTCACACTGAACCAGGAATCAGGCCAGTTTGTAAAGGTAAATATTATTTATTTGTTTATTTATTTATTTTAATATTCAAATCACACATAGGTTTACTATATATATATATATATATATATATATATATATATATATATATATATATATATATATATATATGGGGCGGCAATCACCCAAAGGGTGACAATACAATTCAGATAATAAGCAAAGCAATTGAATTCACTTATACTAATGCAGAATAGAAACACAATAAACATGACAGTTTTGTTTTGTGCACAGATAGCGTTCAGGTTAAGATTCCCCCTGCAAAGTTTTGTTTAAATACAAATGAGCAATCCTACCCCAATGTGAGTAATCAGCACGTATTTAGGAGTAAAAGCCAAGGGGCCTCATTACGAGGTAGTCATGCCTCCATACCGGGCTCCAACTCCGGGTTCTGTGAATGAGGAATTACCGTGTCATTCCAACCTTGGAGGACCCAGTATTTCCTCATTCACAAAACCAATCCCCATTCCCATTTGAGCCCCCATAGGGGCCGTTATTAGCTCCTTGGTCCCCTTGCGGGACCCGCTAAGGACGTCTGGTCTGACCAGACGTTATGTGCGGATCCCGCAAGGGATCCTCATAATAAGGAGGAATGGGTTTACCGGCACCATTACTGGTGACGGTAAACCCATTCCTCCACCTCGTAATGAAGCCCAAGGTCTAAAGTTTATAGGCAATCCTCCCTTTCAAACAAGAGCGAAAACCTTATTATGGCAAATGACACTTTGAAAATGACAGGTGAAAATTGTTTTTTGAAATACTGCAAAAGGTGCAAAAATGCTTAGATGGAGACAAGTTCTAAAGAAAGCAACACTAATCAGGTCCTAACATACATGAGCTATAATTTAAACATCAATACACACTTCAGATCAGGATGGGATGAAAAAAGCACTTTGAAATGGGGAAATGACTCGTGTAACCTTGTGAATCTTGCAAATTCGCGGCAAACATTTACTATGCAATATTGAAGAAAAATGTATCAAATACACAGTTGCAGCTGATGCAGTTGGTAGTCGTGGATGTAGCTTAGGATTTTAGGTATCAGTGAGAGTTGAAATTACGTTTCTATCTTTAAAAGTGAAGGAGTTATAGAGGTTTTCGTGAAAGGTGTTTTCGCAAAAGAGGCACGAAAATGAAGAAAGAAATGCACTTTTGAAAATGACATATGGGTGTGATTACACTATATTATGACTATGAAAAAGAGAATGCCACATATGGATCTTACAGTCATGTGATCAGCGTAACCCGTCCCATTGTGGATACTCTACTTCTCCCTGGGATTTACTTTAGTTATTCAGAATCACTAGGGAGTTGTGGTTTTGGAACACAGGTGAGACAATCAGTGCAAGAAGGATTTAACAATACTGGAGTTCTGAATTAAAGATGGGATGGGTTTGAGATTGGGATCATACAATGCAGAAATATTATAGGTCACTGTTCTTCCTATTAATACTTACAGAAGAAGTTATTAAATTGGACCGTCAGCTCTAGTCAATGAATTGGATCTGGTCTACCCTTCTGGTTACTGGACACGGTAGATAGCAGGATGCAAGTTTTCAGCGGGCAATCCTTAATGGTAGCAAGCCAAGCTGAATCAGAATAAAATCCCTTCAAGTTTGGGATGTTTGCAATTGGGTCAGGCTAGCAATGATTTTGCAATGCTAGAGTCTGGATTCTGCAAAGAAATCAGGATCTTTCAAAGAATTCTGGAGTCAGCTACAAGATGAAAAGTTCTGCAATAAGGTGCTGGGCGGACATCTGGATGGGTTATAGAAGCAGTCTTCTGGAAGCAGTGTGTTTACTTGTAGTGAAACTCCTATATTTATCCATGACAAGGTTTATGGCATGGGCAGAACTTCAAAACACACCCCCATGGTTGTGAGTGGCTAAAGGCATGTGCTTTTATTTGGTTGGCAGCCTGAAAGAGCTGTCATTTTATGACAGTATTTAGGAACTCGCACCTGGATTTTTACCCAAAACATACTTTTGCACAAATGTACATTTCTACCATTATGTGCCCTCATATAATTGGACACGTGTACCTTATATTCGATTGTCTACAATTACATTCACTTCCCATCTTTGTGAGAGCTATATTGGTCATTCTATGGATTTTAATCAATTTTACCCATTACACTTTGGATAAATCATTTCTAATTTGATACATCTCTGGGCTCTTATCAGTGGATTGTGTACATACAATTGTAAGTTTGCAACATCAATAGTTTTGCCACAATCAGACATTTTTCATAACTTTGGTTCCTTAAATGGTATGAGTTTTCTCAATGTCTTCAAATGCCAAGGCTTAAATTAGTTTAATGTCTACCAAGTTTCAGATGTATCCCTTTTTAGGTTGCTCAGTTAAAGAGTTTTAAAATGTTAATAAAAAATAAAGATTCCACACCAAAGTCCTCCTTTGTAACCTCCCCTTTTCAGGCAGCAGCTGTCCAGTCCTTTGAAGTTCACTGAGAAACCTCCTCCACATCCTGCCCCTCCTGGCAAAGGTCAATGCTCAGCCTGTCCTTTGCTCTTTCGTCGGCCAGCAGACAAATGTCTAATGTGGCCCCATTGTGTGGCTTGTTGGCATTATGTGGGAGCCATTAACAGCCATTAGCCTTCCTGTTCTCAAGGGAGTGTCAAGCGGAGATGTCAGATTTCCCAGGCCAGGCTGTCATATCAGAATTAAATAGTGGATTGGTCCCAGACTGGGCTCCTTGACATTAAAGTCTATTCATTTCAAATATAAAATATAAGCACATTTTATAAAGGATTAAAACATTTTAAAAGAATAGCCCTTCACAAACATGCTTGAAATAGTGGATTTTGCAATTTTCCAGGGAAAAGAAAATGCATTTAAACTGGGTTCTACAGCCAATTTCCTTAGACAGCTGTCAGGCAGTGATGCCTGGGTTCCTCTGACTGCCTGGAGAATCCATGGTTTCAGCACACTTTCCTTTCCATATTTCAGGTGACAGATGACAGATGACAGCAGTGATTCATGCTTTTACACCACTTTGCCTGTGTATGTGGCAGGGCGTGCAGCTCTCTTGGTGGTTTATGAACTCTCCGTAATTTTTGCAGATTTAGTGCACACAGGGGTTATTGAATACATTTTTGGCAGTTTTCCCTCCCCATTGGCAAAGGGGTGCAGTGTGGCGAGGTGGCGTGGATAAAAATACTTCACAAGCCTCAACCTCTTCAAGCCTTTGTTCCACTTCCAAGACACGATTTTCTTTGGTGGTCCACTTTTGTCAACATTTCCATCATGAAATTGCAGAATTCCATTTTAATTTCAGGCATAAAGGACAGAAAGTCCTCTTTCGTGGCAAGCTGACCCAGGGGACGCTCTGTAGAGTGTGCCTCAGCCCTTGCTGTATCTACTTTCTTCCCCTTGACCTGCGGTTGCAAGAGAGTGGTTATGCTAGAATTCTTTTGAGGTTTCAGTTGTTTAGCCATGCTTTCCGCCTCCTTGGGATTCACTATGAATGGACAGCGTCATCACCAGGCCCCTTGTTAGATTAAAACTTATTAGGTTCCGTTTTCCCTTCTCCGGGGAAGCTATTTGCTAAGGTTCATGGACGCATCTCAGCCCCAATTCTCTAGTTTCCTTAAGACTGCTTGACCTCAACCTTGGAGCACAGCAGATGATAGATACTCTGTGTCTTGGCAACAATAACGCCAAACGGTACCTGCCAGAGCCCAGACCACTCCGCAATCTCCTTATGTCTAGGTCACTAGAGCGGTAGCATGAATCTTCCTTTGGTCGCTGATGTCTCCTCTTGCCGCACCCCCTTTGAAGGTTTTGGATTGTGGAAATTCAGCCCCTTTTCAAACAACCATAGCTGGATAATGAAGGGGGGGTCAAGGGGAGAATTATCCATCCACCGGAAATGCACCGAGACTCCAAATATTCCCACCTCCCTGAGGAAGTTTAAGGCTGTGTGGCATTCCTCCTCCCCCTTCAGTTACGCTGTTCTTGCTGCGGGAGCCATGCCCTCCCCGCCTGGAGATCAGGGTGTGGGTGGCTTACCTCGTCACTGATCTGTGGGTGCACTACAGCAAGGACACCTTCAATCCAGGACCAGGACGTCTTGTATCTGATGCTAGCTGGGCTCTCCCGCGTCACCACAACTGATGGGGTTGTCACCTCGACCCCATGGCCAACGGGAGTGATGAGCAGGCAAGAGAGGAAGGCCGTGCATTGGGCAGGAGCCCCACCGGAGAGTGGCCGCCATTTTAACAAAGCTACACAGCCAACGTGATGTAGCCCTCACCTTGACTATCTTGCTGCCGCAGCGACTCCTGACTCCACCACTCACTCCAAGACCTCCTTCACCTCCCTCCTTCTAGTTCCTCTCATTTGGTGGCTTCATTGAAGCACTGGGACAGGCCTTATTCATTGTTTCTTGTGGGAACCATACAGAGTCTCTACAGAAGTGTCCGCATCACTGGCGCTTCAAGCCATGTCCCAAGAAAGGGCCTTTGTGTCTACAGTCTGCAGTTTTTTTTGGTTATGGAAAAGTGAGCATTTTGAGTGCTGTTGGGTATTTTGTGGATATTTGGGGCTTTGCAGTATTTTCTTACCGCCAAAATACCTTTAGCAATAATCACTCTCTGTATTCATATTGGGTCACACATGACAATAATGCATTGCATTATTTCAGAATTCAGACCTATTTAGATGGTATGCGCAGTAGTTTGCGTGGTTGGTTGGTATAGTGGTTGGTTTATTTGTGGCCCCAATATCCAACATCCCTTGTTTTTTATCTAGATTGTTCTTGATCACTAGAGAGACCTCAGGCCTACATTTTAGGGATACCACATTTTTAGTGTTAGTGTTGTGTGCCACCATGGGCTATTGTGGTATTTTTGTGGTAATTTCCACTACCTTATATACGGTAGGGAACTATGTCCAGAGAGTCTCTCTTCCCGTTGACTCATGTACCTCCAACAGGCTATGCTACAAATAGTCACTCACAACTGTCCATACTGAATAGTATCATGCACAAATCTGCCTTAAAATGACAATTACACTATTTAAAAATCTCCCCACGTTTAAACCTCTCCCCATGCAAAATGAAAGAGAGAAATAATACACAATAGCTTTCTGTTTTCAAATGTTTTTGTATTGTAGAAATTTCTTTTAAACACAGTTTAACTTTTTTTACAGAAATAAATGAAATGGTACAACATTATTTGTGATAAAATGAACAGAGAGCTGCGAGAACATATTCAATTGGTAACATTAAATATGCTGATAAGAGACTCTCTTTAATACACTGACTGAACAGTTTCGCACACTTTCGCACAGCTCCCACTCGCTTCTTTAATTACCTTATCTGTTCAGCATGAGTTTTCTTTGGCTATTCTCTTTCTGAATTTGGCTCCCTTGAAAATCAACCCCAGTGAGAACAAGCGTCTGCCGTTCTCAAACCGGGGTTATTGCCTGGAACTCTCAGCTTTTGCAGCAGGAATGCCCCAGCCAGGAAACAGGTCCTTCTCCCAGCTCTGCAAGATCCCGATTGTTCTCCCCCTCCCCTCAAGCTTCTCCAGCAAAACTAATCACAGCCTCTAGCATGATACTTGCTATGACGCTGCTCCAATCAGAATCAATCATGTCATCTCCTCCCTCACTACACAATGGCTCCCTTCTACAATGGCAATTGTAACAAACTGATTTCCTGTTCCTTCGAGCTCTTTGCTTCCTGTAGTTATGTGGACAGAGCAGCAGAGAAAAAAAAAATGAATGTGCGTTTAAAAGTTCACTTTCAGAGTAGGCCTAATTCTGCAGTGGAGACACATTTTTATTAGTGGATTATGTTAAATGAAGTTTTATTAGTCAGGTTAGTTATTAATAAGGTTAGTTATTAATTTTCAAATGTGTCTCTTGCAACATAGGCATTTCAGGTGAAAAATAGTGTGCATTTTGAATGTGCAGATGTGTGCTTTTAACTGTAAAAATAGATTTGCATCTTATATGTAAAAATCGTTTTTGACTGAATAGCCTGTCTTTACTTATATGTCCATGTTACTCTGGTAACACATATAGCAATGCACCACACCCATGTGGTGGTGCTGCATGAAAAAAAAATGCTACCTGTGCAGTAGTGCTGTACTCTGTGCTGTAACACACCAAATATCCTTACATACCCTCCTTTTGTTTTTAAAACTTGGCTACGATCCAAGCCAATTCCTAAAAACAACTTGTTCTTTTATTTTTTTTTTTTAAATGCATGTGTATTGGGATATCTTTCTTTTCCTGACGTAGCTACTAAAATCAGTAACATTTTCATTTTTACTGATAGCACAATCAACCATCCACCCATGATTAGCACCAGGACAGCCAAACCCACTATTGAGCGTTCCCCCCAGGTTCCCCAATTAAATCTTTCCACTTCTATTATCCCCAGATTACTAATTGTAATATTGTTTTTTCTCAAATTCATTTTTATAACATGTCTCTCTTTGTGATTCAATAAATATTCCACATCCGGATCTATTGGAAAAGTATCCCTTTGAAAAAAATCGATATTTTCCACTTGGCTTTCCCAAACATCATTTGTTACATGAAACAATGTTAACCCCCCAATTGACACAATTGTATCCTTTGGATCCAGTAAATAAAAAACATTATAGTTCACCTGTTTAACCACGTATGTTCCATGGTTTAAATGTACTACCGTCATGTTCTTTAAACAGGTGCTGACCAACCATTTACCTCTGACCATCTTAGCCTGTGCCAGTTCTTCACTCTCCATATTGCTAATAATCACTTCACATCCTTCTGATATACTTGGGTCAGATTTCAAACCACAAATAGCATCTGTGGCATCAGGAACAAACGGTTTACCTGGACACATATAATTTTGTTCTTTAAATTTGACACATGTTTCCAGGTTTGGTATTAAATAAACTTCAGGTTCCCATGACTGAAATGCCACCACTTCTGGAGTCTTAATCTTAATAAATTTGTCCTGTTGCCAAAATCCCACGTTGTGTACCCACTTCGTTTGATAAATAAGTTCAGGAGCTACATATGGGATGCATAGCAAAAATCCGATCTCTAGTCTTTCCAAGTCCACGTATAATGGCATTGCATTACCCATTTCAAATGCAATTTTTTACCTGTATTATATCAATTTCCCTCCTGGTCAATCTTTCTATCATTTGACGAATAATATCCTGCGAAACAAAATACAAGGGGATATGTCCTTGAATCAATTGTGAAACTGCAGTTTGAACTTCTCTCATATAATTCGTTAATAGTCTATCAACAGGACTCATTATGTTCAATATTTCATTTAAAGTTCTGTCATGCTTAAGTATTATTTTAGTCGCCCGTTGCATCACATCTGCTTGTTCATTTAGAATGATTGCAGTTTCATTTATGAATCTTACTTGTTCATCCAGTCCCCCTCTAATCCCATCTAATGTTTTTTGTATTATTTCTAGGTCTATACTCAGTTGTTGCGCTTTAGTACTCAGTGTTCCTACTGAGATAGAATTGGGTGTTGATATTGTGGTACCTATTATGGCTCCAACTATAGACATTACCAATGATATCGCGAGCATCACCGCACCTCTCTTTCCTCTCCTCTTCTTAATGTCTGCTGAATTCACAAATGTTTTCTCCAACTGCATTAATATATCTCTTATTGACTGCTTAGTGTCCTCTTTTCTTATTTCCAGCCACTCTTTAATCTGTTCAATCTTAATTCCGGTATTGTTCAACTGTTTTTCAATCAAAATCTCAGGATTCAATGGTATGTAGATATTTTGGAAAATCATCCTTCTATCACTCATGATGAATCCTGGTGCCTCTTCCACCGCGATACCAGATGCTGGTCCAGGTTCAATGACAACCTGTGCTTCTGAATTCTTGAAGATCCCTCCAAATATCATCATCATTAACCATATCATCGGTATCATCTTCAATGCTGATCGCTTTGCAGCCTTGGTCTTCACCCCTCTTTGGGGCTTTCCCGGAATCCGTCCACGTGGGCTCCAGGACTCCATTGTCTCCCGTGACCTCCGGTATAAATAGTTAATGTTCTAAACCAAAATAGAAAAGAAACAGATTAAGTATATTGCACAATACTAACTTCACCCTTTTTCCAAAAATAAAACATGCTTGGTAAAAACATTTCGTTTTTTTATTTCTTTTTTTTTTTTTTCTGAAATTAAACACAAGTTAAAAAGAAAACAAGCATATATATAACAGCATTCAATATTTAATACATTTTCTCTCTGCACACCAACCATGAGCTTCCATTATATACATTTATTTATTTATTTATTTATTTATTTATTTTATATTATATTTTTTTACATATATTACAGTGTCTGTGTGTCATTATAACAATCAACTTTTTAACTTCTCTGTCACTGCCTCCTGATTGTATCCATTTATTTTCTCTTTTTGTGTTCAAGGGACTTTATGTTGTATTGTGTGCATCAGTGGGTAGTAGCCCCAGGGCTTTCTGTTTCTATATGCTCATGCCGCCTGATCTCGTGTCTGAGATGGCATGGTTTGATCTGATTTACATGGACAAACTGCTCTATCGCCGTTTTACCTTCATTTTTCAAAATTTTATAAACCACAGGAGAGACCTTATCTATAATTCGAAATGGCCCCTGCCAGGCTGCTAGAAATTTAGAATTTTTCTGTTTACTTTTTCCAAAATGAAAATTGTACACCTGATCCCCTACACTGTAGTCCTTCACTGATGTCTTTTTATCATAATAAGACTTTGCACTGTCAGCAGCTCTTTCCAGATTTCTCTGCACAAAAGCAAATGCATGTTGCAAATGCCTCCTCAGTTCATCAATATATTCATGAACTTTGGATGCACTCACAAGTGTTTGCTCATGTGTTCTGTATAGTAGGTGTTGTGGTAACACCATTTTCCTACCTGTCAAGACCTCATGGGGGCTAACACCTGTTGCTTTGGCAGGAGTTGATCTGATTGCCATCAAAACCAACGGTAAATGTAAATCCCAGCTGGAACCTGCTTCTGCCACGAATTTCTTTAAAATATCCACAACAGACCTATTGCTTCGTTCAACTCCACCTGAAGAGGCCGCCCGATATGCAATATGTAGTTTTCTTTTCACACCCAGTATTTGCCATACCTTACTCATTAGAGTACTTGTGAAATGACTTCCTCTGTCTGACTCATTTTTTTGTGGCAACCCAAACCTTGAGAACACATGGTTCACCAGCAATGTGGCTGCTGTTTGCGCACTACAATCTGGTGCAGGAATGCATTCAATCCACTTTGACATGAAACATACCACACTTAAAATATAACGGTTTCCTCTGCTCGACCTTTTTAAAGGCCCTACATAGTCTATTTGCAAATCTGACCATGGAAGAGTTAGGCCTCTTTTCATTAATGGGGCTCTATGCATTGGTGAAGCAGGTTTAAATTGGGCGCATACTAGACATCCTCTAGTATATAATTCCACATCTTGGGACATATGTGGCCAGTAAGCATAATCTTTTAGTATTTCTAATGTTTTTTGTGAACCTCTATGGCCTGCAGTTTTGGCATCATGTGCATGGTGTAGCATTAGCCCTCTGAATGAAAGGGGTACCACCCACTGTATTTGTCCTGTTATGGACTCTCTAATCATGAGTCCATCCTGTAATCTAATTCGTGTTTTGTTCTTTAATAGCACCCTCAACTCTTCTTTTCCCATACAATCATTTTCTGTTAAAGGATTTTGTTCAGGATCTATCAAATGATTATAATAGATTCCCAAAATTCGATCATTCTTTTGTGCCTCAATCAAATCTTGGTCTGGCGTGTCATGACTCCACTGTACCACTGGTTGATCTACCTCCTTTGGTGCTTTAGAACGTGTTACTGCAACAATTTGTATTACACCCATTAAATAATCAATAGGTAGCAATTCTCCCATCACAGCCCCAATCTTAGCCAGGTGGTCTGCCTTATCATTTCCCTCCTTATCCTCTCCTGGTGTTTTTAAATGCCCATGAATTTTTCTCCAGTATATTGTTAAGTTATTCTCTGACACCAATTTGTCTATGGCTTGTATCATTTTTCCATGTTTAAGTGGCTTTTTGTTGTATGTAACCATGCCTCTTGCTTTCCAACCAGGCAAATACTCCAAAAAGCTATTCCGTGCATAGTCAGAATCAGTCACCAGGACAATGTCACTGAACTTTTTATCAACTGCAGTAGCAATTGCTTTATAAATGGCTGCCAATTCCGCCACCTGACTGCTCCTAGCTCCAATCCTCATCCCTATACTGGGGACGCCTTCACATTTCAACCAGACATTTCCTATTCCTGCCACTAATTGTTTATTACTGTCATTTTCAATGTGAAAAGCACAACCATCCACATATACAGTTGCATGTTTTTTCATCAAAAGCTTTGTGTGGTGATTGTTCAAATTCCTGCAAACTAGTTTCCACTTCCATTTCATTTGGTATTTGTTCAGCTGCGCAGTCATGTAAGTCAGCTAACCCTTGAGCAATTGGATTCTTTTTATTTTGTCCATATCTCACTTCTACAGGAAAACCTTGTAATGCCAGCGTCCATGAAGTGATTCTGGACTGCGCTAGATTACCTGATCTAATTCTTTTACTCTCTAAAAATTGCAAAGGTTGATGATTTGTTTCAATAATCACCTTTTCTCCCTGAACAATGGCGCGGAAATGTTGTAGCGCCCACACAGTGGTTAATAGGGCTTTTTCACATTCATTAAATTTCATTTCAACTTGGGAAAATGCCTTACTTGCATAGGCAATGGTTTTGTGATTCAAATCGTGTTTTTGTGATAACACTGCTGACATACAATGTTCAGAAAAACCTATTTCTATAAAGAAATCCCTGTCCTTTATGGGATATGCTAAACATGGTGCCCTTACAAGACATTCCTTTAATTTAGCCACTGCATCAGACTGCTCTTTTTCCCATTTCCAAGGAGTATTCAGTTTAAGCAGTTTAGTCAATGGTTGAGTGATTTCTGCATAATTTTCAATGAACTTTCTGTTATAGCCTGTCATCCCTAATAAACTTTTTACTCCTTTCACATTTTTAGGATCTTTTAATCTTTGCATGGCCTCTATTTTCTTCTTTTGTGGATTTAGCCCATGTTCAGTCACTTCATGCCCTAGAAAGTTCACTTTTTTCTTGCACCATTGTGCTTTTTGCAAAGATACTTTGGCGCCTGCTTTCTGCAATTGGCCAAGCACATGTCTTATTTCATCAAAATGGCTTTTCAGGCCCTCACTTTTTATCAGGACATCGTCCACGTAAACTATTGTTCCTCTTTCCGCTGCATCCGGCATGGCCTTTCTCAAAAATATGCCAAATTCACTCCCACTATTGATGTACCCGAACGGAGCTCTAAGCCAGGCATATTGAGTCCTGTCAAATGTAAAGGAAAATAAATTCTGTATCTCCTCTGCCAATGGCACGCACCAATATCCAGAGGTGAGATCTAATGTGGTAAATACTTTTGAACCATGTACCTGAGCTAGGCCCTGATCAATGAATGGCAGTGCCATCTAGATACTGGTACTCTTTTATTTAACTCTCTCAAGTCTGCACATAGCCACCATTGACCATTTGGCTTTAACACACCTAAAATAGGTGTATTGGATGTGCTATGAATGGGCATGATGATTCCCCGCGATTCCAAATTTTTTATAATTTCTGCCAATGATTCTAAACATGCCAGCGGTAGTCTATACTGGCGTACAAACACTGGACTTCTGCTGCACCCTTCTGGTAGTGTGGCCACATGTAAATCATTTAAACCACAATCATAAGCATCTTTTGCAAATACATCCTAAAACTCCATAAATATCTCCCTCAGATTGTCCCTATCCTCATTGCTGTCACACGCTTCCGCTAAGGAGATCTGCTCTTCTACCATTTTGGAAAATTCTGGAAAATCTTCTGGTAAGGGAATCTCGGCGCTTTCCTCTAACTGTGTGGCTGTGTCTTTTTGTAAAGCTGCCACTTTTAAATATTTTGGCATATCAGCTTCCACTTCAATGGGCTGATTTTCTGTTTCATTTTCATTTAAATTAAATATTATGCAATCCTCTTGATGGCAGCACACTGTCTCATTTGAATCATAAGGATACACAGAATGAATTTTAAATATTCCTTTGGGCTGAGAGTCCAGGTGTTCTGGCAACTCACCCTTGGCATCTACATACTTTTCAGGGATATTTCCAATCACCATGTTATTTAAATCTGCCGTATAATGTGATTTTTGTATGGCCATTCCTAATGGGGAGTTTTCCTCTAAATGAATATCCTGACAACCTTTATTATTTACCATAATTTTTACAGATCCTTCACCAATATCTACCAATGGAATGTATTCATAATACAGGCCTTGCTGTTTTATGGATTCATTCAGGCATACAAATGCATCAGATTCTTTCATCTGCTGTCCATTTTTGCATTTCAGTGTTATTGCAAACTGTTTTGTAAATGCAGGAATAATAGTATCTTTCCTCATTTGTAGTTCGATTGCATAAGGAACCAGTTGTGCACAATGATAAGCCCTTCTTTTGTCTTCAAATTCAGGTGCCGGACCACCTAGGCGTGACCATATTTTTTGATTAAGGAAATCTAACACCATACACATTCTGTGCATGATGTCATTGCCCATGTAAAATTCATTTTGTGCTCCACTCACTATCCATACATTGTGGTAAATTGTTTTCTGCCCAATGCTAATTTTAAGCATGCATCTGCCTGCAATACGGTTTTCAAAGTCTGGACTGTCCAACCCAGAAACATATTGGTTTTTAATCCTAAATTTCGGGATTTCTTCCCTCTCCATTATTTTTTGCAACAATTTCTCATTAATGAAACTCCTTTCATGTCCAAGCGCTAAAGTGGCTTTTATTGTTTTAAAATAGTCATTTATACCAACATGAACCCATGGTTGCTCATCTTCCATGTGTATTTCTGCCAGAGTGGTAATGTGTTTTTCTGAATCTGTTTTAGGAGCAATATTCTGTTTGTATGTTTTCTCTTTTAAATAAAAACGTAATGTGTGCTCATCTATGGCAGTCTGCCAATTTTTCCTTGGGTCCAAGTATATTTGTACAGGTAGTTTTTCATTGTCGCTCTGCATTTTGTCTTGACACATTAATATAACAGTGACACTAGGTATGCAACTATTCTGGAGATATACCTCCACAGCATCATTTGTTTTGGCAACGGTGTGACATTCATTTATGTTGCTGTTTTGTGATTTTAGTTTCTTAGGCCTCAATGGTTTTTTGGTTAAGGACCACAGCACTCCATTCACCCCATCTATGAGAGGAGACAATCTTTTCAGGCAATCTGTCCCCATCAGAAATGGAATTTCACAAATAGATGTGATCAATACCTCTTGTTTCATTCTGTGCTTACCTATTTCTATGTCAACCTCAGTTACACCTATGATGGGCACCTCCTCCCCATTAATGTTATGGACTGGACCTTGATTTTCCTTCACTGTGATCTGACTCTGTTGGAGTCTCCCTTCATTGATACTCTTTACCAGCTCCTTGGACATAATTGTGGCCTGTGCGCCAGTGTCAATCATAGCAAAGGTGTGGCATTTTTCTTCTACAGTGATGGGTGCATAATATCTGTCCTCAACTTCCTCTAATACATATAAGAAGTGTGAATTCTTACTGATTTCAGGGCTTACCTTTCTCAGGCCTTTTTCACTTTTGGCTAAGCACATTGGTAAATGGAAAGACATTTTTCCCTCCTTTTTACCCATTTCTGCGCGAGAGACTTTATTCATTTCTCCATTATCAGAGGTTTTTTGGAGTGTGGCCACCGTTCGCCCATCCATCTAGGTAACATCAGAGACCACATTACAACCTTCCAACTGAACATGTGTAACAACATCATTCAGCAATTTGTCATTTTTTAATTCTGTGCATTTGTGATCATTTAGTGTGATACCAGCCCTTTCAGCCTCTTCAAAAATATGTGGCTCAAAGAATTCTTCAGGTGATTGACTTGTACCCTCCTCTTGAGTGTTCCCTTTTTCTGCCTGTGTTTGGTCATTGTTTTGCTTGCCCAGGGAAGGAGCTATAGCATCCCCACTTACTCCCTGTTCACTGGTATTCCCCATGCATGAGTCATTTTTCTTAAATCTGTCCCTTTGTTCTTTTGGAATTCCTAATGTTTCTTTTTCATTTGTGCACATCTTTACTGTTTTATTTAGCTCTAGGTTAAACCGTACCTCTTTTTTAGAAGTATTTGCACTTTCTGTCACATGTTCATTTACTGGCACTTTCATTTTTAATTCATTAGGCATCTCAGAGTCGTTATGCAAAATTATATCAGTGCAATCTGTCTTTTTGGCACTGTAGTTATCATGAGTACTTAGTCACTTTTCGGAAGCTCCCCGGTCATTTCTATGGCCATCAGCCCCCTCTTTGGAAGGTTGTTTTTGCGCTGTATAGAGCTTTCCTATTTTCTCAGCTAACATTTTCACTTGGGCCTCAAGGCACTGGAACCTTTCCATCTCTCTAGAATCCTCTTTCTGTGGCCTAGGTCGATATTGGTTGTTTTCCCCCTGATTGGATCTATTCTGATACCTCTCAGGTGATTGATGTCGGTTGGTATGGTTTCTGAACTCTTGATTCATTTGTGGAGGGGAGCGGGATGCACCCATCCTTTGATTATAGTCCCCTGGTGGGGAATCATTGTACTGACGTGGATTGTAGTTCATGTTTTGCCTCATATCCTGTCTCTCAGATTGTGGGTACTGGCCCCTATGTTGATTTCCATTATCAGTAAATCGATCCACATATCGGGGTCTATCCTGATTACCATATATCATGGTGTTGGGATCAAATCTGCTCTGTGTCCCCAATGACTGGTAGGGACCATCCTTTCTTTGATCTTGATTTTGTCTCTGGTTATTGTTCATACCTGCCATATCAGGCCGATATCCTACCCGGGGTCTGTCCCCTAAATACCTAGGGCTGATGTAGCTCTCCCTATTACTAGGATCATGTGATTGGAACATTGGTACAGGAAATGGCGATCTTTGTTGATTACCCCTTTGTTCAAGTGTCACATTATTTTTACCTTGGCTTTGAGCAGACTCAAGGGACATTTTGGCTGACCTGATTTCCATTACTGTGGCTGAGGGTTCTTTAGATTTAGGGCTAGTATCTTTCATTTTATCACTTTCTCTACCCTGACAATAGAGTACCTCATATAGTTTTGTGCTTTGATGTACAATCCATTCAAGGGACTTGTCACAGTCAAATTCACGGACCAATTGGGATATGATGTCTTTCTGTAGCCCATAGAAGTATGCAGTTTTAAACTCATTGGAATTTGGGTCAAAAGATACATCAAAGTGAGAAAATGCTCTTTTTAAGTCTTGTAAAAATTGGCGAGTGGATGTATTAGGTCCAGCAGTAATTGTGTAAGCGACTTTCTTTGCCTCCTGCAATGACTGAAAAGGAGAAAAATGACGCCTAATTTCTTTTTCAAATTCCACCCAGGTCATATTCTGCTGTTCATTTAATCCCCTTATGATGCTGGCCGTAGGGGCATCTAAAGTCAAATGAAAATATTGTCTGTACTGTTCCTTAGGTATCTGGAGTGCTTTAAAAATGTCATGCACCGCTTCTAAATGATCCTCAATGCAGCATTCACCTCCCTTTTTAAATGGTTTGATCAGGGCTTTAATGGATTTCATTATTTTTATGGGGCTACTTGTTGCAATGCATGGAATTGCACTACTTTGTGATTCAATCCTGTTTTCAGGTGTATGAGATTGGTGGCTGCCCCCAATGGGAGTATCAAATCCCCTAAGGGCGCTGCAACCAAGTTCAGTCACCGGCCCAGTCACTGGAGCACTAGCTCTTTGGGCAGAACTAGAATTCACCTCCACTCCATTGAATGTGGTACCCTGCCGCCTCTCCTGGGACCTGGGATTGCACATTTGCTGTTCTAAGTCCTTACACTTTTTAAGGAGTCTGTTTGCTTCTTTTTGCAAGTAGTTGTTTTCATCACTCATCTTATTAATCACCTCCTGCATGTCGCATATTTGCATTTGGCATTCATTGAACTCTTTATTTCTCTTGTCTCTTTCTTGAATCATTTAATCATTTCTTGTTCTGCACTCTGGAGATCACATTCTTTTTCACAATGTTCTTTTTGTAAAATCTGCATTTCTGAAACAACCTCATCTTTATCCTGTCTAATGTGGTCCACTAATGCTTTTAAGTGTACCAATTCTTGCTCACTATCCTCAAATTGTTTCTTGCTTTTGGATAACTGAGCATCAAAGTCTCTGCATTTTAATTGCATGTCTTTTTGGCATACATCCAATTCTGCTCTTAACATTTCCTGATTTTTACTTGCCCCATCTAATTCAGTCTTTAACCTGTTAATTAGCTGGGTATCATTTTCCTGCATTCGCAGGGACTTATTCAAAATAAACCATATTTTGCCGCATAGCCGTATTAAACAGTCTTTCTCTGCGCTTTTATCGGCTGCATTCAATAATCTTGTAAGGCAGACCTGAATTATGCTGCCTTCTGCAAAAATATTGTCTAGTTTTTCTTTCTGCACCTCACCCTGAATGCGGTCACGCCATTCTAAGGTGCTGTTCGACGACCACGTCCCATGTGCAAACAACTTTGCCTCTAAATATTGCACTAGGTCTGAAAATGTGGTTTCCCTTTGTGACATTCTGAAATTTGTTTTTAGTGGCACACTGCTATTATAAAATGGGTTCCCTTTAATGTGCAAATGGCAGTGTGAGACACGCTTGCCACGCCCAGTGGGTATTCTATGATCACTTTCCCGGCCTGCAACGCACCATAAATATGTTGGCTATTTTGTGGATATTTGGGGCTTTGCGGTATTTTCTTACCGTCAAAATACCTTTAGCAATAATCACTCTCTGTATTCATATTGGGTCACACATGACAATAATACACTGCATTATTTCAGAATTCAGACCTATTTAGATGGTATGCGCGGTAGTTTGCGTGGTTGGTTGGTATAGTGGTTGGTTTATTTGTGGCCCCAATATCCAAAATCCCTTGTTTTTTATCTAGATTGTTCTTGATCACTAGAGAGACCTCAGGCCTACATTTTAGGGATACCACATTTTCAGTGTTAGTGTTGTGTGCCACCATGGGCTATTGTGGTATTTTTGTGGTAATTTCCACTACCTTATATACGGTAGGGAACTTTGTCCAGAGAGTCTCTCTTCCCGTTGACTCATGTACCTCCAACAGGCTATGCTACAAATAGTCACTCACAACTGTCCATACTGAATAGAATCATGCACACATCTGCCTTAAAATGACAATGACACTGTTTAAAAATCTCCCCACGTTTAAACCTCTCCCCATGCAAAATGAAAGAGAGAAATAATACACACTAGCTATCTGTTTTCAAATGTTTTTGTATTATAGAAATTTCTTTTAAACACAGTTTAACTTTTTTTACAGAAATAAATGAAGTGGTACAACATTATTTGTGATAAAATGAACAGAGAGCTGCGAGAATATATTCAATTGGTAACATTAAATATGCTGATAAGAGACTCTCTTAGAGACTCTGACTGAACAGTTTCGCACACTTTTGCACAGCTCCCACTTGCTTCTATAATAACCTTATCTGTTCAGCATGAGTTTTCTTCGGCTATTCTCTTTCTGAATTTGGCTCCCTTGAAAATCAACCCCAGTGAGAACAAGCGTCTGCCGTTCTCAAACCTGGGTTATTGCCTGGAACTCTCAGCTTTTGCAGCAGGAATGCCCCAGCCAGGAAACAGGTCCTTCTCCCAGCTCTGCAAGATCCCGATTGTTCTCCCCCTCCCCTCAAGCTTCTCCAGCAAAACTAATCACAGCCTCTAGCATGATACTTGCTATGACGCTGCTCCAATCAGAATCAATCATGTCATCTCCTCCCTCACTACACAATGGCTCCCTTCTACAATGGCAATTGTAACAAACTGATTTCCTGTTCCTTCGAGCTCTTTGCTTCCTGTAGTTATGTGGACAGAGCAGCAGAGAAAAAAAAAATGAATGTGCGTTTAAAAGTTCACTTTCAGAGTAGGCCTAATTCTGCAGTGGAGACACATTTTTATTAGTGGATTATGTTAAATGAAGTTTTATTAGTCAGGTTAGTTATTAATAAGGTTAGTTATTAATTTTCAAATGTGTCTCTTGCAACATAGGCATTTCAGGTGAAAAATAGTGTGCATTTTGAATGTGCAGATGTGTGCTTTTAACTGTAAAAATAGATTTGCATCTTATATGTAAAAATCGTTTTTGACTAAATAGCCTGTCTTGACATATATGTCCATGTTACTCTGGCAACACATATGGCAATGCACCACACCCATGTGGTGGTGCTGCATCAAATAAAATGCTACCTGTGCAGTAGTGCTGTACTCTGTCCTGTAACACACCAAATATCCTTACAGTGCCAACAGGTCCTGAAAACCTACAAATGGCAAGCAGAAAGAGATGCTTGAAGAGCAGTTCAGAAAATCTGTCTATGGGGCAGGAGGGCAGAGGAGTTATCAAATCCTCACTTGTCAACAGAGCGACACAGCAATGTTGCCCTGCTTCCCCCCATACCCCAATTCTGGGTTAGTCTCCTGCCCCACCTTTTTCAGATCATAAAGTTCCAAGAACCTGTGAAAACAAAGGTGTGTGATGCACGACAAAATAGACAATAACTGGGCATAGCAAAAAATGTCACTGTCACCTGTGGATGGACCAAGCAACTATGCTGATTGGCAGCAAGGGAGGAGGAAATTAACCTTGGTTATGCCGCAGTCAGTCTGCTTTACTAGAATTTCTGGTGCACTGAACCCAAAGGCAAATTGTGTTACTTTTCTGGCTGGTGGGACTATACATCTGCCTGTCAACTCAAGTGTATGGGCCAGAGTTAAAGCCAGTGCAAGGGAATTGTGGGAGAAATTCTCAGGAACCACTAACAAAGGAGCACGCGCATGTTTTCATAAAAATTATAAAATCTGCCCCATTATAAGTGTTGTTGCCCCCCAATTAGTGCAAACTTAATCACGTTTAAGGACAGGGTTATCTACTCAACAAGCACACAAGCAAAGTCCTCTTTTGGGAGGGGCAATTTGGGAGAGGACATAAGTATCAATAGACAAAAAAAAGAAAGTCCCAAATGGCTACCCTTGGATGTTGCATCAGCTGGGGACTTACAGTTAACAAACAGAGCGAGATACCATCTTTACAAGCATATATCAAAGATGGAAAAGGTCGGGTATATATAAAAATATGAAATGTATTCAAAAACACATCTTATAAAACTCAGACCACCTGGTCGTGAGAACTGACAAGAAGGACAAATAATAAAAGATCAAGGATACATTTCATGTGTGAACATCAGTTTAGCCTACCATGATATTTCAAGAGAAGATTAGCTGATAACTTCTCTAGATACACTTAGCTGTGACACAAGATAAAGGTGATGTTAGTAACTTGCGGGTGACTTATTTGAGTGCATTTGTTTTGACTTCATATATGCCTCAGCCCCCAAAAACACCTTTTGTTTTTTGACTTTCTCTTTTTTCGTCTCACGTTTAAGGACTGCAATGTTTGCAGTGAAGTCTCACTGATATTAAATTATGAGCCACAGCATACACACTTTGGTTAATCAGTGAAGCCGGGATTTTAACTCACTCTGCAATTTAGGCTGTATGTTTAGGCTTATGAATGCCACCTTAGATTCTGATCCACCATACATATTGGCGGCTAATTACAAAAAACATCTGAACAAATTCTTAGATCGATTTGCCCCTATGAAATCAAAGACAATTAGAGAAAGATCTAATATTCAGAGTTGGTGCACGCCTGCCCTGACCATGCAGAAACAAGAAAAAAGAAGAGTAGAACATAACTGGAAAAAAGAGGGAACAGATGATAACTACACTATATGGAAATCCCTGGAAATGTTATATAGATGTAAGATATATGAGGTGGAGAAAAACTATTTTAATGCACAGATTGGGAAATCAGAGGATGACACTAAAACGCTTTTTGGCAATCTTAGGAAATTAGAGAAACCTAATGTACAATCAGAATTGTTTATTTCTACTAAGGAGGATGGCATTGAGGCTCAGCAGGCCTCCTTAGATCAAATTAAATCAGCTCATCTAAAGATTGTTAGCAATGTGACCCAGGTTAACAGTCCTAGCATCCCAACGTCCCTGGAAAATCTTTCTTAATCTATTGAGAACCTGTTTTTACATTTAACCCTATCTCTGTGTGTCAGATGGAGAACATCCTAAGGAAGATGCACCCAACAACTTGTGCCGGAGATGGAGTTCCGTCAAAAATAATTTTAAGTAACGTTGAGTTATTTACTCCATACCTGAGCCTTTTTACCAATGCCACCTTTGCCTACAATACGGTTCCAGACAATATAATAAAATGTGGCAGTTACTCCATTGCTAAGGAAACCTGTCCAGGACCCTGAGGTACATGGTGACTTGAGAACGATAACTAACGCCCCGTTCTTACTAAAAATAGTACACAAAATTGTGACCATGCAATTTCAGGGATACATGGAAGAAGCAAGCATTTTGCATCCCAGGCAGTTAGGATTTAGGTCCAATCACGGCATCGAGAGTGCCCTAGTGGGCCTGAAAACCCACATGTTGAGCATTGTAGATAGGAGCAAGTCAGGGCTGCTGACGTTACTCAATTTATCAGCAGCCTTCTACATGTGAATTATGAAAAGCTCATCAGAACTCTCTCAGACATAGGACGTTGTTCTGGGGAAGCCATTGAATGGATTAGGTCCTTTCATGTGAATGGCAAGTCTACAATTTGCTGGGGAACTCTGCAGAACTGACTACCTGTAGTGTGCCCCAGGGTGCATGCCTTTCACCAGCACTTTTTAATGTCTACATCTGCTCCCTCTGTGATCTACTTGAGCATATGGGAACCCAGTTTACTAATTACGTCAGCAAAACTCTGCTAATAATTGAACTGAGTGGTGATTACTCTAGGGATGCTAGTAAGATCTGTAACATCTATGAGACGATTCAAACCTGGATGTCAGCTAATTGGCTATGCCTTGATGGCACAAAGACTGAGTTTCTTATGTTCGGTTCATCTCAGGCAAGGGCTAAACTGGATGCTCAGTATTCGGCTTCTCTATTGACTACCAGTGTATTGACGTGTCTAATTAAGACAAAACCCTTGGAGTCATTTTTGAATCTTCTCTTGGGACAGATGCTAAGGTGGGCACTACTTTTTAAACATCTCAAAGCCATCTAAGACTGGTGAGGTTAGTCAAGCCATATGTTTCTACAAAAAACAGTGAAACTTTGGTAAGAGCCACCATCAGGCAGAGACTGGACTATTGCAATGCTCTTTTGTGTGGTGCTAGTAAAAATTGTATCCAGGAATTACAGACCATGCAGAATGATGCGATTCGCATTATTAAAAGTGTGCCCAGAAGATAAGACATCTCAGCGCACAGGAAGGACCTTCACTGGCTGACGGTTGCAGCCAGAATTAATTTTAAAGTGAATACATTGACACACAAATCTCTTTCCGGACCTGCTCCATCCTATCTTCGTGAGAGTTTTGTGCAACACATCCCTGCAAGAGTTACTCGGTCAAGTAATACTACGTATTTTACCTGTCCAAGAGTGAAACGTGCAAGAGGAAGCATCGCTCCTTTCCTGTTTTGGCCTGGAAAAAAATGCAAGCGGAAAGAATTTGCTTACTTTTTGAAAGCGTTTAAAAACTATACTGTTTAATTGAAATGTTCACCTTTCTATTTACCTGGCATGATGCATTTGTTTGTCTTTTCTGTGTGCCCTGATGCCTGCAGGCTACGGTGTGTAATACATAGATAAATACACATATAAATACATACATTTAGGCACTTAGCACATATTTTCAAAGTTGTACTTAATACAGATATGTTCGTTTGGGTTTGGCTTTCATAGACTACAATAATTCTGTCTCATAGTGATGACCTGCAAAAAACACACATCACATTGGAAAGCAACCTGACAATGTGCACTTCCTTATAGAAACATGATAAACCAACATACTATAATTGTGGGTATATTTGCACATCCTTAAAGGAAAACTACTGGTTGCATAATGCAAAAAATGCGAGTCTAAAAACATCCAAATTCACACTAATGTACTTTTAGCATTTTAAGACACAAATTAAAGGAAATGTTGTACCAATGTAACCCGAGTATAGAGAATGTATGTCACAAACGTCCAGCTTGCTGGTATGTATTATATCAGAACATTTTACTATTTAAATATAAGCAAACCCATATTATGCATTTTAAGCCAGCAGTCATCATGGATTCAAATTAGTATTTACAATGAGCATTACTGTGTTACTCACTTTAATTGTCTTGTAGCAAACACTGATTTGGTAGGTAACTGAAAGGCAATGGAGGTCTTTAATTTGGAAATGTCCCATCGATGCCAAGTGACTAAACACTTCTGCCTAAGAAAGGTGCTGCTAACAATGATAATGATTTGCTATTTGTATAGATCTTTCGACAAAGAGCTGTGCATAAAACATATTTTCATTCAATTATCACCCAATTGAAGTTGGTACTCGTTTATCGACCTCGGAAAGATGAAAGGCTGAGTTGGTCTTGCCGGGATTCGAACCTGCAAAACACAGACAGATCACAGCAACAAGTGCTCAACCCAATGAGCTACCTTCCCATCCATAGCAAATGCAATGTTTTCCAAAAGTAATTGAATGGACTTTGTTAAGATGGCTTTTTGTCTTGTGTATTTAGTTCCTGCTCGTAACTGATGTAAGGTTGAGCACGTCCCTTCAGCAACAGCCAAAGTGGGAAGGGAGAGGTTCCTGCCATTACACTAAATTTCTGCCCGTTAGTAAGGAATGGCTAAACAAAAACATGCATGAAAACTTCACCGCCCAGGACGTCAGCGTCATATGATGTAAGGCCAGTTTCTTCCAGCCGCAGGGCCCTCTTGAGGCAGCAGTTGGATAGAAAAGTCCCAGACCGCTTCCAAATAACCCGGTTTGAGAGGAGTGGTAAGTGGCGGCTACGATGGCCGCATGCTGAGGGCGCTCCCATAGTGCATCCCCGATGTAATGGGATGAGAGGAGCATCGGACTGCGCACAAATGAGGATCTGACAGCCGAAGTTGAAGTCACCCCCTGGGAAAGGAGGGAGGGTCCAGAAACCTCCCGACGGGGCAGTGAAAGAGAAAGGCCGGCTCGGAAACCCTCACTCAAGATGGCACCTGTTGGGGGCCTGCCCTGGACCTCCGGGCAGGCCCCATACGCCAGTCTGGAGCACCAGACGCGGTCCCTTGGTGCGGCGCACACGCCGGTGATGCATGGGTGGGGTCATCCCACCGACTCCGGATCACCGGAGCTACCCACGTGACTGGGGGCACCCAGCACGCTGCGGCCCCGGCTCTGGGGGCACCCAGGCCGGGGTTGCACCAGCAGCCATGGTCACATGGCACTAGGTTCACCATGGGACGGAGTTGCCTAGCAGGGGCGCCATCCTCGTGCTGGGCACCGTCCTCGGGCCCAGCTGACGCGGCGTGGCACCAACATGGTCCAGAAAGAACGACACCAGAGTCCTTTTTTGCAGTGACTGACGAGCCGGAAGCGGCTTGTATTAAGTTGGTCACGTGGCTATTGCCATGTAACCCATTACAACATCTTGGGAGCTACCATGCTCCCAGCAGGGGGTGCTAGGCAACAGCGCCCACCGATGGGCTGTGAAGCATGAGAGCTGAGGAACTGAGGGAAGAACGGATCGGCAGCTGGCTGGGAGAAGAGAAGGAGCCTCTCGAAGAATGAAGAGGCTGCCTAAACGGCACCTGGGATCCAGACGCCTGATGAGACCCCACTCAAAGAGGCGGACTACAACCGCAGTTCTCCGGGAGCTGAGAGGGTGAGAGCGCATGAGGTGCCAACTGCACTGGAGGCGTAGTGGAGCTGGCAACAGGGAGCAGGTGGGAAAATGGGCTGAGTCTTCCAGAGCATGCCTAGAGCGGCAGTCATGAAACGTCAACCGAGCAGGGGAATCTCAGGCGAAGGTTGGAGGTAGGCTTTGATCACTGAGAAGACCTGCCTGGGGGAATATAACGTGGGGAGCAGATGTGGTGGATGGGACAGCGCTGTGCTTAAAAGCACAAAGTCTAACAGGTTACCACAAACAGGAGCAGGAACAGCCAGGAGAAGTGCCTAAACAACACATTGGGTGGCTGGTCAGTCATGGGGGAAGGACTGAGGTCCTGAAAGGATGGCTGAAATGCTGACGGGGTGCAGGGCTCAGCACATACGAGGCTGACAACAACCACTGCAGGAAGTTGGTACACCCTAAGGAGAGAAGAGAGACTCTGCTGAAGGGAGTCTCCAGGTCTGAGCACCCCTAGGTGGGGTGAGAGATGTAAATACCAGCGGGTCTTCCGTCAAGAAACAGATCTGGAGGAGAAAGGGCAACACCCACAAGCTCCAATGCCTAAACACCCCAAGGAAAACAGCAAGTTGAGCATCGACTTGCTTTTAAAGGCCTGGCTAATATTATGGTACGGATGGAAGCTGTGGGAGCAGCACAGGAGTGTCCCAAAACAAGCTACCTATTGATGTCACAAGTGTAGGCAGGAAATTTGGATAAACATGAGGCACCTATAGGTCAAAATCTTGTGTAGCAACAAATATCACAAGATATGTACGAAGGCAGATTTTTGCAAAAATATATTTTTCGTTTTATTATTGCCTGCTATTGGGAGTCACTTTGTTTTACTAACACCACCTAAATGAACTTTGACAATTGCTAATATTTTAATGTTTTTGTATACAGTGTTCAATTGATTGTCGTTGTATTTTGTGATATATTGTCTTTTTAAATAACTGGACTCTTTGATGGTCCTTGCTTTTTAGCATACATCAAAATAATAAAACAAAAAATATATTTTTGCAAAAATCTGCCTTCGTAGATATCTTGTGATATTTGTTGCTACACAAGATTTTGACTTATAGGTGCCTCATGTTTATCTAAATGTCCTGCCTACACTTGTGACATCAATAGCTAGCTTGTTTTGGGACACTCCTGTGCTGCTTATGTATTACAGACCACATCCCACAATCCCCTAACAAAAATGTGGTCTCCCTTTTGCTCATATAGCACTACCCTGGAAGCTGTGGGGACAGCTCTCCCCTCACACAAGCTGCATTGACCAAGGAGGACCTCATTGAAATGGTAAAGGGTCTCAAAGACTCCCTGAGACTGGAGCTAATATCGTTTAGGAATTAGATTTGCAAGAGCGTAGCTGGGATTCAAACGGAGGTGGTGAACTTGGGTGAAATGATCAGTGTCACTGAACAGACAGTAGAAGGAATCATGGAAGAGATCACTAGGCTTCAAAGCACCATTCTGGAGCTGAGGGGCCGCTCAGAGGAGCTGGCTCAGAAAGCACAAAAATTTAGTGAACAGGTTACAGAGAGGCAACATCAGGCTTACATTCCTCACGGAAGGCCCTTAAGGTCATGGCCTGCAGGGCATACTCAAGAAGATTTTCAGGGAGCTGATTCTAGGAGGATTGGACACCTTTATGGATCTCATCAGAGCTCACAGGGTTGGTCCCGACAGAGAAAGGGAAACAAAAGGCCCAGGGACATTTTCTTCAAATTGCTCTCTTTAAAGAGGGAAGCCATAGACCATGGACAGCTACAGATAGGAGGAGATAGGGTGCAGCTATTCCATGACCTGGTAGGTGCAACCCTGCAAAGGCAGAAACTCGTAAAGCCAATAATGGAAAAACTGTGGAAGGAAAATGTGTGCTATAGGTGGCTGCATCCAACGGGCCTGCTGTTTGAACATAAGGGATTGCAGCATGGGATTGAAGAGACGCAAGAGGGCTGAAAAATCTGATCATTCCACTGGAACAAGATGGGGGGCTACACAAGAGAAGACCTTGCCCCGAAGGAAGAGGGCCCAGGGTTGGGAACTGAAGGGACCTAGGAAGAAACCCAGGGCCATGGATAAGGGTGAACAGCTGGGGTGATCATGTTGGAGGAGGTGGTGGTACAGATGAAGTTGATATCAGTGGGATTTGGACGGGCAACAATGCATATATCAGAGCAGTCTAGACTAGAAGGGGAATTAAAAAACGTGGGAGGAATGGCACTATAGGAAGGCTCAAGGAAAACCTGGAGACAAATAACCAACCTGGGGGGGGGGGGCAACTTAACACCATCTCTATTAACAAGGCTGAAAAAGCTGCCTTACTGAACATGAGGCAGGAATTCTATAAAAAGAGTAGCAAAACTGACAGGTTGCCAGTCCAGTATCTAAAGGGCCAATAGAATAGGGCCTTTATATCGGAAATACGAGATGAATAAGGAAATCTCCATTTAAGGTTTAGGAGGACTATTGAGAAAGAGGAGGTTTTGAAAGCTATTAGCTCCCTAAATTCTAATAAAGTCCCTAGGCTGAATGGCTACATGGCTCAATTTTATAAGGAGTATTATTGAGACCTTTGACATTCTTTATGAACTCCTTTACCTCATCAGGGGAAATACCAGTCACCATGTCTCAGTAAATGATTGCAATCAGGCCACAAGAGGGAAAGGGCCCCACCCAGTGTGGATCATGTAGTCCTCTTGCCTTTTTGAACATTGACTGCAAGATATTTACAAAGATATTGGCAAACAGGCTCGACTCCCTGCTCCCAAATCTCATTGGGTTTCATCGATCAGGTTTCATTAGGTCATGACAAACATATGACAATGTCAGGTGGGTGGCTACCGAGTGGATAGAGTGGTTTGTTTCAGGAGGGGACCGCCTATTATGCTTTCTTTGGATGCAGAGAAAGCCTTTGACAGGACAGTTTGGAGCTTCCTGGGTGAGACGATGAGGGTCATGGGCCTAGGAGAGACATTTCGGAGATGGGTCTCAGCAATGTATGCTAGGATGACGGCTTGAGTCAGGATCAATGGGGCTCTAATGAATGAGGTACAGGTTTGAAGGGGAGCGAGGCAGGGAAGCCATTTCTTGTTTGCCATCTCCGTGGAGCCTTTCGCAATAAAGGTAAGGTCTAATGATGACATTAGGGGAGTGCAGTTCAGTACAAGAGAGCAGAAACTTCCAATTTTTGTGGATGACGTTCTGGTAGCAGAAGCCCACCCTAAGAGTCCTTTACATGCCTCATGGTGGAACTGCAAAAATACGAGGAGGTGGCAAGATTTAAGATTAACAGAACAAAATCTGAATGTTGCCACAGGAAATGAACCAGGAAGAGATACAGAGCATCCCTTTAAATGGGCAAACTTGTGGATGTGTTATCTGGGGGTCAAGGTAACTCTGAATCCGGCTGATCTGTCTCAAGCCAATTACCCTGAACTGTACGGGAAAATCAGGGAGGAGGTAGCTAAGTGGCTTATACTGTCTATATAGTGGACTGGGGGGATCAATGCATAAAGATGACTGTGCTTCCCAAGATCCTTTATCTTTTTGAGGCAATGCCAGTCAGGGTCCCCAGGATAGACATGTTGAAGCTACAAAGGGATCTGCTGTGATGTGTGTGGTGCAAAAGAACAGCAAAAATAGATAAAACTACCTTAATGGCTTCCCAGAAGTATGGGATTCCCTAGCTTGGTCAAATATCAGCAGGCATCCTACCTGCACATCTTGGGGAAATGGTGCAAGGTGAAGTCTGAGAAACAGTGGTGGCCAATGGATGCAGCAGTTGGGGGAAGATGCCATATGGAAGTGGGTTTGGCTGCCAAAATCGAGTCGACCACCATTGATGTACATTAATCTGGTCACATGTGGGACGATAGAAATGTGGGACGAGACAGCACCAAAGATGGCCCTAAACTACATACAAACATGGAATTTGGACCAGCAAGGGAGAGGTCTTCCTTTGTGAATTGGATAAGAAATAAAGGCTGTGTATTAGTGACAGGTTCAAAAACGGAGTTATCAAAACCTGCCATGAATGTAAGGAAGAATTTTCCTTAAGGGAATAGGATAGACGCCAGTATTTTCAGATCAGGCAGTGGGTAATGCAACCATGCATTCGGCGGGCAGCCATGAGAAATGTGCGCCAGTTTGAGAAGCTGATGGTTGAAGCGTCCTCCCTGAAGGGGATGATTTTGAGCATATATAAGACCCCAGTGCGACTAGCCAATATCTATAAATAATTATTGGGATACTTGGTAGTGATGCGCCATGGGACCCAAGTCTCATGCTGCTTAACAATGAATGCTTTTGGCTGGCATATTTACTCTTTAAACCCCCATCACTTGACGTCCAACCTATTGTTAGTGGCCAAAGTGGTTATAAGAGTGGCTTGGGGGATGGGAGAGCCCCTGCACATTTCAACTTGTTTGTGGCTAATTCTAGGGTTGGAAAAAAATACAACAGGCCTCAGAGACGTTATGTAGGCCTTCACCAAGAAATGGGGACAGTTGGTGGACTTTTTCTCTAGAGATAACCAGGTGCTGTCCTGTCCTGTGTCACTCCGAGCCCTGCATCTATTCAACCTGGAATGAATGGAGAGATGTTCCGCGCCGGGTGGGGGTTGGAGGGGGCTGTAGGGGAGAGAGAAGGAGCAGGGTTCTTGGAATGGCCAAAATGTCCACAAAAACAAGTAACTCAGACGCACATCCGCTATGCTCCCTTGGTCCAGAGGGGCGGGAGAGTGGTAGAGGGAAGGGGGTTAAAGCCTTTTTGTCCTCAATGGAGGATCAGTTGTTTTTATAGAATTCTATGACTGTACGAGAGGGACAGGTGGGTTTAAACGGTTTTCTGTTGCAAACCATGATATGGGGAAAAGCCAACAGCTATTATAATATTTTGTTTGAGCAACTGAAACTAACAAATTGATTATGACAAATAACTCCTTTTTATGCACTGTGAAGCCTTGTAGGGGGCCAGGTGACCCCTTGAACGCCTCAACTCAGGCCTGGCTGAAGAAGTGCAGGGCCCATTTCAACATGATTGTTCCCCCCCACCCCTGCTTAGAGCAGAAAACAGGCTTGGGCACCCGTGGGGTGCACACATTATAATGGAGACAAATACAGCCAGTCGTTAATAGGCAATTATCACAAGATGGCTAACCAGCAGGGAGCTGAAGCACTAAATGCCCACTTATTACCACCTTATTGTCATTTAACACTGGGTCCTCCACTTCAGTTTCTTGTTGACTAAGAATAATGTATAGATTTTCAGTGGGCATTTAGTGTTTCAGCTCCTTGCTGGCTAGCCGTCTTGTGATAATTGGTGGCTTTGCAGCGCTCGCGTTACAAACATAATTTATTATTATTATTATTATTATTATTATTATTATTATTATTATTATTATTATTATTATTATTTGCTGGAGCCCTTCAGTGTGTCACTTCCAAGTGACGGCGTGAAGGGCTCCAGCAAATGAAGCTTGTAACATGAGCCAGCAAAGCGCACATTTAAAGCCCAAGAACAAAAGTAATATGGAAAGGGATACTAAGGTGCTTGATTTGTGGGGGTGTTTGGCAGGCTTCAGCCCAGGCACTTAGTTATGAGCTTCAGCACTTATTTTCCCAGACTCTTTCTAATTATGATGTGGTGTTTTTGCATTAGTCTGCAGTTGTCACACAACAAGCAACAGCAATGTGATCTGAGCCCTGGTCCAGCTCACTTTCTTATTCATGTATTTGATGACCCATGTTGGCAGAACATTGCTAGTTATCTATGTCCATGGATAACAAGTGGGAAAGTGACAATGCTGGGTGTTTGTGGTGATCCTGCGTAACATGAGTGTAGTTCAGCTACTGTAATCAGTAACTCTATCACAGTAGTGTGGGTTGACAATAAGATGACAGTCGCTAGCAAGCAACACCCACAAAGGGGCAAACCCAGGGGAAAGAACGCTGCCTAAGAGGAGTCTCTGTCATTAGTGCCAGCCTATACAGAAATATGTTGCCATAGTGTTGGCAGGCAAGTTCATCCGTCCAGGAATGATTGTTCCTGAATTTATCAATCCATTTACCACGGGAGGAAAGCAAGTTTGCTTGTTTTTGTTCTGTGGATTGATCGTCACCCACTTGCCACATATAGAATCCAAGCAAAATATTAACAATGATGCACGTGTATAATAAAGCAAAGATTGTCTTAAACTAGCATGTTATGTACATGAAAAGTGCACAGCTGCTATGGGAAGTGCAACCATCACTCACAATAGGCAGTGGGAGCTGCAGCTTTAACCCTGAACATGCTGACACTCTGGGCCGCAGCTGTGGGTGGTGGCAATAGTGGGCTGGGAGTTGCCTGCCCCGATGTGTTCGAGGTGTGCTGGAAAATATTTGGGTTCTGACGCTGATTTTTTTGTGCAAATTAAGTACTGGGATGACGTATTATAAGATTGCTGACTGGGAACATGGGGGCAATTGCTGCCCCCCACCCCGCCCTCCCGAGGCTCGAGGACCCTTTCATTTGAAAAGTTGAAAGGCCCTGACGCTGTCCCCCGCCCCACCAGTCCGGCACACTACTGTCATAAAGCACACACTCACACACTAAGGCGCAGTGAATACCAAATCATTGCTGGCCCTCAAATGCACATGTGCTTTATTCATATATTCAAAATGAACCATCTGAGAAGAAAGCGGGTATATAAATAAACACATGTAATCTAATTGCAATGTGTCCATCAGGTACCCGGTACTGTGCGTGTCTTCTGTGTAACCATATATCTGAATGACGTCAGAGTTTTAACTTTCCGCGGTTTTGCTTATCTCATCTTGAAATGTTTTAAATGTTGAGAATCCTACAGTTCTCTGCAGTCAGCAACAATGAAGCCAACATGCATGCTTGTTCTGCAAATGGAAGGAAAAGAACGAAATGTACACGAGCAACGTATAAAGTAGAGGTAAACGTATTTTTCACTAAGGTTTTTAGCGTGCACAACATCGATTGTCATGTGTTTGCTGCTTTAATTTCGTTAACAACCAGAAGTCTCCCCGGCTGTTAAACCTTGGACAGATTAGGGCCCTGACAACTGTACAGTCGGGATGGTCGCTTTAGGCATGTGTACAGACATGTTTTGCAGCTGCTGGGAAGAAAGTGTGGACTCAAGTATTAAAACAGCAGCCTGCTGATAATATGAAAATAGCCATTAAAATCAAATCCTGCGATCGATACAGCTTGCTGGTCCCAAGTCCTAGGCTTAATAATTCTTTAATTAATGCTTGCCTTCTGCGCCTCCTCTTCCTTAATTGTCTCAGCGGTCAGGAAATCCACCTTTAATCTTTTAAGGATGCAACTCGGGGGTCATTTCGAACTGCAGGGATAAACAACGCCAAGGCCAGCTCCGAGCGGCGGGAATCTATTAAAAAGTTAAATCAATTACGAAGCAAGAGATGTGACAGAAGCATAGATAATCCCAACGCCAGCCCTGGTTAGTTAATGTTGCCCCTGTCCGTGCACAATATTTGGGTTGACTTTAAAGGCCCTCATTACGAGTTTAGCTCTACGAGGTACAATTGGCTGGTAAATCCGTTAGGGCCACTTTTACCACACCGCCGAATTACAGCACACCGAAATCGGCCGTTAATTCCGCCAGCGAAATTAGCGTTACTTCCGATGGGGGACGCGCACCCCCTCCTACTCATGATTCGGGTAAGACTACGCCGGAATGCTCGGCTGTACCACAGGGCTGTTCCACAGTGCTGGTTGTTATGTGGAAATTGATCAAACTGCCACCTTCTGCCCTGTTTCATAGTCATGATCATAATTTCCTCGCAATTCAGTAACACTTTAATTTCATTAAATAAGGAATCAATGAATTATAGAATGATGTCTGCATGACATAAATATAATACAACCGAGAAATATTTAGAGCCTGAGCAGTATTTCGAATGCATTATTTTTGTAATTAATGTTGCATTTATACGCTATGTCTTTTGTCGAAATACAAACTTTTTATAGGATAATCATAAATGCAAGACTACAGCAAAAGTAAAAGTCAGGTGACACTTCGGCAGCCCATCATCCTTCCGATAGGAATAATTGTAGTATTGCTCAGTGGCTACGCGCTCGTCCTAGAAACAGCAGATGTAGAACAACACTGGTTCGAATCCCGGGTCCGCGCTCAGAAAGGTATTAAGCGCATTATAAATAACCAATTATTATCTGGGGAAATGCCTCACCAAACTAAACACGTTTTCGTCACTCTCAAGTTCCTTCCAATCTCTCAGGTTATCTATGGTCTAAATGTCATGTTTCAACTCTTAAAAGGGTTCCGGATAGCAGAGCACAACATGACTATCGTTGTGAGTAAAAGTTTATACGCACTGTTAAGAAAGCGTTATCTCGTTATTTCGGAATTTATTATAAATATCTGCAAAAGCAGGTGAGCTTTGTATTACTTGAAATGAAAGCAAATATGCAGGATCCATCCTTAAACCAATACCCGAGGCTGAGCAGCAACACGGTTCACTGAAACAAAAACTATACATGAAAAATCTCAGTTCTCCACTGCGGACATTACGTCACAGCCAGCTATTGCTCGGACCAGAGCTAACACCATGTGAGCTTTGCCATTCAAAGCATTCTCTATATCCTTGCAATGTTCCAAAAGTGACACCAATCCTTGGGAAGAACGTTGCCACGTGTTAATGCTGTCTGTACTCGAGCCCCCTCCTTTCTGTGGAAATTGCGCTTCGCACAATATGGCACAGATGCAGCATATAAGAGCATGCATCATGGATTGTTCATGGTACACTTCTGCCTGTATGACAATTCAATGATTAGTCTCATGTTAATTGGAAACACTTGAACAGTTAGGATTATTTTGAGGTGTAAGGGCATGCCGATGATTCAAGTCCTAAATGAAGGGAGAAAGATGTTGAAGTGATGGTTGGTCGCTAAGCAGGTCATTGGAAACGTACCCTGTGGCCTAGGCTACAATTTAACAGGTGGCCCAATAGTCTTGAAATGGCCCAGGGCTCATCTTCAGATCTAGGGCTCATGGCAGGTGCTCAATGTGTTCCTGTGACTGAAATGGCAAAGACGTATCAGAAAAGCCATTGAAGAGATGGGTCTGCAGTCACAGGTGCTGGTTTCCACGTTTTTGGTTACCAGTGAACAATGCAGCAAGCCAGAAGTATGCCTCACCTGCTGAAAGGGGACCTGTCTATGACACAGGTGATTTTAGCAGCACCTCACAAGCTG